>NC_044325.1:80138515-80758238 GCF_007399415.2 Gopherus evgoodei
GTTAGCTCTGGCCTTTGGAGCAGGGCAGACCTCTTGACACTAGGCTGGGAAGAGGGGGAGTCTGCCACCCGATTACAGGTGGCAGGGGGAACGCAGGCCCACCCACTCCTCTGCGTTCCAGCCCGGGGCCCTAGTAGCGGCTGACGCCACTAGCGGTGGTCAGTGGGGGAGGTCCTGACCGAAACACACTGACATAGGCGCAGGGCTTTCTGCAGCCTGACTGTAGTCAGCTGCCCCCAGGCTACTTCCAGCCTCCCCCCTGGTTCCTACCTGGTCCGTTGGGGTGTCCAGTACCATGGGTTCCTCCCAGTCAGGGCAGGGCGGTAGGTCCGGGAATACCTCCGGGATGGCGGGCCAAGTCTGGTCTGGCGGCTCCTCGGGGCCGTAGTGGGGACGGGGTAGTTCTGACAGCTCCTCGTCCTAGCGACTGCTGGGCAGCTCTGGCAGCTCCTCATCGCAGCGACTGCGGGGTAGCTCCAGCAGCTCCTCGTCGTACCGGCCTCGGGCCTCAGCAGCTTCCCGGTGATGAGGGTCAGCAGGCACGTCTGCTCCTGCCGGCGGCCGAGCCCTGACTGAGGGCTGGGGCCCGGCTTTTATCCTTCCGGGTTGCCGCCTGACCTTTTGAGGGGCAGGACTTCCTCCCAGTGGTTCCGCCCTGGGGGGTGATTGACGGGGCTCAACCCTCCCTGGGGAGGAGGGGAGCCACATCGCCTTGCTACAGCTCCATTTAGATTTACAACTCTAGCCTCCCTCTAACCTCACAGTTATGCAGCATCTTTGCTACCTTCTGTCTCTATGTTAATAACATAATATATTAATAAAGAGATTTATAATAAAGGCATTTGAAATTCTATAAGTTCTACAAACATGAATGAATTTATACTCTTAACATCCCTCTGAAGTTAGAAATATTCTCACTTTTACAGATGGGGAAACTGAGTCAAAGAGCAATTAGGTGAGCAATCTAGGATCATAGATACGGCTAGTAGGAAAGGAGTTGTAACTCCACCCTGATCCTAGAGATTATATAGCTCTCTGATTCTGAACTTACACTGATATTATACTAGTTTAATTCTACTGCTGTCAGTGGAGTCATTCCAGATTTACTGTGGTTATGTGACAGCAAAATTAGGCTCCAGGCCTCTCAGTTGGTTGTGAACTTCTGAAAAGTAAAGCTCATGTTTCTATGCAGACACCCTTCATTATTAAAGATAAGGGAATGAAGTGTAGAGAACAGATATCATATAGAAATGAAATTATTTCCAAGCTAGCTGCTTTACAGTGCTTAATAAACACACAGTCTTCTGAATATCCATCTTGGAGCCCATTTGCTGGCTTGAGAGATGTAAAAAAAAAAGCCATGCACTTTAGGAACACATGTCACAAGACACTAAGGAGGCAACTGGAAAGGTGCCAGGGAATATCACTCAGTCTTTAAAAGATGTGCCAAATAGCAAACACAGTGCTAGCTGGTCAGCCACCCTTGAGTCATCATTTAACTGGGCTGTGAAATCCTCTGCCAGTGCTGGAGCCTACGACCAATTTCTCAACTACAGCCAGAGTGCACAGTACAGACTGGGGAGAGAAAGGTAAAGATGGTCTTTATGCTCCCCTGATCCTGAACCTGAATATGGCTTTGCTTTAATTTATATTAGCTACCAGTGACCCTGAGGGACCAGCATCAAACTTGTTGATCAAAGGTACACAGGTGTATTCTAGTCTTGAACCCATCCCCCGGCCATGCCTCCTACACCAGCATCAAGGAAGTAATGGGGTGTAGAACTGCCATACTGGCTCTGCACCACCAGATAATCCATTGTACACTGAGATGATCCTCCCAGACTCTATCAGCAGCTCGGCACCCACTGGCCACACTGCATCCCATTGATCCAGTATCTAGACCTATAGCTTTCCATGGTGTAGCTTCAACATTACCTGGAAGACAATCTTGTTTCTTTGGATGAGATACTATGATTGAGGTGGGGGATCCTACATCAATTTAAGTTCAGATAAGGCATCAGAAATCTCCACAGTTCATAAAAGACTCCAACATTTGTACAGCAGAACCTCAGTGATTTGCGCTAATGATTCAAACTCAGTGTAAAAGACTATTATGTGAACTAGTAAGAGAACAAATTAAAAAAGCAAAGACAAGGTATCACAAAACGTACCTTCTTTTAGTTTGAAAACTGGTTATAATTATTTATGGCACCTGTAATGTACTAGTAAATATCTTGTAAAATATGAAATCTCAGTAATATGAGACCTCACTACAGTTTTCATTGTTAAAGATTTTGCTTGGATCTGGGGTGATACTACCCCAGATGTGGCTTATAAAGTGAATGTCTTAGTACCTAGATGCTGTAGTGATGGACACTTTAACAAAACACCTAAGAGAAATATTTGGATAACATACGGTGAAGTGGATGAGGTTCCCAGAGATGGATTTGGATGGAACACCATCATTCACATGAGATGTTAGGATTAAGATGAGTTTATTTATATAAAGCCCCACAAATTTGAAAAAGACACTGTGATCTGGTCTTGGGTAAGATACCACAATACAGAGTTATGTAAAACACCGTGGGCCAGGATTATCCCTGGTATAAGTCCACTGAGGTCAGTCAATAAACAGGGATGAATTTGGACTCACGATTTTAATAAAACACAGTGTTTCCTATAATGGTTTATTTATTTATTTTGAGATATTTTTAATCCACCCCTTGCAATATCTCAGGTATATGCGATGATAACACAGACCACATGAGATGAGACACTGCAATCTAGTGAACAGGTCAGCAGTCTGAGAGCCAGGAGTGCTAGATTCTATTCATAGCTCTGATGTGGTCTTAGGATCTGGCCAAGGGCAAGTTGTTAAATCTCACTGTACCTCAGTTTCACCATCTGTAAAATGGGGTTATCCATTCCTTCGTTCCTAAAACACTTCAAATGAAAAGTGCCATTTGCCCTTATTGCCTAATAAGGACCACTTCACCTACCTTTTACAACCTTGATAGACATATATCAATAACAAATGAATGAGGTGTGATTAACTTAATTACAACAAGTAATGCATAAATAATAAATCGTGACAGGGAATAGGTTATAACATGTTCATTTGACAACATGATCCCAGCACTAGCAGGAGGACCAAGCACCTCCTGTATGTGAGACACTTGTATTATCACACACTTGCCTGAGTGTGTCACTGCTTTTATAAAAGCAATGTTAGGACTGGGGAAAAGTGGTGATGGGGATGCTCAGAGTGGACGTTTTAGTCAATCCTCCAAAAACCGAACTAAAAAATTCAAGGGAAGTCAAAATTTCAACTCTTTGCTTCTAGTCAGAACCAAAAAGCATAAAAGAAACAACACACGGAAATGAAAAATAAAGACAAACAGTTAGCCAACTATTTCAGACCTCTGAAAATAGTAAACTGAAAAAAAGAGTTTCAGAGTTTCAGAAACTAGGAATTTCTGTTGTGCAGGGAATGTCAACATTTCAAATTTGGCTTAGTTCCAAACCAAAACCAAACCAAATATTTTTGAAATTTCCCACAAAAGGAAAAGTCTGAAAAAATTGTTTAGGAAATTTTGTTTCAAAATTAAATTTGTTTTTAAACATTACTTTATTTTATTACTTCTACATTATTTTATGACATGTTCTTGTGTTATGTTTTAATGTTATGTTCTGATGTAAGTAGTAGTGTGAATAATAGGGCATATTGTCAGTGACCGTGATGTGGGTAGTTGTCTCCATTGGTTAGAACTGGAGTCGGACATCAGGAATTGGAGCTCAGGGTCAGAGCTGAAGTCAGGAATTGGAGCTGAGGGGTCAGGACTGGCTAACCTAGAGTGAGGCAAGGGAGGGGCAAGCCTAGGGCTTAGAGAAGAGCAAGCGCTATTGCAGCTGTGGGCAAATGCTTTGAGCAGCTGCTGAACTGCTGCTGGTGCTGGGCTTAGACCCTGTTTCCAGATTCTTCCAACCAATCAGGCAGCGTAGTTAGTCAGGCAGCCTCTGCAGGCGGCTGCACTTATTATGTTGCCAGGAATTGCTGCAGGCCTTGCTTCCAGACTAGTTCTACTGCAGGCCCTGATTCCTGACAGTACCAGTCCCCGCATCGAGGGCACCTCCTAGAGGCCTCAGGGCCCAGTTTCTCCGGCTACTTCTGATGAAACTCACAATAGGGCCACAGCATTATAGATTCATGACTCATAGACTTTAAGGTCAGAAGGGACCATTATGATCATCTAGTCTGACCTCCTGCACAATGCAGGCCACAGAATTTCACCCATCCACTTCTATAACAACCCCCTAACCTATGTCTGAGTTATAGAAGTCCTCAAATTGTGGTTTGAAGACCTCAAGCTGCAGAGAATCCTCCAGCAAGTGACCCATGCCCCATGCTGCAGAGAAAGGTGAAAGACCTCCAGGGCCTCTGCCAATCTGCCCTGGAGGAAAATTCCTTCCCGACCCCAAATATGGCGATCAGTTAAATCATGAGCATGTGGGCAAGACTCACCAGCCAGCACCCAGGAAAGAATTCTCTGTAGTAACTCAGATCCCAACCCATCTAACATCCCATCACAGACCACTGGGCATACTTACCTGCTGATAATCAAAGAACAGTTGCCAAATTAATTTGCAAAATTAGACTATCCCATCATACCATCCCCTCCATAAACTTATCAAGCTTAGTCTTGAAGCCAGATGTGTCTTTTGCCCCCACTACTCCCCTTGGAAGGCTGTTCCAGAACTTCACTCCTCTAATGGTTAGAAACCTTCATCTAATTTCAAGTCTAGACTTCCTAGTGTCCAGTTTATGTCCATTTGTTCTTGTGTCCACAATGAGAGGGGTAGCCGTGTTAGTCTGAATCTGTAAAAGCAGCAAAGAATCCTGTGGCACCTTATAGACTAACAATAAGCTTTCCTGGGTGAATCTGACAAAGTAGGTATTCACTCACGAAAGCTCATGCTCCAAAACGTCTGTTAGTCCATAAGATGCCATAGGATTCTTTGCTGTGCCCACAATGGTACTAAGTTTAAATAATTCCTCTCTCTCCCTAATATTTATCCCTCTGATATATTTATAAAGAGCAATCATATCTCCCCTCAGCCTTCTTTCGGTTAGGCTAAACAAGCCAAGATCTTTGAGTCTCCTTTCATAAGACAGGTTTTCCATTCCTCGGATCATCCTAGTAGCCCATCTCTGAACCTGTTTCAGTTTGAATTCTCCTTCTTAAACATGGGAGACCAGAACTGCACACAGTATTCCAGATGAGGTCTCACCAATGCCTTATATAACTATACTAACACCTCCTAACAACATTGATATTCTTTACTGGTTCCCAAGGCTGTTTGTCTGGACTGGCCTTCCCCTAACTTACTGACAGTCTAGGATTTAGTAGATCAAAGTACTCTTCCAGTCCTCAGGTTGTTATGGATGGCAGTGGCGAGTTGGAGAGGCTTGGTTTCTCAGTGTAGGGCTATAAAGGAGATGGGAAAGATGGGATGGATCTTCAAGAACTGATTTTACCCATTCTATGATCTTGAAGGGGCACAGGTATTGGTAGTTTAGTTTGATGGACAGGCAGTTTGGTTTATGATTCTGGGCAGAGTTCTACACTTTGTCCCCTACAGCTAGATATTGAGCATCTTCATGGTCTTGATTTGCATGGTGTTTATGGGCTTCTTTGGCAGACAGCAAGTGTTCCTTGGAGTGGAGTGGGAGGCTAAATCTGTGGCAGCTGGTAGTGGGGAACTCATGAGTAAGTCTGAGTGTAAGTGGGGGTGAAAGACATAGTTTGCAAAGAGTGGGTTATGCTGGATTGAGGTGTGGATTGCATGTGAATTTGACATAGCACAGCAGGGAGCTAGCATCCTGGGGGCAACTCAAAAAGCAGTGATGATACTGCTCTAATATTATATTAATAATCAAACAGAGTCACTTAGTAGGTGATAGGTGGACAATGATAATATGAGGGGCTTGATGCCAAGGAGTCTGAGAAATTCCTACCAGAATTTGAAGATGAACTGGGGACCCCAGTCTGATATAATGCCCATTGGTAACCTGTGATAGTGGAAGATATATTTTACAATAAGAGCTGAGTCATCTCCTGTGCAGAAGGAACAACACAGCATGGGATGCAGTGTGCCTTATTTGTTAGGAGGTTGACAACAACCAGGATTACTGAGTATACCTAGGAGTGTGGCAGTTTTACAAAAAGTCTATTGATATAGTAGATGAAGGTTAGCGGTGTGGGTAGAGGCTGGAGGAGATGCAGGTGTCTTGATTGTGGATTCTTGGTACAGGTACAGAGGTTGCAGGATTTTATATAATCCTTGATATAATCTTGTAGACCTGGCCACCAGAAGCTTCTCAAAATCAGATTCCAGGTCTTGAAGAGGTCAAAATGGCTCATGAGCAACAAATAGTCCTGAAGTCTAGATTGTCCTTCCAGAACAAACATACAATCTTTGTGAAAAAGGAGCCTTTCTGTTGCTGGAATTCAGAGTTGGGTTGGGTAACTGCATCATTCAGTGTCTGGCAGAACTGGGCGGTGAATGGGTTGTCTGGGAGTAGGGAGTGGATGGATGACATCAGACTTCTGTCCATCATCCTGTTTACCAAGTTGGTTATCTTGAACATGGTGGCAGAGGGCTCTTTGCCAAATTTGAGATTTGCATGCTAGGGAATCCACTTTCCTGTTTCTTGTCCTTTGTTAATTGTTGCACCAAAGTAAAAGCAAGCAAAGAGAGATGAGCAGATCTGGCATTGGTTAAGGCATCTAACAGTCTACAGGTACTTCTGGTTCTTGTGATCAGTCAGGACTTGAACCAGGAATCAGACTCCTTCTAGAAGATGGTGCCACTCCTCAAAAGCTTTCTTGATAGCCAGTATCTCCTAATCCAACTTTGGTATATTTTTTCTGCCAAGGTTAGCTTCCAAGAGTAAAAGGCACAGTGGTGGAATAAGTTCTGGGGCAAGCTTGCATGTTGAGATAATACATCATCTATGACAAAGAGTGTGCTAGCCTTTCATAAATGGTTTAGTGGGATCTAGGTGAATCATGATGGGTGCTGAAGAGAATGATCTCTTCAATTGATAGAAAGCCAGGTGTGCCTCTGTGGGTCAGGCAAACCAGGCTTCCCTCTTTTTGCAAGAGTGTAGTTGTGGGGGTAACCAGGCTAGGGAATCCTTTAATAAGTCGCCTGCAGAAACTGACAAACGTAGGAATCGGTGCACTCGGCATAGTCCTTGGTTGCAGCCCAGTTAGATATTGCTGATACCTTATGCAGGTCCATGGTGAGTCCCTTAGGTGAGATAATATTTTCCAAGAATTCCACTGTGCCCTTACATATGCATTTCTCAAGCGTTGTATAGAAATGGTTTAGGCAGAGTCTCTCAAAGACAGTGCATACATGGTGATTATGGATATCCATAGTTTTGGAGAAAATACGGATGTTGTCTGGGCAAATGAAGACAAATTGGTCCAGCATGTCCATAAAGATGCCATTTATGAAATTCTGGAAGGTCACGTGGGCACTGTACAACCCAAATCGTATGACCAAATATGCTAAGGGACCAGACCTCATACAGAAGGTGGTCTTCCATTTTTCTTCTTCCCAGATCCTCAACAGGTTATAAGCTTCAAACTTTGTGAAGACCTTGCTGGAGTGGTAAGGGGCACCAGGTTTGAATTTTAATCTTGTTCAGATAAGCCAGAAGGAGCCATCTTTCTTCACTTCAAAGAAGACTGGGGACCCAGCCAGGGATGTGAAAAAGTGACTGAAAGCCTTCTGCGGTTTCCTTGGGATAGCTCCAGAGTGCCTCTAGTTCAGAGAGGGAATGCATGTACTCGAAGGGAACCTCTGCTCCCAGCTATAGGTTGATGATGCAGAGATGGTGTTCACAGTGGTACTGGTTTTCCTGGGAAGAGGTTCTTGATAGCAAACAATCATTACAGTTGAAAAAGGTGCATAAATCTTTCAGAGAGCTGGGTTCCAACAGTACACACCACCTCAATTGGAGAAAAGAGGCTGCAAGCTAAACCCACATAATGCTGCTAGAAAATAATAGATGATGTTTAAACTGTGGCAACATTTATAAAGAATTTTTACCACAGACACTGTCAGCTCTTGAGAACTCAGCAGATAATGTAAAACTTTTGGCATTTGAAAGAAAAAGCAGCAGCAGAGTCATTATGTCACTAAATTATGTTTTTTTACAAGATCAGTTTCAAATAAGGGCAGTTTTGAACAAGCCCATTTTATTTTGCAGTATATTATTCCTGTGTGTGTGTTATGGAATGTGTGAGAAGATAGAGAACCCGTAATTCCAAACATCTCTTCACTAAAGTATTGAGTAATTTGTAGTCATAAATTACACTTATGCTGTACTTTTCATCATAAAGGACACTGAAGCAATTTCAGAGAGAGAAAGAGAGAGAAAATGGCATCAGCTTTCACTGAGATGCAGCCACTTTTGAGGAAGACTGAAGCAGTAGCTAAACAGCACACAGCAAAAGTTGTAGTACAAAACAATTTTGGACAAGAAATGACAGAATGCCCTTTTCAACGGAAACTGAAGCAGAAATTAATGTAGACAAAATACAGTTACCAAAAGTGGAATTTGACCAGAACACAGAGGATAACAGATGATCTACATATAGGAAAAGGTTCCATGAGCTCTTAACGACCTTTCTTGATTTAACATCTCATTTGAAACATGACACCTCTAGTAGCATAGGGTCCCTCATCTCATGCTGAGGGCATTGATTTATACTTAAAGGGAAGATCACCACTTACCAATTCCCCAGCACTACATCTTGCAGCACCCTCAAGATTCATTGGAAGTCTACATTCAAGTACTGACCTTTCTTTAGTTAGTTATGACAAGATCACAGACTGAGGCAGCCTATAACAACAACACTTGGCACTCCCATCTTTAAAGCACTGTTGAAACATTAATCAAACTCCACAACAGCCTTAGGAAGCAAATATTTTTATCCTAATTTTAGAGATGAAGGGAATGAGACCAGGAATGCCGGAAGCACTCTAGAAATGGAGTGGCCACTGGTTCCTGAACCATGACCCCACCCCCACTCTGCCCATTCCCCCGAGGCCCCGCTCCCACTCACTCTTCTCCACCCTCTCACCTCCTTCGCTTGCCCTTACGGCAGATAAAAAGTGATAGGGCTATGGTCCCCTGGCTTCCACTGTCCTGGCGCCTCTGAATGAGACACAATAAGGGGAAATGACTCCACTCAGACCACCCATCATGTCAGTGTTAGAGCTGGGACTAGAACTCACAAGTTCATCAAGCAATTATGCCTGGGGCTGCAGTTTATTTATTTATAAACCCAGTTTTCAATCTTCAGAATAGTTTTTAAAATTTCATTTACTGTGTGTTGTGTGTTTACAGTTATTACTGTTAATTACTGTGAGTCACATTGTTATATTATTACAATGAAATCCTTCATAGTAATACAGGTTCTATAGTGTTTGTCACTTTGTTTGCTCTGTTTTTGGGTGTATTGTTTGGCCTGCTCCATTCCTGACAATGTTTTATTTGTAACAAAGCACATCAGATCTCTGGGCTGCGTCCTTTCAGTCTGATGGTTTTGTTTCATTTTATTTTCTCTTTTGTCACAATACCACGAACATTTATTCATTTATTATGCATTTCTTCACATTCCTTTGAAGTTTCTATTCCCCAGAGCTCCAGACACTTTTACAAAGCTTTAGAATATACAAAAACAAAATATAAAAACCCAAATGATGACACCTGGCCTAGAGAAACCTGCCTCAGTGTCCAAAATGTAAAATACGCAGTCAAATAATAACCTTCCTTATCCAACAAGCCAATACCCATGAAGACACCTGCTAAAAAGAAGCATGGGAAAAATAGATGAGTCACATATGGTGCCCTCAACAACCACTACCACCTCTGGTTTTGTTGGACCAAGGTGTGTGCACATGTGTGAGAGCTAGATCAAGTTCCAAGGCTGAGGTTTTTTCATGGAATCTGTTCTGCCACTAGCCCACTACTCTATTTAGAACACATGGGAACAGATTAGGTCTCATGGCAAGCGGATGATGAGACCAACCATACTGATGAGCAAAATAAAAATAAAACAAATTCCAAGGCAAAGAACATTCCCCCGTCATACAACCCTCCAATTTTGCTAGTTTTCACTCCCTGCTCACACAAAACAAGTAGAAGAGAAGAAGTGAAGAAGTCCCCCAATTAGGTGACTAATCACAGAGCTTGCCATATATAAAATCCCGGTGCTTTGTTTTCCTTTCCTAGAAAAGAAGCCTTTCCCCATTTGGCAATATCCAGCAGAGTGTGGATCCAGCCCGGTGCACGTGGAGCTGATTTACTTTTTCAGCTCCTGAAAAAAAATAATTTTTACCACTGTTGAGGACCTCAGGGATTACGTCCTTTCCTATTGATTCACAGCTTACAGAATGCTAGCATTTTCCTAGATACGAGCATCCCCAGCTAAACCTACAGTGAAGTCCAGTAAGTTTTTTCTAATATCTCTCCAGAGAGAGATTGTAATGGACCAGTCCCATGCCCCCTTCTCTTCCCCTCACCTCCAGCACTTTGCATTCATGAATCTCCCCATTCTGTGCACAACAAAGGCTCTAGTACAGCAATACATTCTGTGCACTAAATTACAGTGGAGACCTTTGCCAGTTTTATTTGGTTTATTCTTTCTTCTTTGCTTCCTTTGCCTAACGTGATCTCCCTCATATTCTGTCTTGCAATACTGAACATAGAGCTGGATGATGCCTTTTATATAGCCCTGAATAAGAACCAGTATCCACCCCAGGAGGCACTAATGCCATGGGAAAGTAATTTGTTACAGCTCTTCTCAGGGTGCAATTTAATCCCCAGCTGTGTGGTCTGCTGGCCAGCATGCAGCAATGGATTCACCTATTCCCTGCTCTCCTCCTATCCCAAATGACACCTACATCCACTCGCTCCCCAGGAAAAGCACCTCGCATAAAGCATTTGCATTCCCCTAGGGACCTGGAGCCAATGCAGCTGTGTAATCCTTACTGCTCTGGATAGCTGGATTAGGGCTAGTCTCAATCCAGTCAGTTCATAGTAAGATAGCACCTTAAGGATAAAGATCATGTAGCATTTTCTTCCTGTACAGAACCATATACACCTATCGTGCAAGAGAGAAATAATAAATAACAATAGCTCATATAACTTGGTCCATGGAACATGCTATAAGAAATCTCTTATCACTCCATCCAAGCTATGTTTACACTGAGATCTTGTATCCTATAAGACTTTAAGATCAGTATTCAGGTTTAACTGCCTCTTTAGAAGCTAGTAAATCCCTGAGGCTACGTGGTTTACCTGGAAAAGGCCAATAATCATATTCCAAATTGGCACTACTGTGAGTGAGAAATACACAACTGAAGATCTCTCAGGTCTGATTCTGCTAGCTGGTGCATTCTCTTAAATCCCAGGGAGGAGTTGAAGGTACCCATTGCTTTCTAGCCCCCTGTGTTTGTTAGCTTTCATTTTGCACAGCTCATTCTTCATGCTTGCTTTTGCTCACTTCACTATCGTACAATTTCAATTGTTGGTTTAGTTACAGAGCCCCACTGGAAGATGTACAAACCATAACCAGCCAAGAAAGCAATGAGGTGAGCTACAGGCCATATTCCAGAGTCCCATCCAGCTCACCTGCCAAGGGATTGAGGGTCTCAATTTGAATCTCAGCTGTGGTGAGGGGAAGGATGCATATACTCAGCAAGTCTGTGTGCTAGATGGTGGATTCCACTTGCTGGTGAAGTTAGCCTCCAGCCAAACGACAGCAGCACTTATTATAAAAGAAATGCACACGCTGGCATTACAACAGCAACATTACACTGAAAAAGGTACTTCCCATGACTCCCATTGATAGCCACGTTGCACATAAATCTGATGGTGGAGAACCTCAGAAGACTGAATCTGGATGCTCATCCTCACTTGTACAAAAATTGCCAGTATTTATATAAAACAGACTGGGCATGTTTGAAGCTTAATGATGATCAGCACATCCTGCAAAGTCCATCTGTTTGCAGAGAAATTTACTTGGGAAACTGTTGTCGAGGGCCGAGAGTCTTATCCTGGGGTGGGGAGTTTGCTAAATCTTTTCATTGGCTACTCTTAATTAGCACTTGGTCACTGTGATCATTGTTACTCTGCTATTTAATAAATGATTTCAGATTTGTGCATGAACCCTGGGAAATTTGATCAATGCATTTTATAAGTACAACAAGGACTAGTTTCTGACTTGGAGCCACTAGCAGCAAGAGGTGAAAGCACATTGCCCCAAAAGCATACCCCAAATGGCTCAGACAGGGCTAGAAGAATGCATACAGGAACAGCATCTGCAAAAGGAGCTCTCAAACTTGTTCATAGTGTAAATCACATCTCAGGGTGACTGTTGTATGGACAATTACCCACTCTTGCCCTATCCTCATTGGATTTTAGCACTGACAACCTGGAACCCTTCAACCTCTATGAACCAAGAGGCTGAGACTGTGCCTACCCCTACACAACAACATAGGAGCTGCATGTACTCTCTCTTCACCATTGCTCACATGCGCAGGGGCTTTATCTCCTTCACTGGCATATATGCACCCTCCTTTCTTGTATATATGGCAAGATTACCCCAGGTTTTCCCAAATTCAACCTGCCCCTTGGAGTAATTTACCATATATACTCATTCATTAGACTGTTAGTTTATAAGCCAACCCCTCAAGATGGTTAGGTAAAAATAGCAAAAAACTGTATGACCCTTTCATAAGCTGACCCTGTATTTCAGGGGTTGGCAAACTTTGGCTCCTGGCCTGTTAGGGTAAGCTGCTAGTGGGCCTGGATGTTTTGTTTACCTGGAGCGTCTTCAGGCAAGGAGCCCCATAGCTCCCAGTGTCCTAGGTTTGCCATTCCCAGCCAATGGGAGCTGCGGGAGGTGGTGCCTCTTCCTGCATCTCCCATTGGCTGGGAACGGCAAACAGCAGACACTGGGAGCTAAGGAGCTCCGTGCCTGCAGACACTCCAGGCTGTCCACTGGTAGAAATGCATGAAGAGATCAAATTACATAGTAGCAGACTGACACCAGTGCTATAGTACTAATATTCACTGTATTTTTCTGATTGGCTTGTAAGGCAGCATTTTGTGAAATGTCATGCAGATGGGTCAAATGTCATGCAGATCTGCAGCACTGCTCCTTTAGTATTCCTTTCAAGCCAATCTAGTCCATTAAACAAAGCCTTTGCAACTTTAAAAGGCTGCAGTATTGACATTAATAAATGGGTCGGCAAACATTGGCTCCCAGCCTGTCAGGGTAAGCCACTGGCAAGACGTTTTGTTTACTTGGAGCATCTGCAGGCATGGAGCCCCTTGGCTCCCTGTGGCTGCGGTTGGCCATTCCCAGCCAGTGGGAGCGGCAAACTGCGGCCACAGGGAACCAAGGGGCTCCATGCCTGCAGATGCTCCAGGTAAACAAAACAACAATGTATTAGATATTCAAGTCAATGATTCCATAGAGTTTAAAATTATCAAATTTTGGTGTAGTCCCATTTATAAGCCGAATCCCGCTCTTCGATGGGTTACTTTTTTACCTAAAATATTCTGCTTATGAATGAGTATATATGGTAGTCAGGTGATGCCACTTTTCTTCTTAGAGGGTCACAAGTCATAAGCCCTTAATATACTGCAAGGCAAATCCTTGCTCCCACACCAGCTTCTTTGTGCTGCTTTTGTGACCCAAAGGGACCATAATGCTGATTTAAAACAGACACCAGAGAATTCTCCCAGGCTGGAGTAATCTCTGGTGGGCTTAGAGCTGGCAGCCAGAGGGTGTGGGAGGTGGTTGAAGTTCTGCTGTGCTCTGGTTATCCTTAGCTGCTGTATTGACCCCTTTAGGGTTGCTGCTGCTGCAGCTGGCCATAACTTGGAGCAGCCTTGAGGCCAAAACAGACCCAGGCTGACAAGATATGGGCACTGCAAATATAGCATAAATTCAGTTTCCTTTCTTGTTTTCCCATCTTGCAGCCAGCAGAGCTCAACCAGATCCAAAGATCAGAACCTTAGGCTGCTGACAAATGGTTCATCCCTCTTTTCATTTAACTGGATCCTCCCAAATCAGTTAAGTGGGTCAAATTCAAATTACTCCAATACTAAAAATAAAGAGGAGAAAAACCCTTGAAGGCAATAATGTACAGGCAGAGGACACACTCAATTTTATGGGACATTGACGCTCTATGTTCTCAGTAGATTAAGGTTAACCTGGTGTCAAGGCTAAATGTATATTTGGATAACTCTGCAAAACAAAATTACCCCTGCGATATTCTTCATTACTTCCTGCCCTAAACTGCTATATAGTGTTGCTGTCAGCTGTTAAAGGCCTGTCAGGTTTATATGAAGGGCAGCCATTTCTGGGGTGAAACATCCTCTAATGTGTTCCGGAAACTTTTGAGATGAAAGGCAGTACACAAATATTGGCCATTCTCACTTCAAAGATTTGTCTCATAAAGCAATATGGTCTGGATGTTTTGGGGTTTTATGTTTACTTCAATGAATCCTTCAGTATGTGAAGCAGGAACTCTTTTTTCATTTCCTTTTTCATTTCTTTTTCTTTGTTGTTGTTTTCTTTTAAAAAAGGATCATTTCAAAGTAAGTTCAGAGCGTTAGTCACCATCATCAGCTTCATTCCCGGGTGACAGGATCTAAAAGTCTGTGCTGAAAGTATTGTGCCTATCCCTGTCCTAAATATGCATCAATGGTTGCCTGAAAGGCTGTGGAAGAGAAAGTGCCATCACCTCCTGAGTAATTGGAACAAGGAAGGAGGACAGTGTGTGCAGTGATTTGACAAAAGAATAATCTGTCTCTCCTACTGTAGAGTTGTAATGGGCTCATTCATTACTCAGAGCTTTGTGACACTACACATGCCAGAGAACAATGCCTCTGGTTCACTCAAGCAGGTGACCTGCCAAATGGTTAGCATAGAAAGCATCTGAGCCAGACATCCCCGGTAGAGGTGGAGGAGGAGGATTCACTCTGTGAAAAAGAACAGAGCTGTATCAGATAATGATAATTAATAGTGATAATGACAGATATAATAATTAACTCACTGAATTTGTATAGTGCCTTTCATCTTAGATTTTTCAAAGTGCTTTAAAAACATCAATTAAGCCTTTCAATGTGCCGTTGAGGTAGACAAGTACTATTGCTCTCCTATTTGGCAGATGGGGAACTGAATGAGGCAGAGACACAATAGGTGGGTTGCCTGAGGTAATCAATATATTGAGACAGTGGCAAAATAGTTAATCCTCAGATGTTAAGATAGTCTCCCCTACCATGACTGTGAATCATATGCAGAGATTGTGTGTGTGTTAGAAAATATATGGCCATGCAGGTGCCACTCAGACCCAGTCCACCTGCCCTCACAGAACCATGCTCAGAAACCTGCCTTCTGTTGGTGAGAAACTGAAAGTCAGTGCTGGCTCACTGTTTGCTGGCTGTAACATTCGGTGCTTGGCCCAATTGTCTTCCCACTAGCACAATCACACAGCACACATAATTGCACACACTCCACTCCATTAGCCTCCCCAGATCGGGAGGCTGGCCCATTTCCCTCTGCTTAAAATTTAATCAGAGATTTTACTGCTCATCAACAGTTTAACGGGAGCAGTTAGAGCTCTGCAACTTCGCACATTTTGGCTTAATTACCACTAACAGACAGATGTCACTCTCATCCATTCATTCTTCTCTCCCACCCATTTCCTATAGAAGGACAAACCTGGAGCATAAACTCATTGGTTAAATAACCCATAAATCATGAGATTATCACAGATTAATGGAAAGATTGAATGCCTTTTACTTCTGCCTGGCTTGTTATTTGTTGTCTCTATTAAAATCCTATACAGATCATTTGTCAAGATGATAATCCCCCATTCTTTGTTGTAGCAATTAAAATGGAGAGTGGGGGAGCAAGGAGCTGAGGGTCTGGCTCCCACATCTGCCTTCTCCAGAGTAGTTCTTACTGATTTCTTTTCCGCAATCCTCCAGCCTTATGCTTGACCACACAGTGTCACAGCTATGACATTGCCACAGCAGACAGGAATACAGCCATTGGTACAAGAGCTATTTTCACCAGGAGACCATGTGAATCTGGACAACATTTCTTCTCCCAGGAACAGGTTTAGAGTGGATGTAGCTGATGATGACCATTGCTGGGATTGAGTTTATTTGGGATTAACCCATTGTTGGTTCCCTGTTATTCTGCTCACTGCCCATGACACAAACAATTGTTGATAGAAAAATAAACTTCAACACCATCAGTGCCTGAAGAGTGTAACATCAATAGCCTTCTTCCATCTCATGGAGCACTCCTATTAAAATGGGAGCAGAAAAAGAGACATGAGGATCTTATTCAGTGTTATAGGTCCAGAAGGCCCTGATTTAAATTTAAAAACACTAAGCTTAGGATTGTTCAGGAACATATATTTTTAGGGTGCCTTATCCAAGGATAATCTGGATCTCAAGTTTAATTGTCTCAGTTATTTAGTATCCCCATAAGACTACTTATGTTCTTCCTCCCAAAGGGCAGTAAGCAATGAGTGAAGCTGGGGAAGGCATTCAGTGAAGCAGCTGGGGCTGGCAACTCAGGCATTTACAACAAGGGAAACTGAAGGGAGAGGCCATTTATTTCAGCCCCTGTTTGGATGTGATGTTCAGCTAGTGGACCCAGGATTTTGCAGTGGCTATTGATGTCTTGTCTCAGTTTGCTAGTCACTAGACCTTATCTCAGCCTGTTAGGGTGGAGTGGAAAGACTCAGATAACACAGAAACCAAGGATTGACATTCAACTAAACTTGATATCTGCCAAATCCTAATCCAAATTCTACTTATCATCCTGCATTCTGGTTGCAAACCAGTTTTGTTGCACTCTGTTCCTTCAGCCTTGTTAGGCATTGGGAGAACACAGAGACTGCAGCGCACACCACAATGTCTTACTAGCTACTCCTTATGCCATTTAAGCACATTGAAGAGAAGGGATGACAAGAAGAACCGAGAGCTCTAGAAGAGGAAGAGCTTATTACTATCTTCTGTCACAAAAAGGGAATATACTGACTGCGTCTTGCCAGTCTGGGATTCATGTGTCATAGGTGAATTCTCAATACTCAGATAGGGAAGCTGGAACAATTTCTACAGTCTGAGTACTGAAAGCCCTTGAACCAAACTGTAAACCAGCGGTTCTCAAACTTTTGTACTGGTGATCCCTTTCACACAGCAAGCCTCTGAGTGCGATGCCCCCTTATAAATTAAAAACACATTGTTATATATTCAACACCATTATAAATGCTGGAGGCAAAGCAATGTTTGGGATGGAGGCTGACAGCTCGTGACCCCCCCATGTAATAGCCTTGTGATCCCCTGAGGGGTAACAATCCCCAGTTTGAGAACACATGCTGTAAACCCTGTATACGCTGGAAGCCACACATTCAATTGCTATTATTACTTCAAGCTAGGGGGTGCAATTTCATTCCAAGAACCCCTAGTTCTAGTGTCCCTGCTCACAGAGCCAGAATTTCTCACTCATATACACCCCCCCCCAGTGTAGGGGGTATTTCCATGGTCAGAGGGACAAGGAACAGCATGATCACAGCAATTATGACAATGCTATTTATATATATGGAAATAAGAGACAAGCTCCAGCTATAGCTTTGAAAGCTTCACTCTTTCATCAACAGAAGTTGGTCCAATAAAAGATATTACCTCACTCACCTTGTCTCTCTCATATTCTGGGACCAACACATATATGGAAACAGTTAGTCAATAGATAAAGTACCAGTAGCTGGTGCTCAAGTGTATATAGCATAGCCTTGGGGTTTTATTGGGCCAACAAAACATATTGTTGTGCATGGCAAATGGCTTCCTTCATGCAGCTTTTTACGGATGAGCTGTGATCGAGCTATTCCTAGCTGTCATAGGGCTTCTTGGGAGCTATTATAAGCTGACAGAGTTTTAGAGAAACCCTTAGACAGCTCTAAAATTTGATAGGGCCAGTGTAAAGCTGGTCCAATGATTAGAAGCCAAAAGTAGCTTGTGGGCACATCCTTCTCCCAGTACTGTACTCACCAGAGACTGATTTAGGGGAGGCTCTGTGGTTCTGGGTATTGCTGACTTCTAGTGATTAGAAGAGAGGTTATAAAGGTTCATGTTAACAGAGTCTCTGTAGCACTGCCTGGCAGAATTCTTGTCCACTTGCTCAGGGCAAGCAATTTTTTTTTTAAACCTGTGAATAAGATGCCATTTCCTCCCTCCTCCCATCATCCCTACTCATTATGACAATGGGTAGCTAAATAGATCGTGCGTCTACGCAACTATCTTTTCATGGCAGTTTTGCAAGTCTCCTTTGAATACATGGTAGAAACCTATGGATTTGGAAGCACACAGTTCTGAGTCATTCTTTGCAGGGGTATGATTGAGCTGAATACCATAGGGTTTGCATGTGTACAGTCATGAACTTGTTACCATTTTATGGAGAAAACATAATTCTGTGATTAAAGGAGTAGACCAATGCTCAGATCTTTGTTGGGCATCAGTGTCATTGTGTGATGCTAGACAAATCACTTGATCTTCCTATGCCTCAGTTCTCCATTTGTAAAATGGGGATGATACTTCCCTATCTCAGAAGGGTGTTGGGAGGCTAAAGTCATTAACAGTTGTGAAATTTTCAGATACTACCAGGAGGTAGGGGAGATATAAGCACTTATGTATATAAATGTACTGTGACACCTAGCAACTATCAGGTAAAAACATTAATTGAAAGAAAGGACATATGAGAATCCTGGCATTTCAAGAGAGCTGTAACATGACAGGCTGTTATTCAGTTCCCTGTTTTTCATCTCCTGAATACTCTCCCCTTGATGAACAGTGGAGCTCTTGGATGTGGCAGCAATTACTTGTATTTTTGCAAAGAGGTCTCATTTTTATATGTTTAGACGTGAGAATAAAATGACTCAGTCTTTCCCCTTGTTGTCTGCTATTTCAGCATGCAATAAAATGTCAGTGCTGTGGTAGGTAATGGGAAGGGAAAACACTTCTATTGACTGAACAGAGTTATAGATGAATCTTCTCATGAATGTTCTATTTGTGCTTTAAGTACAACAAATACTATAGGTAAAAAATATCAGGGATAAAAAGGATGAACTGAATACAAACAAAATCATTTATTATAGGGGAAAATACTGCCTCTCAGAGAGGAGAATTCTATAAACCATTGTCAGTGCTAGCACTTTATTTTCGTATACTACTTTTGACAGGAAGTAGGGAAAAGACAAATGCAACCTTTTACAAATACTGCAGTATGCTATAGTCATCTTCTTCCTTGTGTTAATCCCATTTAATGGAGTCTGGTCTATGAGTCCTCTCCCTCCAAAGAGCTCTGTTCAATGCCATATTCTTTCACACCACATATTAACATCTTGCTTTATGACATTCCATCACTTCTTCTTGGGTCAGCCTCTGTAATGTTTTACTTCAATTTGGGTCTATTGTACTCTATTACCCACATAGTTGTCAGGACTGTGCTTTACATAAGCAAGCCATCTGAGCCAGCGTTCCTTTATTATTATTTTCAGTTATAAGTGTTACTTTGAGCATCTCTAACATACACATTGCTCAGCTGGTCTCTCTTGATTCATCTCAGCATTTGGGTTTCTGTAGAACAGATAGATTGCTCATGTTTTTTTCTTTGTTGCCCAACCCCATACATTAAAACAGGACAGACTACTATTTTATAGCTTTTCCCTTTTAACTTTGCTAGTATATTGCTGTCACATACTACACCACTTATCTTTCTCCATTTGAGCCAGAGATGTATTGCTTTAGTCTAATTTCATCCTCCATTTCCCCAGATTCTGGAACCCAGATACCCAAAACTTTGTTTTTCATGTATTGTGTGTCCATCTAGTTTCAAGGATAATTCTTCAGTGTTCACACTTCTGAAATAATAAGCCATGTATTTTGTTTTTCCTCTGCTTATTTTGAGCCCATGTCTCTGCAACTCATTTATCAAGATCCTCTTCTACACTATCTTTTGCCTCACTACATTGAAGGTTATCATCTGCAAACAATATACTCCAAGGGGCCCTCCTTCTGTATGTTTCTTGTGAGGTTATGTGAGAAGAGGAGAAACAAGAAAGGGCTTAGTGCTGACACTTGATACACTCCTATCTTTACGAATAGTTCATCTGTTTCACCACTAGAAGTTCTGACTATTGATCTCTTAAACAAACTACACAAAATTCTGATACCATTTTCACCCTCATACCACCAGATGACTTCCCTTGGAACTTGGTCAAAGGCTTTTTCCAGACCAGTGAACACCATGTGCTCAGTGAACACTGTAGTACGGTGCAGTATTTACCCCAAATACCAAACTTACACCTGGAAGTTAGGTGTTGCAGAAAAATGCTGTAGTATATATTTTCTAATAAGGCTAACTTTAGTAAGAAACGATTATAATTAAATAGAAGGACTTACACTGTCAGCAACAACTAGTGATTTTGGATGACCAACTTGGAACACCTTAAAGGGGCTTGATCTTCAGAGGGTGAGTGCTCAGCACTTTTTGAATATCAGGTCTCTTTAAAGGAATCTTAAGTTAGGTACCCAATGTAAAGGCATCCACAATTACTAGTCCCTTTGGAAAAACTACACTCTGATATTCACATGACAGCTAAAGGATCCCAAAGTGCTTTGAAGACTAATATAAAAAACATATGGCAAAGCTTTCAAGCCTGAATTTCCAACATGAAACACCAAAATCCATATTTAGGGACCCTGTTAAGTTGCTGGATATTCAAAGTGCTAAATACCCAAAGCTTCCTCTAAAATCAGTGAGAACTGTGGGTGCTTGGCAAAAAAAAGCCAAGTTCCCCACAGCCTGCCTACCAAAGCCCTGTCTGTCTAGCTGCTGCTGAACTTACTGCTCAGTCATCCCTATCCAGCAAGCTAGCCTGTAAAACATGCAGGACTCACTGCCGCAGCACATCCTGCTGGTTGTCTCAGGGAATTAGCTCATCCAGCCTCTGGAATGCCCTCTGCAGGCCAGTGTCCCACTGCCACTGGCCTCTGTGTCCCTCCCAAGATCCCGTGCCCTGATATCTGGGGTGCAGCCCCCTGGCCATACACCCTCAGTCTCAGGGTCTCCCCTCCCAGGGGAACCCCCACCCCCTATCCACACCTCACCTCAGTATACGGCTACTGCCAGTCATCATTTAGCCCCTTCACCCTGGGGCAGACTGCAGTATCAACCTACTCATACTGGCAAGGAGGGTTTGGACCTGCTGCCTCTGCCTACCCTGGGCTGCCCTCTGCAACCCCCAGTACCTATTGGCCTTCTGGTAGGCTGAAGCCTGGGGCTTTCCAGGCTGGAGCCTCCCCATCTCTTCTGCCTTTCCCCAGCCCTGCCCCAATCAGGTGCTCTGCTCAGGTCCCTACAGCCAGGTCCATTTCCCTCTATAGCTAGAGAGACTCATGGACTCAGAGACTCATAGACTTTAAGGCCAGAAGGGACCATTATGGTCATCTAGTCTGACCTCCAGCATAATGAATGCCTGGCTGCGAAGATGGTGTCACCAGGAGGGCTTTGGCTTTCTCGACCACGGGATGCTATTTGAGGAAGGACTGCTAGGAACAGATGGCGTTCACCTTTCGAAGCGGGGAAAGGCCTTATTTGCGCACAGACTGGCTAACCTAGTAAGGAGGGCTTTAAACTAGGTTCGACGGGGACAGGTGAGCAAAGCCCACAGGTAAGTGGGGAACAAGACCTGAGAGATGGGTTGGAAACAGGAGGGAGCACGGGCTATAATGGCAGAGAGGAAGGAGGGTCAGGGCAAAGCTGGGAGGCAAGATCAAACCAGTATCTTAGATGCCTTTATACAAATGCAAGAAGTATGGGTAATAAGCAGGAAGAACTGGAAGTGCTAATAAATAAATACTACTATGACATTATTGGCATTACTGAAACTTGGTGGGATAATACACACGACTGGAATGTTGGTGTGGATGGGTATAGTTTGCTCAGGAAGGATAGACAGGGGAAAAAGGGAGGAGGTGTTGCCTTATATATTAAAAATGTACACACTTGGACTGAGGTGGAGATGGACATAGGAGACGGAAGGGTGGAGAGTCTCTGGGTTAGGCTAAAAGGGGTAAAAAACACAGGTGATGTCGTGCTGGGAGTCTACTACAGGCCACCTAATCAGGCGGAAGAGGTGGATGAGGCTTTTTTCAAACAACTAACAAAATCATCCAAAGCCCAAGATTTGGTGGTGATTGGGGGACTTCAACTACCCAGATATATGTTGGGAAAATAACACCGCGGGGCACAGACTATCCAATAAGTTCCTGGACTGCATTGCAGACAACTTTTTATTTCAGAAAGTTGAAAAAGCTACTAGGGGGGAAGCTGTTCTAGACTTGATTTTAACCAATAGGGAGGAACTTGTTGAGAATTTGAAAGTAGAAGGAAGCTTGGGTGAAAGTGATCATGAAATCATAGAATTTGCAATTCTAAGGAAAGGTAGAAGGGAGTACAGCAGAATAGAGACAATGGATTTCAGGAAGGCGGATTTTGGTAAGCTCAGAGAGCTGATAGGCAAGGTCCCATGGGAATTAAGACTGAGGGGAAAAACAGCTGAGGAAAGTTGGCAGTTTTTCAAAGGGACGCTATTAAGAGCCCAAAAGCAAGTTATTCTGATGGTTAGGAAAGATAGAAAATGTGGCAAAAGACCACCTTGGCTTACCCTTGAGATCTTGCGTGACCTACAAAATAAAAAGGCGGCATATAAAAAATGGAAGCTAGGTCAGATCACGAAGGATGAATATAGGCAAATAACACAGGAATGCAGAGGCAAGATTAGACAAGCAAAGGCAGAAAATGAACTCAAACTAGCTATGGGAATAAAGGGAAACAAGAAGACTTTTTATCAATACATTAGAAGCAAGAGGAAGACTAAGGACAGGGTAGGCCCACTGCTCAATGAGGAGGGGGGTAACAGTAACGGGAGACTTGGAAATGGCAGAGATGCTTAATGACTTCTTTGTTTCGGTCTTCACTGAGAAGTCTGAAGGAATGTCTAGTATAGTGAATGCTTACGGGAAGAGGGTAGGTTTAGAAGAGAAAATAAGGAAAGAGCAAGTAAAAAATCACTTAGAAAAGTTAGATGCCTGCAAGTCACCAGGGCCTGATGAAATGCATCCTAGAATACTCAAGGAGTTAATGGAAGAGGTATCTGAGCCTCTAGCTATTATCTTTGGGAAATCATGGGAGACGGGGGAGATTCCAGAAGACTGGAAGGGGGCAAATATAGTGCCCATCTATAAAAAGGGAAATAAAAACAACCCAGGAAACTACAGACCAGTTAGTTTAACTTCTGTGCCAGGGAAGATAATGGAGCAGGTAATCAAAGAAATCATCTGCAAACACTTGGAAGGTGGTAAGGTGATAGGGAATAGCCAGCATGGATTTGTAAAGAACAAATCGTGTCAAACTAATCTGATAGCGTTCTTTGATAGGATAACGAGCCTTGTGGATAAGGGAAGAAGCGGTGGATGTGATATACCTAGACTTTAGTAAGGCATTTGATACGGTCTCGCATGATATTCTTATAGATAAGCTAGGAAAGTACAATTTAGATGGGGCTACTATAAGGTGGGTGCATAACTGGCTGGATAACCGTACTCAGAGAGTAGTTGTTAATGGCTCCCAATCCTGCTGGAAAGGTATAACAAGTGGGGTTCCGCAGGGGTCTGTTTTGGGACCGGTTCTGTTCAATATCTTCATCAACGATTTAGATGTTGGCATAGAAAGTACGCTTATTAAGTTTGCGGACGATACCAAACTGGGAGGGATTACAACTGCTTTGGAGGACAGGGTCAAAATTCAAAATGATCTGGACAAGTTGGAGAAATGGTCTGAGGTAAACAGGATGAAGTTCAATAAAGATAAATGCAAAGTGCTCCACTTAGGAAGGAACAATCAGTTTCACATATACAGAATGGGAAGAGACTGTCTAGGAAGGAGTATGGCAGAAAGAGATCTAGGGGTCATAGTGGACCACAAGCTTAATATGAGTCAAGAGTGTGATACTGTTGCAAAAAAAGCAAACATGATTCTGGGATGCATTAACAGGTGTGTTGTAAACAAGACACGAGAAGTCATTCTTCCGCTTTACTCTGCGCTGGTTAGGCCTCAACTGGAGTATTGTGTCCAGTTCTGGGCACCGCATTTCAAGAAAGATGTGGAGAAATTGGAGAGGGTCCAGAGAAGAGCAACAAGAATGATGAAAGGTCTTGAGAACATGACCTATGAAGGAAGGCTGAAGGAATGGGTTTGTTTAGTTTGGAAAAGAGAAGACTGAGAGGGGACATGATAGCAGTTTTCAGGTATCTAAAAGGGTGTCATCAGGAGGAGGGAGAAAACTTGTTCACCTTAGCCTCCAATGATAGAACAAGAAGCAATGGGCTTAAACTGCAGCAAGAGAGATTTAGGTTGGACATTAGGAAAAAGTTCCTAACTGTCAGGGTAGTTAAACACTGGAATAGATTGCCTAGGGAAGTTGTGGAATCTCCATCGCTGGAGATATTTAAGAGTAGGTTAGATAAATGTCTATCAGGGATGGTCTAGACAGTATTTGGTCCTGCCATGAGGGCAGGGGACTGGACTCGATGACCTCTCGAGGTCCCTTCCAGTCCTAGAGTCTATGAGTCTATGAGTCTATAATGCAGGAGGTCACCCATCCACTTCTATAACAACCCCCCTAACCTATGTCTGAATTACTGAAGTCCTCAAATTGTGGTTTGAAGACCTCAAGCTGAAGAGAATCCTCCAGCAAGTGCCCCGTGCCCCATGCTGCAGAGGAAGGCGAAAAACCTCCAGGGCCTCTGCCAATCTGCCCTGGAGGAAAATTCCTTTCTGACCCCAAATATGGCGACTGTTGAGCTTCTCTCTCCCAGCCTCTTGTATAGGGCCAGCTGAGACCTGATTGGGGCATGGCCCAGCTGTAGCTGCTTTCCCTGCCACAGCCCTCTCCCAGGGCTGTTTTAAGCCCTTAAGGGCAGGAGCTGGGGTAACTGCCCTGCTACATAGCCCCTTCTGCCTGTCTATATTAATGCCGGTATCTCTCACCTGACCTGACTGATGCCTCTTTTGTGACTACGAAATCCAATAGGGACAGATCTTGAGCTCACCTGAGCCTGATTCTAATGAGTTATGTGTGATGTGGCCCACCCTGGCCTAATTTTCAGGCTCTAAACTCTTTATATGCATTCCCATGTAGATTCTGAAAATCCCAGCTGCTCACCCAAACACTTAGCCATGCCTGCTAGCCCCAGATGTCAAGTCCCTGCATAGTGCCCCTCTTTGAAAGCTGCCGAGACAGAAGGCAAGCATCCTCCTCTGAGAATAAAAGGGTAGTTAGGTGCATAAAGAGTTTTCAAAACTCTGGCCCTAATGCTCAGCCTATTCCCTTGCTGTGCTAAACATAACACTTTGCAGCTTCATTAGTTCATGCTAGAGCTTACCATACACAGCAGCTACCGTGAGGTCTTTTGATGGGGATTAAGGCATTTTATGTGGCAAGTATAGGAATTCTCCATAGGCCAAATTTGGTATTACCAGCTCCTTCCTTTCCCCAAGGCTATGTACATTCAGATTGCTAGCTGACTCCACCAAACACAGCCAGGTTCTGTTTTCATAATCAGAAAAGCAAGAAAAAATGATAGCTAGAGGTAATAGACAGAGATTGCATGGCATGTTAATAAGGTTCCTGATCACACAGCAGGGACAGGAGCCTGTGCAAGTCTGCACAGTTTCTGCCTTCCCACAGAGTTGTACTCATGGAGTGTGTAATTAATTGTTACTGTTCATTTATTTGTACAAATCAATGAATTTGCAAGTGAGTGCCACCCAGTGACAATCTAACAACTGACATGAGACAAAGAAGGCAAAGTTTCCTCTTTCCGAATAACAAAAGGAACTGTCTCCTTTTTCTCTTTCATCTCTGCCGGGATGTCAATAGCTGTAGCCATCCTACACTGCTGTGTCCTTCTTTTTATGCCTCGTGATCACAGAAAAGTGTCCAAACATGTACCTTTTAAGAGGTTATTCAATATATTGTAATTAAACATTGTGTCCTAAAAAGACTTATTTAGCCCATGAGGTGAGGGTGGGGACTCCTGGACAGCAAAAAACTTTGCTTTTCATTCTCATCAAAGTCTTCTAAACATTGCAGCGTTATGCTTCCGACTGAGACCCCAGTTCAGGAATAAATCCCTATCCAGGAATGGTATTTGAGTACATGCTTAACTTAGAGCAGACACTTAAATAAGTAAAATCAATGGCACTTAAGCATGTATTTAACACATGCTCATGGTGCTGCCCTTTCTAGGAATGGGCATATTCATTGTGCATATGCTTAATATATATTTAGGAACTTTGATAAGAAAAAAAAATCGATATGTAACAAAAACATAAAAGTCTCTATCCTGAAACTGGATTTGCTTGGACAAACCTTAGGGCTCCATGGAGGTGCAACAAACTCCTGGTTCAGATCTAGTTGCAGGATTAGGGCCATCCAATGCAGGGACATTTTCTATTGGATTATAAATCACTAGGAAGCACTAAGAAAAATGAAAACTCTTGTAAAATTATGTGTTCCTTTAAAAAAAATCAATACAACTAAAGCAATAGCTGACTATACACCAACGTGTTTGTTATTGAATGTGTAATCACTATAAGCCATTCTTATTCCAAAATGTCATACATCTTCATTTAGAAGCTACAACTTCTATTACATTTAATTATTTGTCCAAGGGACCTGATTCACCAGTTTGTGATTCGAGTTTCATGCCCATGTAATTACATTGAAATCAAAGGTGCTACACCAGCACAAAACTGGAGTAACACAGCATTGAGTCAGGCCTCCTATCAGCTGATTCCAGAGCTGGAGCAGCAGCAATTTCTAATACTCTTATTTCCAGTGGGAGCAGACAGTAGAAGTATAGACTTTAGTCCCATGAAATTAATCTGAATCTTCTGAAGCATGCATGGAATGCTACAAAAACTTGAGGTACAAGCAGAGAAAACAGCAATAATCTTATATTTATAAAGTGCCTTGGATCATTCTGAAGGAAAACTTACTAAGTGACCGTACAGTCTATATTAAAGGAATCATTCACCTGCCCCTGACGTGAGTTGCACCAGATATTTGATAACTTTGGACAGGAAAGGTGAAACTCATCCTTGAGCTGCTAGCACAAAGCTTATGCACCATGTAAGTCCTCAAAACAGACTATAGGCCTTGTGCTGGCCCTCTGCAAAGGGACAAATCTCTCTTGAAGTGAACAAAATTGAACTGAATACAGATGAAGTTCAGATAAACAGTGTGTAATTACTGAAGCTGGAATTCAGCCAGGATGTCTGAGTTAACAGCTCTACTCTTGTGAAAACTTATCTGGGGATTTTTAATCAACATGAATAATAAGAAATGTCATTTTATGTCTCATTTGAAAGACAATTCCTACAGCGACTGCACTTCAAACTCTGTCCTGGAATATTAGAAAAGGAGTAATTCAGAAAGAAGAAGGGTGGTACTTAATGAATTACCTCACTGCTAACTACAACACATGACTGGTCTCCAGGAGGCTCGCATCCCAGCACTGATCAAGTACAAATCTGCTTTGCTTATGAGACATGAGGCGGTCATAGCTTACGGTGTTTGAGCTCTCCCACAGTTATTTGAGGCAAGCAGATACAAGACAAATAAATCAGAGGGAGAACCATTCTCCTCCCCATCCCCACTGTAGAAGCACTATAGTAAAATATTTGCTGTTTCTAGTGGAGGTCTCATTTCCTTATGCCACAGAGCAGTTAAAATTTCCTTCTCTAAAACTACATTAATAGAGCTTGCTGAGGGAAGGGGAGGTGGAACAGAAAACTTTTTTTATATTGCAAATTTGTTTCCATTTACAAGGACCCATTTTAATGACTTTTTTAACTGAAATTTTTAATTGAAATTTAAAAAAATGGAAGACTATATGGAAATAGTTATTAAAATATTTCTGTGAACATTTAGAAGATATTGCCAACAACAAAAATAAATTTTTGAAAAAGTGAGTTTTACAAACATTTTAGTTACAAATTGCCATTTTTCAATGGAAAAAACAGTGCTACAAAAAATTCAGTCATCTCAAAACAGGACTGTCTCCTTCCTGAATTATTCTATCAATGACATTGAAGACACCATGTTTTGAAAGACTGTGTTTGTAAGTTCCATTGTGCTACTGACACCAGCATTTTCATGTCTGAGACCCTAAATTCAGCACTCAACTCCACATTTAGGTCCTTCTGATTTTCAGAAGTTTACTTCTGTGTAAGATGCCAGGCCTCAGTGTGACAGATATGGTAATTTCCTGCCATATCCTAGACAAATCTTATTGAATTAAGTTTAAGTATTTTAGGAGTTCATTGTATCTAAAAGGCAAATGTTTATGTATTATTATGTGATTGTGTGTAAAGAAGTGGGGAGAGATGATTATGTAAACCCAGGAAGTGTTATGAGTTTCAAAGGACTCTTGTTAAACAATGTGCTAGAGCAGATTGAAGATTTTAATTTGAGTGGGTTTCCTAGGAAACACATGGGAGGAAGGGAATGCAAATTCCTCACTGCCAGACCCAACCTTTTAAAGCTACCCCTTGAAGAGAAACCCATTGATTGGCTGATTATATATTCATGGTATCTGCAGATCAAAGAACCAAAGTGTATAATGGTGTGACTCACAAATGCAAAGGTATTCTTGTTCTGAGAAAAAGATATTATGAACTTGTACCCACAGAAATACCTCTATGTGGAGATTGAAGGACTGCCAGAATCCTTGGTGGAGTTGGGGTGATCTTTGAAAAGCTTATTAGCCTGCAGATTCTTTTATTTGTTCTAATATGTTTTCTCTTTAATGCTTTTATCTTAAAAATAAATGTAATTGATTAGAAAGGGCTGTGTGATCATGTAACTGTGGGTAATTACACTGCTTATAGCCTCTGAGGAGAAGGCAAAGCAAGCTTGCTTACGCACTGTGATTTGTTAGAGAATTCAAAATGTAAGCAGCCTGGAAAAATTCTGGTCAGGAGGCACAGAGATGTGCATCTCTGCCCAAAAGAGGTGACTGGTGAGGAGCCAGGAGTTGGTGGACTATGGAGGAGAAATACAGCTGTAGTTGCCCTGAACTGTGACATATATTCAAGGTGCATATTTCTAGCAAGATTTACACAAGATAGATTGAGGTAAATCCTTCGGAGAATTTTAAAATAAGATAAGCAACGTATTTTACTACTGGTAAATTCTCTGTTCTGATTTGTACCTCAGGCACCTTACTTTCCACAATCCCTTCATCTCCCATATGCCACTATATTCACTTCTTAATGAGGCAGAACCTCAGATTTCCCAAGATGAATGTGGGTGACTTATCCTGAAAGCTAAAGAATAACACTGAATCCTGTTTTCATTTCCCTGGGCATTTTATACATGGCCTTGAGTGAACTTCAAGTTTAGATGAGCAAAAATTGTCACCATTTTGTAATATTTTATTTACTACTCTTCCCAAGAATTGTTTGGGTGCAAACAAACGAAAGGGACAATTCACAAGACAACTAACAAGCAGAACCATTTCTCCAGCACTTTGGAGACTCATGTACCTGTCAATAGCGGCACAATTTGAGGAAAGGAGCAGGAAGAGTTGAATACTTAGGACCCTATTTATGTTTGTGTAGCACTCTCTGGTGTATTTATTTGGTTGTGTCTTGCTAGGCGGTAGGCCAGAAAAGTATTGCTATAGGTTTCACACCTGGTTAAACCTACCCAAAGGTTTATCATTGTAAAATACATTTCCATGTCATCAATCAGGATTGTTTGGTTTTCCATGTTTCACTCCATACATGCCTTTGGGTGGCAGGGATCCAGTCTATTATACCCCAGTGAAGAGAGAAATGTCACTTTTAGTTATTTACTAAGCACAGGATGAGAATCATAGACATCAGAGATGGAAAAAGAAAGCTCTAATGGATTGTCCCTCTCACCCTTTCTTACTGCCAGTGTAATTGTGTTCTCTATAGTATTATTGTTATGGTACTAGCTAAATGTAGAACTGATAAATGAAATTGTTTTTAATTGTTCACTTTATTAATGTAACTTCTGTTCACCATTCACTACACTTGCCTACACTGTAACTTCTGTTCCATATTGTAATTCAAACCCCATTTTAAAACACTCACTCCATTTTGTAAAAGCTTCCTCCAACCTTCATTTTTGCAAACCCTGCTGTAATCTTATTAGTTTAGTTTAGATGTGTGAATGAGGTATGTATGAATGATGGAATCAACCTCCAGCCCCAGCCTGTCCTGATGAGATAAAGTTCAAATACTAATGGCTGAAGACCTAGACAACAGCCCTAAACAAAGTAAGAAGCATCCACCCTAAAAAGAAAAGGACAACAGAACAACAGAAGGAAGATCAAAGCCAGGTCCAAGGCTGAAAGTCACACCTGCAATTGATGGGTGATCAATCTAAACCCAGAGGCAGCGTGACACAGCAAGACCTATAGACTTTGAATCCAAACTAAAAGCCTATAAAAAAGAAGGGTGAGATGAGAGACTCTGGGTAACATTCTGCTGCCAACATGGAAGAACATCGGTGCCTGCCCAACAGAGATCCAGCTCAGCCTTGTGCCCAGCTTTCCTGGCCAGTTAGCCGCCACAAGCTACGAACCCAAGCTACAAAATCAAGCTATGAACTTAAGCTATCTTCAGGACTGGTAACTATGCAGCAGCTGCAGAACATCTGATGGATGTGTGTGTGTGTGTGTGTGTGTGTGTGTGTGAGAATGTGTGTGTGTGTAAATGTGTGTGTGTGTATAGGTATTAGGTATAATGTGTGTGTGTGTGTGTGTATAGGTATTAGGTATAATGTGTGTGTATAAGAATTAAGATTTTAGTTGTTAGTCATAAATTGTTATCATAATAAATGTGGCATCTTTGCCTTGTCCCCTTTAATAAGATCCTGCTGGTTTTTACTGGTCTAATATAATTGGTACAACATAAAGACAAACCAAGATTGGGGCCCCATTGTGCAAAGCACACACAATATATAAAACACACACACACAGTGAGGCATTTCTTGGCCCCAAATCTAAGTAAACAAGAGAGACAGTGGATGGGGAAAGGGCTGTAACATCCAATAGAGTGAACAATCTGATGGTTTGCAAAGTCATGTTTGTTCCAGATCTTGTGGGGCGAGTGAGTAGGAAGGTTGTTAAATGAGTATTAGATAGACAGAAGGGGAAGGACACACCATATGCTCAATGCTTTTCCAGTCTAAGTTTAAATGACTTGGTCAACCTCCATCCTTTCCCTCAGGAACACAAAGCCAAATCCTTGATCAGAGTAAATTGGTAGAGCTCCAGTGAAGACCAGAGATTCAATTTGGCTTATAGGTTCAAAGTAGCGTGCAGTCATCCTAAAGAGTGAAACATCTTCTATGTGGCTTGGATGCAGTAGCTGGTTTACTTGTTATTGGAGCATGGGATCTCGAGGCCTGAGCTGAAGCTAAGGAGCACTTGAATACATCAAGTTCCCCTAGCCCTCCACAAGGAAAAAAGCTTCCAGCAGCCCAGATCCTAAACACAAAACAGCCAAGAGGAAGGGATTAAAGAGAACAGAACAACCTTCTGGTCCCTCTGCCTAGCCTTCAGCCTCCCTAGTTCTAGCCACCTCCTCCCACTCTTGTTGCTTTTTATATTCCTTGCCCTCAGTGAGCAGTGGCCATTTGCCAAAGAAGCCCAATTGCCTAGGTAACTAAGCAGCTGCCTTCCTCTGCAATCTTGACAGCATTTGTAGGAGCAGTTTGTTCTTTGTTTTTAAAACCCCTGTCACAGCCACTATTTTCATGGTTTCACTATATTCATGGTTTACACCCACTATATTTATGGGTTGACTAAATTCTCACTGTCAGCTGAACTAATCATGTTGCAGCTATATACATATCCACAGCCCAGACTTCTAAAGAGTTTCACTTGTGAGTAAAGCATTATAGAGATGTGACGAGAGGGCTGACTAACAGAGAAAAACTATTTAAATGGGATTTGAGCAGCAGGCAAGTAAAAGAAGGTGCAATGAAAGTGCTATATAATCAGTCCCTACTAACAGAACTATCGGTCTACAGCAATTTTTTTCCCTAAGATCACAGCAAAAATAAAATAGATCAGTGAGTTACTAGCTCAAACAAGATGGATTCAGACCAACATGTCCCCACAGAACCAGACTGAATGTAGCAGACTGGCAAAGAGCGTGTTGCAGCCTCCAGTTGGTTTTCAGTTTGCCCATTTCAAGGCTACAGCCTATTACCACTACTGGTTCCAACCTTGCTGATATCCCAATGGGGATGGGGTGTTATTACATGAATAGGAGAAATGTTGTAGTGGGGGTCTCAGGATAGACATGAAAGAATCTATTATTCTTCATACAGAGATAGTACCCTCTCAAAAGCTAAAACCATTACTAGCTGTACTATAAAGCCACATTTCAACAGCCCTATGACTTTTGCTTGGAACATTCATTTGGCATGAAAATTACTTGATTAACTCTGAAGTCATTTAATTTTCTGTGCCTCCATTTCCTCATCTGTAAAATGGGGTGAATAAAGATGCTTCCCTGTCTTTGTAAAGTGCTTTTAGATCTATTGATGAAACCTATTATGTAATTGCTGGCCATTATTTTTGACAAAAGAGACTGATGAGTGACTGACAGGATCAGGCTGTGAGATTGATAGGAATGAAACAAGACTTCTCTCCTAAGAAACACAGCTAAACATCACTCTTTAGAGAGATACTAGAACAGAAGTTCTTCTTCGAGTGATTGCTCATATCCATTCCAGTCAGGTGTGCGCGCCGCGCGTGCATGCTCGTCGGAAGATTTTTACCCTAACAACTCTGGATGGGTCAGCAGGTCGCCCCCTGGAGTGGAGCCACCATGGCACTGGATATATACCCCCTGCCCACCCGACCGCTCCTCAGTTCCTTCTTACCGCCCGTGCTGGTCGTTGGAACAGTGGAGAGAGGCTTAGCTGTCCTCCACTTCACTAGCTTCTCCTTGTTCATTTGATCTCTTGTTGTATATAGCTGACTTAGTCTATAGTGTAATTAGTTTTATAGTTATTAGTTAGCTACTGTATATAGTTTAGGGGGGCTTGGGCATTAGCCCTTCGCCGCACCTGGTGCCGGGGCCCATGCCCGGTTCACCAGGGTTTAAACTGTGCTTGGCCTGTAAAAAGCCGATGCCCATGAGCAATCCCCACGACTCTTGCCTAAAGTGCCTTGGGATTCACACATCTCTGGCAAATGCCACATTTGCAAGGCCTTTAAGCCACGGACTAAAAAGGAGAGGGACTTTCGCTTAAAGACTCTCCTGTTGGAGGCATCCCTGAACCCTCCGTCCTCGGCACCGAGCGCTGACAGCGCTCCTCTTGCACCGGACCACGCCGGCTCGGCCAAGACACCTTGGCACTGGCCTTCTCCGGTGCAGGGACCTGATCGCAGGATCTCAGCTTCCTCCACTCCTTCAACGCAGACTAGTTCAGATCGTCCGGCACCTACTCCTGCTGCGGCACCAAGGACTGTGGTACCGTAGACTCTGGTCCTGCGAGGGTCGTCGAGTCCGGTCCTTGACAGCTCCCCGGCGAGACCTGTAGTCGAGTTTACTGTCCCCTCCACACTGGAGACATTCTCCTCCGCCAGGGACCTTATTGCAATGACTGAGTCTGCCCTGCCTCAACCCCTGGCACCGCCAGTGCGGGTTCTGCATTCCAGAGGCAAGCCAGCCTCTATGACACCTCCTTCACTGGGATCGATGAGTCGGCACCGATCTCGATCCAGGTCCCAGCACTGTTCGCGCTCTCATGGACGGTCTTGGTCTAGACGCCGCTCGTAGTCCCAGTACTGCTCACCTAGGCGGTACTGGTCGTACTCGCCGCACAGATCCACCTCTTGTCCTGCCTGGTACTCCTGGTACCGCTTCGGCTCCAGGCACTGCTCCCGGCACCGAGACTCTCGCAGCCGGTCCCGCCACAGACATTCGAGATCCAGGTCGACCTCCCGGCACCGCACTGGTTGCAGGTCCCGGTCTCGATCCCCGGCACCGCGGAGCTCTCCAGCGACGGGAGCGAAGGACTCATATCAGCCTCGTTCGGATCCTCCATGGCCATCCCGACACCTGTCCGTGTCTTCTCAGGCGGATAGTGCATACGCCCCAGACACTGACGTGCCTGCTGCGTTATTCCATGAGCCCCAGCCTCAAGATCATGGACTGCAGAAGTGGGGTTTCTGGATGCCTTGGGCGTACCATCAGGCCCAAGGCCCTCACCCAGGTCCATCGTGCTCGACCACCTCAGAACACAGAGTGCCGGAGGCCACGATCACCCGTCCTCCTCCTCCTCCTATGGAGGAAGGGTTGACTCCGAGCTCCCCAGGAAGACAGACACGATCCACCAGGTGGAGCCCTCATCAGACCCGCTTGTTCCAGGTCTCTCCTCTTCATCCTCCCCTGATGAGGCTGTAGCTGGAACCTCATCTATCGGCCCTCCACCAATTGACCTCAAGGCTCACCAGAACCTCCTCAGGCATGTTGCACAAAATATGAACTTGCAGGCCAAGGAGGTCCCGAGGTGCAGGACCCAGTGGTGGACATTTTGTCATCGGATGCCCCCACTAGAGTGGCTCTTCTCTTCATTAAGACCATACAAGCCAATGCCACTACGATCTGGCAGTCTCCAGCCTCTGTCCCACCTGCTGCGCGAGGTGTAGAGCGTAAATACATGGTGCCCTCCAAGTGTTATGAATACCTCTATGTCTACCCTCCTCCCTGCTCTCTCGTTGCCCGGTCGGTTAATGAGAAGGAGTGCCACGGCCAGCAGGCTCCAGCCCCTAAATCAAAGGACGCGAGGTGCATGGACTTGCTAGGGCGAAAAGTCTATTCTGCGGGGGCTCTCCAACTCCGCATGTCCAATCAGCAAGCCCTTCTTAGCCACTACAGTTACAACACCTGGGCGGCAGCGGACAAATTTAAGGAGTTGCTTCCGCAGGATGCATGTCAGGAGTTCTCAGTGATCCTCGATGAAGGAAAGAAGGTGACAAGAACCTCCCTCCAGGCTTCCCTGGACGCCGCGGACTCAGCCGCCAGAACTCTGGCCTCTGGCATGACTATGCACCGTATCTCGTGGCTGCAGGTCTCCGGCCTCCCCCCGGAGCTCCAACACACTATTCAGGACCTTCCATTTGAGGGCCAAGGGCTGTTCTAGGATAAAACTGACCCTAGGCTGCAAAGCCTAAAAGACAACAGGGTCATTATGCGCTCATTAGGAATGCACACGCCGGTAACTCAGAGCAGGCCCTTCCAGCCCCAACCGCACCGCCCTTACCTTCAGCCCCGACAGAGGCAAGACTTCGCCAGACGGCGAGGCAGAACCGGTCGCCGCAGGCAATCAGGCAACCAAGGGAGCCAGAACCAAAGCTCCTCCAAGCCTTCCTCAGGGCCAAATCCCTCCTTTTGAAGGCCCGAGGGCGTTGTACCAGTTTCTTTAAAGGATCCGTCACCTCCTTTTTCCAACCGTCTTTCTTTTTTCCTCCCTGCTTGGTCCCAGCTAACATCAGATCGTTGGGTCTTATGCACGTTGGAACTTGGATACCACCTCCAATTTATTTCAACCCCCTTCCCTTGTCCCTCTTCAGGGACCCCTCTCACGAGCAACTCTTCCTACAGGAGGTGCAAACGATCCTCGCCAAAGGAGCCATAGAGGATGTACCAGAGCTCAAGTGGGGCAAAGGGTTTTACTCCCTATACTTCCTAATCCCCAAGGCAAAGGGGGGTCTCAGACATATCCTCGATCTGCGGGAACTCAACAGATATATGGTAAAGTTGAAGTTCCATATGGTATCCCTGGGGACCATTATCCCATCCCTGGATCCTGGAGACTGGTATGCCGCCCTCGACATGCAAGATGCCTACTTCCACATAGCCATCTTCCCGCCTCACAGGAGATTCCTCCGATTCGTGGCCAGCCACCAACATTTTCAGTTTGCGGTCCTACCGTTCGGCCTCTCTACAGCCCCAAGAGTATTCACCAAATGTATGGCTGTAGTCGCCGCCCACCTTCGCCGCTGTCGGATACATGTCTTTCCTTATCTAGACGACTGGCTCATCCGCGGGACCTCCGAGGCGCGAGTCCTCAGTCACGTCCGCATTATCAAGGACCTTTTCCTACATCTAGGTCTAATGATCAATGTGGAAAAATCAACTCTGATCCCCACTCAGAGGATAGAATTTATTGGCCCCACCCTGGACTCCACTCTCGCCAAAGCCTGTCTACCACTGTCATGGTTCCAGACTATGGCAGTCATCATCCGGAGACTGCGAGCGGCACCGTTGACTTCGGTGCGCACTTGCCTCGCTCTCCTGGGCCACATGGCAGCCTGTACGTTCGTAATGAACTACGCCAGACTGTGCCTCCAGCCCCACCAGTTGTGGCTCAACTCACAATACTGTCCAGCCAGGGATCTTATGGACATGGTCATCACCATTCCCCCGACCGTCCTAGACTCCTTCAGATGGTGGCTGGATCCGTCCATGATGTGTGCAGGGCTCCCATTCCATCCGCCCCAGCCCTTGGCGTCCCTGACAAAGGACGCATCATCTCTGGGTTGGGGGGCTCACCTCGGACGCCTACGCACACAGGGCCTTTGGTCATCTCAAGAGCTGACCCTCCACATCAACGTCCGGGAGCTGAGAGCGGTCTGCCTCGCTCGCCAGACGTTCCAGCAGCACTTACAGGGCTGCTGTGTGTCAGTATTCACCAACAACACAACGGCCATGCACTATATAAACAAGCAGGGCGGCACGAGATCGTCACCCCTGTGTCAAGAGACCTTACGACTCTGGGACTTCTGCATAGCCCACTCCATACTCCTCATCGCTTCCTTTCTCCCGAGAGTTCAGAACACGCTGGCGGATCGCCTCAGCAGATCCTTCCTTTCCCACAAATGGTCCCTTCTCCCGGACGTTGCTCTTTCGCTCTTCCGGAGATGGGGGTTTCCCCAGATAGACCTCTTTGCGTCCCTCGGGAACAGGAAATGCCAGACGTTCTGCTCCTTTCAAGGCCTCTCACCAGGTTCAGTGGTGGACGCCTTCCTTGTACCATGGATGACGCACCTGCTCTATACCTTTCCACCATTTCCGCTCGTCCACAGGGTCCTACTAAAAGTACGCAGGGACAAAGCCCGCTTGATCATGATAGCTTCGGCATGGTCTCAGCAGCACTGGTACACCATGTTGCTAGACCTATCCATAGCCGACCCTGTCACACTGCCTCTTCACCTGGACCTGATCACCCAGGACCACAGCAAACTGCGTCATCCAGACCTTCAGTCCCTCCACCTTACGGCATGGCTCCTGCGTGGCTGACTCAGTCTGAGCTGTGTTGCTCTATCCCAGTGCAACAGGTGCTCCTGGGTAGCAGGAAGCCTTCCACTAGAGCGACGTATTTGGCCAAGTGGAAGCGTATCGCGTGCTGGTGCATGGAGCAGAACTTCCTTCCCACCGAGGTCTCCATCTCCAACATTTTGGATTACCTCTGGTCCCTTAAACAACAGGGCCTAGCAGTATTGTCCCTGAGGGTCCATTTGGCAGATATCTCTACCTTCCACCCAAGGGAGAATGGCCGTTCGGTTTTCTCACACCCAATGATGTCTAGATTCCTTAAGGGCTTAGAACGCCTCTACCCCCAGGTACGCCGCCCTATCCCTACATGGGACCTTAACCTGGTTCTTGCCAGACTCACGTCCACCCCTTTCGAGCCGTTAGCAACTTGCTCCCTTCTCTACCTCTCATGGAAAACCGCTTTCCTGGTGGCCGTCACATCAGCGAGATGAGTCTCGGAGCTTTGAGCCCTCACAGTAGATCCCCCATATACTGTGTTCCACAGGGACAAAGCCCAGCTGCGACCACATCCGGCCTTTCTCCCCAAAGTGGTATCGGCCTTCCATGTTAACCAGGAGATCTTCCTACCTGTCTTCTTTCCAAAGCCCCATTTGTCTCGTAGGGAGCAGCAGCTACACTCCTTGGACATCCGTAGAGCGCTCGCTTTTTATATCGAGTGAACTAAGCCATTTCGCAGAACCCCCCAACTCTTTGTCACAGTGGCTGAGCATATCAAGGGCCTACCAGTCTCCTCGCAGCGGATTTCCTTCTGGGTAACGTCTTGCATCCGCACCTGTTACGTCTTGGCTCACATCCCCTCGGGCCACGTGACTGCGCACTCTACCATGGCTCAGGCCTCATCGGCTGTTTTCCTCGCTCACGTGCCCATTCCTGAAATTTGTCATGCAGAGACTTGGTCCTCGGTCCACACTTTTGCCTCCCACTATGCCCTTGTTCCGCAGTCTAGGGATGACGCAGCCTTCGGCTCCGCAGTGTTACACTCTGCGACATCTCACTCCGACCCCACTGCCTAGGTAAGGCTTGGGAATCACCTAACTGGAATGGATATGAGCAATCACTCGAAGAAGAAAAGACGGTTACTCACCTTTGTAACTGTTGTTCTTCGAGATGTGTTGCTCATATCCATTCCAAACCCGCCCTCCTTCCCCACTGTTGGAGTAGCCGGCAAGAAGGAACTGAGAGCAATCGGGTCGGCAGGGGTATATATCCAGTGCCATGGCGGCACCACTCCAGAGGGCGACCTGCCGACCCACTGGAGTTGCTAGGGTAAAAATCTTCCGACGAGTGCGCACACCTAACTGGAATGGATATGAGCAACACATCTAGAAGAACAACAGTTACAAAGGTGAGTAACCGTCTTTTTCTTTTTGATATATGCATGGAGGTTTCCCCTTCATGAGATATTGTATAACTCATTTGTCACTGGAGTAATGAGCTTTCTCCCTGACAGTTGAATGGCTTTTATATAAACTTGCAGCATCTCTTGAAATACAGTATACAATATAAAAGTAATACACACTACCTTTTTTATTATGACTTACAGTTCGTTGGGGCTTATTTATAGCACGTGAAAGTAAAATGCTGGCAAGTGTGTCCTGTACATAATTATTCCCTCAGTCTTTTATTGGTGTAAACGATGTAGTAGTTAGAGAAATTGCAGGTACATTTCATTTAGGATAAATATCACTTTTTATTGCATTTTAAACTTAAATCTTGGACTAAATCCCCACCATGAATTGAGATGACCAATGAATAAGAGCTGAAAGATGGTCACAGCAGCTGCCAAAACCTGCTGACTCTCAGCAGTAATTGGTCACCTGGAAATTGGCTCAGAGACTAAAACTACAAGACATCACATGATAAAGCGGAATCAAAGCCTGCAGTGAGTGTGGGGAGTGGAAATTAAATCTAACTACTAAGGCCTGGTCTACGCTTGGGGTGGGGGGGAATCGATCTAAGTTACGCAACTTCAGCTATGTGAATAACATAGCTGAAGTCAACGTACTTAGATCGACTTACCGTTGTGTCTTCACCACGGTGAGTTGACTGCTGCTGCTCTCCTGTCAACTCCGCCTGCGCTCTCATGGCGGTGGAGTACAGGAATCGAGGGGGAGCGCTCAGGGGTTGATTTATCGCTCTAGACTAGATGCGATAATCAACCCCCACTGGATTGATCTGCCTGCCGATCCAGCAGGTAGTGTAGGCATACCCTAAGAGATGAAGGCATGAAGACAGGGACATTTACAGTAGCACCTGAGAGAGCTGGTCACCATTTTGCGTGGTTATTGGTGTGTGAAATGGAAATTTTTTCCTCTTGGAAAAATTACTTTATTTTTTCAAATATATTCAGGGCAGACAATGAAATAGATTTCCATTGTTCTGAATCAGTCTGTGTGTTTATACCGCTTCCATCATAGCAGCATCTGAAAAAAAACCAGAGAAATTATGACTAAAATGGGACACTTGTCTCCTCCTTGCTTTACACCCACTTCCATATGTGACACATGATGGGCAACTGCCCCATTCACGCTTACAGTGGTGGTACAAGGGGGATCCACCTACCTACCCCCCGAAGCATGAGATTGATTTTTGATCCTTAAAATTCAATTATAATCCCAGCCTGATACTTTTCAAATGCCACACGAAAGAAGACGACTCACTTCCATCTGAAATTATTTATATCACAGTAGCACCTTGGAACCACAACTTACTTTTATTATGCTTAGTACCTTGCTTTATATGGTGCAGACAAGTAAAAGAATCCAGCCCCTGGCCCAGACAACAGAATAGGTGAGATCTTGCAATCATGAGTAAGGATTTATGGATCAGGACTACATTTCCACAGGTACCAATAGCTTGTTCTTATAAATAACATTCATATGTATGTCTCAGGGAACTGAAGCATTAGCCACTTGAGTTCCAGCATTTTAGATGATTGAGACATAAGTAGAACTATTTGTTTAGGTATGCTCTTATTTGGTTGATCTCTTCGGCAAAGTAGCATGAGAACTCTTCCCAGCAGTTTGTGCTTGGATCTGATATTTAGATTGTGCGGCTCAGATTGATTGGCTGGTTCACTGTGTGGACTAGCTCTGCTGGATGTGATTTTGTGGCTGTGATGGTGAAGGAATAGACAGCTTCTTTTATTGCAGTTGAGTAATCCTTGAGACAGTCTTTGTGCTGTTGGTAGATTCAGAGCAGGCATTTACACAACCAGTGCTCTATTCACTTCCCTTTGCACTTCTTCTGATGAAGTTTATTGGTGAACTATGGTATATGGAATGAGCACAACCCAGAGAGTCAGGTTCAGGAACCACTGAAATCTAATCATGGTTCTGATACTAACGCTCTCTCTCTCGCTGTGGTCTGGAGCAAGTCATAGTCTTTTTGCCTCAAATTCCCCTCTGAAATGAAGCTAGATTGAGGATTAGTCTTTTGAACTTTATTGAGCACTTTGAAGTTGTTGGAAATACCTATGCCAATGACAATCACAGTCGCACTAAAAATTCGGATGGACCTTTTGTTGCCCAGAGATGAACCATGAGAACACAAGGGCAAGAGCTACAAGCATGAAACTCTCAGTTGAGAAACAACAGGAGCAAGCAATTTCCCTTGTGTTAAGCACAGCTTCAGCCCATCATGGAGCAAGTTCCAGATCACAGTGAATTAAACTCTCCAAACCTGATTGAAATAGGATATGGCATCAGATTAAGCATACAGCGCTGACTGCAGAAATGCAAGAAAGCAGATGAGGGCAGCTTAATGAGGAACAGCAGAGGAAAATACTTCAATCATTGTATTCAGCTCACACTGCATTGAAAGTCACATACAGAAGAGGCAAAGCAAGCTAAAATAAGTTTCTTTCCCACATGGCTACTGGCTAGGGACTCCTATTAACAAGACTAACCTTCTCTCCTTATCTCTAGCAAGCTACTGATGCTATGGATAAATCCCATATTGGCTTCTCACAAATCCTGTTTGAGGCATTTATATCTCTTATTTGTCCTCTAAGCTTCTGCTTTGCCGGCTAGATCAACAAAATTGCTATCTTGCCAATTTTGTTTATTAAATGAATTAAATGAATGTGCAATATTGAAGTTTGTTTTTTTCCTCTCATTGCCTTCAGACACTTAACTTCACTGACCCTTTCAATCTGCTGAGCCTTTTAAATAATGATGCTATTAGATTCAAACTGAGCCAGAACTGAGCCCATCCTACCCTGGCAGGTGACACCAGATGGGTATGCTGAATCTCTCCCCCAAACCCCTGACACATACAAACTCACCATAACTGAAAAAACACACCCTAAAACACTGGAACTGCTGGTGGAGTGCTGTTGTAACATAAAGCCAATCAGAATGGTAGGATGATGTGGCCACACTCTGGGATATACCACATGCAGGAAAGGAGCTGTAGTACTGTGCGAGAACTTCAGAAAACAAGGTGATGGTAATCAGTACGTCAAAGGAGCAGACTGAGCTAAGGAAATGAGTAAGAGGGTGACATTTTCTCTATTATCCAGTAACTGAAAGTAGACATAGGGTAGTGGAGAAACTGATTTACACTCAGACAGATTTTTATATTTAGCTTCAAAGGGAAGGAGTCAAAAGGATAACAGAGATCTATCTATATAGATCTCTGTTATCCTTTTGACTCTTTCCCGCTGAAGCTAAATACAAAAACATATAAGGACCAAATTATGCTCAACATTTCATGTGAACAGTCCCATTGAACTCATGTTTTGAACTGGAATGAGCCACTAAACTCATTTCACTTATTATCTAGCTCATACTTATATCCAGGTCTCCAGAAGTAAAAGGTGACATTCTACTATACTTTGCACTAAATGGAAGAAACCATACTGTGATTTGCCCTCTGCCCCAGACAATTGGGAATGATACTGCATTTCTCATACATTTGTAGCTTTTTAGGATTCCCCTCAAACCAATATCCAAGGGTAAAAATTCCCTTTTGATTCCTGTTCAACTCCTGTCTGTCCTTTGGTTGCTCACATTCTAGAGTAATAGTCTCTTATTTATTATGATATAGAAGCAAGTGGTAAAAACATCTTTTGTATGGTATGAAACAGATCTGCATGCAATATTGCTGCTTTCTTCCTTCAGTATCAAGGGTTTTGACAATGCAAATAATTTAGCTTCACCTCTTCCTGTGGCAATTATGGTAAGTTGTGTCTCTGATGGCTGAAAAAAGATCTTGGGGGTGAATTACATTTATGCTCATTTGTTTTGTTTTTCCCTGTGTAAAATCAGTTGATTCTCCAGGCACTGTAGATAGAAGTAATAAAATGATGGGCTGGGAAGAATCCTTTGTCTTATCACATATGAAAATAAATCAGACGACCAGACCAAATTAAAAAAGATTAAACAGAAGAAAGGGAATCAGGTTTCACATTTAGCAGCGTTTACCCATTTTTCTCTGCCATGAATATAAAATATCTCCACTGCATTCCTCAGCGTGGCTCGTGGTGATTTTGATGAATGTGGATAATTGTCTCATTGGTTTCATCTGATATGTGAGCAGCTTCCTTATTTCCTTACAGAGCACCTTTGGGATACCATTGCCCTTCTCTGCTGGAAAAGGACAGTAAATTGGAGCTATTAGGGAGAATTCATTTGAGAAGCTGAAGGCCTGCGCATTCAAATAAAGGAAATCATTGTCCATTTACTATTTTGAACTCTCTTGTATTTACTCCATATATATAAACTTTTAAAACAGCTTACAAAGGTTTTTTGGTTTTATTTCTGTAAAAATTAAACACACCATCTCTTCTTTCAAGAAGAAAGAACAGATTTTTATACTAACAGAGCACAGGACTGGGAGTCAGAGGATATGGATTAAATTAGCAGCTCTGCCACAGTTTTCCTGGGCTACATTTAATTTCAATTACACTGCTATAAGCTTGGAGCAACACCAATGGTCTACTTTCAACACTGGGATGTGTGGGTGCAAAGCTGTTGTAACTCCATTGATTTCAGCAGTTATTCCAGATTTATGCTAGTATGAGATCAGAATATGGCCCAATGGAGTTACTACTGTTTTACACCAGAATAAGCGAGAACATAATCAGGCCTCCTGTGTGACCTGGGACAAGTCGCTTAGCCTCCTCCCTTTCCCAACTTGTAAAATGGAGTTAATAGTAGACATGCTCCTCACAGATATGTTATGAGGCTGAATTCATTAGAGTATGGAAAGTGCTTTGGAAGTCCTCACATAGATGAGCTAGAGAAGGACAAAGTATTATGTTATAATGGAAAACAGGCTCTTACCAACTAATAGGAAATGTGACTTGTGTTCTTGTACTGCCACCTCACTCTCTTCTTCTGCTAAGCTGTTATATAGGGTGACCTGTACAGCTACAGAAGAGCACAAGGGGCATGCCAATAAGGAGACTTAACTAAGGATTCTTTATATTTAAGCTGTTCCTCCTTGAAGTGGGTCTTCTGCAAATACTGGCTCACTGGAACTGGTTAAAGCATCTGCCACTTTTGTATGGGCTTTTGTTGCAGCCAAGTTTCCAGAAAAGTCCATTCATTTCGTGTGCCTCAGTTGTGGGGTTCCCCACCTGAGACACCTCTTTTCTGATTTCCAGAGGAGGAAGTTGAAAAATCAAAACATATCAATAACCAGCAATGGAGAAATCTGAACTTCAGATGTCTGCTTCTGGTGACAGCTGAACAACATAACCTAGACCAGGGGTCAGCAACCTTTCAGAAGTGCAGTGCCGAGTCTTCATTTATTCACTCTAATTTAAGATTTCGTGTGCCAGTAATACATTTTAACCTTTTTAGAAGGTCTCTTTCTATAAGTCAATAATATATAACTAAATTATTGTTGTATGTAAAGTAAATAAGGTTTTTAAAATGTTTAAGAAGCTTCATTTAAAACTAAATTAAGATGCAGAGCATCCCGGACCAGTAGTCAGGACCCAGGCAGTGTGAATGCCACTGAAAATCAGATCATGTGCTGCCTTTGGCACATGTGCCATAGGTTGCCTACCCCTGATCTAAAGGAACACAGACCAAACATATCTAATGTCTAGCCTCCTTAAAGATGTAGTTTCTTTATACCTCACTCCTGGCTGAAATAGTCCCTCAAACCAGTGAGTGAACAGCTATGATCATTGCTATTTCACCGTGTTCCCTCTTATCAGCACACTGCTTCCACCACAGAAAGCAATGTAAAGGTGCCATTTAAAAGTCATTATATCTGCCAGTGTTCTAAAGTTTACTAGAGATGTTGCCATACAGCAAAGTTTTGATCCAGATTTCCCCAAAGTGCCAGGGTCTTTCTTATTCTTGCATTTGCAGCTAGGCAATGAAGAATGCTATCTCCTGGCAGTTTGAAAAGGGAGATTGTGTGTCATGTGATTTCTTTAGTCTTCAGGAAAGGAATGACTTTTGGAGGGTACCCCTGAAAATGCATTTCGCAGAATATTAAAAAAAGCTGTATGCATAAAAATTTCTGGCCAATTGCAAGAAAAATGCACACCGCCACCCCCACTTAAGAACAAGAGGTTTGTGATAATAAATAAGACCAGTGATGGGCTCCCAAAATCTTAAGAACTGGTTCCCTACCGGGTCATCAGCAGCACTTTGGCGGCAGTGGGTCACTAGCTCTGGGACTTTGGCTGCATTTCGGTGACAGGTCCTTCACTCGGAGCAAGTGAAGACCCCCACTCCCGCTGCCAAAGTGCCACCGAAGACCCGGTAGGGAACTGCATGGTGACTACAGTACAAGCCCCACGTGCCTGTCTCCCCCCACACCCATCTGACCCCAACCCACGTCCTGCCTCTGACTGCCCACCTCAGAACCCGCAAGTTTCTCCTCTGCCCGCCACAGGGTAGCAGCAGCAGCCCAGAGCTCTGGGGGCCATTTAAAGGGCCGGGGCTCCCCTGCTTCTACTGCCCCGACTCTTTAAATAGCTGCCAGAGCCCTGGGGAAGCAGCGGGGCTCCGGCAGCTATTTAAAGGACTGGGGCGGCAGAGGCAGCTGGAGCTCTGGGCCTATAAATAGCCCCTGGAGCTCTCCGTTATCCCAGGGCTCTGGCAGCTATTTAAAGGGCCGGGGCAGTAGAAGCAGAGGTGGCATAAACAGATAAGTAAGAGTTAATAGAACAAAAGTACTTCATATCTCTTTTGCCTGTAAAGGGTTAACAAGATCAGTAAGCCTAGCTGTCACCTAACCAGAGGACCAATCAGGGGACAGGATACTTTCAAATCTTGAGGGAGGGAAGTTTTTGTGTGTGCTGTTAGATTTTGGTTGTTGTTCTCTCTGGGTTCTGAGAGTGACCAGACGTGCAACCAAGTTTCTCTCCAATCTCCCTGATACAGGTTCTTATAGTTTCAAAATAGTAAGTACTAGATGATAAGGCGAGTTAGGCTTATGTTTGTTTTCTTTATTTGCAAATGTGTATTTGGCTGGAAGGAGTTCAAATTTTTATTTTGCTGAAAGGATTTTAATTCGTACTTGTATACTTAGGCTGGGAGGGTATTCCCAGTGTTTGTAGCTGAAAGACCCTGTAACATATTCCATCTTAAATTTACAAAGATAATTTTTACTGTTTTTTCCTTCTTTAATTAAAAGCTTTTCTTGTTTAAGAATCTGATTGGTTTTTTTATTCTGGTGAGACCCCAGGAGACTGGGTCTGGATCCACCAGGGAATTGGTGGGGAGAAAGGAGTGAAGGGGGAGAGAAAGGTTAATTTTCTTTCTGTGTTAGGATTACTTTCTCTCTCAGGGAGAGTCTGGGAGGGGGAGAGAGAAGGAGAGGAGAAGGTGGATTTTCCTCTCTGTTTTAAAATTCAAGAAGTTTGAATCACAGTGATCTTCCAGGGTAACCCAGGGAGGGGAAGCCTGGGAGAGGCAATGGTGAGGGAAAGAGTTTACTTTCCTTGTGTTAAGATCCAGAGAGTCTGGGTCTTGGAGGTCCCCGGGTAAGGTTTTGGGGGGATCAGAGCGTACCAGGCACTGGAATTCCTGGTTGGTGGCAGCTCTACAAGTACTAAGCTGGTAACTGAGCTTAGAGGAATTCATGCTGGTACCCCATCTTTTGGATGCTAAGGTTCAGAGTTGGGAATTATACCAATGCAAGCGGAAGCCCCAGATTTTTTAAATAGCCCCTGCTGGGAGACCCAGGCCCTTTAAATTGCCCTGTGGGGAAGCTGGGCCACCCCTATAGCAACCACTTCTACACCAGCTTCTAAATTTAACAACTGGTTCTTGCGAACCGGCTCCAGCTCACCACTAAACAAGACCATTAGATAATTATGTTCAATAACTACTGTTTCTGGAAGTTCATGCTACTTGATGCTTCAGAAAAAAGAAAAACCCTTCATTAAGGTCCTGAAAAGCAATAGATAGAATCTATGAACCCTTCCCTCAGGCAAGAAGGAACCATTGTGATAATCTAATCTGACCTCCTGTATGACAGGCCATAGCCCTTCCACCAAATAACGCCTTTAGAGATAGAGCACATCTTCCGGGGGGGGGGGAATAATCAATTTTGATTTAAAAGTTGCCACTGATGGAGACCCCTTGATAAGTTGTTACAATGGGGAAATTATCCTCACTGTTAAATTATGCCCAAATTTCCAGTCTGAATTTGTCTAGCTTCATCTTCCAGTCATTCAATCGTGTTATATCTTCCTCTACTAGACTGAAGAGCCTGTTATCAAATTTCTGTTGTCCATATAGGTAGTTATAAACTGATCAAATCACCCCTTAAAAGCCTTTGTTAAACTAAGTAGACTGAACTCGGAGTTAATCTCCATAAACCAGGTTTTCCAATAGTTTATTCATTGTTGTGGCTCTTCTCTGAGCCCTCTCCCATTTATCAACATCCTTCTTGAATTGTTGACACCAGAACTGGATACAGTATTCCAGCAGTGGTTACAACAGTGATAAAACCTCCTCACCCTTACTTAACATTCCTATTTATACATCTAAAGATGACATTAGCCTTTTTAGGCCACAGCATCTCACTGGAAGCTAATGTTCTGATTATCCCAATGAACCCCAGGTCTTCTGTAGAACCACTACTTCCCATGATAGAATCCCCCCAACTTGTAAGTATGGCCTGAATTTTTTGTTCCTAGACTTATAATTTTACATTTGATCATATTAAAATGAATATAGTTTGCTTGTGCCCAGCTTACCAGGTGATCCAGCACTTCTGTTGGCCATCTGCAAGGTCAGGAAGGAAGTCCCTACCATCAGCGTATTTTGTGTTAAATCTCCTTCCTCTGAAGCCTCAGGGATGGCCACAGTTGAAGATGGGACATTGGGCAGAGTGGGCCAGAGCTCTGAGCACTCTGAGTCAGGTGCCTGGCTGGCTGGTTCTTGCTCACATGCTCAGGATCTAACTGGTTGCCCTATGTAGGACTGAGAAGGAATTTTCCCCCAGGTCAGATTGGCAGTGACTTTGGGCTTTATTTACCTTCCTTTGCAGCACAATGGTGCAACTCAATCGTCAAGATCATCTGCATATGTGTCACTTAGTCATTTCCCTGCCATTGTGAGGGTCTCAGCCATTAATGTACCTCAGTCCTCCCTATTTTCTGTCAGTCCTGCAGGATGTGAAACTCATCTTTTCAGTTGTTGGGCTTAGTTTATGGGTGCCCTGGTCTATGATATACAAGAAGGCAGAGTAGATATCTAGTTGTCCCTGCTGTCCTTAAACTATGACTCTAAATGTTAAATTGTATAGGGCCAAGAACCAGTGCCTGGGGAACCCTACTATATACACATCTGCTCACCGCTTTCCTTTTAAAGTTAAGAACTTTCAGCTAGCCAGTTTCATCCATCAAATGTGCCATGTTGATTTTGTATCATTCTTGTTTGTTTTTTTTATCCAAAATATCTGGTACCCTGTCTAAATATATTACATCAACACTACTACCTTTAATCAAATTTAAGGTCTCAAAAATATCAAGTTAGATAAGATCTGTTTCCCATAAACTTATGTTTACTGGCATTAGGCATGTTATTATCCTTTAATATTTGATAACTAGAGTTCCCTATCAACCACTCCATTATTTTGCCTAGGATACAGGTCTGGCCTATTGTTGTCCCATTTACTATTTTTAAATATTTGTGCAATATTAGCTTTCCTCCCATTTTCTGGGACTTCCTCATTATTCCAAGGCTTGTTTTTTAGGAGAAAAAACAGCAACCCAGAACATTAACAGTTCAGTGAGCTCTTTGCCAGCTCTTTTAAAACTCTTGGATGAAAGTGATCTTGGACTGCTGATTTTAAAATGTCTAACTTTAGTAGCTGCTAATCAATCCTTCTGAATTACTACTAAACAAAAAAGCTTCATCATTTGATATAATTACAGCTGTATTTTACTTCTGAATACAGAACAGATTTATTGAACACAGCTGCTTTTTCTGCATTATTATGGAGAATTCTACTATGTCTATCTAATAATGGACCAACTAAGGGGATTCAAACCTTTCCCCAGGAGACTAACTTATATAATGCCTGATATTATTAGTCTATATTATCTTAGCTGGTATAAGCATAAGTGTTCATGAATTGATTATACTTTTTTTTTTTTTTTTAAAAAGCAGACATACCACTTGGCCTCAAAATACCCCTACAGCAATAAGATAAAGCACTCTAGGTTGTGGTACAGATGCAAATTTGATGTCTACAAAGTTTTATTTCATACACTATTCCGTCCACAGTGCTTTACTCTGATAACAGAGGAAGCTACATTTGACCTAAACTCAAATGACCAGCTGTAGGGATTTCTACAATAGAAACAAGCTTTTAAGAAGCCTTTAACTGAATTAAAAACAGTGATGGATTTTGCAATACAGCAGTTTAATGTACTCCCAGACTACTCCTAAAGAAAATTTTAAACTGAGGATAAAATAGCTAATTAAAAATTGATAAAGGTTTGCCAAACAGTTTAAATATAAATGATATTTCTTTCCTCTTATTAGTCTGTTACAGGGTTTACTCACTGCTGGAGCACCTTTTCATGGAGCTAATCCCCAGATCCAGCCACTCAGGTCTGATGCCCCCTTCTTCACACTGTGCCCCCTTTCCCCTCTCAGGCTTAGTATGCTCCCTCTTCATGACTCTGCCCTCTGGCCAGGTCACTAGAGACCTCCTCTTCCAGGGTAGGAATGTCACACTAGATCTGCTGTTCATATGCTATTCCAGACAGACTTCTGCTCCCAGGCTAGCTCCTTGCTACTTCCCCAGTGGCTAGTAGGGGAACCCAGGTCCACTCATTATTCCAGGTTCTAGCCCACAGACCCTATGTCTAGCCTGCATGCTCTCAGCCCCTATTCCTATTTCCTTTCTTTCTTTCTCTGTCCATTTTCTAGCCCCCCTCCTCTGGGATTACCAACCCAAATGCCTTCCTCCTAGGGAGTAATTGTAGACTACTCCTTTCTCCGGCTTCTTGCGAGACAGTGCAGTCCAAAGCACACCTCTCTTTTCTCAGGAAGAGACTGTAAACTATCTCCCTTACAGCCCTTCTGGTCTCCGTTTGCAGGTTTTATCCAAGCTCAGTCTGCCCCTGCCCAGCTGGACTTCATCATCAATTAGCCTTTCAGACCCTGGCTCTCCTCTAGGTGCAGCCTATCAGGTGAATGGTCCTAACAGCCTAGTTCTGCCTTGTGTGGGGTGGACACCCCATCATACTAACATACAGTGATCAGGGCCATTATGCCTAGTTACATGCCCAGGGTTCATTACTGCACAGTCAAAATGCACAAGGGTTAAATGCAGTGAGATCTGGAACCTGATCAGAAGTTTCTTTTACTCTTTCAAGGGGACCGCTTTTCTCCAAAGTTAGATTTTGCACCATACACGAAAGGAAATCTTTTCACTATTTTGTTTTCATTTCATCCTTTCCCTGGTGTGTCCAATAGAGACACAACTGCCTTGTGCCAGGAGTGCAAGAAACAAGAAAGGGAATGATGAAACTAGTTGTATTGACCAAGCCAAGCAAATCACAAAGAGTCAAACAAGAAAAATGAACAGGAAATAAGATTTTTTTTTTAAATCTGAATCCTAATCATCTAAAGAAAACAGAATATATTTTAAATATGAGGCCCAGATTCTGATTTTAGTTACACTGGTGTAAATCCATTGACTTCCATGGGTTTAATGCTGTTTACAGCAGTGTATGTTGACAAATACAGGCTCCTGATACAACTCAAAAAGCAGTCAAATTTCAAGTCTTTTATTTGAAAAACCAATAATCATGGCACATTGGTTTTAGGCCTTGTTATGCATTAAAGACTGGGAGATAGTAGGCCAACATGCAGCTAATGGAAGAGTTATTATTAACACAAAACATGATAAATACTTTTAGACTTTTCGAGCATCCCTCGGTTAAGTTTCTCAAAGGGCTTTACAAACGTTAACAGCACATGTAGTACAAGCTTAGCATGGACCCCAGCTTTGTAATCTGCTCGCTAGCCTATTCTGAAGCTCACGTTTCATTGTTGTCACTGCTGTTATCCACATTAACTGGATGCAAACTAGTTTAGGTAGATTAGCCTGCACACAGTGTTTGCAGTGTAGACATACCTTCTGATTTTCTCTTGACTCTCTTCCTGATTCTCCTTTTCATTAAGGCCCTTTTATTTACACTGTTCTGATAGTATAAAGGGGTGTTAGTATAAAGGAGAATGGGGCCCCAAGCATTTAGTAGAGGTCAGAGGGCAGGCTTTGTGCCTTGTCCCTTGTTGAAAACAAAACCAGTGTAACATTTTCCCAGCCTACGTACAGTTGAATTTAAACAAGGCTGCAGTTAATTTGTTTTAGAGCAAAATAAGATTTTTTCCCCCATTGTAGCTGCTGTAGATGATGATATACTGTTTGGGATGACATCTCTTCTAGCATTTCTGATTGTTATTATTGCAACCACAGGGAATTTTCCACTAGTATCTTCCTCAGCCTCAGAAAAGTAATGAAAAAGATAGAGAAAATATTCCTCTGTGCAAAGCAAGAAACGGGGCCTTTCAGAATGGGCTGGGCTGCAGCTGCCAAAGAGCAAAGCAGGGGATGCCCATCTATTTTTCACTCTATGTAGATTATTCTTTATCATTTCTGTCACTTAATAAAAATAAGTGAAGAGGAAATGCAGAGGCTGCAGCACAGACCATAGTGTCATCGGTAAGCTCTGCGAGGATATAACAGTTCCTTCTTTTCTATCTTTTGGAGAAGAGATACTATGGTTCAATCCATACAAGCAATTCTTTATGAGTGTTCAAATACCAGGCCAGATCTTTCCCTCACCTCTAGAGCACCTGCTCTCTGGCTGGTGCATTGCTGCTCCCACAGGCTGTTCAAAGCTCTCTCCAACCAACTGGGGAGAAAGGATGGTCTAGTGTTTAGTATGTTGGCCAAGATCATGAGGGACACAGATTCAGTTTCCTGTCCTGTCTAGGCTGACCAGATAGCAAGTGTGAAAAAGCAGGACAGGATGGGGAATAATATCCACCTATATAAGACAAAGCCCCCCAAATCAGGACTTCTCCCTGTAAAATCGGGACATCTGGTCACCCTAGTCCTGCCACATACTTCCTACTCTAGTCACTTAGATACAGAGAAAGTGTGCCCCGTCTGTAAAATGGGGACAATAGCACTTCCTTGCCTCACAGGGATGTTGTGAAGATAAATATGTTAAAGATTGTGAGGCACTCAGAACAGTGATGAGGGAGAACCATGGTGTCTCAATTTTAGTACCCCAAAAATCAGTGGCTACTTTTGAAAGTGTCACTATACGCAACTTTCTCAAGGAGAGTCATTGGCAGAGCTAGTACTATACCCTAGAAATCCTGGCTCCACAGCCCTCTGCTTCTACCATTACACACTATTCCCTTTAATCTTACTATATAAAACACACACACACACACACACACACAGACGCACACGCACACGCACACACATACACCGTTCCTAGAACAGAAACACCAAATAGCTGCTGCAGAAGTTTCTAATAAAAAACACCCACCCAATTCTGACCTTTGAACCTTTTTTTGGCCACTCAGTCATCACTTATAATTCCCATTAACTCCAGGGATGGAGATAACTGCAGGCTCTTTATTCCTAGACCCTGCTGCTAAGGATCAACCAATAACTTCTAAGGACTTGTTCTGAATTTTATAGACAAAGGGAATGTTTTCTCTTATCTCTGTAGTTATAGAAAGAAAAAAAAGTCTGATGATGAGGCTAAGAATAACCTCTTGACACTGGAAACAAGTTAGGGTAGTGGAAACATACTAGGTATTGAAATTAAGGATATTGGCAGGCAGAAACTTGGCACCAGCCAGTTTGGAGCATATGGAGATAAGGCACCTATGACCTCCATTTCAGTAACACACCTGCAATAATACTGCTGAATGCTTAACTGAACTGACTGCTGTTAGACTCTAATAATAATGTGTTACAGGTTATGCTTTATATCTTCGAAGTGCTTTCTGAACATAAATTAATCAGTTGCATTTTGATAGCACAAACAGAGTGAGCAAAAGAAATTGGAATTTCACCAGAGGTTTTGAATAAAAGTGCCACCCTTTTTCCAATTCAGTTCCAAAGACAGCAGGCAGCAAGGTAAAAAATAACAGTGACTGATAAGAAAAGCCCCTGTTGATCCTTCAGGTTACCTATCGTAGGCTGAGTCCGAAAAGGGATGGGCAAGAGGAAAGTTAATCTATTTTCCCATCAAATAATCTGTAAGAGTTGTTTTTTAAAAAAACTTGAATGGAATTTTAGGGTTGGTAAAATGTCACTCCTGGAGACTGACATCTCCTATTTATCCTCAGATTAGGTATAGCACAGACAGTAGTAGTGCAAATTTCTAACATACTAGCCCACAAGTAACAAAGAGTCCTGTGGCACCTTATAGACTAACAGATGTATTGGAGCACAATACATTATTGTATTATGTACACATATACATGTATTGAAGCTCCAATACATCTGTCTATAAGGTGCCACAGGACTCTTTGTTGCTTTTTTACAGATCCAGGCTAACACGGCTACCCCTCTGATACATAGTCCACAAGCGTGATCCAACCCTATTCTCCAGGGAACAATTTCTTAGAGATGAGAGAGTACTGTACTCTGCAAAGCATGTTCATTCCATGTCCTTTCTGCTGAGATTATCAACAGAAGTGCTAATTATTGCTGATTGCATTAGTGACTTGTATGATATTGACACCTGTTCACTAGGAATAGGACAGAGACCACTGAACAGCCATTTGATGGTGACAGCTTTCATTCAGCACTGATCCAGTCTGAATTCTGAACAGTAACTTGAGTCTCCAAGCCATTTTATCGTATAACAGAAGAGGAGATGGATTACTTGCATAGCACCTGCCACATCACACTTGATTTTCTATTGTTACCAGCTCCTCACTTTCAGGAGCAATATCTGTATTTGAGCGTGCACATAAAATCTCCCCAACAAACTGGGACTCACTCCAAAAAGCAGAGCTTTGCAACCTGTGCATTGATATACAAGGAAGTTCCTAGCAAATTATACATAGCCATAAAACCCAGGGGTTGAATTCATCCCTGAGGTAAGTCTATGGGCTTCCATTGGAGATTTAGACCAAAGATGATCTTGACTGTGTTTCTGATGTACCAAACTGACGGAGATCTATGGCCATGACACCTTGTTCTACTCTTTCCCACTGTCTGGGCTCTGATCTTCTTTATTACTAAGCCATATGGAATGCTGCATATGGCTACTGGAAAGCTCACCCTTCATGCCAGACTGCTCAGTTACTGCATCTGGTATTTTATGTCTTAATAGATTTGCACCTGAATCACAGAAACGGGAACAATAAATAATAGGCCCTACATTGTTTTGTTCTGGAATGACTTGCCTAGCTTGTAATAGTAATTAGAGTGTATGCATTTTCAAAGTGCTTGGCTAACATTGACTACTTGATCCTCACAGCTCCCCAGTGAGGTGCAGATTTCTGTATTTTTTCCTCACATCACAGATGGGAAAACTATGGCATGGAGAGGTTAAGTGGCTTCCCCAAGGCCACATGCAAAGTCAGTGTCAGAGATTGCCAGTTTAGGATGGCATTCTTGCATGCTAGGTGCCTAATCTTACCCCTGCTAAAGTCAAAGGCCAAACTCCTAGGAGTGGGCCAAAGGTCTCATGGCATGAAGTTGACACACAATATTATTCGTGCCATTTTAGAGGACTGTGCTGTATTTTTGTGCACAGTTATCCGTCTAATGCACATTTATCCTCCATACAGGTCTAGCACTCCAGCTTGCATTTTTTTATTTCAGCAGATCTTCCAGAGTGGTTCATGGGCTGCTTCAACGGGAAAGCTGCCAGCCGTTGTCCGTGGGCAATGGAGTAGAAAATAAGACTTTCCTTGCATTTTCTGTCTCCTCTACAGTTGAACCCATTTTGTTCAATGATTTATAACCTGGCCCTCTCCAGATGCTAGAATCTCACCATAAGCCACTGTCAACTGATTCAGAAGGAATGTACTTTGAAGAACTGCTGGAATAAGGAATCTCCTCCTTTGAATTGTTTTAGAAACCAAGGCTATGGCATGAAGGCAGCCCAGAACTAGAAGCAAGTATTGGCTCACTTTTCTTCTGAGCAGGCTTCCCATTATATCCCTAACCTTTCTCAAAGACCCCACTTTGCAGTGATCCTAACTCCAACCAAGGATGGTCCAAGGGTCCCTTAAGAGTCCATCCACAATGATCTGAATTTCGGCTAGAGAGGTGGTCCAAAGCATGCTAGGTCTCCTGTCTTCACAATGCTTCCGGTCTCTGTTTTGGTTTCTTTGTCACACATTTAGTGCAACTAACTTCCTACACTCAGCAAAGAGACTGGGCATAAACCTTCCAGTTCATTGCAAGATGGAATTACTTTTTTCTAAATGAACAATGAATAAAAGCACTAAAGAAAAACATCACTTTTTGTGGGTTTCTATTGTATACAAAAAATCTCTAGTTTCATAGTAATATGATCTATCAATTTTTCAACAGTGCCATATTTTTACATGCCTTCACAACTGTGAGCAGCTGCCTCTACATATGTTCCTTGATTTTATGCCCACATTACAATGGCATTGAAGCACTCTGAGCTGTGCAGGCATATCTTTTATCCCCCCCTCCAACCTTCTGTTGCTGGGACAGTAAATGCAGTTGATGAAACAGGGCTGAGGGCAGTGGGGAAATATAGGAAGCATGTGGCATAAAGACTCTCACAGAGGTTGCAAGCATTTAATCATAGATAACTTGCTAACTAAGCTGTGGAGCAGTATCCTGTACGAAGTTTCTGCTGAGTATTTTGGACTGTCAGGACTGCTTTCTAAGATGGCTTATTTATCCTTCATGATAGGGAAAGAATTTTATATAGCATCTTTCATCCATATGTCTGAAAGTGCTTACATGAATTTAATATACTTAAGGGCCACTTCCCCTATTGATGAAATTGAACGGGGGGAAAAGAAAACAGCTGTTTCACAGTATAGTGGGTGGTTTTCAAACTTTTTTTCTGGCAGTTGAAGAAAATTGTTGATGCCTGCGGGGAATGAGGGTTTTAGGGTGTGGGAGGGGCTCAGCGAAGGAGCAGAGGGCTGTGAGACAGGTTTGGGGTGCAGGAGAGGGCTCTGGGTTTGAGGGGGCTCAGGGCTGAGGCAGGAGGTTGGGGTGTAGGAAGGGGTCAAGGCTCTGGGCTAGGGCTGGTAATGAGGGGTTTGGGGTGCAGGAGGGATTTGAGGGGGCTCAGGGGTGGGGCAGGGTATTGGGGTGCAGGAGGGGGTCAGGGCTCTGGGCTGGAGATACAGGCTCTGGGGTGGGGCTGGGGATGATAGATTTGGGGTGCAGGAGGGGGCACTGGGTTTGCGGGGGGCTCAGGGCTGAGGCAGGGGATTGGGGTGCAGGCTTACCTTGGGCAGCTCCTGATCAGTGGTGCAGTGAGGGTGCAAAGGCAGTCTTCCTGCCTATCCTGGCACCGTGGGCTGCACTGGACCCCAGAAACAGCCAGCAGCAGGTCTGGCTCCTAGACAGAGGAGTGCAAGTGGCTTCGCGCAGCTCTCACCCTCAGGCACAACCTCCCCCCTGCCAGCTCCCATGGGCCGGTTCCCAGCCAGTGGGAGTGCGGAACCAGTACTTGGGGCAGGAGCAGCAAGAGGAGCCCCATGCCCCCCCCCCCCCGCCACACTTAGGAGCCAGACCTGCTGCTGGCCACTTCCGAGACACAGTGCAATGTCAGAACAGGTAGGGACTAGCCTGCCTTAGCTGGGCAGCACTGTTGACCGGACTTTTAATGGTCCGATCAGTGGTGCTGACCAGAGCCACTACAGCCCAGTGATTTACATTCCATGACCCAGTACTGGGTTGCGACCTGCAGTTTGAAAACCACTGGTGTAGAATAATAGGCTTAAATTCTTTTAAGTAGTTTGCGAACTCTTTAGCGGCACTCATCATGTTCTATGTGTAAGACAAAACCAGAAACCAGCCAAAGCAGCAGGATGTATGTAACTAGGCTTTGGAAGTATACATTTGTTTAGTAAATATGGTTATTTCAGATCCAATTGTGTCTGTGTGATTCCTTCATGTTATTATTGCTGTGTAAAGAGCAAAAGATGCAACAAAACAGCATGCAGCAGTGCTATATCCTGGTTTAGGATAAGAAGTGAAGGAGTACTTTATCCAGTTAAACCTGTCATAGGAAGGTAGGTAAGCAGAACGTAATTACCCACCTGGGATTTGATCAGGGTATGTTGGTTGCCACCTTTTTTCCTCTTTTTAATTACAACAAATGGCTAGGTCTCATGTCTCATTTGATAGACAAAGATGTTGACTTACTGGGAAAAGTACCAAGTTATGAGTCTGAAGGACCACTTCTTACAGCAACTTTCATTTTCCTTACAAAGTTCCTATCAACTGACACTGCTTAGTTTGCAAAGCCTGACCAGAAAATGAGCCAAGAAGTTACAGCTCCATATCCCATTCAAAGACACTTATTCTTTTCCAAACAAGGGAGATTTATATCTGAAGTCAGATTCAGAGGAAGCTGGATTGCTTGGTAAACTAGGCACAAGCGAACTTTTGATTGAATATGTCTACATGTATTAGGGCTGTCTATTAATTGTGCTTAACTCACATGATTAACAAAAAAAAATAATCATGATTAAAAAAATCACAAGTAATTTCAGTTTTAATTGCACTGTTAAACAATTGAACAACAATTAAAATGTTAAGTATTTTTTGGTTTTCTACATTTTCAAATGTATTGATTTCAATTACAACACAGAATACAAAGTATACAGTGCTCATTTTATATTATTTTTATTACAAATATTTGCACTGTAAAAATGATAAACAAAAGAAATTGTATTTTTCAATTTACCTCATACAAGTATTGCAGTGCAATCTCTTTATCATGAAAGTGCAAGTTACAAATGTAGGGGTTTTTTTTGTTACATAACTGCACTTAAAAACAAAACAATGTAAGACTTTAGAGCCTACAAGTCCACTCAGTCCTACTTCTTATTCTGCCAATTGCTAAGACAAACAAGTTCATTTACATTTATGGGAGATAATGCTGCCCACTTCTTATTTACAATGTCACCTGAAAGTGAGAACAGGTGTTCACATGGCACTTTTGGAGCTAGCATTGCAAGGTATTTATGTGCCAGATATGCTAAACATTTGTATGCCCTTTCATACTTCAGCCACCATTGCAGAGGACGTGCTTCCATGCTGATGATGCTCTTTAAAAAAATAATGTGTTAATTAAACTTGTGACTGAACTCCTTGGGGGAGAACTGTATATCTCCTCTGGAATTGTGTTGAAGCATGAAGGGACATGAATCTTTAGCACATGTGTCACGTAAATACCTTGCAATGCCGGCTACAAAAGTGCCAGGCAAATTACACTGTGTACAAGAAGCTGGCAGTATTATTTCCTGTAAATGGAAACAAACTTGTCTGTCTGAGCTATTGGCTGAACAAGAAGTAGGACTGAGTAGACTTGTAAGCTCTAAAGTTTTATATTGCATTCCAAAATAAAATAGTTATTTTTTGTACATAATTCTATATTTGTACATCCAAGTTTCATGATAAAGGGATTGCTCTACAATTCTTGTGTTAGGTGAATTGAAAAATGCTATTTCTTTTGTTTTTTACAGTGCAAATGTTTGTAATGAAAAATAAATATAAAGTGAGCACTGTACATTTTGTGTTCTGTGTTGTAATTGAAATCAATATATTAGAAAATATAGAAAACATCCAAAAATATTTAAATAAATGGTATTCTATTGTTTAACATTGTGATGAATGGTGATTAATTTTTTTAATTGCATGATTTGTCATGATTAATTTTTTACGTAATTTGACAGCCCTAAAATGTATACATCTAGGAACAAACAATGTAGGCCAGATTTACAGGATGGGGGTCTCTATCCTGGGAAGCAGTGACTGAAAAAGATTTGCGGGTCCTAGTAGATACTCAGGTGAACTTGAGTTTCCAGTGTGACGCTCTAGCCAAGAGGGGTAATGTGAACCCTGGATGCATAAATAGGGAAATTTCAAGTAGGAGGAGATATATTTTTTTATGTCTGCATTTGGCACTGGTGTGATGTTGTTAGAATACTGTGTGCATGTTTTTCTAATAGATATGTTCTAAGGAAAGTTATGTGGCCTGTGCTATACAGGACGTAAGACTAGATCAGCAGTTCTCAAACTGTGTGTCAGGACCCCAAAGTGGGTTGAGATCTCATTTTAATGGGGATGCCAGGGCTGGCGATAGACTTGTTGGGGCGCAGGGCCAAAGCCCGAGCCCCACTGCCTACGGCCGAAGCTCAAGGGCTTCAAGCCCGGGCAGCAGGGCTCAAGCTTCGACTTCAGCTTTTGGCAGGGAGGCTCAGGCTACAGGGTCCCCGCCTGCGGATGAAGCCTTAGGGCTTTGGATTTGGCCCTCCCCCCTTCCCTGTCTATGGCAGCTGGACTTGGGAGAGCTCAGGCTTCGGTCTCCCCTCCTGTCGTAAGTTTTGTTATCAGAAGGGGGTCATAGTGCAAAGAAGTTTGAGAACTGATGTCCTAGATCCTTAGGGTGGGAGCTCCATTAGAAGATATAGGACTTTCCCTGCCAATGTTCCTATTGAAGGTTATGTCTCAAAGTCACTCCCTTGTGATGGAGGCAGAAACCTTGCTAGCCTTGTATATTTTTCCCTGGACAACAGTGGTCCTGTGGTAAAGTCCTGAGGTATAGTCATTCAGTTGTATCTCTTATCAAGTCCACCCCCTTTCCAGGGGATATTAAACAATCCCCACAAAAAGAAAGATAGTTCCAAGGCTCCTGAGGGGCCAGGGTCTCTCCCTCACACAAAAGAGGGGAAGCCATGTTTCAGGCTCCACAGGAAGTCTTGGCTCCCACCATCCTGCATGGCTAAAGGCCAAGATTCAGCCCGGGAGATTTCAACAAAGGAAACAAACCAGCCCATCTTCTTTCCTCAGAGGGCATAGGCTTGTGGTTCTCTCAAGCTGTTCCTCAGCAAAGTAACCTTGGGAGCTGTAGCTCTGCTTGTTTCAGAGGACTGTGCAGAATGCCTTCTTTTTAAGAGCCCACTCCAACTCTGAAAAGCTGCACAGGTGTCATGGGTTGGGGTTGATTGTGACCACAGGAATTCTTTAACCCTTTTTTGACTGGTAGAAAGGTTAACTGCTCCATCGCAGTTCCCTTCAGTGAATTCTCCAAGTCTTTGTACAGTCTAGCTTTAAATGTCTGAAGCAACGGGGTTCCAAACATTTCCTTTGAGACATAATTGTACAGTCTAATAGATGTACAGTAATTATTCTCTGATATCCAATCAACCCTTTGCTCAGTTTTATCACCCCCACTAACATAGGCAGAGGAAGAGGAGGGGGAGCTCTCCCTCCGTTTGAGCGTAAGAGTGGGAGCTGCGCTCTCTTGTGTTTTCCATTACTTTAATCCACATCGGGGCAGGAAGACAAAAGCTCAAAAATGCCACTTGGTCCCCCTATAGGACAGGCACAGTGTCTTTTACTGCAGAGCAGCCTTACAGCTGCCTGCTGGTGTGCATGGGAGTGGGGGCACGGCCACATCTACACCACACCCTACTCAGACACACTCACATTGGGGTATTGAGTGGTGATGCCATGGAGCAAATGTTGACATACTGGGGCAGATTCTCTCTCAACCTCTGCTTGGTGCAGGAGAGAGGGGAGGAGTAAGAGAGCTGGTTATGGCTCCTTGATTCTGAGAACCAGCACTGGCACCACTTAGAGCTGCTGCCAGGCAGTTCTATAGTACACCACTGAGTTAGGGTCCTTAATGGATTCTGTGCTAGTGGAAGATTGGTGCAGTAGAGCAAAGCCTCACCACACCCTCCCCTCCATGTTCACCCCTTGATATGCCCCTTAGGTAGGGGGTGGATGGAGGCAGAGGTACAGGGTGTGGCAGTGGCCCAGATACACTAGCGATGAGTTCCCCTAAACTCTCTGATGACTTGTGGGTGGATTATGGTCTGTTTATTCCAGTGCAAAGAGTCTGTAATGGGGCTTGAGAAACAGGCCCATCATGGCTGCCTTCTGAGTGGGTGCATTATAAGGAACCCACTGGGGCATGCTGACACACAGGAAGCCCTCATTAAAGCCTTAATCTTGAAAACATGTCCAGATGACTTTGCTAGTCTTCATTATCATACATCTATTATATAAGGAGCAAAGAAAAAAGTGGCAGTGCTCCTGTTATTGAGTCCCATCTTCCAAGATAAGTAGCACAGTAATTAAAGCAGTATTTACAATGCAATAAAGGCAAAGCTAATTACTGACAAATGAGAGCTGGGTGTTGCTCTTTTCCAGGGAAACTAGTCCAGGATCAGGCCAGAACTATAAATCCTTCAACAGCCTAATTTGCTAATTATTATCTTCATAATCCTCTGCTCATAATGATTATCTAATTTATTACCACCAGACAGCAAAAGCACTGAAAGGCACTGAGGGAACAAGAAGCCAAGTGAACCAGAGTTTGCAATCTTAATTCTGCAAGCAGCACACTGAGTTCAAACTTGTGAGCAACGTCTTTCGCACATTGGCTACCACAACGTGGGAGGTGAGGAAGAAGGGCTGAAATTAATAGGGCTGGATAGATGCGTGTTAAACAGTCATAGGGCAGTGAAGGGATTATTGAGCTGTGGAGAGCACAAACTCATTGGTCCACACTGCAAAATTAGGTGAACATAAATTACCTTTCATTAACCTATTTATTCATGTCTCTATGCTCAATTTTGTCTCCAGCCAATGTAAGCATCCTATTATGGCTATGCAGTCAAACCACCTCTCCAAACTGCGCAGAACCATGGTCAACTACTCTGGTCAACGCTGCAGGAGTATAGGCGCTGGATGAGCTGTGTCGACCTCAACAGTCCTCCAGTCACTGTCCCACAATGCCTCAGTCCCTGAGGTAGTGCCTGCTCTGCTTACAATTTTAAATTCCACTGCCAGGGTCACAGAGTCTGGAACTCGCACCTCCCTTTTAAAAGCCTCGCATGTTTCTGAAATACCTTTTCCTGGTTGCCACCTTGGCGAGCACACCCAGCACACCTAAGCAGTTCACCTTTGTTGTTTGTGTCCAACTGACATATGAGCTCTCCACACACTTAGTGGCACTACATGCTCTGCTACCCGGAGAAGGCAAGAAGTGGATCTCCTGAGCCTGTGGGGAGAAGAGGGTGTGCAAGCATCACTATGGAACAGTTGTAGAAACATGGACATCTATGAGTAGATTGCATGGGGGATGCAGGAAAAGGGATCAGTAGCAGGCCGCATGAAAGTGAAGGAACTTCCCCATGGATACCACAAGGTGAGAGAGGGCAACAAGAAATCTGGTGCTGCCCACAGACCTGCTGATTTTACAAGAAACTGCATGCTATACTTGGTGGCGACCCCACAGGTACCATGCAAGTCACCAGTGATACTGTGGAGGAACCTTAATGGAGGTCCTTGCCATGAACACAGAGAGGAGGAGGAAAAGGAGGTGGGGGGAGATGTGGCAAGTGAGTCCAACCAGGCTGTGGACCAGGACCAGTTTGAAACTCATCAAGAGTCCAGCCAGTCCACCAGATGAGTGAAGATGATCCCACCACTGAAAGGGAAGAGAGCTCAGGTATGTGTGTGTATTTTCCTTACAATGTTTCATTTGCTTTTCCTTCCTCTTCGCCCTCCCCCCGCCATTTAAAGATGGTGCCTGGCCCATCCCCAAGTGTACGAGACAAAGTTTTCAACTTTTCATTACCTTACTGCTATATTGTGAGAAAATACAAAAAAAAAATAGACAATACATCCAAAACAAAGTATTGAACAGTATTTTGGAAGTCCAATTACATAATACACATAAATTCAGTGTCTGGTGCTCTAGTGGAGGTAGAACAGAGGCTGAGTTGATATCTGCTTTTTCATTCCTCTATTTGGTTATCCTCCTGAGAGATGTCAACAATACTTTCATGGAGATATTCCACAATCCTCTCCAGAAAGTTTCTAGGGATTGCAGCAAGACACTTTCTCATGCCATTCTGTGATGAATTTGGCTGGCACCATTACAGTAAACAGCCTAGCAGCATCTGGGTCTGGGTGGCTTTGGGACGCCAGTACCAGCTGGGTATTTTTGCCTTTATGACCTTCAGGAGTCAGATATGAGCCAAAAATCGCCACTGCCTCTGAAAAATAGTGCCAATATTCACTTCAATTGTCCTATACTCACACCCATGGAATAGGAACCAAAATTTTATAGCTTCATGCAACATAAAGTCCACCCCACATTTACCCTGCTAGGCCATACTCACCATAGTTGGAGCTGGAGTATGGTTCTGTGCTGAGGCACTCCAAAGCTGAAGTATCTATAAACATTTCTTATTACAAGTACTTATGGAAATATTTCCTTTTCTGTTGTGACCATCAGTCTAATGGTGCATGACTCTGTTTTTAATCAGCAGCTTCTGGTGTGGTCAGGGCCGGTGCAAGGATGTTTCGTGCCCTAGGCGAAACTTCCACCTTGTGCCCTCCCCCCCCCTCCTGCCCCTGCCCTGAGGCACACCCCCGCCCCTGCAGCAGCTCCCCCTCTCCACTTAGGCTCCGCAAGCCTGGAAGGCGGAAGAAGTGAAGTGGCCAACGTGTGCTCGGGGAGGAGGTGGGGCAGGGGTGAACTGGGGCAGGGAGTTCCCTTGTGTGCCCCCTCTTATTTGCTGCAGGCGGCCCTCCCTGCACTCCCCTGCCCCAGCTCCCTCTGCCTAAATGCCGGCAGCAACCAGGGCAGCCGAAGATCCGGCCACCACGGTCGCTGCCGAAGAAAATGGCACCCCCCAAATCCTAGCGCCCTAGGCGACCGCCTAAGTCGCCTAAATGATTGCACTGGCCCTAGGTGTGGTGGCCTTGATAGGGGGATGCCTCCATGTCCACAAAATGAGGAAAAGGAGAAGGAAGAGGACTAAGGCAGACATGTTCTGTGAGATGCTACAAGCCAATGCTGTGTCGGATCATGAACAATGGGCTTGGAGGGCCAATATTACTCAGAACATGGATCAAAATAGAGAGAACATGCAAAAGGCCCAGGAATCTCAGCGGGATGAGGAGTGGGAAATGCACCAGGACATAATGGGCCTTTTCAGGCAGCAAGCCCAAATGCTGCAGAACCGGATTACCCTACAGATCCAAAAATCCCATACTCATCAGCTTTTGCAGTCCTTGGAGAACTCCATGGTCACTGTTATCTACAACCCCCAAGATGTAGATTACATGGCATCACAGACTGCATTCTTAACCCCACTGCTCCATGCCAAGGAAAAGCACAGCTTCCCATACACTGAACTGTGAAAACCACAAATTGATGTATGTGTAATTGATCTTACCTTTTTGTTTACACAATGGACATACATGTTTACTTCTTTTTCAATAGGAATTTTAAAGTTTTCACCCCATCAAGTTATGTTAGATGTTTGTGCTTTGATTTTGTGCACTGCATTTTTGCACTCTCTAACAGTCTATTTTTGGAGAATCAAAATATCCTTATTAGTTCACAACAAATATTACAGAATCATAGAATCATAGCAATGTAGGGCTGGAAGGGACACTGAGAAGTCGTCAATTCCAGCTCCGTGCACTGAGTAAACCTAGATCATCCCTGAGATGTTTGTCCAACTGTTTGAAAAAAAAACCCTCCAATGTTGGGGATTCCACAACCTCCTTTGGAAGCCTATTCCAGGGCTTAATTACCCTTACAGTTATAAAGTTTTTCCTAATATCTAACCTAAATCTCTCTTGCTGCAGATTAAAGCTATTATTTCTTGTCCTACCTTCAGTGGACCTGTAGCACAATTGATCACTGTCTTCTTTATAAAAGCCCTCAACGTATTCAAAGACTGTTATCAGGTCCCCCTCAGTCTTTTTTTCTCAAGACTAAACATGTCCAGTTTTTTTAACCATTCCTCATAAATCAGGTTTTCTAAACTTTTTATCATTTTTGTTGCTCTCCTATGGACTTTTTTCTCTTTCCCCTCACCTTTCCTAAAGTGTGCCCAGGATTGGACACAGTATTCCAGCTGAGGCCTCACCAATGCCAAGTGGAGCAGGACAACTACCTCCTATATCTTGCATATGATATTCCTGTTAATATACCCCAGAATGATATTAGCCTTTTTACATCTATGTCATATTGTTGACTCATTCATTTTGTGATCCACTGTAATCTCCAGACCCTTTTCAGCAGTATTACCACCTTTTCCTTCCTAAGTGAAGTACTTTGCACTTGTCTTTATTGAATTTCATCTTGTTGATTTCAGACCCCTTCTCCAATTTGTTCAAGTAATTTTAAATTTTAATCCTGTCCTCCAAAGTTCTTGCAACCCCTCCCAGCTTGGTGTCATCAGCAAATTTTACCAGCATACTCTCCACTCCATTATCCAAGTCATTAATGAATAGCAGCAGTCAAGAAATCAAATAGTACTTATAAAAGTGCACCAAGAGCCACAGAAATCATAGTGTCAGGAAAACACACAGCCATTTTTATACATGTATAGCAAGTGTATCACACAATTCTGAGCCGCAGGCAAAGCACAAGGCCCAGCAATATTCATAATTTGCAGCAGGCACAATAGAATAGAGACCATCAGGCAAAAAAGATAAAATACGTAATTCAGATTTAAAGACCGACATCTCAAGGGCAGCAAGACACTACACAGCTGACTGAAAATGAAACTTTAATGCTCCCTCAAACAAATAGTTCCACGACGGGCTCTTTTAATAGTCATGTGTCTAGCTGTTCAAATTCAGCAGGCAGCCACTTCACCTCACCTCTCCACCCTGGCAGCATCTTTTCCCTTTTTGCCTCACAGATATACAGTGTACAACATGCAGCTATAATTGTTGGGATGTTTTTCTCATTGAGGTCTAATCTAGTGAGTAAACAATGTCAGAAACCCTTCCATCTACCAAAAGTATATTCCACAGTCATTCTACACCTACTGAGATGGTAGCTGAATCTTTTTTGGTGTTATCCAGGAGTCCAAGGGATGGGCTGAGTCCCCCAGAACCACTGTTGGCATTTCCACATTGCTAGAGATAATCTGCCAGTCAAGAAAGAATGTCCCTGCATGAAGCTTGCTGAAAAGGCCTGTATTCTTAAAGATGCGAGTGTCGTGGACCTTTCCTAAATAAATCACATTGATATTAGTAAAGTATTCCTGGTGATCTACCAGCACTTGCATAATCATGGAAAAATATCACTTTCTGTTGATGTACTCAGTAGCAAAGTGGACTTGTGCCAATAACCCTTTTTGACTAAGACCTGCAGAACCTGCTAGAAGGTGAGTCAGAGCCTGAGCTCCATTGTGATGTGAGTCAGAACCCAGGCATTCTGTAATGTGGATGCAGCTCAAGACCGGGCCACCAGACTCAGGTCTGAAGAGTCAACCAATGCTATCCCACAATCCCTTGGGACTGTGATTCCCAGCCCTTCAATTAAAAAACTTGCTACTCTCTTCCCAGGAACCAGAAGCAAAATCAGCTGCAGGGCATTTAACCCTTCATTTCCATATGGATTGCTCAACTGGAAACAACAAACACAGTCAATGCTGCTGTTTATTAGCTTTGGCCAGCAGTATGATGAAGTCCTGTGTCAAGCATACTTCTAATTGGCCAGCAAAACACAGCTGGATTCTTGTTAATCTCTGGTGTGAGTTGACCAAGACATTTGACTTCTGTAAGAACATGTGTATAAACAATATCCAAGCAGCTCGTGGCACTGGGAATTGAGAGAACAGCAGATCAAGCTGCTGAAGACAGAATGCCTTAAAGTCAGGTATGCTATTGGCATCTCTGGGAACAGCCCATATTCCTGCCTCTTTTATGAGGAATTGGATCAGGTAATAGGAACTGCACCTGGCACTCACCTCCCACAGTGCATGAAGCTTCTGCTGAGTGAGGATAGAAGCCTTATTTCCTCCTCCTCACCAATGCCACCAGAGGAGAGCCAGTCGCGGGATGAAGGGTAAGAGGTGACCCTGGAGCTGAGCCTGGTAACCAAAGAGGCTGGAGCAGCAAGAGCACATGCTAGGTCCTTACTGGATGGCCCAGTCTGCCCCTCCCTCCATATGGAAAGCCTGTGTCCACTCCCAGTGAAAAGGTTCCACTTTTTCTTTGAAAATGTTGTATAGGGCACAGCAAGCCACAATAATTCATATTGCATTAATGACACTGGTATCCAAATGGTTTTAAAGAAAGCACGAAGGGGATTTCAATCTGCCAAGTGCACATTCCACCATCTTCCTATAGCAACTGAATGCGTAGTTGAAACTTCTTTTGCCACTTTCTCTGAAATCAGGATATTATTTCATAAACCATGGCAGCAGGGATCCCCTCGGAAGCAGGAACAGTTACTCTATTTACAGCAATGTCATTCTGTGGGAATAATCACCCAGCTTCTTTATGAAGTAAAGTCCCTCTCTCTGGAACATCGAGGCATCATGTACCCTGTCAGTGCATCCCATGTTAGTGTCCATGAATCTGCCCTTGTAGTCCACCAGGGCCTGCATAATGATGGACTAATATATTTTGCAATTTATGTACTCGTGCTCCTTGCAGTAGGAAAACTATGGGCAGATAAGTACCATCAATCGCTATGTTGCAGTTTGGAAACCTCATTTTCTTCAAACCATTTATCATTTCAGGAACATTTCTTACCCACCACCTCTGAGTACATCACAGCCCTGATCATCTCACAAACCTTTGCAACATCAATCCCCACAGCTGATTTTCAACTCAAACTGGTTAGGAACAGACCTGTAGCAGTGTGGGGCAGATAGTTTTCAGGTGGCTATAGGGACCCACTTCTGCACTGGCATGGACATTATCATGTGTGTGTCCTGACATCGGAGGGTCAGGGTAAGTTGATTACAAACCTCCAGGAACATCTGCTTCTTCATTTGAAAGCTCCAGACCCACTGTTGGTCATCTCAGGTCTGCATGATGGTGTGATCCCACCAGTCTGTTCTGGTGGCCCCGGTCCAGAAGTGCTGGTCTACACAGGAGGAATCTGCAGCTAAGGCAACATGACCTGGTTTGGAGCTGGCATGTCGGTAACCTCCTCTAGGACCTTTGACAGTTCAAAAACTGCCACCAAAATGTCCACCAGCATCTTGCAGATGCTCTGCTTGTGTCCCAAAATAGGACTGAGAGCATAAAGTATAGAAATTCTTCCACCAGGGGGAGACCCACATTGGCTTTGGCTGCAGGGAGCATGTGGACACAAAATGGCTCAGCTGGTTGAGTTTGTGGGCTACAACCACTCAAAAACACTTGCATCCAACTCTTGTGGGACAGGCAGACAAGTTTATTGACAACTCACACTGGAATATCTTCAACTGATGAGAGTACTAGGAACCTTGGGATATGATAGTACATATCCACAGAAGATGAAGTTCTGACTTGGGTCTGTGTATTGCAATATGGATGTACCAGCATGACTTTGAGGCCTGAGTTTCCATTGCAGTGTAGACACTTAGGCGAGCTTGGAAATACTAGTCAACAAGTCCAGGCTCAATAGACCCAGGCCTAGTGTGCTGTGTAGACATACCCTGAGGGGCACAAAGGGCAAGTGCAGCACCTAACTTCCACTGGAAGTCAATGAGATTTGGAAACCTACCTTCCTTTGTCCCTTTTCTACATCTCCCCCTAAACATCTAAAATAAAAAGGAAACACTTACAAGGAGGAAACAAGAGGCAAATGTAATACAAAAGAGGGAATCTTAGAGGCAAGCTGGGTTAGATCCACACAGATCTCAAACCACTGCTATGTGAGAACAGTGTAGTCATCCAGACACAGACCAGCCTAACAGCTTTGCTTGTTCCACCACCGTTGACTTCCTTGCCACAGTCATAGTGAGAAATGCAAACCTCTCTTACCACATATAAAGGTATGTGACAGGACGGAAACTTATCTAATAGTTAGCTCCTGCTTTTGTTGTAAAGACTTCTGGGTTCTATTCTGGGATCAGCTCTCCATATAAGCAGAACAGAACCAAAGGCAGCGTACCTAAACAGCTGTTTGTGTGAATGACTGCAGAGAGGTAGAAGAGGTATTTTACCTAAGGTAGCAGGTCATCTAGAGCCTATTTTGACTGAGTGACTTCTTTGAAAAAATCACTTGGCATCACATGCCTCTGTCTCTCCATCACTAAATTTGGGATACGGTTTATTGCCAATTCTTTTAACAAACAAGTAGGTTGTTAATCTAGAGTTTAAAGAAAATAGCTGGTCAGGCAGTTTCCCCTGAAAATGCTACATACAAAAGGTGTGTTTATAAATTGTATAGCAAGCAAAGTTGGCCCTGGATCTGAACATCCCTCAGCTTTGTGAAAGTCTTAACTGGGATCAGGACCTGGATCTATATTTATCATTTGGACCAATCTCCAAAAACAAGAATGTTATAACTGGTAGACAATATACGAAGCAGACCCAATCAATGGTTATAACACAATTGGTTAAAGCCACCATCAAAGACTCAGATCTATATTTCATTGCCCTGTCTAGGTATACTTTTGGATATTTGATATATATGCCTGTTTAGTTAAATTTGTGGGTGCTTGATATTGGTGGAAAAACTTCACAAATTAGGTACTGTTACCCTAAAGTCCACATGCATCTCCTAAGCTATTTCAAACTATCCCAGCCTTGTGAGTTTATGAAATTGGGCTGGAACACTTGCAAGAACAAGCTTTCTTGAAAGATTCCTGGTAATTCCTGCAGTCCTTTCTTGGGTCTTTATTTGCATTCAGGATAATGCAAGATGTCGAGTTCTATGGATTTGATCTGTAGGGAAGTGAGTAGCAGCTTTAATAATCTAACAATAAGCATACATGGTTTTCTAAATTACAATTAAAGTGACAGGGATACTCATTAATGCTGCATCTTTATGATACCAAGATATATTTGTTATTGCTTTGTAATATAAGCTACAGAGACACATCCGTGGATTGTGTGATTTATCATAGGATTCAGAGACAAGGTAAAACTCATGAATGTGTAAAGGACAACGAATAACATCAGCTGTAAAGGCCACATTCTGCACAAATTCAGTGGCTCTTAAGTCAACAAGAGACGTGTGAGCACCTGTAAGCAGACTGGGCTGTGTTTATATATTTCCCGAGTGTTAGTCTCTAGCCAAAACAAGATGAATTACAGGCTAGTCTCTGTAGCTCTCTTGTGGGAAGTAGGCCTAGAAAAGCATCATTATTGATATTTTAATGTCACTTTTCTCTGGCCATCGCAATTGCAGTCAGAGAGTCATTTCCCCCAGGGTTTACGGCTATAATAGTAATGCTTAACCACTTAGGCCTTGATCCTACAAGAGGCTGCACAAACACCGAACTCTGCACCTTTCTGAAGCCCCATTGTCTTCGTTGTTGCAGGATCAGGGCACTTCATATGTTGGAATTATTAATAATATTAGAAATTATTAATATTTACATGGGAGACCACCGGACACTAATTTAACCATAAATTCCTTTATTAAGGCCAAATTATATTTTATACAACTGCTCTAAATATGCTTAACAGCCTAAAAATAAGCAGTTGCTATACCCAATACAGTAACAAAATATTAATAAAGAATGTGATCAGTATACTTACTAATAGGCCAGACCTAGGGAAAAATGTCTCATCTCGGCACAATCCAGCATAATCAGGTAGGGTCTGACAAATAATCCTCAAATTCATAACTCTTTTATACCTTTCAACAAACAAACAATGTCATAGCCAATTACCACTGTAGCTATTTTGTGACAATTCACTCAAATTTTCAAATTTTAATCCAGCTAAGATTTGCAGCCTCTTTCGCCTCAGGGTCTTTTCTCCTTATCTCACCCCTCCCCACTACCTGGTTACCAACAGCTTTTTTGTTGCACCTAGGTTCATGCAGGCTTTACATTTAAGATACCACTGGTATGTGCAGTGGGAAGGTCCATGCTGGTTCCTTTTAAAACAAACTATTTTTGAATTATTTAAAACCATCTGCAGTCACTCTGTCAGAGTCCTTCTTTCTAGAAACTTTCCTTTATCATTAATTATTTTTGAACCAGATGTCCTCCATATTCCATTCCTTCTTGCCTTATAACTCATTATTTTTTAGGCCTTTCTTCTAGTTAGGGCCACTCTTTAAAACACATATTTTCTTAATCAAACTTAAAATAACTCTATTTTTTTAAATTTCACAATTATTCTACAACACAATAATATTTAACCTCTTACCTATCACTTTATTTTCATAGATCTTGATGTGCTTGTGATGCTCTGGGGTTCAACCCAACCAGGAAGGGGTTTTGTCACCATCTGCATTGTAACTCTAGATGCTTCTGTGTAGTGTCGCTTTAGTTCATAGCCCTGACATCAGCTGCCTGCTCACAGTACAATGACCTCACCCTGGTTTCCATCAGCCTGGTTCTCCTTGCAAAGTGACACCAAAAGCACTTCCAGTCCCGAGTTTTCCCAAAACTATCTCCTCTGCAGTGCTCAGCCCCTCTTACTGTAGCACTCACAAAACTATATCAAGTTGTTTGCTCCTTTAAAGAAACAGCACACAACAGCTTATTCATTTAATTAGTGTTGACAAGCCCTCCAATTCAATCAAAGCACCTTATTGTTTTATGGTAAAAGCAAAACAAGTTTATTAACAAAAGGACATAGGTTTAAGTGATACCAAGTATAAGGAATAAGGCTAGAAATGGTTACAGACACGTGGAAGTAAAAATAAGCTTCTAAGACTAAACCTAATTTTCAGCAAATTACAGTCTTTGCTTAAGCAGGTTTCTTGCCTATACTCAGTTCCGAGACACTTCAATACTTTAGATGAAGGATCCATTGTTTTGTGATTTCAAGAGCTCTGGTCTCTGTAGTCCCTCAATGTGATGGATAAAACGGGGAGTTCTCGCCCACTTTCTGTAGAGTCCAATAAATTTTTGAACTGTATTTTTTGGAAGTGTATCCTCAGATAAAGTTCCTTTTCTCTTCTGGGTGTAGAAGGCACACTGTCTGGTGTAGATGCTATACTCACTTCTCCACTACTTGTGATTTTTATGTAAATGCAATTGCAAATGATCTTCCTGCAATCTCTGATACAAATGAATAGTCTACTGTCTTTGGTCACACTGGGCTTGTGGGCCTTTTCTTTGTCTGGAAAAACCTGTTTATCAATTTCCCCTGATATGCTGGTTTAAACACATTATTTCCAGCACATTAGTATAATTCTGTGTAGGTTATCTGTACATACATCATACAAGAATATTACTGATCAGTGTATTATTAGTTTTCCAATGATATATTACATGTCATCTTTTGGATTAATATCATGTGTGAGGTACACTGAGTATGTCAGACCTGATAAGAGTTGCTAACAGAATACTGATCCACCAATGAGCCTGTGAGTCACAGTGCTTCATAAAGGTAAGTGTCATTGTCCCAGTGGGAGAAGTGAAGTGCAAAGAAGTAAATTGACTTGAATCTCAAGATCACAGTATAAGCCAGCAGCAGAGCTAAGAACAGAATTCTAGCTTAATTGTATCCTTTTCCTATGCCCTTTCCACTGGCCTTCCGATCATGATGAGGATATCTCTTTAACTTGGTAAAAAGTGCCTGAAAATAGCTCCTTTTTCAGAACCTTTTACTTCGGGGAACCTATGTACAAACATTTCAGTTTCTGCTAAAATTCACACAAATGATTAGAATGAATGACAGAATAAGAACTATCATTCTGTACTGGGTATCCTTTGTCTTTCAAATCTGAATATGTAAATTAGCCCATGTTCATGTCCATCCTCCTTTGTCCCTCAGCACAATGGGTAGTATTTGCATTTTCTACCTTGGCTACCACAGTCACCCAGAAAATTCTGTAGGGTGACTTGTGTTCATTAATTTAGTCTCAATTAATGAAGGGATGATGCCATGGGACCCCACTACCAATGGACTCACACTTTTCATTTTCATGGAGAAATAATTCTATTAACTAGAACATCAGTCACCTTCACTATTGTGAGCAACACATTAAAATCCTCAGCTCCAAATTACAACTTCTGATTAGAAATTTTATCAGAAGGCTTGGCAACATGACACTGGAGGGAGGCAAAGGTTAACATCTCCTAAAATACTAAAGTTTATCACTATTTACTGTGCCAACATTAATTACAATGCATGATTTTACAAAAACAGAAAAGTCAGCTCATCACCCAAACTAAGGGCTTGGGGGAAAGCTGACAAGTGCAGAGGAGCAAACGGTTCAGACAGAGACACTCTTTAAGGGAGAATCTATTAACGGGGATTCTCTATATCCTAGTAATGAGGAGAGGAGTTGATAAATTACAGGTAGGAACTGAAGAGAAACAGTCAAACAAAAGACAGTCCAATTCATTACATTACATGAAGGCAGACAATTAAATATTGACAAATTTGATAAGTGCTTGTATATAAATACTAGAAATCTAAATATTAAGATAGGTGAACTCGAGTGCCTGGTGTGAAATGACTATATGGATATAATAGGTATCACAGAAACTTGGTTGAATGATGATAGTCAATGGGATATGATAATACCAAGGTACAAAATATATAGGAATGACAGAGCAGGTTGTGCTGATGGTGGAGTGGCACTATATGTGAAAGAAAGCACAGAGTCAAATATAGTAAAAATATTTTAAAAAATCAAACAGTTCCATAGAATCTCTATGGATAGAAATGTCATGTTTGAATAATAAGAGTATAGCAGTAGTAATATGCTACTGACAATCTGACCAGGATGGTGATGGTGATTGTGAAATGTTCAGGGAGATTAGAGGGAAAATTCAATAATAATGTGTGTGTGAGGAGGAGGGTTCAACTATCCCCATATAGACTGGGGACATGCCACCTTAGAACGGGATGCAGAGATACAATTTCTAGGTATCATTAATGACAGCTTCCAGATAGTCCTTGAATGGGGTAAACAATGAGGTTGCAAGGTTTGCAGATGATACAAAATTACTCAGTATAGTTAAGTCTAAAATTGACTGGGAAGAGTTACAAAGGGATCTCACAAAACTGGGTGAATGGGCAACAAAATGGCAGATGAAATTCAATCTTGATAAATACAAAGTAATACCCATTAGAAAACGTAATCCCAATTATACATACAAAATAATGGGATCTAAATTAGCTGTTACTACTCAAGAAAGAGAGCTTAGAGTCATTGTGGATAGTTCTCTGAAAACATCCATTCAATATGCAGCAGCGGTCAAAAGAGCTAACAGAATTTTAGAAACCTTTAGTAAAGAGATAGATAAAATGACAGACTGTATCATAATTCCACTACATAAATTCATGGTACTTTCATACCTTCAATACCATGTGCAGTTCTGGTTGCCCCATCTCAAAAAAAGATATATTGGAAGCGGAAAAAGCATAGAGAAGGGTAACAAACATATTTAGGGGTGTGACAGGCTGTCACAGAGACTCCCGTGGAGACTGTCACTTGATGAGCTGGGATACCACTGAGAACAACCCTCCTGCCAGAACAGGCATCCCTCCATTTCTGTCTTGCTGAGTTAGATGCTCCAGTCAGCTCCAGCACAGACTCAGAGGTTGGGTCATACCTCTCTGCAGTTCACTGAAACTGAGATTCACTCAGCCCTGAGGGTTCTCAGTTAACAGGGACTATCCCAGTGCCCAGTGTTCAGCCTTTCTGGGAGCCTGAACCTCAAAACAATCTGTTTTACTCTGTATAAAGCTGATACAGGGTAAATTCATAAATTGTCCACCCTCTATAACACTGATAGAGAGATATGCACAGCTGTTTGCGTCCTCAGATATTAATCACTTACTCTGAGTTTATTAATAAAAAAGTGGTTTTATTAAGTATAAAAAGTAGGATTTAAGTGGTTTCAAGAAATAACAGACAAAACAAAGTAAGTTACCAAGCAAAATAAAGAAAAACAGGCAAATCTAAGCCTAATACATTAAGAAACTGATTACAGGTAATATCTCACCCTCACAGATGTTCCAATAAGCTTCTTTCACAGACTAGACTCCTTCCTAGTCTGGGCCAAATCGTTTCCCCTGGTACAGTCCTTGTTAGTTCCAGCAGACATATCAGGTGGTAAGCAGAGGTTTTCTCATGACTGGCAGCCCCTTTTGTCCTGCTCCACCCCTTTTATAGCTTTGGCACAAGGCAGGAATCTTTTGTCTGTGCCTGGCTCCCAACTCTCCTTCTAAATGGAAAAGTACCAGATTTAAAATGGACTTCATTATCAGGTGACATGGTCACATGTCACTGTAAGACCCCTAGTCTCCATCCCCTAGTCTCCATGGGCTGGCCCACAGGTACAAAGGAAGGCTTTCAGGTAACCAAGGCCATTTACAACTGATTGTTTTTGGAGCACCGTTAATGGCCTCCACTTAATATGTTTACATCAATTAAAGAAGTTTATATCTTGTTCTCCTAACTTCAGATAAAGAAATAATACATGCAAACAAATAGGATGAATACACTAAGGATCAGTGGGTAGTGATCAATCTATCGGGGATCAATTTGTTTCTAGTGTAGACTTGATAAAATCGATCCCCGATCGCTCTGCTGTTGACGCCGGAACTCCACCGCGGCAAGAGGCATAAGTGGAGTCAACAGGGGAGCGGCAGTGGTCAACTCACCGCCATCCTGATGGCAGGTAAATCGACTTAAGATACGCGTAGTTGAAGTTGTGCATCTTAGGTCGACCCCTCCCCGCCCAGTGTAGACCTAGCCTTAGTAGATTACAAGCTTTCTAATGAAACCATACAAGGGTATTTAGCGTAAAGCGTACTCCAGTTATGTCATATTCATAAGCATATTTCCATAAAGCATATGGAGTGCAATATCACAAGGGGTATGGACCAGCTTCCATATGAGGAGAGATTAAAAAGACTGGGGATAGTTCATTCTGGAAAACAGAAGCCTCACGAACAAGTAGCCTAAACTTTTAAACTCTCTCTTTTCTTCTGCCTCAAAGCAAAAAAAACTTGCTTCAAACAAGTTTTTACTAAACAAATAACAAAAGCCCAAAGTTTAACAACTACCAATCAAGTATTAACATGCAAAAGTCTTTATCTAAATATATATAAAATATTTATTAAATTTACATAAAACAAAGTTTTTTGTACCAAGGTACAAGGCTCTCCTTTTTTCTGCAAAATAAAGCATTTTCCCTTATCTCTGTCAAGCTGTTATTAGCTCTCAGCTAAGCAAACCCAATATTTCGGTAACAACATCTCCCTGATTATCCTTGTGCCACATGATGTACAACATCTGTTCTTTCACAAATTAGATGATTTCTTACTAATAAATTAAAAACTATTCTAATTAAATACTTTAATGGAACTATCAATCTGTGTTACTGAGGCAGAACAGGGATGTAATTAGTTATTGATACAAAAAGATTTGTTTAGACTAGACTTTGGTTTGCTGTCAGCTTCTGTAGGATTTAACTGAACCTATGTGTTGCTTGTAAAAAGCTATGCCATTGTAAATCTCTCTCGTGCTAAAGATACATGCAGGAGCAGGAACTATTAACCTAGTTGGATATTTGGAGCATGTTCATCACCATTGTGTATAAGCAGCTTGCACATTTACTTGGAGGATTTATTGCTATGAGTGACAATGTATTACCTATGTTATCCAGATATCTACTAATCATATACTATACACCTCACTGCAGTGGGTGAGTATCCTTTGCACTGGTTAATCTAAGTACAAATATATTAGAAGCCATTAGAAAAGCTAACCTTTGCCAGTCATTACCATGCCAGTTACCACACATATCACCCATTTTACAGAGGCAGCTGTGAAGCCAGCTCAATGAGGCAGTGGAAGGGACATGATGGCATCACAAAAGATGCCCAAGAGGCTGAGGGGGGAACAGAGCTACACTCATGTATTTGTACAGTGCCTAGCACAATGGGGTCCTGCTTCATGACTGGGCTCCTAAGTTGTACAATAAAAATTAAAAATAATAACTGCTATCTAGCCACTACTCTGGAAACTGAGGTAGGGTAGAAGTACATGCTTGCCCTAGTGTATTCAATGTTACTGAGGTAGGGTAGAAGTACATGCTTGCCCTAGTGTATTCAATATTACTCGCAGCCTGATCACCTGGCACACAAGAAATGTTGGTGAGATTCATTTGAGTGGAAATTGGGTACCCAAATCCCTTAGCTTTGAAAATCTCAGACACAATTTCTGAATTGTAATGAACAGGTCCTTTCCAAAGCTATGGTAGTGCTTTTGGTATATTGTCCCCAGACACACACATCAACACACAGGTACTCTATGCTTGCTAGTTTTTCTAGTGGTGGCAGTACTTAGGCAGGCATGCAAATCCCTTCTAGCTGTGATTATCTGGCTTCTATTCAATTGGTTTCCTATAACAGTGAGATACACATTGATACTATGTTCACTCTTGGAGTCCCATTTCATGTTTCCCTGTGTGGAATACCACTGGTATGTTCTTTAAAGCAGGCTAGGATGCTTTCCTAAATGAACTTGATCAGGCCTGTGCTGTGGTGTGCCAATGATGCTGTAGACATGCCCGTTTGCCCTCCTCTAATACATCTTGTTCCATGTGAGTGCATCTTCTGCAACCAGCAGCAGCACGTACTTGAACAATACTGCTGATGTCTAGGGGAGCACAAGGGCACATTGATGTAATTTGCTACCATTGGAATTAGTTTTCATGCTTTTTACTGCTCCTCCACTCTTGTGCAGCAGAAGGGACAACCAGGCCCTATGTCTGTGCCACCAATATAAATGTCTCTGAACAATATCCTGTAGGGCTGGGTCAGTTTCTGCCAACTTGAACTAATCTACAAAAATGGATACTTTTATCTCAATTAAAGTCACATTCTGATAACAACAGAAGGGAGAGTAACTTGCATGTGGTTTGTTTTACACCTTGCAGTTATTATACCAATAAAAACATTCAAAACAGGAATTAAAAAAAACCCTTATTTTAGAAGTTTTTGGGTTTTTTTTTTAATTATTTGTATTTTCTGGCCAGACTCTTGTCACTTGAATTTATACAACTTTTAATTTGCCAGCTTGACCATAAGGAGTTTAATAAAACTCCAGCCATTTTGAAAATATAAACATAAAACCCCTTTGAAATGGACTGAGGGAAATTACTTGTCAAATGGAGACAGATGGGCTTATATTGTTCCAATGCACAGTATACTTCTCTGCTATCCTCTCCTCAATCCAGTGCCTCACTCCCTCCATACATATGTTAAGGGAAAGCAAAGAAAGCTCCTTGATCATTGGTACTGGAGGAACTGTCCCCATGCAATGTGGAGTTACATAATTTAACTCCATAGAAAAGCTTGCTTAATTGCTGGAATGTTCTGAGTAACCTAGAAGATTGGTAACCTATATCTTTTGCAATCAGTAAGGATTCATTCAGTCATATCAAGATGGAACTGTTCTCAAGTTTATTTCAAATCTTGCATGAGGATCACAGCTACTGGTGAGAGAGGAGTTCAGTTTCCAAGACCTGCTTAGTCCTTGAGTCTCAGTTTTAGACTGTCTATAAGGAAAACAATTAATGCCAAAGCATTGCATTCTTTTTGTGGCTGGCACAAATCTCTAGTCCATTAAGAACCTGGGTGGAGGCCACTTATTCATTTAATGTAGGCCACTAAACACCTGTTAGATGGTTAAAACTTTTTGTCACTGCCAATGTGGTCCGGACTGGAATTATCCACCTATAGGCAAAAGACTCCTTATTACATTTCCATTCTTGAATTAATCCATCCTACTCTCCAGCAACAGCTAAGGCTGCTGGAGATGCAATACCCTGGGCATTCCTGCACCATACATGATGTGGTATATGTTATGGAAATAAACAAAATGGGAATAGTGAATGATCATAGAATAGAATATCAGGGTTGGAAGGGACCTCTGGAGGTCATCTAGTCCAACCCCCTACTCAAAGCAGGACCAATTCCCAAGCAGATTTTTGCTCCAAATGGCCCCCTCAAGGACTGAACTCATAATCCTGGGTTTGGCAGGTCAATGCTCAAACCATCTACCTTTCACTCTCTCAGACTCTTTCTGAACCCTGATCTTACATTTTTTGGAGAATGAGAAATAAGTGCTGCCAGGTAAGAAGGATTTGTGAGTGTAAGGAGGCGCCCTGGCTTCCCGCGCGCCTGAGAGGGACGAGCCAGAGCAGGTGCCTCAGTGGGCAGAGCAACCGTCGCCTGTCCCCGCCCCCTGGAAGTCAAAGGGCTGGACAGGAAGTATAAAAGCCCGGCCCAAGTTCTCAGTTGGCAGCCGGCTGCCGGAAAGGACAGAAGCTGGAGCCTGAGCTCTCGCCGGGCCCAGCCTACCCTGTGCTCACTACCCGGAGGAATGCTGGCCTGACCTGCCTCGCGCTCGTTATCCGGAGGAGCACTAGCCTGACCTGCCCCGCGCTCACTACCCGGAGGAATGCTGGCCGGACTAGCCTTGCACCCGGTACCCTGAGGAGCGGCCTGAGCTTCCCTACGACCGGTACCCCGAGGAGCGGCCTGAGCTTCCCTAAGACTGGTATCCGGAGGATCCCATGGTCTGGGACCCCTGAGACGAAGCTGGCGAGAGACAGGTACCCAGAGAGGGGGAGGTCGGAAGTGGCCTGGGGGTAGCCGACCCTGGTTTGGCTCCTGAAGAGCCTGAACCCATGTCAGTGTGTTGCGGCCAGGATCCCCACTGACAGCAGCGAGTCTTGGCTGCTGCTAGGGCCCCAGGCCGGAATGCAGTGGAGTGGGAGGGCCTGCGTTCCCCCTGCCACCCTCCCTAGGGTGGCAGACTCCCTCTCTCCCTGGCCTGAGGAGGCCTGCTGTATAGACTTCTGGGATACTGTGTTTGCTCAGCCTGCTGAAGGCCTGAACTGCTACTGCCCCGCCCTGTCCAAGGGCCTGGGCTGATATACTTTGTTTGCAGACCCTTTAATTCCCTCAACGCCTGCTGAGGGGTTAGGCCTACCCGGACTGCTGTGTGTAAGGAGGCGCCCTGGCTCCCCGCCGAGCCTGAGAGGGACGAGCCCCGACACCGCTGGCTTACAGTGAGTGATTCAGCTTTACTTACTGCTGATGCGAGATGATCCATTGCAAATTTCTCCTATGGAGTGCAGGTGAAGACCTTGCATTACTGTACCTTTCATATCACCCAATGTGCCACTTCCTTCAATGAGCCTTGACATCAATAACATCTGCGGTGTAGGAACAACAATGACATTCAGAAACATCCCATATGCCCTGGATTTAAACAAGAATTAATGGTCCTCTTGTTTCTCTCATAATTTAATTCTCTGCAGTTTATTTTCACTACTTTTAGATCTCTGTGTTCAGGTTAGGTAAAAAAAAAACAAAAAACAAAACAACCCCACAAGCACTGAAAAACTCTGCTGCATTTTATCTTGGCAAATTACCTTGACACAACTTAACCTTGGAGTGTGATGAGAAGAACTAAAAAAAAATAATGCTTGCCTCTAAAATGTCATTTGTTTTATTATCAAGCAGGATGCATTATTACAGTAAGAAATGTATTTGAGTGGAGTTTTGTAGTAACTCATAAGAGGTCAACTGATAAAATGCAGTTGCCTCACATCTCTCTCATGAAATTGGGGCCTGAGCCCCTTTGATTTTATTGAGGTCCTAGAATTAGTTTGCCACATGATTCTTTTAAAATTCATCATCTCTCCTGAAGATGGAAAACCAAGGGATCATCACACAAATGACTGTAAAGTGGATGGTTTGATTCTCTTGAAAGGGCCCTGAATAAAGAGGGTTTGTGAACTATGGGCTCGATTCTCTCTTGCCTTGTATCTTCTGTTGTCATTTACACTGGTGCAAAATGGATGTTAAATATACCATTATTTGGTAAGATTTTACTCTCACTTAGCACAAGGCAAGGAAGAATCAGACTCTTTGTGTTTTGTATTCTCCCTCTAAATGTTTTTCCCTCTAGCTGTACTACCTTTGACTCTCATCTTGTTAGATTTCATAAACAAAACAGACTGAATCTTGTTAGAGAGGGGACATCCAAGGAAAAGCAAGGGTGCAGTAGAAAGAGATGTCGGTAATTCAGTACCTGACACTCATTCCTTTGAGCCAATGACCTGGCATATTGTTAAGGGATGCTTAGTAGTTTGTAAGAATTTACTTTGATCCCACGCCTTCCTCTAAACCAGACACATTCACATATTTCCCATATTTCCACTTGCTTTGAGCCCAGCTATTTTGGTAGTAGCAATCTCTTATTAATTATTATTGAAATTCAGTACAGCACCCAGAAGTGTGCTAGACAATTTTCAGAACAAACAGAAAGACAAATTTCAAGTCTTGAACATTTTATAATTTAATTTTAGAGTGGCGTGGTCATGTGAATGCTCAGTTTTGGTACATGCACATGTTGATGCTTTCTAAAAAGGAATTTAAAAATTACATATAAAACAATCTCACTTCTTGTAAATGACAAGGGGAGATTTGAGTGATGACATGGTGTAGCTTAGCTAACAGGGTTTGGGAAAGCATTCCAACTATAAGTGGCAATATGAATAATTACATAGAGTTGGAAGTGGAAGAAGGATATGAAAAGAATGAGGCCTTCATCACCGATGAAAGGAAGGAGCTGAGAATGGAAATGCTGGACATAGTAGGAGATGAGGGCAAGACCTGGTTCTAGTCCCAGCTAAGTTCTAGGTTGGTGGTCTGATAGCCACCTCACTAGATGCTAACAAAGTCATTTGGATGATAGATGAGACTGTCACCTGCCACTAGGAAATATTGGGTGGAAGTCATTAGTTTCTAGACCAGTTATGTCATAATTAAAAGTAAAATTAGATAAAACTTGGCCAATGTCCTTGACACCATAAACGCTGTTTGGACAGAAGACTTCAACACAGCTGCAAGGAGCACAGATATAAAACTGCTATGAAATAAAATAAAATAAAAGGCATGTCATGGAGGGGTCAGCAAGAAGGGAATACAGATGTTTTACTTTCGCTCATTATGGTGATCACTTTCTTTAGATTTGTCCTCCAAGTGATGTGGGCACTATAACCAAAATAAGGAAAATGGATACTTAACACCAAGCCTCCAAGAGATATAACCTTTCTGTCCATACTTGGTTATGCTGTGTGTAAAAGTGCTGTATGTGGCAGGCACTTTGCAATTTAGTTTTGCAGACATCCCACTGGTCATAAAGTCCACTTTTACCAGTATGATCTTATTATTGACACTGCTACATAAGTGAAATTTACCCAGGATGTGAAAGCCCCAGGCAAAGCCCTCTTCACTGCTGAAGACCTGCATTAGGCCTGTCCAGGGGGTACTTTGAAGAGTCCAGACATGAACCTGTGCATCTCCTGCATCAGCATCTCATGGGAGAGGTCTCCAACCAGACCTGCATAGGCCAGCAAAGAAGGTGGACAGAGGATGGTTTATATGGATTTCATGATCTCCAAAGTAGCTTGAAAGTGTCACAGAGGAGCTGCAGGCAGCTGTAACTCCAACTAAATGGCTGAAGCAGTGATTTCCACTGAAGACTCATGTCCTAGTTCTGTGCTGGGAGTGAAGTTACCTCTCCATCCCAGGTCACCTGCATATAGCCAGTTACTAAAGTTTTATAGAAGTGATTTGAATTTCACCTGATGGCAATTAAACTAAAACCAACAACACCTGGCTTAATATTCCTCTATCTGGAAGACAGAAACAAATATTATGCTGCTGTGAATTTAGTCCTGAATTTAAAAATATATATGTTCATTTATATGCAAACTTGGTATGGTCCATGGATTCCTGGCAAACTATCAATGAGGACTTGAGTGTAGCAACTTTTGGGCACTCCCCATTGAATAATATGTAGATTTTTTTCATGCAGACAGTTTCCTTCACGTGTATACTTTAAATCTTCCAAATAAAGATTTTCTCTGAGAGGGCAAAAGACTTAAACTTTCCTATAGCTGATCAAAATCCAGTGATAAATCAAAAGATAGAGCAGAGAGCTAATGTTTTCTTTCCCAGCATATAAAGGCCAAGACCTCACCTTTTGATTAATACATAGTGTAGAGGAATGAGTCCTTCACCCAGGTATTCCAGCTCATCCATGGGGGTCAGACAACTGTCAACTTAGAAAAAGTGTGGGGAGTTCCCATCACCTCTGGGGCAGAATTTACATTGTCAGGACAAGAAGGATAATCCAATGTTTGATTCAGAGTCCTCACAGTGCCTAGACATACTATTAGAGCAGGATGAATAATACTAAAATGGATTCAAAAATATTGTCTCAAATAAATGTTACAAGTTTACTGAATTGCTATTCATGGACTGATCTTATACATTATACTCCCCACTATTCAGACAGCTGGCACTTTACTAGCAACACTGTTTATGAATCCCAAATGTTCCATGAATTTAAGCACAAATGATAATCCAAACAATTTTTGCCAGGAGGTTGCTGTCATTACCTGCTATTTTTCATGATTTTTAGCCATGCAATCACGAAAACAGAAACAATAGTGTGTGGCTTACCTGACCTGACCACAAACCATGAATTACAAAGAGAGAATATTCAAAAAGAAATGTTTATGAACACTTCAGTAGGCTGAAATTTGTTGGTGTCAACTGTTTGATGAATATATGGGAATAACAAATACAGTAACAGAAATCAGGATTGCTTTGCAAACAGACAATAAAAGGCTCGATTCAAGAGATCATTTATTATAATGAGTTATTGGACCAGCTCCATACACTCTGTCTATGATACATGCCTGAAGTTAGGTTCCTAAGTCCACATTTAGGCAAACAGGCAAGTGGACTGATTTTCAAATGTGCTGAACACTCATTCATGTCAATAGAAGCTGTTGGGAGCTCTGCACTTATGGAAATTAGTCCACATGCTTAGGTGCCTAGGTATTGATTTAGGAACCTAATTTTAGGCATCCATTTTTGAAAATCTTGGCCTATGTACAGTTCTGTAGCAAACAATTCTTTACTGACTGGGGCTGGGATGGGGAAATGGTCTTGACAGTTGACTTTTTTCCTGTACATTATTAATTTCTATTATTCTATGAATCCTAGTAGTTGGACAAATTCACCAGAGATCCACTGGCATCTTTGATTGTCTTCTCACACAACCAGCTGCCACCAACACACTCCCTGCATAGTTTCCCCACAGTGCAATTTAATCTGAGAAAGGTTTCATTTTTCTTGGTTTCAAAAGTATCAATGTAATTAAAAAAGAAAGGCTAAGCAAAGAACAGGGAGATAATCACACGCCTGAGGCACTGTTATGCAGAACCTATGGCTGACTGGCTCTAATTCTCTTGCAGGGTGATTATAGCATGAGAACAATTCCTCTTGGAGGTGTGGATGGAGGTTTATATTGCTGTAGAATTTTTGCAATGAGCATGTTCTTTCCTTTCTTTTTAGTGCTGAATGATCATGACTGTCCCAAAGTGACTGACAGATCACTCCGAAGCATGGCGTATGGCTGGCTCAAGTGGAGCTATGACACTGGGAATCATATGATGACCTGCATAGTTGCAAGCTACAGAAACAGCACCATATTGACCTGTTAAAAAGTGCAACGTGAACTAGGGATCAATAACATGTCATGAAAATGTGCTGCTGCCTCTAGTATTTATTTCACATAGGCAATGTGATTAGAATAGTGCAACACTTAGATGATGGTACTCTCTTTGCCCCAGAGCTTAAAGTCTAAAGAAAAGCAATTATAATTCAGACATATGGTCTGCTTGGTAACCAGAAGATGGATTCACTGCAAATTGGTACAATATGTTTACTGGGAGATTAGTCTGTTAGAAATAGAAGATAGATAGATCTTTACTATTTGACTGGTTAATATTGGTAGCCTGGACAGAAGAAATGTATTTTAAGTAGGTAAAATTGAATATTCATGTTTCTTTTATAAATAAATAGATGGTTATAAGGACATCAGTAGAAGGTGTTATAAATCATTATGAGCCATGGCTATAAAAAACTTATCAACCAGAGAGACTTTATTAACCATTTATTATAATGCCTATTAGTAATTTATTAACTTTTATAAACTATTTATAAATGGAACCTTAATGTAAAATGTGATTCCCTCAATGTAAAGTCAGTGTGAAATACTAGCACTCTGATGTGGTAGTGTTTCTGCCCACTTTCCTGAACTCCCAAAGCCTGGTGGTCAATAAGACACTCTTGACATTTTTTATGAGATAGGAAGCCCTAACTGCCCTTTTTTTCTTCCTTCAGTTTTACATGGATATATCATTATTACTACTGTTTATTATTTGCATGGTGATAGTGGTTAGGATCCCCAGTTGTGAACCAGAGCATCACTGTACTAGGCACTGTACATTACTGTTTATTTATCTTAGAGATGCTTTTCAGTTCACCTTTAAGATAAAGGTGTAAAGTGGACAGGATATCAATCTTGTTTTTCGGTCTGGCCTTCATCACAGACCACACTGTGGAAGCAAATTTATTTTGTGCTGGAATCTAAGTTTTAAAAAGGAGGATGTCACACTAAAGCACACAGCACTTCTTCCAGAACAGAGGGAAATAAATCCCTGCTTCTTCTGGCCTGATTGCATCTGACATTTCTCTGCAGTAAGTATGGATCAGATCAGCTAGTAGCTGAGGACAGGGCACTAAATTTTCCTTAATTCTGATCTTGATAACAAAGAATCTGGTTTTCTGAGAAAGTGATGTGTCCTGGGATGCATGGAAAGTAAAAGCAGAGCTTGCCATCACAGTTTTGAGATATAAAACATATCCCTGCAATGCACAGGACTAGAAAACCCTCGGGATGTTTGGGAAGAGATTCTGTGCCACACTTGCTCATTGCAGACTATACAGAAATCAGGGGGGCTGGAACAATTTGCATTGCGAGGGTGCTGAGAGCCATTGAACCAGACTGTAAACCCTGTATATGATGGAAAACACTTCAGGAAAGATGGCGCAGAAGCACCTGTGGCAGAAATTGTCTAGGATGGTTGAGAGAGATACAAGTTGGAGCAATGGGATGGAACTGAGCTAAGGAAAGTGTAGAGTGAAGAGCAGGAGAAATTTCCTAATTTTCTGATCTGTTTGACTACATAAGAGGGAAATGACCAAAGCCTTATCACTTGAATTGTTTAAAACTGCACTGAGAAAACACTAGAAGATACCCTGTGGTGAACAATTCTGCACAGGCTTTCAGGAGACTGGGCAAAGTGACCAAATTCTTTTCCAACTCTAATTTCTATGGGGCCTAATTCTGTCTTCAGTTACGGTTCAGCCCTGCTCGTACTAAAGTGAATGGAAGACTTAAATAGAATTACATCTGTGCCACTGAAGGAAGAATTAGATCTTATTTGTCTATTAAATCTGTTCTATTTTTAAACTGCCTTAACACAAGAGAGGAAAAACAAAATACAAGGTAAAATTCAAAAGTCTCATTCAATACAATCTTTTCAAAATTATATATTTGTCAAAGAGGAAAAAAGATAATTATTTTTAATTGGGATTTTTGAAGTAGGGCTCTTTGTCTTCTTTCTTGTAAACTATATTAATATTTGAATCTCATGCAAAACAAGAAAATAAACGTAAATAGTAATAGGATATAGTAAAATAAATATTGATTATTAGGAGTTATGGGGCTTTATGTGAAACAGTATAAATCTTTTCAGATCTTTGAGAAAAAACATTGTAATAAAACTGGAATCATTTACTACAGTTTAGTCACTTGGTAAATTCTTTTGTGGAATTTATGGCATCACAACAGCAATATCCTTTTAAAGACAGAGCACATTATCGGTGCTGCTGGGAAGGTTGTTATAGAATGAGTAAGTCAGTGCCATGTTGATAATTTACCTTTATTAACTAACAGTGTATTGATTCATTACTTGAATCGCTGAAGCACCTTTGTCATGGTTACAGGGTGAACTGTGCTTTAGACTCCTTTTAGTCCTCCTAAGTGCACCCTGCCTGTGACAAACCTGGCATCCTGCACCTCTCTTAACAGTGGATCCATGCACTTCAAGTACCCTGGGACTAGATCTCTGAGTGGCAGGTCCTCCTTTTTCCCAGTAAAGTCAATATGACAGGTCCCACTGTGCTTGACACCTGTAAACCCTTTTATTCCAATGACTAGTGGCTGATCAAATTTTGAAGACAGTATCTTCAAAAGAAAGCTTTATTTATTGGTTCACTCAAGGTACATAGCAATCAGAGGCAAGGGTTAAAACAATAGGGACACATATGTCTCCTTCTTACCTAGTCCTTACTTGCATGGGTGTTAGGTAAATTCCACTAAACCCAGCCGTCCCTAATCCTGGGCTGGGTCTGGGAGTGACAGATAGCTGCCTGTCATATCCTCTGTCTATCTCTCCATGAGAGACACTTCTCCAGCCACTGCCACCCACACAACCCCCTTCTTTTCTTAGATTTGGGGTTCTTTAATAGTTTAGTATCCCCTTTAATCCTCAGTTTAGGTCTGGGTTGGAGCCCTGCAGGGGCACTCCTGAATGACTATCTCCCCACATTGTACCTGTTAAGGTACCTTATCTCTGTCATTGTTTCATTACCTGTTTGTTTCTCCCCAAAGCCTCCTTTGATATAACTCTGTGCAATAAAGTGGATAATCCCAAATAGGTAAACTGAGGTACATGTAATAGTTATTTTATATATATGTATATATATATCCCCTCATTCTCCACAGCATTTTATCATTTAAAGGTCCATTGTTAAGTTAAAAACAAGAGATACAAAAAGGATTCCTTATGTGTGTTTCTAAGAACACCTTAAGTTATTGAAACTGAAAGGAGTTTGGGAATCTAATTTACTTTTGACTCAGCTCAGACAATGAAAATATATTAGTAAGTGTCCCCTTCTGTTTCTTGTTAGTTTTCACCTTCTCTTTCTGGTTCTCAGGCACTAGCCCAATGCTAGAATGCTTAGATAAGAAATATTCCAGGCATATGTTCTAAACATCCAAAACAGATGTCTTCATGGCAGTTAAAAGATAATGTAAATGTAGCAAATCAGTGCTGCATACAAGCAACAACCTTCGGGGAGGATGAAAACGAGACTTGTTACTCACAGTGGTACCCAAGATAGGACTTGAAATCTGTTCTGAGCTTCAATCATGAAACCTTTTGCAGTGCACAACAATTACACATTTATTGAATTAGTAAACTTTTGAAGAGCACTATTTTTGTTTGGGTGGAGATGATGCTCTTAGTACTATCTACATGCACAATATATGTGCATATGATGTTTTTATGTAATATTTTTGTAACACTTTCCTGTGCATTTCAGCTGGTCAAAACTATCTTGCCTAACAGGCCTTAATGTGAATGATCATGTCTTCCACCAGTGACTGGCTCAAGTGAGGATAAGGGTTTGCATTTTACTCAGTGTAGCTGTCTCTAGCTATACAGATGTGGTTCATTACATACGAATTTCTGTTACTGTAACATGAGCTGGAAGTGTGCCACTTCTTTTCACAGTAATGGAAGGATTTTTCACAGATATGAGATTTAAAGAAGAAACAGGTTAAGTTGGAAATTGAAGGATTATCACAGAAACAACATATTAGCCGTGTACACTCATTCACCCACTGCTTTCCCCTTGCAAAGCATGGCAGCCGTATTCTCTACAGTGCTTTATTCTCTTCAGTGCTTCACATTTTAAAGGGCTCAAGGTAAGGATGGGATTTTCTTCACTCCTTGTGGGAGAATCTTCCATAGTAAAACAGATGTCACTATTGGGAAATATTTCCTAATACTCAGCCTGACTTTTATTTTTATCCTTTTTAATCCATTACTTTTAGTTAGAGTCCTCAGACTATCCTAAACAATTCTACTGTCTTTTTTACATCTACACCCTTCAAATACATATTTTGTCCTTGAGTCTCCATACAGTCCTAGCAATGGAACTCAATTCTCACCTGATACCCCTTCTGCTAGACTTTTAGCCTATGGACCTCAAGATCTGCATAATTTTCTGCTTATCAACTCTTAGGGGCCACATATAGCTCTGCTAATGCATCAGTCCTGATCATCTCTGCTTTTCTAGTCCCAGCTGCACACATAATTCTGTCAACGCACCTCATTCCAGACCCACACTATCCCTTCTCTTCTGTCATATGCCCAAATGAACACTAGAAGGAGATCTCCCCAAAGTCATATTCATGGTATTCTACAGACTTTCTCTGGGTCTTATGATTTGTATGGATGGGGCGGATCCATGGCCTAGCTGTGCTGACATGGGACTGATGATTAAGGCATTGGGAATACTGTTTACATGTCTTGTGCCATCACTCTGGAAAAATCACTACTAGAAGTAATAATGACACGGCGTTTTCCCTTACATGTTTTTGTCAATATATTTTCAGCATCACTGAAGTTGTAGAATTGGTGAAGAGTAAATCTGCATTATTCAGGGAAAAGGACATACCTTTACTATTTGTCCTGGCATAGCATAGGTTAAATCCAGGCTCCATATGCTATGAATCAAGAGAAGTGTTATGGACTTTCAATCACTGAATCTCACAGCAGGACCCAGAAACACTAGCATAATGGTTTCTGTGATATGATATTTTGAATGTATTGTTTTGACACCAAAATGACACAATTCCACATTGTCAAAATGAACTGTTTCAATGGTCTTGAATAAGCATTTTTTCAGAATTTTCATTTTGTGGAAAATTTTGAAATGTCATCTTTTCATTTGATTTCAAATAAATGAAACAAAAACAAACAAAAACCTTGAAGTGTTGGAATTTCCCACAGAACAGAAATCCTATTTTCTGACCAGCTCTGGAACTACAGACTCCAACTTGAATGGGTGCTGAGAATATAAGAAAAAAGAAGCTACTCCATTAAGGGCCAAAAGCTGAGAAGAAAAATGTGGAAATAGGTGGCTTCCATTTCAGTAGAAGGGGAACCAGACTTATTGGGAAAAGTCTGACTAGAGTAGTTAGGAGGACACTAATCTAACAAAAGGGATGGGTGAAAAGAGGGAACAAATAAGCACTCATTTAGTTCAAAATCATGATGATGAGAACAACATTAATCAAGAAACCCAGTGACATAAAGAGAAAACTGTTTTAATTGCTTAATGGGTTGACTCATGTGACTGGAATGTCAAAATCAACAGATATAGGCTATTTAGAAAGAAACATATGAGCAAAAGGAGAGGGGGAATGGCACTGTATGTCAGGAATGATATTACCTGTTTCTGAGTCGCTGACAAGATGAAAATGCTTATGGATCAATGTCCTAACAAATAAAGCACAAGATAGGGTACTAGTTGGTGTCTGCTAGAGTGTGTGCTCTCTCTCCCCATATATATAAACAAATGGAACCAAGGAGAAGTTGGCATTAATGAATATAAATCTTAAACTAGGAACTGTAGAAATTTGATAAAGGATGCAAGAGAACACAAGTAGAAATCTATGGCCACCAGAGTAAAAAAACTTCTTTTTTAGTTTTGCTATACATTAGAGGAAAAACAATCCTAAAAATAGTATTGCTCTGTTACCAGAGGGAAATGGTAGAATCATTAATAATAATTCAGAAAAGGCAGACTGGCTCAATACATATTTCTGTTCTATATTTTGAGGAAAAACAGATGATGTAGTCTTAGATGATGATGACAAAACACTTTCCATTTCAATAATAATTCTAGAGGATGTTACATAACAGCTACTAAAGTAATACATTTTTAAATCAGGAGGTCTGGATAACTTGCATCCAAAAGTTTTAAAAGAGCTGGCTAATTGCTCACTCGATCCTGAATGTTGATTTTTCAATAACTGTTGGAACACTGGGGAAATTCTATGACACTGGAAAAAAGCTAATGTTGTGCTTTTATCTAAAAGAAGTAAAACGAGTAATTATAGGTCCATCAGCCTGATATGAAATGTAAGCAAAATAATAGAATGGTTGATTAATTGATTAATAAAGAATTCAAGAAGGAAAATATAAATCATGTCAATCAACAAGGGTTATGGAAAATAGATCCTATCAAATTAACTTGATATCCTTTTTGAGATTACCCGTTTAGTTGGTAAAGGTAATAGTATTGATGTAATATTATTAGACTTCTTCCAAACATTTGACTTGGTACTAGACGGTATTTTGATTTAAAAAAATAGAACAAAACAAAATCAATGGATTTAATGCATTAAGTTGATTAAAAACTAGCTAATTGACAGGTTTCAAAATGTAATTGCAAATAGGGCATCAGCATCAAGTGGATGTGTTTCTATGGGGTCTCTCAGGGATCTGTTTTCAACCCTATGTTATTTAACATTTTTATCAATGACACAGAAGAAAACAAAATCATCACTGATATATTTTGTAGATGACACAAAGACTAGGGAGTGGTAAATAATGAAGAGGACAAATCACTGATGCAGAGTGGCTGCAAGCAAGCAATATGCATTTTAATACAGCCATATGTAAAGTTGTACATCTATGAACAAAGAATGCAGGCCCTGCTTACAGGATGAGGGTCTCAGTTCTGGGAAGCAGTGACTGAAAAAAGTTGGGGGTCATGGTGGATAATCAGCTGAACTTGAGCTCCCAGAGCGATGGTGTGGCCAAAAGGGCTAATGTAATCTTTGAATGCATAAACAAGGGAAACTTGAGTAGGCATAGAGAAGTTATTTTTACCACTGTGTTTGGCATTGGTATGACTGCTACTAAAATAACATGTCCAGTTTTTGGGTCCATAATTCAAGAAGGATGTTGATAAACAAGATGGTTCAGGGAAGAGCCACAAGAATGATTTAAGGATTGTAGAAGTTGCCTTATAGTGACTGGGCTCTTTGAGTCTACCTATTAAGCTTACCAAAGAGAAGGTTATGGCTGACTTGATCACACTGTTTAAGTACCTAAATGGGGAAGAAATATTTCCTAATGGGGTCTTCATTCTAGCAGATAAATGTATAACACAGTCCAGCAGCTAGAAGTTGAAGCTAGACAGATTCAGACTGGAAATAAGGCATATATTTTAAACAGTGAGGGTTCTGAATCATTGGAACAATTTACCATGGGCTGAAGTGGGATTCTCTATCAACGGCAATTTTAAAATCAAGACTAGATTTTTTTCCTAAAAGATCAGTTCTAATTCAAATAGTAATTATTTCAGGGACGTTCTATGGCCTGTGTCATACAGGAAGTCAGACTAGATGATCACAGTGGCCTCTTCAGGCCTTATAATGTCTGACTATTAAATCAATGCAGAATTTAAGTGGTAACCTTCATAAAAGGTTTCAGGACTAGGGTATATATTTTGCGCCCCCATATACTTGCTACCGTTTATGCTGCTGTATCCTAAACAAGATGAGTCTGAACAAGTTGCATCCTAGACACATTTTCAAATCGCGGATCCCAAGTAATAATTCAATCTAAATAAAACAAGAGCTTCATGAACAGCAGCTTCAAATCATTTAGGTTGAGCAAAGGTCACAGATGGTAAGTACCCTTTAGATGGCAAGCTGCAGATTCAGTGACGGATTTAAATATAGGTCCAGAAATAGATCAATGAAAATGCTGGGTGCAGACTCTTAATGATTTAAGCTGGAGTCAAAACAGCAATGTCAAATGAAATTGCCAAGTCTGGAGCCGAGCCCAATAGACACTTTGGGCCTATTGGTAAAACCTGAATTTGTCCAAAGTTAATTTTGCAAAGTCAATACATATGACTGCATGGTTATTCATATTGGACATTTATGTTTTTATGAATTAATTATTTCAATAACATGTAACAGCCCTCATTAAAACTAAAGAGGTACATTGAGTGGTATAGGTATATTGCTTACATGGCAGCAGCTTAGCCCTAGTGACCTAATAGATGGCAGTGATCTCTTAATCTAGAGACTGTGTAGTTTAGTCCTGTCTGGGGTATCTGACGTACATTTGTCCATTATGGGATTTTGTCAATCTTCCTCTGGAGTATGTGGCACTGTGCGAGCGAAGATGCTGGATTAGATGCAACACTAGTCTCATCTTTTACATCAGTTTCTATGTTCTCAGGAACTACCTTTTTATTATGAAATCCATATCTGTATTAAGATGGTACAGCCATATATTTTGATGACATTAAGAGAATTTAAATAACTAGGAAAGGATTGGTGTGTGAATGCATCATTTTCTAAGCATCCCAGCTATGGCCAAAATGATTTGCAGAAAATAGACAAGAAAGAAGCTGCAATGGAATCTTGTACTCATGACAACTGTGTTCTTGCTCACATCATGGACCTGGATTCAGGTGACAAGTTTTAAAACAAAAGATTTAACAGAAACAAGCCAAAGTGAACATCAAAGTCCAGAATCTCATACAGTGCTGCTTCTGGGGGATCACCCAGTTCTTTGGACCCCCACTTCTCCTAGCCTCCTCTCTGAATTAAAGGTGAGCCTTTCTTCTCTTGTTCTCTTTTCATTTTAACATATGATAAGGGTGACAAAAGAAGAAAATCAGAACCTTGGAGCTACACTGACCTTCATACAAAAAAGTGACTTAGAACGGAATTTAAATTGTTGATGACTTTCATAATTGTCTTCTTTGATTTCATATCCTTTTACAATTACTCTATAATAAAACATTAATCCTAGCTTCACTTTTAGATGGTTCATTATGCATAATATTGCACAGTAGTAAGACTTCAGTGACTCTCAAATACAGCAATAATTCTTTGCTATTTCTCTTCTCAGATGGCTTTTCTGAACTCTAATGGGGAATCTCCCATGTATTTTCAGCATAGGGATTAGTAGAGTTTGGGGAATCAGGCCCTGGAGGATTTTCGAGCCTTCCCAAACTTTATTTGGTATTGAATTTTTTTTATAACCAGGAATAACCTAACTTTTCTGTAGTCAACATTTTTAATAAAAGGGCTACCCCTTTCCTGCTCTCTTTTCACCTTTGGGGCATTGGTTCAAATCCAGCCCTGCAAAAAGGAAAGTGACAAATGTTATCCATCTGAAGGATGTTCTGTATCACACATGAAATAATTGAAGGTAGGGGGGATAAATCTCAGTCCAATTCTTGCTAGATCGAAATCTTTTGTGGCAGTTTCAGCAGAGAGATCAAAGACTGATTAGTCTATAGAGAATGAACTATCTCCTCATTCTTAGTTGTGCTCTCTACATGTCAGTGTTGACATATAGTGATGAGGTTGGTGTGGGAGCCCTCCAGTACCTCTAATCCTCTTTGACCTCAAGGTGTACTGCATGTCTCCATCTCCTCTGCCACACTATCTGGTGATGTGCCTGCCCATTGTCACCCAGAGAGAAGGAAAATCAAATGGAAAGGAATAGGAGGAAGAATTCAGGCTCCCAGAAGAAGGGATCAGAGAAAGATGCTTCACACATGTCCTATTCCATGTGTGGGCAAAGAGAGGTGGGTTGAAGAGGAGAGAAGAGGCTGTCATGTGACTCACTTGACAATGAGGATGGTGGCAGGAGGAGAAGTAAAGGAATTAGGATCTTTCTTTGCAGAGCAGAGGACAGATTCTCTATCCCCAGAAGGCAGTTTATTTTCAAGGTGACATTACACACCACACTAAAACTACTCTTTGAAACCAAATCCTATTTCCTGAAGGGCAATTTCCAAAGACATTTGTAGTAATGACCTGGAAGATCCAGTACCCATGGACTTTGGTTACTTTTCCTTTGGGACAGCTCCATCTCCTTCTCCAGCACAAGGTCTTTCCAGCACTGTGCAACTGTCAGTGGCTTTCCATTGTGCCTTGTCTCTCCTACTGGGGATCTTTCTGCATGATTATGCAGGAAAGGGATTTCAAAACAGCTTTGTGACAGTTCCCATTTCCCTTTCCTATTTCCACATGATGGTCACTCTGAGGAGAGCCCTTCTCTGACAGGGAATCACACCTGTCTCAAGTAGGTGTGCCCACTTTCCTCTCTCCAGCTGTCTGTTAGCCTCAGCTCTCCTGCTGATATGGTGTTCTTCAGAAAGCTACATTGGGATAGAGACAGTAAGAGCAAAAGAATGACTTTGTAGCCTGATGGTTAGGGTACTGAGATGAGAGATTCAGGGTCCACTCTCCCTGCTCCAGTGACTCTAATTAATTATACACAGTGAGACAGCTTCAGCAGGAGAGATTGGGAGAGCCCAACATCACAGTATGCCATTGCTCAGTGGTTCAAGCATTTTCCTGAGAATTGGGAGACCCTAGTTCAAATTCTTCCTCTCTCTCTAGCAGAGAGGGGAATCGAAGCTGACTCTCCCAGATGAATGCTATAACTACTGGGCTAAAAGTTATAAAGTGGGCACTCCCTCCTCCTCTGGCTGTTTTGGGTGGACTGAGGCAGGCACTTAACGCATTCTCACAAGAAATGACTTAGGTGCCTAAGCTTCCTGACTCCAGAGGACAAGTTCCTAGTTGTGGATCACAAGCAAAGATAAGTGTCTATCTCTGTGAGCGAGGAGAGACTTAGGTCACTCCCCTGTCATTGCCATCACCACCCCCCTGCCTAGTATGAATGCTTTTGTGGATCCCATTCATTTTATAAGGAGCCTACATACCTAACTTAGTCTTTGTGGATCTCATTGTTGTTCCTATGGTGCCTAAAAGTTAGGCATTGTGATGCTCAGCATTGTAAGGCCTAAGTCCCTTTGTGTATCAGGGTCTAAGTGACATGCCCTGGAAGCTGTAGCAGGGACAAGACTGGGACTAAGCTCTTCTGACCATTGTGTTTTTAACTATAAAATCATCATTCCTGCTTTCCCTGACCAGGAAGTCCCTTCTTCCTTTCTGGGATGTCTGTTTGCTAGGCCATCTGAATTGTTCTCAGCTCTGGCTGCATCGCTAGACCCATGGATATTCCATAACTGAGACAAAAGGATAAGTGAGGATAACAAAACTGAATTTACATTTTAAAGCACCTGATGTACTCTGAATCAGTTCAGAGTATGTCTGGCCTCATGCAGCACTTTGAGAAGGTTGTAGCAGCTTATTGAAATGGTGTTTACAACATCTAGTTTATGTTTTTGATTAGGTAAGTCCAACTCCAATTACTAGGAAAAAATAGGACAAATATATAGCTCATATTCTATAATTTATAGATGGAAAAGAGGTGAAATTCCAATGGCCAGATGTAATTATTTCCCTGACTGCTTGGAAATAAAACCACACCTCTTTCGAATATGCCCTGTCAGTATTATTTCTCTAATAATTTTACATAAAGGGGTAGATTTACAAGGGGAACCTAGGCATGGCAATGCTGAGCATTGCAACACCTAACTTTTAGGCACCGTGCTGCCTAGTGGAAATCATAAATCGAAGTTAGGTACCCAGGTTACCTATAGAATACACAGGGAAGAGTTATGGCACCTAAGACTGAGATTCAGAGAAACCAGCAAGCTAAGTGTGGAGCCACCTAATTTACCCAGTAGGATACCCCATGTTAGGCGCCTACATCTGGTCAAGCCTTTCTAATGAAAAACCAGAGTAGTGTCCTTGTACCCAATAGCCCTATGGTTAGAGTTCTGTCATGACATCTTTAATTACCAATAAGTACTCTCAAACTTAATTTCATTTTTATCTGGGATATACATAGTATATACTTGTTAAGTAAAATCTACCACAGAGTAAAATCATGGGTTCTAGAGTTAAAACACAATTGGAAGCATTTTAATTTTAATATCTGTTTGGTTTTGGCAAAAAAAAATACTAGTTCTGAGAATGGTATAGGGTCCCCCTCGTTTATTTCCCCCCTTGTCCTAGAAGCAGCGTAAGAATGACTTTAAGCGTGAATATTTATTGTTTGTAGAGCTGACAGTTCCTGACTTTCAGACCTGATGAGCACCCACCCATCCTCTTCTGTTGGAACTGTAGGCTCTCAGAACCTCTAAACTTCATCACCACACTGGCCTTGGGTAACTTTCTTTCTGGTCACCAGCCATGTATTTATTTCGCATCTGTCCTCTGACACCTCGTTATTTCTTCCTATTGTCACTAGCACAGCAGAGTAGGGGGACAGTTAGCTATTGGGTGGAACAGCATGGCTGGGGATAGGGAGGGAAGATTATGGGCATTCTGTGGGTAGGGCCAGGAAGCTGTCTTGCAAGCATTTCAGATATCCTTCTGGGTGTTGTATTCAAATAGTCCACATTCATCCTTCATGCATATCCACTAGCCATGTGCCCCTTTGCACACTGGGGAAGGGCAAGCCTGACCAGAAGTCACTGCAGTCCTGAGAACTAAAGGGAGGATTCCTTCCCCTAAAATCCTGCACGATCTCCCTATTTCAAATTAAGCTACTCAGCATTGGGGCGGGGGCAAGGAACTGCTCATAAATGAATGAAAGGATACCAGATTAATATGCAAGACTGAACCACATGCCAGATGGAAGCTTTGGAAGTTAATTTAGAGTTTAGAACAACAAGAAAACAGAAGGAATTTTCACATAGTCCAAATCTTTATTGCTATTTTCTTCCCTTTAGCTCCAGGCTCTCCATTGCTTCTTGGTTGCTAAGTACCCTGCTAACCCCTAACCTTGGCCCTTCTCTGAGCTCCATGCTCCTAATCCCATGCTACAATACCTGGATGATTAATTGGCTTGTTGAATCAATCACTGTCACAATATGTAAACTCAGTTACCATCATTAATCAATTAATCACTTCAGCAAAAAGACATTAAAATGCTGCTGCTTCTGGCAATTCCATGTCTGAAATAACATGTTGAACCCTTGACAGTATAACCTAATACAGCATGTCAGGGATACTGACAGGAAATGTGTCACCTCTTTTGAGATACACCGAATCTGTTAGAGAAAGGATTTCTGTTCAGAAACAAGCCGCTCCAAAAATTATTAAGCAGTTAATTTTTTATGTTGTTTTTTTTTGAAAGGGGAGGGAAAGTACTTTTGAGAATTTTAGAAGGAAATTCTCCTGTCAGTTACCTTGGTTTAACTCCAGAGTAACTCTCTCAACTTCAATAGCACTATTCCAGATTTACATCAGTGAAATGGAGAGCAGAATTTTGCATCACAGTCTTCTGTTTTCATTTAGTTTGTGAAGGTAAACATAGGAATTGATGCATTTATCTTTCGTGTCAAATTCCTGCTCTCCATTACACTGGTGTAAATCTGGCATAATGTGATTGAAGGTAATGTAAGAGTCATTCCAGATTTACAGACATTTTAGATAGAATTTAACTCTTTAAATGTGGTGTGTGTGTATGTGTGTGTGCATGCATCCGTGCATATCTAAGTTACATTTTCCTAGAAAAACATCTGCTGCATATTTGGTTTATTTGCCAGAATAGCAAGAGGCATATTGCTTTTAATTCATTTTTATCTCAGTGCTTAAAGTTACACTTTTTTATGTTTATATTTAGGCTGACTTTTTACAAGTCTTAAGAGGCAGTATATGAGTTATCAACACAGAGCAGTTGAGAGAGACATTTCTGAAAACTGTCTTTTCCATAGAATGGCTTGAATATTGCAAACAAAAAACTACTTCTATTGATTTTAAATAACTTTTTTACCTTCTAGGGATAAAAATTCTACAAAAGAAATTGAACTAGCCAGACTCTTTTATTAATAGCAAACACTAAACTATAGAGATAGTGCAAGAATATGTACTACTTTACTTCTATAAAGCAGAACTAGATGGATGGATACACGCACACACACAGTAGTTGCCTGGTGAGCAGAGATTAAGAAGGCTAAGACCACAGCTGCCTACCCTGAGGGTATGGATTTGCAGGGTACTAGGGCTGGACTAGCTCTGGAGAATTAATGATAGGATTAATACTGTAATAATAAGAACAGTATAAGAAGGATGTGCTGTGGCTTCTGGAAACTGAGTTATAAGAGTCAAGGCAGGTCTGGGACAAAAGAAAGAGATGTCTTAGTACTTTACTTCCATTCTTGAAGAGGCAAGCCCTGTTGTGTTTGGGCCTTAAAGGAATAGGATATTCTTCACATTTGATTTTTAGTTTTATCATGAAATTCTCTTCCCCACCCGAAACTGCAGCAAGATGCTTTCCTGGGAATGCATGAGATATTCCAGTGCGGCTGTATCAGCAGGTGTAGAGGGAACAGAACTGAGCTGGACTGTCCACTGCAATCACCCCCTGCATGCTCCAGCACCTGGATACAAAGGCCTGTTTACCTGCCCCTCTGGCAGGAACTCCCCTCAAACACCTGGCAGGGGTGAGGGAGCTGTGCTGAATTTCTCCTCCCCATCACTCTGGACCCTGATGTGGCCCCATAGCTCCTTTCCCCCCTTAGGAAGCACCACATGGAGGAGGAGCTACCCCATCTCCGAAAGTGGGGAGAAAAGAGAGCTGGGCCAGACACCTCTTAATCACACCTGGACTCATCACAAACTGCCTTCCCCTGGGGGAACCTAAAGTTGTTAGCCCTGTAGCTCAAGCGGTAGCAGCTTCTACTACAGGGTTAAAAGCTCAGGGTTCAAACTGTGACAGGGGATGGAAGATGTTACAGTTGTACATGATAAAATTTGCTTTTATCTTTTTCTTTAAAAAAACCTCAGAAATCAAATATAATAAGCTTAATTAATATTTTTTATTTATGATGTGAAATCAAACACTCAAATGTTAGGAAATACCAGCATTACAGTAGCTTTTCCAACATTAATGCAGCCCTCTTGAGTGTATGCTTTATGATTCATGTACACACATGTATATTTACATCTACACGTTCTGTCCAACAAGAATTATAACTCTGTGATAGATTGGACACCATGTAAAAATATAATAGAACTGGAATAAAACCACCCTAGGATGATAACAAACCAAGGAATTTATCAGGAAATGAACACAAAAAAGATTAAAGGAAAAATATTAATTGGGACTTATAGACAATTTTAAAAAGTCCTTTTGGAAAAGTTCTAAACGGGTGTAGCTTAAAAATCAGGGAAGTTATTTCACTAAAGATTTTCAAAGTTGTTTCATTTTCACAGGATTCAGAATGGAGCCATTTTGTGTTTTGATAAATATTTTGCCTCAATTTTATTGAAATTTTATCAAAATTTCCATGTGGATTATAACTGCTTGGAACAAGGCTAATCAAAGTGCAATGTGGTGCTGCAGTGCTAGTGTGGGCAGAAATGTTTAGCTTAATAGCATCCAAATGTGGAAACAGTGTTCTCGGTAATATCCCAGAGTGCACCAGTCACTTTTTGGGACTAGAAGGAGTCTCATTAAATAATGTGAGCAGTGTGATTAGCCTTGTTCCAAGCAGTTCTAATCCAAATGGTGATGTACTTGCCCATGGACTGTAGGGAGCAAATTTGTGTGCTACAGGTGTATTACAGTATTACCATGCTCAAGCGTTGAAAGTCATGACTCAGGCCCCAAAATCATGAGACTGATTTAAAAATCACAGAGATTTAAAAAAATGTTTTACTCTGGATTCTTTTTATTTGCCCTGTAGTGTTTGAGTCTTTAAGGTTAACTTTTTCAAACTTTTTTCAGAGAGTGCAAGGCTAGAAACTTACTTTAAAAAAAATGAAAGCAGGTATTCTCATTAGATAATGAGACTTGGCATTGTTTGCTAAGAGTGATTGGTGGTTCGCATGCAAGATTCTCCAGTATAGGTAGGACATAACTGGCTCTTTCCAGGGCTTATACCATTTCATTTGAATGAATCCAAATTAAAGGCCTGCTTCTGCTTTCATTTCCACTGGTGTAAATCAGGAGTAGTTTAACTTAATTGAGGCATAAAACTGAAGCTTAACTGAAGTATAAAACTGGTGTAAAGTGAGATCAGAATCCAGCCTTGAGAAAGCAAAATTACCTTTCTTGTAAAAATTCCTCATTTCTAAAGGGGATTTCTGTGAACATCTCCTTACATAATGCAAAGAAAAGAAGGCATTGTGTGCATACGTGGCTTTTCTTAAAGAATTATTAAACCACATCAGCTGGAACAAGCAAATTTGGGGCTAGATTAATTTTTGAAAGTCTTTCTTAATGTTAACTAATGCATGTTACTGAAACCTATTTATTAGGCTGCATTAGTGCAGAGAGCTAATCTAACTCTGCTACAGCATCTCCAGGAAATAATACATCTCTTAGTTTACAGTCTATACAATTAATTTCAACCTTAATTGTGTTTAGGTAACAGAGAAAGAATCCAAAATAGGTTTAAATGGCTCCCGGAACATTTATTTATTATTCTGATTAAAGGGCAGCCTCTCCCAGTCACCCATTTACTGCATTATGCTAGTGATTTAGATTAATAATGTGGTGCTTGTTTTTTATTTTAGTAATCCATCAGCTCATCACTGTTCTGTGCAATATTTTCTTTATCTGACTGACCTATGGCTGCAATTTTCAGGTGCTATTGGATCCCCATTTGCTGGGAGATGATCCTGTGACAGCAGTGCTCAGGTTGGCTTTTTTCCATCTGTGTCTGGTTAACAGGTTGCAAGCATTTCTTTTGGATGCAAGGACCTTGCTACTTTGATCTATGATTTAGTTATTTGGGAACTGGGTAACTGCAATGCCGTGTACATGGATCTACAGCATAAATCAGACCAGAGTGAGAAGCTCATGCAGAATGTGGTGGCTGGATCCTTAAGCAGAATTGCTCATTATGAGCATATGACATTGTCTCTGTTGTTTCCATGTGCAATATAAGGTATTGGTTTTGATTTCTGAAGGCCCATGTGGCTTGGGACCTCTGTTCCCTGTGACAAAGTTCCTCTTCTATCTTGGTGCTACAGGCACTTATTGGCAGAGTTTGCTCACCTCAGTGATCTTCCCCACAGTCTGGGTCAACTTCTCCTGTGTCTGATCAGGAGTTGGGAGGTTAGGGAGGAACCCAGGCCCACCCTCTACTCCGGGTTCCAGCCCAGGGCCCTGTGGATTGCAGATGTCTATAGTGCCTCTTGCATGATAGCTACAGCTCCCTGGGCTACTTCCCCATGGCCTCCTTCAAACACCTTCTTTATCTTCATTACAGGACCTTTCTCCTGGTGTCTGATAATGCTTGTACTCCTCAATCCTCTAGCAACACACCCTCTTACTCTCAGCTCCTTGCGCCTCTTGCCCTCAGTTCCTCACACGCACTTCCTCTCCTCTGGCTCTCCCTTCCCTGACTGGAGTGAGCTCCTTTTTAAACCCAGGTGCCCTGATTAGCCTGCCTTGATTGGCTGCAGATATTCCAATTAAGGCAGACAGGCTGATTAGTTCTATCAGGTTCCCGATTACTCTAGTGCAGCCCCTGCTCTGGTCACTCAGGGAACAGAAAACTGCTCATCCAGTGACCAGTATATTTGCCCTCTACCAGACTCCTGTACCCCACTGGCCTGGGTCTGTCACACCCCTTACAGTAATGTCATAGTTGTGGTCAGTGGAGGTGCTGAAGCTGCAGTCTTCTCATTTTAAGAGAGAAGGAGCTCATAGCAAGGCCTACTCTGTGAGGAGTCCTGAACTTCAGAATTCATGCACCATTCCCCATATCCTATCTGATGACTTTCAGGGCATGCTGCAAAGACCATCTTTCTTATCAGACTTTTTGGGAAGATGGGGTCCATTGAGGCCTAGAGAGATTACTGTACTAGAGGGTACAGGGGTGCAAAGAGGTGGAACGTGTCCTTATGCTCCTGTGTCAGCTACCACATCACAGGTATCTGGTTTGGGAAGGTGTGATGCTGGCACCAAATGACTGCTCATGCCAAGGCCCCTAGGCCTCACAGAACACTGGCAAATGCATAGCTGGAAACCAGTCAAATTCATCAGTGTGTTAGCATTGTTAAAATAGATATTATGTGGATTAGAATGTGTTTATTGTTTAGACTCGATGAAATGCTTATAGGATGTTGCATGAATTGATTTCACTTATAACATCTATAGCCCATGGTATAAAGTTACATTGAGTGTTGACATTATAAACTTCTATAACTGTGTTACTCACTAAACAGAAAAGAAGCATTAATTAGTGTAAAGTGCTGGTCCTGAGGGCCCATTGAAGTCAAATGAGCCACTGTGAAACATCAAAGGACAAAGACTGTGGATTGCTCCCCTCAACACCTGTGAAGAGGAGACAGGAGCCATACTTATTCTGTCAGTTTGAACTCCGGGGGAAGAGAATAAAAATGCTTGATGAGAAGGAACTGTATCAATATGTTACTTGGAATTCAGAGAGGGCAACATTTCTAAGCATAAGCAGGATCCCCAAACTGCTTGGCTTGGGTTAGCCGTAATTAACATTTAGGGTATACACTACAAACAAAAACCTGTAGCTGTCCCATGCCAGTTGATTCAGGCTTCCAGGGCTCAGGCTATGGGGCTGTTTAACTGCAGTGTAGATTTCCAGGCGGAGGATGCAAGCTGAGCTATGGGACCCTCTCACTTCTCAGGGTGAGATTTCTTTCCCAGTTCTTGGAAAGTTGCTGTGTGGGGTTTTTTTGCATTAATGTATCTATTTTTAATATTTATGTGGGAAAATTGTCTAGATCGCTGAATGTACACTTAAAATGTGTTTATATAAACCCCAAGAACTAAATGAAATAAGGGATACTTTTTGTTACTTTGTTTTAAATTTATGTATTCAGCTCCATTGCTTTCCCAGACCCTGCTAAGATGCTACGAATGCGAAGCAAACTATTAAAATGTAGTAATGAAATGGCTGGGAGTGTGTGTGTGCCCCATTGCTCTCTACTCTATGGAATCAAGACTGCTCACATGTGTGTCATGGGACTTATACTGCTAACAGCTCAAGGAGATTCTAAAAAAAAAGAGTGATGGATTGAAGCTCAGAGACAAGGGTGAGAAAACTGTGCATTTGTTCAGATGAAATATGAACGGATGTACGTTTTTGCCCACTTTTGAGCCTTTCGAAGTTGCCCAACATCAGCTTCTATGCTGGATACTAACCTGAAATCCTCCCTAGCAGCACAGACTCCACAGAATACAGGACACGTGGGGAACGCAAAACTTATATTTGTGTCCCATACTTGCCCCAATTAAAAGTATACAAACAAAGCTAAAAGGCATAATTTGGCAAAAATAAAAATACCTGGTATTCGCACCACACAAAACTTTCAAAACTCTTTTTGTACTGTATGGAGAATGAGCTTTTTAAATAAATGTCTACATAGAAGGAGAGTCTAACAAAACTTGGATAAGGAAATGGGAACCTCTGCCCCTCAACCACTTGTCTTTCCTTGGCAAGAATTCCATACACAGCTGAAAAGAACTTTCATCTCAGGAGACAGGCCTGCTCAGACTGTGTATAAAAATGAAGGTCTGCTTTCCTCAGCAGATGCCTTGTTAGAGGAGCATGCTGGAAAGCAAACTTGATTGCCGCTACTCTGCTGTCATTCTCTTCTCTATACAGTAAACCATTTGAGAATAAAGGCAACTGATAAAGGAATAATGTCAGAGTTTGATGGTCTCCCTATAAGCCTGACTTTGCCTTAGCCATGATTCAGATGTTTTATCTTTCTTCTGGGAAGCGGTCACACAACAAAATGCAGACAAAGGGAGGAACTCAAAGATGAAGATTCTGATTGATTTTAAAGAGATATTTTAAATGCTTCTTTTATCCTAAAGTACGTTTCTGACCCGTACCATGTTACAAGCACAGGAAAAACCTTGGCACTGAGAGACAGCCTGTAGGGTTGTTGATAACTACCAAAGCAATAGTCTCACTGAGCCCATCTCATCCAAAGTCATGGAGAATTAACTGTCTTCTCGTTGTCAGATGTGGTCCACTCTAGATGAGTCTTTTGGCAAATTTGCAGGGTAGTAGTACTGGGGAAACTTGGACTGCAGTAATCTGTACTGTACCTCCTCTGTGGATAATAGACTTCAGCATTTAGGACTATCAATTCAGCACCTTTCACTAGCATTAAATTCCCTTTGTGCTTTAAAGTAAGCCAAAGCTAGCAATTCTGGATGCACATGTTTCCTGTCTGGGGCCATCAGAATCTCTTCTTCTATAGATAATTCAATCCCAGCTCTGCTTTCTGGACACAATTGATACAATTTGATTTCAACAAAAGCAATGTGAAAATCTCCAGGAATAACACTTTATCTCTCATAACGATATAAAGAAGAACAACTTCTGTGGAGTTAAATAAATAGAGGAACAATCGACTGGAAAGACCCCAACAGAGAAATTAAGCCCCTTCTTGGCTGAAGCTATTAAAAAACAGGTGAGGAGAAACTGGTGTAGGCCAACATCTCTCCATATAGGCACAATCCATTTGCTTTGAAAAATAGCCCAATTATACTCCATTTCAGCATGAAGACAAATGATCCAGCCATGTAACCACAAATAATAAATCCACCATGTATAAATGCTCCTAATACAATTAGTTGCTAGATTGAAACGATTTAATCCAAAAGAAAACTAACAATTCAGTCGCTCACTGAGGAGAGTGAGGAAAAGTTGGTGTTGCTCAGCAATTCCCCACTTTATACCCCACTGCAAAAAGTAAAGAGGAAAGTTAGCCTTCCTGCTAAGTGTGTGACCCAGCTACTGAAGCTCCTATCAGGCACTAGCACACAGAGTTAATTCAAGGCTTCCTGAACTGAGGAACAAAAGGAATGATGGATGCCAAAAAATTTTGTGAGATGAGAGAGAACTGGCTGCTATTACATCATATAGAATCTGAGCAGTCCCATCACACCTCTTGTGGCGATTATTGTGATCACAAAACATGTTGTCTTACCCATTGGAAGATACTTCCTTGGATAATGAATCCCTGATTAAAAGGGAAACCACTAGTATGTGGAAAAGTAAGATGGAGATTATCATCGTTTAAATTTTAAAAGAGCTCTATAGCTTTAAGATTTTTAAAGATCTTAAAGAATATACGATGGTTTAAGATTATGATCTCTGTTTTATAGACAGTTGTGTGATGTGTGGAGAGTTACATAACCTGCATGCTTTTGTTTCCCTGAGTCAGGACAGAATCACATTGTTAGGATATCTGACAATGAACCTAAGATTCTGAATAGCACAGTTGCAGAGCAGGAATTCTGGAGGTTTTATATTCTTCAATGTGATGTTGGTGTTTGCTGAAGGATAGTGGCAGACGATCCAGTGTTCAAATGGCTATGGACATTTTACTCAGTGTAAAAGTGCCAGAAAGAGCACTGGCAGATAAACTCTTGTTCTGAGAAAGTCAGCCTGATGAGCTGGTTCAAGAACAGTGCTTCTGAAGGGATATTAATGGTTCAGGTGAGATATGGGCCCTGGGAGTAGCGCTGGCATATCCAGGAAAGAGATCATACTCAGGTTTCTTATGTTCTGCTCTGATGTAGTAGTCTCAGCAACATACTACATAAGGTAATGTAATACTTGGATTATCAGAGTGTACTGAAAATATATACACTTTGCTTTCTGTGCTGCTAACTGGAGTGATGTGTGTGTGTGTGTAAGCGTGGGTGGGTGGGTGGGTGGATTGGGACACTATGGAACCAGATGTTCCTGGGTCACCAAGTCAGCAATAATTCTGCCCCTGAATATTTTATAAGACTTTCTAATCCCCCTTTGCTGTAACATACAGGCTACAACCCAGCCTATTACATGCAGAGTTGGCACGTACATTACAAAGTACATCACTTGCATTACTCCTGACCTCTCTCTGTCATATATCCATCAAAGAGATCTTTATTTAAAACCAACATTAAGATGATTATTTGCTTTCTGCACTGAAAATGCCATTTGCTGGCTCCATCCTGATTTTGATCTCCATACACACAGTGCTCTCGAAGACATTTTTAAAGATTAGTCAGTGTCATAGATGGACTTGGTTGGTCGAAATGCAGTGTAAACTTTCTGAATCCTTTGATTTTTTGCTTGGCTGTTTAGTGTTGGTAGTTTAGGACAGTGTTCTTTAGAACTAATTTGATTAAATATATGCATTGTAACAAATCTATGGATACCTAGGAACATCTTGGTGGTCCCTACTGTTAAAGTGCAGGGCAACTGCACTTATAATTCCCTCTTGTGGTCCAGCAAGGACACCCACTTCTAGGCTTCCAGATCCCCAGCCGACTTCTCTCTTGGACGGATACCTGCATGTGTCTACTTCTGATTGGAGTTTTTCCAGGCGGCACAGTTCCTCGACTACGCTGTGATTTCCCCAGCAAGACAGTGTTCCTAGGGAGGCATATTTTGCCTCTTCCTCAGAGGCTATAAATAGCATAATTGTTCACCAATAGAAGTTATCATACAGCTCTTTCTAAGAATGTATGTGCTTGCTTAAGGTAAAAGCATTACAGAGAAAAGATATTAAAAACAATAAAAGAACCTACATGCATGCTAATAAGCTCATCCCAACTCCAGCAAGGGTTTTGGCTGATGACTAGCCCTTCAAACCCGACCAAGGGTTTTTTCCTGTGGTCATAAGTTTAGAACAACGATTAGTTCAGAACAAGTGCACCTATGAATCTGAGGGTCACTGTTTTATCCCATTTGGGCCTCTGATCTTGTCCTCACATAACAGGTGATCAGCAGACAGTGGATTTCTCCTCTGGGCACAGCTTTCAAAAAGGATGAGTCCAGAAGTGAGTAATTTGCATTCCCCTCCTCACAAGCATTTCCTAGGAAACCCACTCAACTAAACAGTCAGTCTTGTCTGGCTCATTGTTTTAGAAGAGTCCTCTGAAGCTCATAACATTTCCCAGGGTTTATGTTAGTCCTGCTTCCCCCTAAAAGAGGTTATCTACAAATCTGCAACACCACAAAGAAAGTTTGCATTTTTAATACAATAAACTCCTAAGATGCTAAGAAACTTAAGTTCAATAAAGTTTAATTTAATTCTGTAAGATTTTTGCTAGACATTGCAGGAAATTGCTATATCTGTCACAACTACTTTGCACTTTATAGTCCTCTGAAGCTTCAGAGTGTCAAGGGGAAATGGATCTCAGATTCTTCTGCTCCAAATGATACTTGGCTCACAAGCTAAAAAATGGAAATCTCCTTAACTGGTAATAGGAGCCACCTTATGACACACAACTGAGCAGTTTCAGTTTCTGATCAGTAGAGGGAAGTGGCAGATATACATTCTAGCCAGTTAACTACAACATAACAGATAAACCTGTCTTTCCTTTTTGCCATTTCAGTTTCAAAGATTCCCGGCTAAGATATTTTTTGCTACTGCTTAATTATAACTGTTGAAAGCTTGAAAATAAATTCTGTCTCTTTCTAGTGTTTCTTCCATTCTGTATACATGACCATTTCAGCTAACTTACTTGGGACTGAAACAGGGACCTTCAAAGCTAACAGTAGGAATCTCCACAGTTTGAGCTACAGAGCCAGGCTTTGTAGCAGGGAGCTGTAACAGATTCACATCCTCTGTGGTTAGGGCATAGAGGGGACATGTCATACACATTCATCTAGTGGGTTACAAGTGCACATGTTGGTTTGTTTTGCTTGGCTGTCAATGCTAACTTGCTATTTGAGCGTTGTTTCTGATCATTGTAGTCTCCATGCTGATTGTTATTATAGGGTGCTGATTTGAAAATAATATTATTTAAATATATGCTTGTAGGCAGGGGCCAGATAGATTCTCTTATTTTTTCCCCCAGGTGATGTGGGTATTGGTTACATCAATGTCCAAATCCAAACCCTATTAGGTGTGCCATACATCATACTCTCTAAACCGTCTTTATGGGAAGTGACACATCGGGAATGAACACATTTGTTTCACTCTGAAATTTTAGCCGGGCTCATTACTAATTATAAAGGCCAGTCATTTTGCTAAGACCTCAATTTGCATAGCAGAGTTCACAATGTTATCTTATAGTTTGAAGTCACTTGATAATATTTGGTTGTTTCACTGTGCTGAACTCTGAGAATTTTTAGACATGAGAAAAACTGTTAAAATTACCAGAAGGGCTATTATTCCAATTGGAAATTTGCAAAGCACATAATTAACTGAGATGTTTTGTTCCAGTGACATCCAGCTACTGGAGAGTGGATATTGTTCTCACTATTATTTCTGCTGAACTCTATAGCCATTATCTTTGCAGAATGCACTTTACCATTTCTCAGAGCATGTGTTTTTACTAGGATATAATCCTATTCCACAAGCATTAAAAAGCAAACTGCCTGTTCTGTCTGAATTTACAGTAGAAGGTATGAGATTTTTTCACTGAATGAAAGCTGGAATATTTGAAAAGAATCAGAAGCATAAATTGATTCCCCACCAGGGCTGAACACCTTTAAAAATTAAACTTTTGTTGTGGTTTGTTTTTAACCATCTGAGCAAAATCTGCTATTAAATTTTTAAAAGAGATTTTCAAACATCAGACATGGTTTGCTCTATAGGCAGCTCAGTTCAACTCCATTATTATTTTTTTAAAAACGTTTTGATGTGAACTGTGATAACTGAAGTTTGTTTGTGCTGAAGTGAATATGGGAGGCAAAAGATCAAAACTGCTCTGGCACTCAGAAGGGAGAAGAGATTGAGAAGAAGAATATAACATGACCAGCTGCCAAAAATGCCAAGCTGGGATAAGAGTTAATGAATCAGAGTCTATGAATATTCTCAGCCTGATAGTTCTTCCCAAGACAGGAGCTGTCATACAGTTAGTCATGCTGATTCATGTCTGGCCACATTAGTGAGGGGGTTTTTTGGTCACAGTAATTTGCTTACAGGTTGACTGACACCTTTCAATTCAGCCACCAACCAGGACTGCAACCTTCCTTAAAAGCACTGCTTGACATAGACTAAGAACACTTCTTGCACATCAGAGCTAGGAAGAGAACAACATACTCGGTCCTTTCCAGTCCAACTCCAGCTCACTCTGTTAGGCCACTGGCTGCTGCTGCCAACTAGGTTGCAAATTTCCGATTTTTTCTTTGAGAAACCGGTGGTGACTGAGGACACAAGGTCACAAAGGAAGAGGGATCTACATTTGTTACAATGCTAACTGTGCATTGTAACAGGAGATTGGCTCAAGCTCCAAGAAGCTTTGGGAGAAGATCCAAACTTCAAAGAGAATGGCTGTCCCTACATTGGGGCATACCTAAAACCCCAGATCCAAATACTTTCCAGCTTTAAGATCTAGCTCTGAATAACATGATTAGGGCCCATCTATGGTTACAGCATATCAACATTTAATGATGGTTAGTGAAGAAGTCCATGTGGCCAAATCAAAGTTCATCCTATTACAGCAGTATGGTGTTATTACCTTGTGCTCCCAGACTACACAGCAGGAATGCAATAAGTAATAGCTAAAAGTAATCTGCAGGTTCATCTGGAGCAAATTAGAGAAGAAGGGCCACAGAGACTGAAGAAACTGATCCCAGGTCAGAGAAAGGATTCAGATAAAGAAATTAACCATTACTTGGAGTTTTTCACTGAATGACAGCTTTTAGTTATATAAATGGGCTGAGATGGTTCAGTACAGTGATTTTTTTTCTGGAAGGCATAAGGTTAAGATGACTGTGTGAGTTCTGCATACATACCCAGTAAAAGGGTTTCTGTATAATGTACCTTGCGGACTGCTCTGCTTACAGCATCCAAAATCAATTATTTCATCTTTGAGATGGAACTACTTAGGCAGATGTCATGATTTTGCTCTTAGTTGCACAGGTATAAATCAGGCATAACTCCACTGAGGTCAATATAGGGATAAAGCTGGTGCAAGGAAAATCAGAGTCAGTCTCATAGGTAGGATTGTCTACTCTGTGAAACAATTGCTGTTTTTTTGTTCCAAGCATGCACTGACTTTTGCACAGGCACATCATTGGCCTGATGTTAGTCAGAATTTGGCGGTAAGTCAGTTTAGTTTTTGGAGAATATATACAACACCTTCTTGAGAATATACTCTATAATTTGGGGGAAGGAAGGGAATTTCAGAGTACATTACCCATTTGCCCTGGGTGGGTAAAGGGTTTTTAGTTCCTTTGGAAACTGATCAGTGAAGCATCATTAGGATGAGATGTGCATACCATACATGATCAATTATCTGCAATTGTGGGGAGCACTTAAGGACCTGAGATCTTCCCTTCTTTTTCTTCATTGTTTAAATGGATACTGGGAGAAGCTCTGTTAACCAAATAAAACCAGGACAAATAAATATGCTAACACCAAATCCCTCACAAGTACTTTCATTTTGCCTGTCTAATCTCTCTTCCTACCTCCTCTCAGGAAACTTCTTGGATTTATTACATGGAAAACAATGAGACACGGATCAGGCCTGGGCAAAATTGGACATTTATCTTTTTACAGGCCAAATCAATGAGTAATTTTATGGTTCATATGCTCAAATTTAAACTCCATGTCTGGTGAAATAGTGTCAGCCTAACTGTCCCAGCATTACCTTATTAAATAGATTGTAAAATCTTATTTAAATTTACTTGAATGCACTCTTACTTTGCACAGTAACTCCCTCGGAGAGGATGCAAGCCATGTTGGTTTGTTATTAAAAGTTTCACTGACATTTCTCTTTGTCCTGGAAGGTGTGAAGGGACTATAATAAGACAGAAGTTTTGAAGGCCTTGTATAGAAATTTAGGGCTGTTTTGTTGATTCACCCTGGCTTTGGGTACTAAAATCCTGCACTAATTTCAGGATAGAGTGGTTGAAAATTTTCCTTTAAAATATTTTTGATTCAATTAAAATTGTTGCTGAAAAATGACTGTTTTCACTGAAAAAAGCCTATTTTCACTGAAAAATGTTGTTGTTGTTGTTGAAAAACAAAACAGGTTTTCAGTAGCCAAGAAAGATGAAAACCCTAAAAATGTCTATGAAAATAAATAAAATGTTTTTGTTTTTTGTTTTTTGCAATGAAAAACAACTGGGAACCAAAAAAAGTCAGATGTTTTCCCACAAAACTCCTATAACTTTCAGTAGAAAAGTTAGGAAAAATATTAAAACATTGAAAAATGCTTGCCATTTCCTGACCAGCTCTAGTGACAAGTGAATGTAACTGACATATCACCTGTGTGATAAGATAGAGTGATCTTGATCAAGAACAGCAAAGGAAAGTCCCAAAGACTGTGGAATAAGCTGCCTCTTTGATGGTAGTTTCTCTAGCATCAGAGTGCTGAGCTGACATTTCTTCAAATTATCCTACCTCCTGGTGACAATTTTCTGTTTTGTTTCCTGCTTTCCCAGGGAGATTAAATGTGATTGCAGGTGGCCTAGGCTATAATATCCTTCCAATCATCAGAACATATCTGTGATCCTAGGTCTTATTCTCAGACACTCATGATTTCCCCCTCCCTCCCCACCCACATAGAGTAGTAAATTCAGGAGGATTGCTCTGTATAGTCTCCCACAGACTACAACTGCTGCAACTGAGATGGTTAACGAAACCTCTCACGTCTGTGGTCTGCTCCAGGGGTGCTGGAACCATTTGTACCGTGGGTGTCCTGAGAGCCATTTAACCAAACTGTAAACCCTGTCTATAATGGAAACTACTTCACGCCAGGAGGTGTAGCAGCACCCCAGACACTCCTAGTTTCAGCACCTATGGTCTCCTCAGACACCCTGGTAGAACAAAACTGTATCTGAATTAGCACAGAGGAGAAAATCAGGAAGATTTCAAACTGGCTTTCTGGAGTTGACTTAAATCTAAACTTCCTATTGGTGAAAATGGAGTAATACCATTACTGTCACAGTTTCAGGGTAATTGCACCTACATTTTCCTCTCCATGGTCCACTCCAGGAGTATCCAGTTAAGTCTCAAGCTTCCACCAATCACTCGTCTCTGGGTAGAGGCCTATCTCTCACTCCCTCTGACCGGGGTTTTAAGGCTGCACGTAGCCCTTCACCATGTATTGTGATATTTCCAGTTAGCCAGTGTGTCTAACAACCAGGACCTTTACATTGCTTTCTCTCCAAGGGCTATGTATCACCAGCAGTTACAAGTTGCCAACTTAGCAGAGTAAATTTATTCTCACGGTTAAAACATCACAGAGAAAAAATATAAAAGCAATAAAAGTTCCTACATGCTTACTAAAAATTTACCAGAGATCACCCCTATTCCACTACAGGCTCTGGTAGATGTCAATCTTTCCAACCCTTCCACACAAGTTGGGAGTCTGGCCAGGATCCAAAGTCCTGTCAATTTGTTAAATCCAAAGGAACACCACTAATCTGTTTAAACTCATCCTTTTATATTAACAGCTCTTTCTTCATCTTCTAGGCTCTGGAAAACTCAGCTTGAACCACTATATGCACACCATCCTAAAGGGTGGTATTTTTCTGGAGTTGTTTACAATCCAAGGGTAATCCTTCTCCCCCCAACTTTAGTTCCTGAAGGTGCTATGTTAACCCTCCCTCATGGAGTAGAACAAAATCACATAAAAATCATTTTTAACTTTAATACAGTGGTCCCCAAAGACACTGCATGGGGTTGCAATATCTGTCACAGCCACACATTGCTGTTTCTTGGTCTCCTCCTTATCGGTAAACTATGTCCAATTCAGCAGACACCCACTGTCATTCACATCAAAGGTACAGTATCTTTTCTAGTCTGGTTCAGGCTTAATTCAATTTGTATCCCAATGAAAACTGACCAGACCATTGATTCTTTGTAAGAGCTGAAACAATATCAGGGGATTCACTGAACTGCAGCTGCATACTGTCATTCCTGACAAACCCCAGAATTCTTTCAGGTCATTGGTTGAGAGCAACGAGGCTACAATCTTTGCTCCGCAAATGTGATGATTTTTTAAGGCCACCCTTCCTTTCCACATGCGTGTTTGTTGTACACTTGCTGAGCAGAGTTAGGCTTTGATTTCAGCCTTTTTTGTTTCTTTAGCCTTCAAATTATTTGGTACAGCGCCAATTAAGCATCCATTCAAATTCAGTGGTTGGTCAGTGTGTGCCTGGTTTATTCAGCACGTGCCTTTTGCAGAATGCACCATGACTTCAGTGTAGCATTCAACAGGTTGATCCAATCCTTCTGTTAAGAATGTAACATTTATTCTAGAACAACATACTGCAGAAGTTTATCTTTGATTAACATAGTCACAAATCATCGATTAGTTATGGTCAAAGTTCAAAGTTCATAGCTTGACCAAAATGTTCCCAAAGTTCAGCAGGTGATGGTGCATGCGTGTGTTCAGATCTGGAACCAGCTCAGTTCTACAGCCTTATAAAAGATGGTAAAGTGTTTTCTGTGTAATTGTTTTTACCTTAAGAATAAAGTAGCTTACAAAGAACTGTGTGGTAACTGCTATCTGTAGCAATGATACTGTTATCCATCTCTGAAGAGAAAGCAAGTAGGTGTCCTAGGGAAACCTGTCTGTGCTGGGACTGACACAGTGAAGATAAAGCAACTGTCCAGCCTGGGAATACCCCAGTCAGAAGGGAGAAAGATGCTTGTCTGTCCCCAACAGAGGCAACAACCTGAGAGCTGAAAGCCAAGAGTGGCATGCTCTCCTTCAGAGCAGGCACTCTAACCAACTGTAGATGGCAGTGTTGTACTAAAAACTTCTGCCAAGGGAAAAGCGACTAAGATAATGGCCTGCTAATGGCAACCAGCTCTTTGCTGGCTGCAAGAGGACTGCATCTCTTCCTCCCCCGCCTCCAAACACACATACACATCCCCCAATCCTATGGTGCTTGCTACTGCTCAGCAGGGTGCCTGTTTTTCTCTTGATCAAATGCCATCCCGAGTGAGCGGTCTGCAGAGTATCCAGGGAGAAGTCACAGCGGGTAGAGAGGCTCACCAATTCTCCTCTCTCTAGAGCTGCCCTTCTCTTGTTGTTTTGTTTGTTGGCTGATGACTAATAGCACCACACAAGCAATAATAAAGGAGAAAAGTTACTTGTATGCACTGCTGCAATTGAACAGCAGACAGATTAAATGATGCCTGGTGCTGAGCCCCCCTAATGAGAGCATTTACTTGAAGGTGTTTCCGTTCTTGGGTGTGTGTGTGTGTTTTGTGCTAGTAGAGAGACTCCATCAATCAATAGATTTTACAGGCTACTATGTATTTTAACAGCAAATTGTCAGTTACAATCCTTTGCTGCTCAGTTTGTCCTCCAGCTCTGTTTATTTCATTGTTCCCTATTAATCAGACTAGTAGAGGCGATGACAGCTAAGAAAACCTGCTGTTTTCTTTGTTTTAAATGTTAGCCTTCCCATCCCTCAGAGCATTCCTGTGCTCACCCATGTGGATACATATTGTCAATCCCAGGGCTACTGGCTGTAAATACTGATTTGTAAATTCTTCTGAGCCCCAATCTAAATGTTTAGTAACAATAATAATCCAGATTTCTATGGCATCCAAGGAGCTCAAAGTCATTTACAAATATTAATGACAACCCCTTTGGGAGGTCAGACAGTATTGTTTTTACTAACTTAGGAGAGGGAACAATTAAGCAAGGAGAAGTTAAGTGATGTGGCCAAGGTCACATAACAAGTATAGAAGAACTGGGAATAGTGGCCATGCTTCCAGTCCCCTTCAAGTCCCCTTCACTAATCACTAGACTGCAGTGGGAAATGTGAAGTGCTGCTGTAAATTCCAATAAGAAATGACAATTAATTAATAAAGTTGGATGATCACCTTTACTTCCCAAATGAACAGAGGAAATAAATCTTGAGTCACATTTGTCCTATATAAACCAATTCTAGAAAGAGATGAAAAAGAAACAGTGCCCTCTCACAAGACAAAGTCTGCATCAAGAGAACTGCAGTTGTTCCTTACTTCTTTCTAGCTACCTACTTAACAGCTTTATATTTTTTCAGGCTTCCATGCTCCATTAACCAAAGTAACCTTGATAGTGAAATCAGGTGAAAGCTCAGACACGTGTAACAAAACAACCACAGCAAAAATTCTTCAGTGTTACCTTTCTCCTAGAAATTGGGTTTTCTAGTGCAATTGTGCAAACTAGTGGAAAGTCAGCTCTCTGAAGAAGGCGGCAGAATTGATTATTGTGTTAATCAGAGATCTGATAATTAGGCAGAGATACCTTTCTATAGTTGTGCTTTCTGCCCTAACCCACAGCACTAACCTCAGTCCCTAGAAGTGAAGTGAACCTAACAACTGACTATAATAGTCCATCTGGAGATTGCTTTAAAATAGCTCATGAAGAATGTTGGGTAGGTTGCTGTATATTATTGCTCTGCAAATAAATCACAAGCCTATTGAGCAAGGTGCAAGGTATGCATGGTATGGAGGGAGACTACAGCATCCTAAAAAAATACCATGACTAATATGGTGTAATAGGCCCAACTCCCTGTGAACAAGAAGAATACTAAAAGAGCTGAGTGAATAAACCAAAAAACAAATCCATGTATATTTGTTCAGGATTTCAAATAAGAGTTGTTTGCTCATGCTTTTGCTCACTTTGTGTTTACTTTCCCCAGATGTTTGAGATACCCGGTTTTACTGAATTTCGGAGATGTACAGGGTGAGCCTACACTCTGATGCAATCAAGGAGCAGAAACTACCTTATATGACTTTTTTTAAAGCAGTCACAACTGTGCAACATAAATATTTGTGATCAGCCCAGTGATTAACAAAATTAAAAAAAAATTAATCAAAATCTTTTGAATAACAAACACATTCAAATCAAGATCTGCTTGTGGATAATCCGCAAGCAGACAGAAGCCACATTTGATGAGTATATTAATCATTAAAATTACTTGCTCAGCTCTAAATGCCAAGCTCAAGAAGCTGCCTGTGTGACTTGGAAGAGGAAACAGCAGAAACCTCTGTGTAAAGGAAATAAAGAAAGGAGAGGAACCAAATCTGAACCTACAGAGTCAGTTACCACTTGTAGTGAAAGGCAGCAAAAATACCAGAATGAGTTAATGCTGGCCAAAATGTTAAGAAGAATAAGAAGGATTTTGATGAGTGAGGGAAAAAGAGAACTGCAGAGAAAGAAGATCATTAATAAATGAACAGGATGAAATCAGTGCAGCTTTTCTAACACCTGACTTACTGAATTGCTACTTAAAAATATGATCTTTAACAAGACATTAATGAAAAGGGCTACAGACAAGCAAGATGCAAAGGAGAGAGAGTCGTTATGATTGCTAATGGGCTATTAACTCCCCACTGTCCCCATGGACTGCCTCCAGTAATTTAGGGCTGGTCTACACTAAGGCGGGAAATCAATCTAAGATACGCAACTTCAGCTATGTGAATAGCGTAGCTGAAGTTGAAGTATCTTAGATCGAGTTACCTACTGTCCTCACGGAGCGGGATCGACGTCCGCGGCTCCCCATGTAGACTCCACTACCACCATTCGCGTTGGCGGAGTTCTGGAGTTGACAGGAGCTCATTTGGGGATCGATATATCGCGTCTAGATGAGACGCAATATATCGATCCCCGAGAAATCGATTGCTACCCGCTGATACGGTGGGTAGTAAAGACGTAGCCTTAGTAAGCCACTGCAGGGCCACAGACAAGGAACCGGCTCTCCTCTCCTCTCTGTGGCTAGACCAGCTTGCCAGAGATGGACTATAACATGCCCCTGAAAAGCCTCTCACTTCTCACTACAGTCAATTGCAGCAGCAGCATGGATTAATGGGGTCTATCTAGCCCTACGTCCTTTCTTCAATAGTGACCAGTACAAGATGCATCACAGAAAGATCTGTAATGAAAGTGTTAAGATGCTCATGCAATAGTGAGACCATGGGTCAAGTTTCATTCTAATCCAGGGCAGTGAGAAGTTGGCTTAGCCCTGAAACACAAGGGTTGAACTCCTATAGTATTTAGCTTAACTATGAATACTCTTTATTAGCCATCCAAATGTTTAAACCTTGTTTGAATCCTAATATAAGTGCTAGACCTCAATAATATCTTGTGGCAATAAGTTTCAGGGGTTGCTTGCGTGTGCTATTTTCAAGTAGTTACTTTATCAACTTTAAATTTGTTGCCAGGTAATTCCAGAGGTGCCCTCCTGTATTTGTATTGCAAGAGAAGGTATAAAGGAGTGTCACAGAATACTCTAATCAGTTCTGCAAGGAGTCTCCTTCTAGCAATTAGCTCCACCAAGTTCAGCATCCCCTTTCTTCTCTTGCACAGTTGCAGGTATGCTCCCACTCATGGAGACGCAGTACAGCTGCTTTGTGACTCGGCCCTCCAGCTAGATCACAATGTCATTTTCCCTTCCAGGGGAGTCTTTCCAAATCTTTCTGCACAAGCAACATCAGGCAGGCTTCACTTTTGCTGCCTTGTCTAAATCACACCCACAGCGAGTCAGGCAGTCTTCTGTTCATGGACCCCAGCAATACCACTCTGCATTAGACAGTACACTGCATTCAGAGCTGAGCGTCCAGAGCGGCGGCTGCTGATTGAGGGCCCAGACCTGCAGGAGCAGCACAGTAGTAAGAGTGGCAATACCATGTCATCCTTACTTCTGCACTGCTGCTGACAGTGGCTCTGCCTTCAGATCTGGGCTCCAGGCCAGCAGCTACCACTTTTCAGCTGCCCAGCTCTGAAGGCAGCACCACCGCCAGCAGCAGCACAGAAGTAAGGGTAGCAGTACTTCAATCACCCTCCAGTGGCCTTGCAACCCTCCATAACTCCCTTTTGAATATTGACCCCAACAATTACAGCACCATGAAATTTCATATTTAAATAGCTGAAATCATGAAATTTATGATTTTTAAAATCCTGTGACCATGAAATTGACCAAAATGGACCATGAATTTGGTAGGGCCCTACCTATAGCAAGTACTTAAGGTCTGGGTTTTCACTAATCTTACTGCTCTTTTCCCTGGACTACTTCCTATTGAGCTGCTTTAAGCTTCTCCTTTACCAGCCTTCCTAGTCAGACTCCTCTCTCTTAAATGCCTACTAGATAAACCCTTTCTTATGACTTCCTATCTCTTTCCTTACATGTTCTGATCTTCCCTCCTTCCTTCCTGGAGACAGACTATAAGCTTCCTCCCTGCCACCTCCCACATGGTCATCAGCCTCCTGGCTTTATAGAAGTGTCACTTGTTCCCTCACAGGTGAGCTTCCTTCTAATTAGCACCCTCCACACAGCCTAAATCTCCACCATTTGCAGCTTAATTGATTGATTGGGCCTACTTGGATAAATTCAACTCTTTCGGGCTGGTGTGGAGAGTACACCCTATGACAGGGAGAGCCCCACTTTCCCACTCAAAAGCATTAGTTATTTGCACCTTCACAGCCCACAGCAACACTTCTCTCCTCCTCAGCTTCCTGATGTCACCTGCTCATCTGGGCAGTCAGGACTCCTGCCTCCTATATCATCACTTCCAAATACTATTTTGTCTCTCCCCTCCCTTGGAACTAGGAGCCCAATTTTCCATCATTCTGGGGTTCTCAGAGTGTGGCCACTGACTCTTGCTGGTCGCCACTCTGACCATTTTTCCTAAAATACTTAATTAACATTAGGAAAAACAAATAAATATGCACATATCCATTCTCAACTCACTGTAATTTATTTATATAGGTTTTTTTAAAAAACTTAATAATGAAAACAATATACAATTGTCTCTATTCTTTACTGGACCTAAACAGAAGAGAAACACAAAAAAGGTGCTTTGCATGTTCTTGCATTTTGTTGTTGTTTCTTTTGATTTTTAGGTTGCTTTTTTAAAAGACTTGCTAGTTAGTAAGTCTGCTGCTGTGAAAAGTGATATTTGTAAGTTTGTTAATATCACTTTTCACAGAAGCAGGCTTACTAGCTAGCTGGGAGTCAGTGAAATGTGATATTAACAAATATACAAATATCACCTTTCACAGCAAATTTACTCAGTCCTGGCAAGCGAGGGGACAAATTAAGCCCTGGATAGGGAGGTGGGTAGGGAGGCAGGGTAGCCAGGGATGTTAGAGGGGTGGTGAGCCCGGGGATGGTACCTGCCTCAGTGTGGCTGGGGCCAAAGATCAAAGTCTCACGTCCGGAGCCTGCTGCCTGTCACCCCAGCACTGAAGCTGGAAGTCTGAGCCCCCCTGCCCTCGAGAAAGTGGGGAACTCACACCAGCTGCCTGCTCCACTAGCATTTGTGGCTTCAGAGGGAGGCAGGGCACAATCCCTGCTGGTGGCCCCGGAGGAGGGGTTTCTGCCCTTCCACCCATCACTGCCCAGGAGGCTGTGGCCACAAGAAAAACCCCTGGTGGCCACACTTGGCCATGGTGGTTGCATTTGAGAAACAATGTTAAACTGTTTCTACAGCACTATAACTCCATTGAAACCAATGGAGCTACCCTGGCATAATATGAATGTAAAAGCGTATATAGCACCATGCCCTATGTGCTCTTTCTGTCACCATTTAATACACATTCTTACTTTATTAACACAGTACTAGCAATTCTTTTGCCTTTGGTTTCCTTACCTAACAATGCTGGCAACATTTGTCCCCTGATCATTATTTTCCACTTTCCCTACTGTTCCCATTGCCGACTCTCATCCATTCCTTCTCCTCACCATCACCCTCCATCTCTTCCCCTCTGTCTCCTTTTGGTTCCCTAGGGCTTATACTGCACAGGGGTGAGTATCACCCTGGGATAGGTGAGAGGGGAATGTAGTAGACAATTGATCTGACTCTGCATATCTTTTTCCTTTTGAATCCATGATTATATCGCTATAATGGTTAGTAACAGGTCAGCAGCTATTACAGGAAAACACAGAGGCCTGAATTCAATACTTGGCTAATAAAAAGCTGTATAATTCACCTTTAAAATGTCATCAGTGATTTCTCCACTGCAAAAGTGTCAGGTGCTCCATAAATTTTGAGCCATCAAAAGCCTAGGTGCCAACCAAGTTGTCATGAAGAAGTTTTCTGCACCCACAAATGAACATCAGGTCAACCTGCCATGGAATTTATGTACAAGCATCTGCTTTCCCTGCTCTGTGTCTAGCAATCCAAGCTATGCTCCACCTTTTCTCTTTTGTTTTCATTTAACATTTGGTGTAATAAATTTGAAAGAAAATTGAAGGAGACTAGCTGTTATTGGGTGATAAATGGCAGTGGCCATTGACAGCCAAGAAGTCAAACCCAAATATTTGCTGAAGCATGAAATGATATCTATCAAAGCCTCTTTGTTTTAACATCCATTCATGGCATTGGGGCTAGTTTTGTAAAGCATGTTTCTCATTTGACTATGTATAATACTAATGAAGAAGAACATCATTAATCTGAAAAGTTCCTTGATGCTCTCCAAAACACACTGAATGTCTCACTAGATTTTTGACTTTTCCAAAGCCAGACTTCCCTCCTCTGGCCTTCACACACCCTGTCTCCTTAGCACTTCATTTACTTACCATTAAAATCTTCAGGAATGCCCTCTGGCCTCTCCTCCTCTCTTACATTGTTCCATACACAGAGAGCAAACAAATACTTGTAAGGTGAATCGCCATAATTCAGGACAATAACAGAAATGAAGACTTCATGAGATAGAGCACAGTGTGTTTGTGTGTGTGTAGCCTTTGTGACAGTCTACATCTAAATAAAGACAAATACATGCCTGTCCTTAGAGAGGTAAAGGGAAGGTACAAAGAACACAAATGCCTAACAGTTATATAGTAAAATACACTACACGCTACACTTATTCCTAGGGTTCTGGTTGTCTTCTCCCTCTCTGATGCCTTTCGGGGTTGCTAGTTCATGCCATCAGACCCCTAATGGAGAATGGTGGCCTGATTTCCCCCCAACACCCCACAGAAGCAGGAAGTGGCATAGGCCTCTTTTGCCTGAAAGAACGATGGTGTGACCCCCTGATGAGTGCGTGTTTCAGGTTCTATTCTGTGTTAATATGCAGAGAACATGCGTTTTTAGCTTGAGTTAGTAAAAGTAGGAGCTTATGTTTTTAGCTCTGGTGGTCCCCAGTTCAGTCCCTGGTGTGTCAGTCAGGATGGTAGCCATGGTGGTTTCATTCAGCGTGGTTTTGTTCAGAGCCAAGTGTGGGGATGAATATTTTCAAGCAAGCTGGTGAATAGCCCTCACTGATCACAACTCATGTACCAGTAGAGTGTCTGATAGATTCAGGTGTCTGACTTGACACAGGGTAGTAATGGGTGACCCACAAGAGCTTTTGAGGTTCAGCATGCAAACACTTGGGTTGCTCTTGTTAGTCTTGTGAGCTGGCCATCTTGTGAGAACAGGCGCTGTTGTGATGTTTATGCTGCTTCATTGTTCCTGATAAAGGTGAGAACGGACAGTCTGTGACACCTCACCTTCCAGTTTTGAATGGACCCAGATAGAACTGAAGTGTTACAGACAATAAAGGAAAAAAAAGTTGAAGTGACTTTTTGAACTTCATAATAGTTTGGGTTAATTTTGAATGTAGGTTCTGAATTGGTTCATCCCTCTCCAGTACCCTGAATACTAATTACAATATGGAATCTGTACCATGGAGGAATGAAGAATGAAATTGTGGTTAATACAATAGGCTGGGACCAAGGATACATGGGTTTAGTTCTTGGCTCTGCCCCAGATTATCCTCAGCATTTAATCTAGCTGTGCTTCTGCTCTTTATCTGTAAAACAGGGATAATGATTCTGACCTTTTCCAATGTTTGTCTGTCATATCTATTTAGAATGCAAGCTTTCCAAGACGGCTACTGTCTGTAATTATGTGGTTGTGCAGTGCCTAGCACATCTGGGCTCTGATCTCATTTGGAGCTGCTAGGTATTAATGTCATTCACATAAATATAATATTAATAGTGTGAAAGAGTTCCTGATGATATTATTTTATGTAAAAGATGGGGAAATAGAGACAACCTCGAGGATGATGTAAATGATTGTAAAGAGGTTGCAAGAAAACCTAGTCTTCTCTAAAATAATTGATGGATGGTCTGCAAGGAGAATGAGGGGATGATAGCTCTCTAAAACAATGCCATGCCTATTGCAGGTACATTGTTTGATTTAAGGATTGTGAAAGAAGTTGAACTGATAATTATGAACTATTAGAAGAGCAGAATTGGATATTTGTGAAATCCACATTTTTTATTTAACTGTAATGATGATACTTTGCATTTATCTTCCAGCTTGCTTGTGAATTTGGTGTCACAATATCCTTTGTCAGATAAATATAATTATTAGTATTTTACTGACAGGCAAGCTGAGGCACTGAGACTTGCCCAAGATCACAGGGCAACACCACACTGACAGTACAAAATGCCTGTATTAAAGAGATCCCGGTACACTATCACTTGACTTTAAAACAGATTCCAGTGTTGGATACAGCTCATAGAAAGCCCCTTTAGGGGACATTTTTTACAACATTCTATAATAGAATTAACATGCCTATTATTTCAGTTTTCATATAGTAGAGCCAGATTAGTCCATATCTGGTTTCAGTCTATTTTTTCCCCTAACAGAAAAAGTGATGGTACCTCTTTGAAAGAGTTACTAAGAAGTAGGATGCTGAATAAAAGAAAGAGAGATTGGGTCTGCGGTATCCCAAAGATGTCTTTCTTCTACTTTCCCAGTGAGTATAGAGGATTCTGTTTCACAAGTCTGGGTAACATACTTCTGATGTCTGAGTAATCCATCTTATCCTTGTGTCCTACAGAGAAAAGGGCTTGGAACAAACATCTAACAGTTCACAGAAGCCAAATGACTCATTCAAAGACAAAGTAGTTATCTCAGATAGTTATCTCTTCTGAAGTTCTACCTCTGTTCTAAGAACCTTACTATTTGAAGAATAAAAATGATATTAAAGGGAACAAGAATTGCATGTTCTCAAACTGGTCCCCTTTAAACTTTACAGGAACTTGAAAGATGTAGAAGTCTGATCCTCATGGGTAGCAGATAATGATCAAGATGCATTGAGAGCCAAATGGTTGAGGTCAATGAGTTAGTGAAGATGTGTGAAGGAGAAGAACAGGTGAATGAGACAGCTGAGAAATGAAACTCTTCAATGCTGTAGAAACCTTTCAGCCCTGGATGTCAGGGTGATGATCTTTTTTCCAGCTAAGGTGCATTCTGTCCAACCTTCATCTAACTTCCAGAAGTTCTACACTGATATATGGAACTTCTTTTTCTATTCCAATCTTCTTTTGTCTTAAATATCTCTGAAACTCCTCACTTTCAATTACCTGCACCCTATTTCTCCAGTCTCCCATTAGTAGAGATGGGGAGTAAGTAAAATTCACTGTCAAGTTTTCCAAATGTTTTGAGGTATTGAGATTTAAGGTTTTGTTTTACCCCATAACAGACTCAGAAACCATTTAGATGAAAAATGGAAACCAGCTCTAATTAAGTGAGTGAGAAGAATGTTTGTTTGTTTGTTTGTTTGAAATAAAAGGGGTGCACTTCCTTAGGTGTGAATTTTTATAAAATCTTATTTTTACCAACCCTAAATATTTGGTGAAATTTGCCCATAATCCCTTAGAAAGCATCAGAGCTAGTCTGAAGGTTGAGAAGACAGGATATTATTGTTTTAAACCCAGAGCCCAATCCTCAGGGAGGAAAGATTTCGGGAATAGGCCTAGGATTCAGGAGCATAGGGTTCAATTCCCTGCCCCACCACTGACTTCAAGTGTTCTTTTGGACAAGTCAATTAGCTTTCTGTGCTATAAAATGAGAACCAGGGTACTTCCCTCCCTCACAGGAATGTTGTGAGGATGAGCACATTACCAATTGTGAGGTGCTCAGATTTTATGTTGAGGGAGGCCATATAGGTATCATAGATCAGTCCTGTAAACTCTTATTCACACAAGTAACCCTTATATGAGAAGTTCCAGGGCTGGATTTAGACATAGGTGCTACAGGCTTGTATACAGGGCCTAGGATCATGAATCTCAGGTTTCTAGCCCTCACCATTGTGAGGAAAAGCTTGAAAACATGACCCATGTGTAACTGATGCAGTGATGTCTGCAGACATCCTAGTGTATGAAAAAGTGCACTATGCTTCTCAATGAGGCTTGAACTCCATGACTCTGCCAGCATCATCTCAGCAGAGGATTCTGTGTGTGGCAGGAGGAGAGTGCAGCGGCTCAGCCCACCCACTCAAGCAGATACATCTTGGCTGCCACCGTAAGCACTGTGGGCACTCTTTGGTGCCACCACTGCCTCACCAGGGAGGGGAATGAGGATCACTGCTGCCATCTTTGCTGTTCCAGTGGAACTGAGGTGGCTTTCTGCCACTCATAGGGAGGAGAGGAGGAGCCTGTGCTTATGACTATATGATTTTATGAGCTCATATGACTCTAAACCAAAAATCTATGTTTGCCAGTATAAAAATCACATTTTTACCCAGAACCCAAATTAGCAAATGCTTGCAAAACTGCTCTTTTTGTATATGAGAGTTTACAATCCTGGAACCTGCTACATTTCATCAACAAGAAAAAGCAGCTGTAGAACTTGAACATCTGACATACACAAATATCAGGGCAGTGTAGTTGAATATCCATGCTGGGGAATGAATGTCCATATTAAGTTGTTAAAAATAAATAAATACATAAAATTCTGCTGCCTCCCTTTTAATTACAGTGGTCTTATTATTCTGGGACTATCTGACTGATTCATTTCTATTAAATGAGGCATTAAAATAATTTTCTCATTTAATAGCAGAAACATGTCTTGCAATTTAAATACAAATATCCTGACACCCATTAGCAAGTAAACCTTTTGGGAAAAAATTTTAGGAACTAAGTAAAAAGTTAGTAGTTGAGAATTATCTAACTACATTTATTTGCAGATGGTATTAAGTACTAGATGCACATATTTATATTCAAAACCATGTGTTGATTATTAAATAAATATATCCATCAGTTAGCATTTCATATGTTAACGATGTTGTTAACTTTAAGTATTTATGCAGTAGGTAATTATTATTACTTCCATTTTACAGTTGAGGAAGCTAAGGCAAACAGAGCAAACAATAAGATCAGGAGGAATCAGTTGTCACACATTCTATATACCCTTCCCCTCCTTGATTACCTTGTACAATCTGAATAGCCAGCTGGGTGTAAGTTACAGTGTCACTCAAACTCATTCCCTTCCAGACATCATTATCTGGGCAAGAAGTGGGTGGAACTCAAATATCCAAATAGTTCATTTCATCAGAAAATTTGGTTGAACTGCATGTTTGAAGTTTCCCATAACATGTTCCTGTTATTAAGAGCAAACACTTTTAGCTAAGCAGGAGAATGTTATTTGTGAACATCCTGATGAGGAACATACGGTCTAACCCTCATTAGTATCCCTGTGAACACACCTATCTGCTCAAAGGAAACTGCAGAAAAAGTGAGCCTTGATTAATAAAACTACTGATTAAGTGTCATGAATAACATTAAATATTTATCTACTCATTTTTTTAAAATGCTGCCTCTGGAAATCCCAGAGATGTTCAACTAGTGGCTAAAGGAAATTTATGCTCTGTAAATGGGCTGGGGAACAAAGCTTAGATTTCAGAGAAACAGCACTGTTTACCTTTATGTTCTGAAACAAAGCATGTTTGGGAAGTAGGGGGAACCACAGCTAGAAGGTGGCTAATTAATGTTACATTTACACAGTTCACAACTGGTGTCACCCTTTCCACTCTCCCTCCCACTCAGAGAAGGCGTGTTCCTTGCATTGTGAAAATGACAGGGAAATTAAATAGTGACTCAGAACCCTTAGAAATCTGCTCTAAGTATATCTTTCTGGGAACAGTGCACAATAGTGTGAAACGTGTGTGTGTGTGTTTTAGCCTGTCTCTCAACATTTTTGTCATGTCTTACAGAAAAAATGAGCTAATGGGGAAAGAGAGCCTTAAAGTTTGAATAACTGGGGTTCCCTCCTTGATTGAATAAAGAGTGATATTCATGGTGTTGTGTTCCTATCTCTGAATTTTTAATTGAAAAATTAAATATTAATACAAAGGACAGAGGAGGTTCTCGCTACAGACACTCCACACTTTTCTCATATTCAAATTTCAAACGTCTCACTCAGGTGAAATAAGTCCAGGACAATAACAGCTCCTAGGTACATACAGGAGTACAGAAGAAAATATTGTTTCCAGCTAATGTAGATGTTTCACCCAGCTTTCTCCATTTGTAAAGGAAATAATGGAACCATGAAAATTTATATAGGAAACCACAAAACAGGCTCAACTAACCCATTTGGAAGGTTTCATTATTAACCTGGGCCAGGTTTATCCAGTTCAGGACAATTTCTTAATTATTCATTATTATTATTTACAATTACCCCTGAAGGGCACAGCTGCGATCATAGCCCCATTCTTCTCTGCACTGTGCATGCATCTAGTAACAGACAATTGCTGCCCCAAACAGCAGTTTAAACAAAAAAGACAGAAAGGAAGCATTGTTATCGCCATTTGACAGATTGAGACCCACAGAAATTAAGAAACTTGCCCAAGGTCTATGGCAGAACCAGCAGTTGAACCCAGATGTCTTGAGTCCCAATACTGTGCTTTAACTACAAGACCATTGTTCCTTCAAATCCAGGGCCCATGACAGTGCTAAATGAAAACTATGCAGACAGCTACTAAAGCAGGAGAAATTTGGTAAGCCTTCCTATGCCTAACTGAGTTAATTGGGTTTTCTTGACAAACAAAACTCATGGAATGAAATCCTGGCCCCACTGTGGAGTCAAGGAGAATTTTGCCCAAGAGTGTGTGTGAATGTACATGAAGTGAAAATGTTTGCACAAACCCCCGAAAGAAGAAACCACTGAACTTGCCACAGCTTTCTTTAAGGCCATCAAAAATAATATTTTTCCTTGATTCTCCTTGGACAGGGACACTGCTTGTATCTTCTTAAATGTTTCAAAATCTCATTTCTCATTTGATTTGTTTATCTCCCTTTTGACAACGGTAACAACATCACTGCTGCCAAAAGGTACTTGGTATATGGATAAAATGCACTTTCTAGGACTTCCCTATATATTAGAGAGATTGCTGTTAAAAAGCAAAGATCAACCCATAGCAACTGAAATACTCCGCTATTTCAAAAAAAAAAAAGTAATGGTGGGTAAATATTGATTGTTTGTAGTGACAGTCACTGTACCTAATACATGGTTTAGGAAATATATAGTTATCCCTGTTCTAAGTATAGGGTGTCTCAAGCACTCAAGGTAGTTGTTACTATTGACAGGTGCAGCCTTTTTAATAGTAATCCGTATGTGTGCCTTTTCAAGTGCCAGTGTTACATGGAAGATTGCCGCTGTGTTTTACAGCTGCTCAGAAGGTCAAGTCACATCAATGTAATGCTAACCAATTGTTTTGGAAGGAATATAAAATCTCATGCTTCAGCATTTAAATCAATCTCCAACTATTGAGATTTGAATGAGACCTACATGGAGGAGCAGATTATCCCACACCTGCCTATTGTGGGGTTTCTTGTGTGTTTCTTTGAAACTTCTGATGCTGACCATTGTTGGGGACAGGATACTGGACTATGTGAGCCAGGGCTCTGATCCAGAATGGCAGATCCTATATGGTGGCTGAAATTTAAAAGTACCTGGTTGATTTTATGGCCAGTGACAAAATTTGTAGGCAAGGATGCTAAAATAAGGGTGATAAAATCTCATGTTTTAGTGCTGATTGACACAGGTCAAAAAAGGTGTAATAAAGTAGAAAGGACTGACCTTCCTTTGCAACATCAGGTTTTGGCTATTGCTAAAGGTAGGATTGTAGACTTAATGGGTCAATGGTCTGACATAAGACGGTAAATCATATGTCCTAAAAATGTGTTAAGGATGAACTGAAATGCTTTTCAAAATACATCCAAGCTCTGCTGAGGTTCTACTGATTTCAGTGGAAAAACAACAGGTTTACAATCTTAATTAGCTATTCGGTTGTGTCACAAGGGCTGGCTCTTTCATGGGAGTTAGGGACCAGCCTACCTGTAACAGGCCCTTTTGAGTGCTGGGACGTGGGTGAGCGCTAGCTTGCCCACTGCTAAAAGCCCCTCCCTCCACCTGTAACAGGTTCCAGTAAGGGAGAATGAGTCAGTTTAGACCTATCTGAAAGTAATTAAACACCTAGGTGGCTGGTTGGCTGCTAATTAGCTAATGAGCCTGATAAAAGATTTACCAGCGCTAAGGTGGCCCCCTAGACACAAGAGGTTTGCGAGGAGAACTCATCAGAGCTAGGAGCTGGGGCAAAGATAGATAAGAAAGGAGTCCCTGCTCCAGGATGGGAAGAGAGTACTGGCAATTATAACTGCCATTCCTATGTCAGCTAGTGCCTAGTGTGCTGATGTTCTGTTCCATCTCCCATGCTGGTGTCTGGTGCCCTATGTGACCCCTGAACTTGTCTAGGTGCTAGTACCCTTGCCCTGTCTTACCCCCTCACCCCACCCTGATGACTAGTGAATGTGCTCTTGTCCCTTTCCTAGGCAAGTGTTTCCAGGGGGACCTATAGTGGCTGGAAGGTGGGAATGAGGTGGGCTAGGGAGCCCTACTTACTTCCTGGTGGCGAGCCCAGTCTTGTATCCCATGGCAGCTTCTCCAGCATCAGCTCTGAGTGCTGCCCTTGTTCCTCTCTCCCCAACTCATGCAACATAGCTGGGTCTCACTCTTACTTCTGTGGGATATTGGATGGGGCAGAAGCAGATCCATCCAATATTTCCACGCTGGGGGTGCTAGGGCCCCCCACCTCCTCGGTTCTGCTGCCCCTGCAAGGAGCCCAGAGGGGTGTCCTAGAGTCAGGAAGTTCCTGAGTAGAGCCACTCTCAGGAAAACTGACCAGAAGAGCTCTCTAGAGCAAAAGGCTTGGAAAGTGTGCTCTGAGGTGCAGGAAACTCCCCAACAGTGGCAGGAAGCCCAACCTGTCAGGAACTACAGCTGCCTCAGAGAACTGCTACAGCTCTGGGAAAGGATTCTCCCCAGCTAGTGGCAAGAGGCCTGACTCCTGGTAAAGGACCTGAACTGAGAGAACTCTGCTGGAAGGGAGTGGTAGATCCAGGTGGGAACAGATAAACTAAGACTAACTTTTGTATCCTAACTAAGATTCTGGTGTAAAGATTTGCTTATATTTTCATGGGACCTTCAGTTAATAAACTAGATGCCATGAAAGGGGTATTGTTCCCTAGGTAAAGCCTTGTTGAATGTTTGGCTATTGTATGGGGAAACTGAGGCAGAGAGCATCTACTGTGCATAGTTGGCCAGCAGGAGGCACTATATGGTGGGTTTATCCTGTGACAGGTTGCTTATGTAAAACATTGTGTTGCATTTATTGTATCCCATTTCTACAACAAAAAGACTCAATGTGAAAAATGTCATGTTTCGAGGTGTGCTACTCCTCCCAATTCAACCAGCAGCATAAAAATACAACTCTAATTTTAAGGATGACTTGTTCAAAGAATATTATTTTCCACAAGAACATCATTGCTTTTCCAATAAACCACAAAACTGCAACAGGAGAGTAAAATAAAAAGTTGCAATGCTGGAGATTGTCAGCATTCATTATTCTTATTCAACACAACTGAACTTTCAGTCGTTCCCTATAGCTGTGCTGATCATATTGTCTCTATGTCCATGCCATTAAGTGATCTCACTGAGATTGGAACCCAAATATGCTCTTGGGTTTAGCTATTATCTAAGCTAGAAATCAGAATGCAAATCATTTTTGTCTGCTTTAGAAATCACCTCCAAGCACCAATCAGAGAGATGGAATTGCAATAAACTCAAAAAATGATGTTCCCTGCCTCTTGTCCTCGAGGTTGGCCCATTTGAAGCAATATGACACTAGTGTCTCCTACAACTGATTGAGGAGTAACTTCCAATAATAGCAATTGACACATCTTGACAACACATTATTAAATGTCAAAACTAAGACCATGGCATTGCCTGCAGTGATCTTTCTGCTGTGTCTGAAAACCACAGTCAGTTTGGGGGATAAAGTGGATGTAAATGTGTTCATCAGGGTGTTATGAAAGTTGTGCTCTGTTACTCCTGCCAGCAGCTGAAAATCCAAAGCAATCAATCCAATGGGACACAGGAAAACAACTGTGAGCCTATTTTCAAATATGTGGGAAAAATGAGCAAGTGAACCAATGATTCTGGTATCCTGTCTTCAAGAGTGGTCAGTATATCATGTTTCTGAGGAAGCCAGACAAACCCTATTGTATCTGACTGTGTGTCCAACTCAATTAATAGAGAATGGAGGACAGGGACTAATTCCTCACCTTAAAGGAGAGCAGTGGGCACCCTGAAGCAAGAGATACTGTCTCTCCTAACTTCCAAGGGAAATCTCCTTCCTTCCCATTCAGAAGGAAAATGCCTCCTCTGCAAACGTAGCATTTCATAGATTCCAAGGGACCACCATAATCATCTAATCTGACCTCCTGTACAACACAGACCTTGGAATGTCCCCAAAATAATTCCTAGAGCATCTCTCTTAGAAAAACTTCCAATTTGATTTAAAAAGTGTCAGTGATGGAGAGTCCACCACAACCCTTGGTAAATTGTTCCAATAATTAATTACCCCCATTGTTACAAAATGGCCATTGATTTCCAATCTGAATTTGTCTAACTTTAATTTCCAGCCATTGGACAGGGTTATACTTTTCTCAGCTAGATTGAAGAGCCTATTATTAAATATTTGTTCCCCATGCAAATACTTAAATACTGTAATCAAGTCATCCCTTCACCTTCTCTTTGTTAAATTAAATAGATTGAGCAATTTGAGTCTATCATTATAAGGCATAATTTCTAATCCTTTAATTGTTCTTGTGGCTCTTCACAGAACCTTGTCCAATTTATCAACATCCTTTTTGAATTACAGATACCAGAACTGGACACAGTACTCCAACAGTATTCACACCAGTGCCAAATAGAGGTAAACTAACCTTTCTACTCCTACTAGAGTCCCTTGTTTATGCAATAAAGAACTGCATTAGCCCTTATAGTTACAGTGTCACACCAGGAGCTCAAGTTCCTGTTCCAGTGAAGATCTGTGGTACAGCAGAGAGCACTATGAGTTGTGCCTTTCTCAAAACGCTCGCTGCTATCATCCAGCAGCTCTTTTAAGAGACATCAAATGGAGAGTGATGTAGCTTCTATGGGGCCAAAGAGATATTATGAATACTGTACCTGAGAGTATAATAGCCCAGAATATCAAAAATTAAATTGTGTGATAGATTTTCAGAACACTGCAGAGGCATTTACTCTGTTCCTCTGAAGAGCAGTTGCTACCAAAAATCTGCAAAATGTGTGCTGTTCACTCAGCTTTCTTGGTCCCATGATGGTTTGGGAAATCTGCAATACTTTACATAAAACATCCTGCTGTACGACTCAGTCACAATGTTTGAATGGAGTTATTAAAAGAGAAGATGCCAATTCTCCCTAATTATTGATTTTCCATTTTTATGGGCAAAGGATATCTTCTTGATTGATATTCTCATAGATACAAATTTGAGACCTGCAGGATTACTGGAGTGGAGATGGGATCACAGTTCTTGGAAAGTAATCTTGTCTTCTTGAGGCCCTGCATGCCTGCAATATCTGTATGAGTAAGGGACACCTGGATTTGGTTTCTGCTTTTACATAGAGAGAATGCATTCTTAATTACAGACTTAAACAATAATTTCAGTTGATTAACTCATAGTGAGTTCAGTTTCTCTATTTAAAGTTTTCCCAGGGTTGTTTAATTTTCTGCTAACTTGTCTTTGTTTTCCAAAGAGATCTACCAACTTCTTGTGCATAACATCTTTCACCCAAAGGTCTCAAGATTTGTTACAAATAGAAGCCTCATAGGCCAGTGATGTTTTATAATAGAGTTAGACATCATCTGAAAGCCCAGGTTCAAAACAAACTTTAGGACAGTGCAGATCTGACCTTTGCAACTGGATCCTATCAGAATACTCAGCAGAAACAAAACTCTCATTCTGAACACCCTTAGTCTTTGAGAAAGTTAAATTCTTATCTTTGCAACTCAGATTCTTCAATCTCTTATCCCTGTTATATATGTAATATTGAGGTTAAATCATTTACCCAGAGACACAATGTGTCAGTGAATGGTTCTCAGTCCCGTGCTCTACTAAAGCTTCACAAAGCTAGGTGATTTCTAGCTCCAGGGATCAATGAGACACTTTCAAGTATCTATGAAACATATGAGTTCCAACTCCCTGAGTTCAAATAAGACCAAACAGTCAAAGAAAAACTCATTCAAAATTGTTGAGTTTCTTACGGTGTCTAGATACCACAGTGGCGGGTGTAACAGGAATACTAGAACACACTGACAGACAGATAAACAGACGAGATGCACAAAAGCATAAATATATACACCAGTTTCACTTGATAGGTGCATGAACCTGGCCTGAATTTAAAATGGAAATATGAAAGCAGGTAAGTGACAATTTTTTTGCTTAGTTCTAGCTCTAAATCTTAGAAAACACATTCACATCTATAACCATGGAAAAAAGCTGACGGTGAAAAAATCTAACAGAACAGTTTGGGCAAGATACCCCAAGAGGGTGACTAGTCAGCTCTGCTGATGTGCCAGTATGTGCTCTGTTTGCGTCATTCAGGCATTTGCCACAGTTAGGTGATAAGTAACCAGAATACAAGTCTAATAAAACCAGTGATATTTACTCCATAATGTTTTTCTTTCCAGGTGCACTTTCTTCAAAGATTGATTATGCTATTTATTGTGCAAGCTTGTAAAATACAAAATGTTTAGACGTACAGCATTATTTTTAATCCCATCTCTGTCATTCGTTGAGTCAACAATGGCACAGTCCTAGCGGCTTTGCATATACTTGTACGAAAGGTCAAGTTTAGCCATCAGCGCTGAAAAACAATCTTGAAGGGCAACTTAACTGCATTATAATGAGGGCTGGGAGAACCTTAAAGCCTTCTAACTTGAGAATTGTTCACAAATTTTGCAAAGAAAGTTCTACATTAGGGACAAATTGGGTTTTTGTGCAGAATGCAGCTAAGTAGGTCAACTGCAACTCCCATTGAGCCTCATCTTGCTCATGCTGATGTCAGTGGCAACACTCCCATTAACTTCAGTGGATTTCAGCATGAGTTGCTGGTGCTTCGCACCCCTCAGTATTGAGTTCCACTGAGCATTTTGCTATAATATACACACACATCCTGGTCTAATTTAAATCAGAATTTCCTCCTTGAGTAAAGACTTCAGGAATTGGTCCACAGTATTTTAAATCATAGTGTCTGATTTTTAGAGATGTTCATCAGCTACTTCAGTTGGAGTTGTGGGTTCCATCCACTCTGAAGATCAACCGTATAGACTATATTGCAGAGTATATAGCATTAGCTATAGTATGGAAAATAATGTACTGTGCTTAAATATATCAGTCTATAATTAAGCCATATGCAGAGTATCAAGGCAGGGGTGCTGGAACAATTTTTATAATGGGGGTCCTGATGATGGAAACAATGGAAACCATGTATCTGGTGTTTGTTAATATTACTGCATGTCAGGAGGTGCAGCAGCACCCCGAGCACTGCTAAAGCCAGCACCCCTATATCAAAGTGTGGCGAGGACTCTGCTGTCTAGTAGTTCCAAACTCCTAGGCCTTAGAGCCGGAGAACCCTTTTGCAGCCCTTGGGGAGGCAGGAATTCACTCAGAAATCATTCCAACACCTTTTTCAGCAAAACACCTGCCCACATGTCTCTCCACCATCATTCCCTTAGTCACAGTTCAGAATGCCTCCTTCCTTTTGGGTTCTTGCTAATTCTCACATGCAGTGTAGGCTCAGAGAGGCCAGAAAGACAGTACTTCCCACTTTCAGCCTCCCTCCCACTCCTGGCACAATGTGTAGTTTAGCACTTTAGGGGTCCCCTGTAACAAGCAGCATGCAGAAGGTAGGAGAGAATGGGGCCAGAGGATCCGCTGCTCTGTAGATCTTTGTCCTTCCCACACTGGATGCGAGAAAGAGGTGAGCATGTCAATTTTCATGAAGCCTGCTGAATTTGAATAGAGCAGACCCCGTGAACTAGCCTTTCAGCCATTCTTCCATGTGGGAGGGAGGATTCTGTCCTCTTCCCCCATATGTATCTGCCTAGCCCACAGGGTAGCTATTTTGGGTCTTGATTTTGGTCTAAAAGAAGCAGGACAAGAGCTCACACTGATCTCCTGCAGAAGATAATTCAACAGCTGGTCACCCTTCCATAAGGTCACCTTGTTCCTGGCCCCCAAGAGCCTTATTCTGGTTCCCTTCCATTGGATTAACCTTGGAGACCATAGTGTTAATAGTGTGGTGCTGAGAAAAAGCCAGTCCCTGACATAGTCAGGACCCATCTCATTGAAAACTTCTAAGACACCTTTGTAGAAGACACAGACGAAGTTGTAAGGGTTAGGTCATTTCAAATAGCTAACAGGTTAGAAAATTATAGTGATCAGAAAATTAAAGGAGGTATTGGGAAATGTCTCAAACAGCCCTGCTCATCCAAACTGGATCCATACATGTGGTAAAGCATATGGTGCTCAATAAACTTCATAGTGCTTGAAGGCTGAACATTCTTTAGTGTCTAAGGAGCCCCGATGTACTTCGATACACTCTTAAGAGACAGGGACCAGGGTCTACTGACTACTGCATAAGGTAGCGTAAGGAGATCTAGGTTTTATTTATAGCTCTGCCACTTTCTTGCTACACACTGTGACTTTGGGCAAGTGAACTCAACCCCTCTTTGCTCACATTTAACATCTCAAAGTGCTGTGAGATTTTGTATAGCTCATTTCATGCCAAGTACCAAATATTATTATTTTTCTTTGTTTGTGAAGGAAATTCAAAATGCTCCTTTTTGATCTGAATAAATGAAGACAACTTCTGACAGTGAATAAAACAAGCAATATCCAGTGAAAGTACAGTTTGGTAAGAATTTACATTTTGCTCAACGGAGCGTTAAAAGATGAAAAGTTTCTTTCTTTTTAAATTAAAACCAAAAAACAACCCCCCCAACCCAAACAAACAAATAAATAAACAACAACCTGTGATATCTTCTACTTTAGCTGCTGTAAATATAAGAGCTCTAAACATTCTTTTTATCAGGGCCTCTCAAATGGAAGAATTTAGGGGAAAACAAACTGCAATTGTACAATTGTTAAAGAGAAATTAGCATTTTGCTCAAAAGGAATGGCAATTAGCAATGATGACAATATGATTTATACTAATTGAGATTAAGTCAGACAAAATGGCAACATTAGTAATCATTTGAAGTACTGTATTACTCATTATATTGTGCTTTGTAAACATCTCTCTTGAAATTAAAAAGTAATTAGTAGCATTTTAGTCATTTAATTCACTATAATTAGGATTTTAGAGAAACTACAGCCCTGCTGTTCGAAGCCTTTACTGTTTTGATTTGAGGGAGTATTTCCTTTTTTTTTTTTTTTAACCTGCTGTTCGAAGCCTTTACTGTTTTGATTTGAGGGAGTATTTCCTTTTTTTTTTTTTTTAAATCAACTTAGTGGTGGTTCCTTTTATTTGGTTATGTAGCCCACAATCACAAAACCAATTGTACCTTTAGAAGTAATACGTAGCTATTGAAGAGATGGGCTGGAACTGACATACCATCCATCTTAATCAAAGGATGTGGACTGGCTGGCTCAGGAAATTGGTAATAGGATTAGGGAGTCATTTCTAGATCACCGTTTCCTAGTCAGCTAGGGTAGTAAGTGAACAACTGTTGTTAAGTCTGATGGGTGCTCAGTGAACTATGTGGAACAAACTCAAGGTCTGAGTGCAGTTTGTAGTGGGCAGGTGTGCGTATCACAAAACCCAGCAGCACATGGGCTCAGCCAACAACATTTTGAGACAGGAGCAGGTTGGCTTTGAGTGTGTGAAGTGAGAGAGCTCAGAAGGTGAATGCTCCTGGGGGTGGGGAGATGTCTGCAGGGCCACCCCATGTACGTCTAGAGTGTGCAATGGGACAGGGCCCCTTGAGTTTCGGGGGAGAAGAACACAGCCTATCTGACAGCCACAGAAGAATGGCTGAGGAATGAATGAAGCATGGACACTGAAGCGCCCTCTCACCTCTCGTAAAGCTTCCTCCAGGTCATGGTTGAAGGAAAAGTACATTGACAAAGCATTGTAAGTGAGGAGGAAGCTTGTGTTGGTGCTCCTATTTTTTCAATAAATAATCCATGCTAGTCTCCAAAGTAATGAATCAACATCTTTCAAATTCACAAATATAATATATATAATATATAATATATATATATATATATATATATACCAAATATATATATATATATATTGGCCCAGTCCCCTGCCCCACTAAGTACACTTCACCCAACTCTGATGATGCATAAGGGACTTACAGCTACCCTAATTGGGCAGCTGAAGATTCGCTGGCATGGGAGAATCCTCAGCTGTCAAAGATATGTCTATGTTAACTCTGCCACTCCCTTCTGTCCTCCCAACTTAGGGGCCAGGAGGGAGCTCAGCCAGACCACATTTTACTCTTTCACTGCCAGAACAATGACCCTTAGGTAGCCATTACAACCTGGAAAATTACAGTACTTCTAATTTACTGGCTACCTCCAGGACTGGGTGAGCAGAAGGAGGTGGAAAGCCACTTTGGCCTGCCCCTAGGAGTTTGCTGCTCCAAGGCACCTCAGGCTTCAGTGATATTCTATTTACTGTTAAAAACATATAGTAGTGAGGGCATACTATGCATTTGTTTCTCTTTTTTAATGTTTAAAGTTAATACATGACTTGTGCAAAGTTTCAAACTGACAACTTTGGAGCATTTATTTAATAATATATTTTGATTTCTAAAAAATATACAAAAAGGCACCTGTGACATAAGTCAAAGAGATAAGTTATCAAAATGAAAGTCTCTGTTTATCTATAGATTGGGTACAACAGAAGCAGAGAAATGGCAAATATAATAAGACTCCAGGAGAAGAAAAATTGCCTTTCAAACTGAAGTGTCTGTTTTGACTTGATAGCTAAATACAGAAAACTGGAATTTAGCTCGAGAACTTTATAATATTTGTAGCTGTGGATTCAAAGTAGAAGTAACTGTAGTAAATAATGATTCTACATTCTTTTTCTCTTTTGGGAATTGTATTATTGTTGTGTTTTCTATTAATTATTTTCAGATGCAAATGAGCTGCAAGTGCAAAGTGTTATTTTTCACAGTCCTTCCTATATAGATCTCACGGAGATGCCTGTGGCAAAATTCCAAAGTCTTTAATTCATCCTTCTCCTTCTCCTCAATCTGTCTGCTGTTTTTAAGGCTACCAGTCACCCTCTTCTTCTCATACAGCCTGTAACATATATCATGTACCATATACCATGCAATGTCTTTGAGGAACACTTTATATTAAACATATATATACATCTCTACCCCTATATAATGCAGTCGTGAGGAACCAAAAATCCCTACCGCATTATAGGTGAAACACCGTTATATCAGGGTAGCAGTGACAGGGCAGCAGCAGGGCCGGCTCCAGGCACCAGCTCAGCAAGCAAGTGCTTGGGGGAGCCAAGGAGAAGGGGCGGCACATTGGGCTTTTAGCGGCAATTCGGCAGTGGGTCCCTTGGTCCCTCTCAGAGGGAAGGACCTGCTGCTGAATTGCCGCTGAAGAAGAAAGTGGCATGGTGGAGCTGCCGCCAGTCATGATTGCTGCGTTTTTTTTTTCCCCTCCGCTTAGGGTGGCAAAAACCCTGGAGCCGGCCCTGAGCAGTGGTGATTTAAATAGCCCGGGGCTCTGGCTGTGGGGAGCCCCAGGCCCCTTAAATCTCTGGCTGAGCCCTGCCACCAGAGCCCCGGGGTAGCAGCGGCAGGGCTCCAGCAGTGATTTAAAGGGTCCTGGGCTCCCTGCAGCAGTTGGTGCTCCAGATCCTTTAAAGTGCAGCCAGAGCCCCACTGCTACCACTCTATATGCGAACCGGTGTTATACCGGGTCGTGTTATAGCGAGGTAGAGGTGTATTACTGTGGGCCAGGAATTGTATACAACTCCAGAAGGGAGGGTTACTGCAACTCCTCCAGGAACCAAAAACAGTGGGAGGTGATTAAGGCAAGTCACTCAGATTGTAACACCTCAAGAGATGTACCACTATCTGGGGAAGCTTGCATATGTTGGTTCAAACTGGATAGTCCAGAGACCATAAGACGAAGGAAGGACTTTTGGAAAAAAGCTGGGTTAACTCTGACTCAGGCCTTCTTTCTGGTCCAGCAACTGGACAGGACCTTCTCTCCAATGAGTGTCCAACACTGGTGGAAGGGTTGGAAAGACTTTGGCCTACTAAGGTCCCATATGACTAATGGGTGACTCCTGGTCTGGTTAGTGTGAGTTTCAATCTGTGTATTGTTTTTATGTTTTCTCTGTTATCCTGTTATTTTAAGAATAAATGTGTTTGCTTGGAAAGAGCTGTGTGGTAACTTGTCACAACGGGCAATACATTGTTCATCGCCCTCAGACAGAAAGCAATGCACAGGTGCTGGCTGTTAGGCAGACTGGTTTGCTGACAATATCAGGGGGTAGGATGGGAGATGTGCAGCCTTATAATCCCCCAATCAAAAGGGATTTGGACTGGGGTCTCTTCCCAGGGGCCATTGATGCCTGGACACCTGAGAGCTGACTGGGAACTCCTGGAGTGGACCATAGAGAGGGGGAATACAGGTGTAGTTATTCTGAAACAGTGTCACATTTCTCTCCTGGTTTTCCTCCTACTTATCCTATTGTTCCTTCAGTGTATTTGTATGGGTCCTTCTCCTCCTCTATTCCAATGTCTTTGAGGTTACCTAGGACTCTGTTCATGGACCTTTGCTTTTCTCATTTTACATTCTGTCCCTGGTCAATGTCATCTGTTTCAATAGCTATTATCTCTAGTCTGCTGATTCTCAGATCTTTCTCTGCCTCCCAGTCCTGAATCTTAGCCTCTCTTTATGATATCTCCACTTGGATATCTTGTTGTCAACTTAAATTTCACAAGGCAAAAATCAGATGCCTAATCTTCTCTCTCAAAGCTTCTCTTCCCTTTCACTCCGTTCCTTGGACTGGTGGGTGTTCTGGACACCTCCCTCTCACTTGGCTTACTACACCTAGGATATATCCCAAACCTGCTGCTTCTTTCCCATCACATTTCCAAGATCTAGCCTTTTCTTTCTAATCTGTGGAGAAAGTGGATAAGGAAAAGTTATTTACTTGTTCCCATAATACAAGAACTAGGGGTCGCCAAATGAAATTAATAGGCAGCAGGTTTAAAACAAATAAAAGGAAGTTCTTCTTCACACAGCACACAGTCAACTTGTGGAACTCCTTGCCTGAGGAGGTTGTGAAGGCTGGGACTATAACAATGTTTAAAAGGGAACTGGATAAATTCATGGTGGTTAAGTCCATTAATGGCTGTTAGCCAGAATGGGTAAGGAATGATGTCTCTAGCCTCTGTCTGTCAGAGGGTGGAGATGGGTGGCAGGAGAGAGATCACTTGATCATTGCCTGTTAGGTTCACTCCCTCTGGCATTGACCACTGTCGGTAGACAGGATACTGGGCTAGTTGGACCTTTGGTCTGACCCAGTACAGCCGTTCTTATGTTCTTATCCGGCAACCAAATTTCTTGTTCAGGTTATCATATCCCTTCTTGACTATTGGAAATCTCATCTCTGGCCTTCCAACCATACACCTTGCTCACACCATCACCAGCCTCAATCCATACAAAATGCAGCCACTGTAGTTATCCGCCTTTCCTGTTTACTTAGGATGTGTCTACACTACAGTGGCATAGCTACACAGCTGCAGCTGTGCCATTGCAGTGTACATACTTCCTACATCAATGGATGGGGTTTTTCCACTGATGTAGATAATCCACTTCTCCAAGAGGTCATAGCTAGTTCGAGGGAACAATCCTTTCATTGACCTAGCCACAACTACTGTGGGGGTTAGATCGACCTAACAAATATTTCGCAACCCCAAGTGATATAGCTAGGTTAACCTAAATTTTAGGTGCAGACCAGACCTTAATCTCATCACTTCCCTCTTTGAATCCTTCTGCTGGCTCCCCATACTAACCTGCATCAGATTTTATCCTTAAAGTCTCTACATAAGTTTTCCTTTTCCTACTTGTCTTCATTTGTTGAGCTTCATATTGCCCCATCCCTCTGCTTTGTCAATATTCTCAGTATTGCAGATCTGTTAGTCAGTCTCAAATAATTTCCTCTCTGTTCTCTTCCACACAGACCTCTATGAATGGTATGATCTCCTTGAACTCAGTCACAAGGCCCCAGTAAATTCCTCCTTAAAACTCATTTCTGCTATTCTATCTATCGTGTCTCATAGATTCACATAGCAAATCCTGTCAATTGTTCCCCTTCCCAGATCGATGTATGTCTGTCCTTACTTTGTGAACTTCTCAGGACTGTGCCCTTCTTGTATGTCTGAAAATTACCTCCCTCATCATGACTGTTACCACAAACAAATGCTAAACATAACAATTATAAAAACAATACTGCAGAGACTGAAACTGCAGCTCCAGCCTCCACTGCTATTTTGTCTACTCTTTTAATAGGCAGACATCCTGTGAAACCAAGGAATGGGAATATTTACTATGATCTATGGCCCTGATAATTCTGTAATCAAGCTTTCAACATTTAAATTAGAGAAGGGCAGACCTTATGGAGACCCAGGTTTTATGAACCACTCATCAGCGTCAATCCTCAGCTGCACCAAGCACCCGCACTGGAGTCAAAGGTGACTATAAAGCCACCTTTAGGTTTGCTCTGATTCTGCACCAGCTAGAGTCTAAACCATTCCTGGCATATAATAGAGAAATTTAAGGGTTGCTCTTATGTAATCTGGTTTCTAATGGCCTCTAGGGGCCATTCTGGCTCTGCTGGCTTTATGCCACACAAAGATTCCCCTAAACCAAGGGAATTCCCAGGCTTCACCTTTCAGGCTGTTTTTTTGGCTGCTTTATGCATCCTCTGTATCCCACAGCAGCTGGAAGTGAGACTGAGGACTTGTCTCAGAGTGTTTTCCTTGGGTCTCTCATACCTACACTTTCTAGTCAGAGACAGCTGTGTTACAAGATAGTAGAACCCCACAAAATTGTGCTGTCACTAGTGATTGTCACTAAGAAATTCAACATTTGCCAACGCAGATACCAGGTTATCTAAGCAAAGGACAAAATGCACCATCTTCAATATTGCTGTGTTGTACATCTTGGCAAATACTGACTTTTTAACAGCAACTAATATATTTATTTTTCATTCAATTTTCCCTCTCACTACTCTCTGCTTCTTTCTTATGCCCTCCCAAATTTATTTGTCTACTTACTATTTCCATAGGTTTTTTTTCTCTCTTTCTTTCTGCTCCTTTCCCTGTTTCCTTCCCTCACCCTCACCCCTCACTCTAGTAGGCAGAATATGAAACTGATAATTTTTGACTCCGAGTCAAGCTTCCCGACCTACAACACTGAAATAGCTTCAAAATTAGACATAATAAATCCATTCTTCCAGGGCCGGTGCAAGGATATTTCGCACCCTAGGTGAGAACTCCACCTTGTGCCCCCCCGGCCGCCCCCACCACTGAGGCGCCTCCCCCCGCAGCAGCTCCCCCCTCCGCACTCGAGGCGCCCCCCTTGTGGCAGCTTCCCTCCCCCCACCTTCCACCCTGAAGCATCCCCCAGCTCCATCTCACCCCTGTTCCACGCACAAGTACGAGCACCCCGAGCACGCTGTCGCTGCTTCCCTTCTCCTTCCTCCCAGGCTTGTGGCACTTACGCTGATTGGTGCTGCAACCTGGAAGCAGGAGAAGTGATAGCAGCAATGGCATGCTCGGGGAGGAGGCAGGGCAAGAGTGAGCTGGGGCGGGGAGTTCCCCTGCCATGCGCCCTCCCCCCTTACTTGCTGCAGGCGCCCATCTCTGCTTTCCCCTGCCCCAGCTACCCTCTGCTAGATGCTGGCGGTGACCGGGGCAGTAAAAGATCCAGCCGCCGTGGTTGCCTGCCGAAGAAAATGGCGCCCCTCAAATCCCAGCGCCCCTAGGGGACAGCCTAGGTCACCTAAATGGTTGCATCGGCCCTTCATTCTTCTCTTGTCGAATGTGGAAGAACTTCAAAACTCTTCCAGTCACTTCTCCAGGACTTGGGCTGATCATATACCCTTTGCAAAAGCATAAAGAAGTTTGCTGCCTATTATGTGCGGTAACAAATCCAGCCCACACAATCATATCTACTTTGGAATGGAGATTCACTCAGTAATAGATGAATCTGTGTTTCTTTTAATGTTTGTCTGCTCCATCTGTGAGAATGAGCCTTATTTTAGCTGGGGGGCTTTCTGCAGAGACACAATGCCAAGAAGACAAAGCCTTTATGATCCATCAGGGTCATTCTTCAGAATAAAGTATTTGGTAGTTAACATATTGATAGTGCATTGGAATTAATGCAGGCTGACAAGACAGTTTAATTGCTACTATTTGTTTCTGTATCACCAGGGATGCCTATTGTCAGGATTGCTCTGCTACTTTTAAAACGCTCCATTCTGCTATATAGGTGGTTTTTCTTTTTTATTTCTTTTCTATTGACAACATAGCCATTGGCAACTAATATCTAAATAATGAATATGAAGGAGGAGGGGGGTCCAGGCACATTCCAAGAATTTAATGGTCCTTTATCTCACACCTGTTTCTTTGCTTTATAGAAGTGGCACTTACTTGTAATTGTCAATGAAGTAATTATCTGAGGGTTCAACTTTTCTCTAGTGTTTCTGGGTTAAAAGTGTTGAACCCATTTAGCACCTGTCAGGAATGCAGAAACACGTCAATGCACAACCCATTAACACTGGAGTACTGGGAAACTCACCTGAGGAGCTGAAGTTCAATAGCATGAATGGTGTGGGGTTTTCTGTTTGGTTGGATTTGTCAATATCTTTGTAACAATATGTTATTCCAATTAATAAAAAATAGAAATAATCATGGACTTGGAATAATATTTTTATGGAAGATGTTTCCTGATCCAGTATTCCTACACTGTATTCCTCCTCCTCTTAAGGTGGCGCTGTGGGTAAAATACTTTATTTAAACAAACTTCAGCCATAGCTAGCAGAACATTAAAGGATCTTATGATGACTACATCTCCTGTGTACAAGCAAACTCTGTGACTAGTCCATATCTGGTACAGAAGAATATGACAAAGGGATCCTCATGTCACATCAACCTGTCCTGTGAGATAAAGGGCACCAGATATGGTTCCATAAATCAGTATTACTGTTTGGTCAGCCACACATGACTCCTTCTCCACTTCTGGGCACTGCGTGCACTGCCTCTGTGGTGCCCCGAATCCCTGCTGATCCGAAGAGCACTGGGACAGGATGGATTTTTCCTCTAAGCTCTCAGGGCAACAGTAATCAGTAGGAGCACTGATGGTGACATTTCCATTATCATGTTACTCATTGGGGCTAGCAAAAGGCTTCATATTCCCAACACCAGACCTAAACATTAAGATCCTTAACTGAAGGGTTGAGAATGATGCATTTGGGTTAGGATTGGGGTTTAAGGCAAAACCAAGAGTTTGTTTTGGATTTGAAAGTATCTCAGTACATGTTCCAAACCTGCAACTATTTCCTTAGACCAGCTGATATTGCAAGATTTTCAATAAGAATATTTACAAGGACAGGGGAGTATATCGTGGGAAGCAATTGCTCTAAAACATGACTTGGGCATCATTGTGGAGAAATTAGCAGATCATGAGCTTCTAGCTTGGATGCTATAACCAAAAGGCTAATGTGATCTTTGAATACACAGACAGGGGAATCTCACATAGGGAAAGGTAAGTTTTATTACCTCTGTCTTCGCCACTGGTGAGATCACATCTGAAATGATCTGTCCAGCTCTAGTGTCTGCAATTAAAGAAGGATGTTGATTAATTGGAGAGGTTTCAGAGAAGAGTCATGATAATGATTCAAGGATGGAAAACATGCTTTATAGTGATAGACTCCAGGAGCTCAAGCTATTTATCTTAACAAAGAGAAGATTAAGAAATGACTTGATCACAGTTTATTTGTATCTATGTAAGGAACAGGTATTTGATGATGAGCTCTTCAGGCTAGCAGACAAAGACTATCAGATCTAATGGTTAAAGCAAGAGAAAGGCAGACTGGAAATAAGGCATACTTTTTTTTATCAATAAATGTAATTACCATTAGAACAATTTACCAAAGGTCATGGTGGATTCTTCATCACTGGCAATTTTTAAGATTGGACATTTTTCTAAAAGATATGCTCTAATTCAAACTATAATTATTTTGGGAAAATCTATGGTCTGTTATATAGGAGGTCAGATGGATGATCACATCGATCTCTTCCAGCCTTAAATCTTTGACTCATCCTGAATATTATTATTCACTGCTTTTTGAAATAAATTTGGTTACTCTAAATAGGACAATGTAATTATCAGCGGTTATGGTGATGTTCTAAACTGTAAGCCACACAATTAACCTTCTGATAATGGGACTGTGTCGTATATGCATGTAGCAAATGTGTAAGTTCAGAGTAATTACACTGTAATGCATTAGTATGACACAAAGGTGTAATTAAAAGTAATTCACTCACATAGTTAACCCTTTCTATTACACGAATTAGTGGGAATTACAGGTATCCTATCCACAGTGTAATTACACTGCAATGCAGACAAAACCAGAAATAATCTCTATTGATTTAACAACAACCTTTATATTGAGGCAGATTCTCTCCGGGGCTAGAGCTCTAATCAGCCCAGAAGAGAGGGACGGTGGCAGAAACATGTTCTGGCTCCCTAAACACAGGGTCAGTCCCAGCTGCAACACCATTTAGCACTTATATTGGTGTAGCATTGCAAAAGTTCAGCCACATCCATTCTTCACCTCTGTCATAAACTAGTCCCAGATTTGGACCTTAGCGTCCAAAATATGGGGGTTAGCCTGAAAACCCTCCAAAGCTTAGTTACCAGCTTGACCTGTAAAGCTGCCACCACCCAAAAAAGTAGAGTGTTTGGGGCACTCCTGGTCCCCCCCAAAACCTTCCCTGGGGACCCCAAGACTCAAATCCCTTGAGTCTCACAACAAAGGGAAATAAACCTTTTCCCTTCCCCCCTCCAGGTGTTCCTGGAGAGAGACACAGAAGCAAACTCCGTGAATCTAAACAGAGGGATTTCACCCTCTTTATTTCCAGTCCTGGAAACACAAGCACTTCCCTCTTCACCCAGAGGGAATGCAAAGTCAGGCTAGTAAATCTAACACACACAGATTTCCCCCTGACTTCTTCCTCCCACCAATTCCCTGGTGAGCACAGACTCAATTCCCTGAAGTCCCCCACTAAAGAAAAAACTCCAACAGGTCTTAAAAAGAAAGCTTTATATAAAAAGAAAGAAAAAGTACATAAAAATGGTCTCTCTGTATTAAGGTGACAAATACAGGGTCATTTGCTTAAAAGAATATTGAATAAACAGCCTTATTCAAAAAGAATACAATTCAAAGCACTCCAGCAACTATAGACATGTAAATATAAAAAAAACATATAAATCACTATCTGATCTTTTGTACTTACAGCTGGGAAACAGAAGATTAGAAAGCAGGAAACAGAAATCACTTCTCATAGCTGAGAGAGGGACAGACAGAAGACCAAGAACAAAGGACTCACACACAAAAAACTCTCCACCCAGATTTGAAAAAGTCTTGTTTCCTGATTGGTCCTCTGGTCGGGTGCTTCAGGTTACTTTTTTTCCAGGTGAAAGACACATTAACCCTTAGCTATCTGTTTATGACAACCTCTCACATGCTTGCTCCTATCTCTGACACACACTCTGCACTGGAGGAGTAGAAGCACACTGCCCAGCTGGGGCACAGGTGCACCAGCAGGTAGTCCTAGGCCAGGCGAGTTCTCTATGCATGACTTGCAGCTGGAATACAGTACAAAGTGCTGGAATTAGGCCTGAGAATCAAGCCCAGAATGTTCAAGAGGCTTGGACCATAATCCTTCAGAAGATTGAATACGTCCTTGGAGTAGCACTTTGTATCCTTTGCTCCCTCAATGAAATTCTATGGTTCTCTGCTAGCAGCTTCTCCCTATTGCTTCATGGAACTACTCATACTATGATAGCATAACTACAGTTGCTAGCATCAGTGGGCATCTCTCAGGTCAAAACTTTCCCATAGTTTGGGAGGTTAGATCTAGCATTACAGACTCTCTGTAGTATTAGTTCCAGTCTGAAGATCAAACTCCAAATTAAGTAACTGTATTTTGCCTTCCTAAATTCCCTCTTTAATTTTAATTCTTCACTTCATGCCCTATAATGTTGTTGTTTGTTAAATAGCTACCACTTTTTACCTCCGAGGTGGATACTTTCTAAAAGTGAATGGAGTTATCCTTGTGAATAGTGTAAATAATTGTTCGTAAGTCTTTTAATACATAATCATGATAAATACCTAGCTTATATACAGTATATATTCATAGATGTCAAAATGCTTTACAAAAGAGGTAAGCATGATAATCCCTGTTTTACAGTTGGAGAAACTGAGCCATGGAGATGTGAAATACTTTGCCCAAGGTAATCCAGCAGACCGGGGCAGAGCCAGTATAGTCTCTGGGAATAGAATAGAATTGAGATCTTTTGAGTCCTAGTCCAGTTTTCTATCCAATAGGCTACTTCCTCCCCTGAAAGGCTCTGTCATAAAGGCAAAATATTGCACCAAAATAACCAGTGTAGTAATAAGTGTACAAATATCCATGGAAAGAAAACAACACATTAAACTGGAAAAGCCTGTTTAAGCATTGCCAAATGCAGAATGCCAATTACTGCACAGACATGCAAAGAAAGACACTCATTTGGCATTAAATACTGTATGCTGTTGAAAGGAGGATTCATTTTGAGGAGATTTAACCCCTTACAAATCTAGAAAAGTTGAAAGCAAATTCATAGTTAATGTGCTTTCTTTCTAGTCTTAATCATAATCAGAGCTGGATGAAGCTCCCCTGCTTTCCACAGATGAGGAGAGGGTGCCTCCCATCTCACAATTCCTGCAAAACTTTTTCTAGTCCCCACCAACACAGAACTGACTACTGAAAGGGGGAAAAAACGACGATTTCTCCTTCTGATATTACTGATCTCCACCAGGTCTTTTTAAAACAAATAAAATTAAATAAAGGAAGAGAGATCTCCAATTTTCATTATATTTAGTTATTGATAATGATAGGAAACCCAAGATAAGCTATTGGTTAGACTAGAAGTTCTCAAACTGTTGTCTATGGATCACCAGTGATCTGCAAGCTCCATTCAGGTTGTCCGTGGACAGTTCCCTCTAAGCAGCAGTTCTCCAGAAAAGGACCTGGGGATTACAGTGGATGAGAAGCTGGATATGAGTCAGCAGTGTGCCTTTGTTGCCAAGAAAGCCAACAGCATACTGAGCTGTATTAGTGGGAGCACTGCCAGCAGATCAAGGGAAGTGATTATTCCCCTCTATTCAGCTCTTTTGAGGCCACACTTGGAGTATTGTGCCCAGTTTTGGTCCCCTCACTACAGAAGGGATTTGGACAAATTGGAGACAGTCCAGCGGAGGGCAACAAAAATTATAAGGGGGCTGAGGCACATGACTTATGAGGAGAGACTGAGGGAACTGGGCTTATTTAGTCTGCAGAAGAGAAGAGTGAGGGGAGATTTGATAGTAGCCTTCAAGTACCTGAAAGGGTGGGGGGGTTCTGAAGAGGATGGAACTTGGCTGTTCTCAGTGGTAGCAGATGACAGAACAAGGAGCAATGGTCTCAAGTTACAGTGGGGAAAGTCTAGGTTGGATATTAGGAAACACTATTTCACTAGGAGGGTGGTAAAGCACTGGAATGGGTTACCTAGGGCGGTGGTGGAATCTTCTTCCTTAGAGGTTTTTAAGGCCAGGCTTGACAAAGCCCTGGCTGGGATGATTTAGTTGTTGTTGGTCCTGCTTTGAGCAGGGGATTGGACTAGAAGACCTCCTAAGGTCTCTTCCAACCCTAATGTTTTATGATTCTAAGGTGCGTGCCTGGGCGGCCACACACAAGAGAATGAAGGGCCGTCCACCTAATTAGTGGACCCACACAGGGGGAATAGAAAGTAGGTGGAAAGGGGCAGTGGGGTGAAAAGAGGGGGTGGCAAGAATTTGGGGTATTCTGGATTGCGGCGGTCAGAGAAAGGATTGACTTTCCCTAGATCCAGGGCTGCAGCTGCCAGGGAGAGACAGCCCTCCTTCCCACCCTCAGCTCTGGCTGCTGTGGTGGAGGAGAATCCCCACTCCTTCCCAGCCCCAGCTCGGGGGTTGCTGCAGTGGGGGAGAGAGGGCACATCCATTGCACTAGAAAGGTAAGACTACTGATATTAAAATATGAGTTGTGTTATTTTATTTGTAGAACAAAAGCATTTATTATTATTAAGTTTTTTTTATATAGTGCTTTTATCCAAAGTGCTTTACAATAATTAGCTAATGGTTGTCATAAACAGATAGCTAAGGGTTAACGTCTCTTTCACCTGGAAAGAAGTAATCTGAACCACCTGACCAGAGGACCAATCAGGAAACAGGATTTTTTTTCAACTCTGGGTGGAGGGAATTTTGTGTCTGAGTCTTTGTCTGTCTGCCTGCTTTTCTCTCAGCTTTGAGAAGTGATTTCTGTTTTCTAATCTTCTGTTTCCAAATGTAAGGACAAAAAGATCAAATAGTGAGTTATATGGTTTCTTTTCTTTGGTATTTACATGTCTATAGTTGCTGGAGTGCTTTGATTTGTATTATTTTTGAATAAGGCTGTTTATTCAATATTCTTTTAAGCAATTGACCCTGTATTTGTCACCTTAATACAGAGAGACCATTTTTATGTATTTTTCCTTCTTTTTATATAAAGCTTTCTTTTTGAGACCTGTTGGAGTTTTTCTTTACTGGGAAACTTCAGGGAAATTGAGTCTGTACTCACCAGGGAATTGGTGGGAGGAAGAAGTCAGAGGGAGATCTGTGTGTGTTAGATTTATTCGCCTGACATTGCATACCCTCTGGGTGAGGGGGGAAAGAGAGATTAACTCTCGGTAATTCTGTTCTCCAGGACTGGAAAACGGGGAGGGGGGAGTCCCTCTGTTTAGATTCACAGAGCTTGTGTCTGTGTATCTCTCCAGGAGCACCTGGAGGGGGGAAGGGAAAAAGGATTATTTCCCTTTGTTGTGAGACTCAAGGTATTTGGGTCTTGGGGTCCCCAGGGAAGGTTTTTCAGGGGGACCAGAGTGCCCCAAAACACTCTAATTTTTTGGGTGGTGGCAGCAGTACCAGGTCCAAGCTGGTAACTAAGCTTGGAGGTTTTCATGCTAACCCCCATATTTTGGACGCTAAGGTCCAAATCTGGGACTAGGTTATGACAATGGTACAAACAAAATTTGGAAAGATCATTAGGTGATCCGCTGAGACCTGCAGCAATTTTCAAGCGGTCTGCAGAAAAAAAAGTTTGAGAACCACTGGGTTAGACAGCTGGAGATGCAGAACTGAAAATAGGTAGAAAGTCAACCGGGAGAGGCAGATTTGTGAATCATCAGCTCACACAGGACAAATGACAGGACAAATGAAGTCATGATGGATCCCCCCAGTCTTGAGGTACAATGGCAGAGAAGGGGAAAGAGAAGGAGAAGCCACCAACAGTAATGTTGAAGGGGTGATTGGAGAAGAATGGCGCAAGTGGACTAGGTGATGGCAGAATCCCAGAAACCCAATGCAAAGAGCTATGGTGGAAGTAGCAATCAGCTCAGGAGAAAGCTGAGGAAATATTTAGTAGAGTAACAACAGAGAGGAGACCCTTAGACTGCCAGGAGGAGAGACTGGAATGAGCAGTCTCAGTGCAGTGGAAAAGGCAGAAACTATACTGTAGGGATCCTGGAGAAAGCTAACAAAGGAAATAAAGTAGTGGGAATATATGCAGACACTTGGAGGTGAGAGGAGGAGGGCGACTGGGCTGTAGTTTGAGAAAGCATGGAGATCATGAGAAGATGTAAGACAGGGGGCACCAAAACATGGCTGAGGAGTGCAGGAGAGGATCCAGTTAAGAGCAAATATTTAAAGAAGAGGTGAGAGGTAAGTGGTCAGGAGGAGATGGATATGGGAAGCAAGTGAGGCACTTCAGAGCCTGAAACTGCTATGGAAGAGGAAGGAAAAAGGCTCACACCTGTCAGCCCCACTTCCCCCAGTGTAGGAGAACACTTCCTGTCCCCTATAAGTTAATCTCCCTTTCTGTGTGTGTGACCTTACGTTCTCTACTTAATATATTATCACAAAATTGCTTCCATCACCGAGGGAGCAAGTGCCTCTGATTAAACCTACCATGCCACAGAGCTTAGGAGATGCTACAGAACTTCTTGTATGCCCTTGTAAAGCCACAGCAGCTCGTAGAATCTGATTGACTTTATTTTATTTCCCTAGCAGGGCCTACGGGAAGGTAGATAGTACATCAGCTGCTGAAGGATGTACTGGGCTTCCTGCTTGTTTTCTTATGTTATATTGATTAAAACAGAAGCAGCAGCCTCCCAGCACAGCCCTTCAGTCAGCCATGCCGACAGCCTAATAATAACATGAAATGTACAAAGTACTGGCCAATAAAATAGATGGCAGGAATGACAAATGAAGAGAAATTGTACTTCATTTTTTAAATTTTTAATATATTTTCCTTCCTCTCCCCACTACCTTTTTTCTCTTCTGTTCTGAGACATTGTGCAACACAGTTTATGTGAATCTCTGATTAAGTAGCACTGTCTGAGCAAATCCCTTGCTTGTTGGTTGGTTGTTTTTGAATTCTCACTGCAGAGGTGATTTTGAAGTGAATAAATAATTTCCTTTATTCTCTCAGATTTACCACTTCTTCAAACTCGACTGCCCCTTCCCCCATCAGGAAAAATAAAAAAAGTGAGGAGATAATAATAGAAAGGATAGCCCTGCACAGGTCCAAGAGGAGGGAGAGGAAAAGCTGGATTGTAATAGGTCATTTATACCTCTAACTACATGGTTTTAAAAAGGTAAGGTGTAGATAAGGAACAATAGAAAGACCTTATCAGAATATTCTCAAACAGGGAGGCACGTATTATAGAACATACTCACAGAGAGCAATTTTCAGAAAAAATAGTAATTTTCTTAAGGAGATATTACCATTTTTAAAAAAGCTATTATACATCTTGAATGTACTTCTTAACTCTGGATAATGACTCCACACTGAGTCTCAGATGCAATTGCTTGGAGAATTAGCTAGCTGGAATGGATTGCTTTACACCACTTCAGCTTCATAGTGGAGTCCCATTTCCAATTGACTTTTATTGTGTCAGCTTTGATTAATTGGCTGAAATTAGGAAAGAACTGAATGAAGTTCCTAAAGCCAAAATCAATACACCTTTTACACCAAGCGACAATGGAGGAAAACTTTGGGGAACATATGTCATCTTAATGCAGGTTTATCCAAAATACTATAGTTATTTTTTATTCCTCCATCTTTATGGCCAAGCCATTGACTCTGTCCTTCTCTCTTTCTAATAGTTATTAGACTTTTTTCCCTATGAAAACTTCATAAAAATGGCCTTTTTAAAAAAGTTTTTCAATACAATAAAGGTTCCAAAATTTTCAGTGACTTTTTAACCAAAAGATTTATTAATATCATTTTCAAAATATGTACTGAAATGTTTTGTTTACTGAAAGCCACATTTTCCTACTTAAAACTGGTTTTTGGTAACAAAAAATAATTGAAAATGACCTTACTAAGAATTTTGCTTAATATGAGGAAAATGGATCAATTTTGAATGCAGAAAAATGAAAACAAAGAAAGTTCAATATTTTATGCAACCATTTCCCCAGTTTTTCCACTAGCTCTCCTATCTAATTTAATCAATCTATGGCATAGATGAACCTATGATTCTGTATCAAAACTTTATAGGCTTTAGTGTAGAATGGTGACATCCTCAATCAAGCAATAACACTCCCACTCCTGCCACACTGGCTTTCCCTGGGCCATGATATCAAGTTTATATTTCTCTCTGCCTGCAGACTTCATATTGTGTCCTCTCCTCAACTCTTGTGCTCTATCAATGATGCCAGCAACAGCACCTGATTACTTCCTTCTCCAGCTCACATCTTCATTCCTTTTTCTAGGCTACCCCACCTATGCATGGAAAGACCTTCCCAATCCCCATGTGTTAGGCTTCTAACTTCTCCTTATTCAACTAAGTCCTAAACAAATGTTGTGAAGAGTACTGTTCTCCTGAGATTTTGATCATTTCTGAGTGGCAACTGAAAAATAAGCACAATTCTTATGTGAGGTCCACAAACTCTAACACCTATCAGACTGATACTTGAACTGCGGACAATAGGAGCTGCGGGGTGGTGCCTGTGGCTGGAGGCAGCGGGTGGAGCCGCCTGGCTGCACTTCCACCTAGGAGCTGAGGAACATGTCGCCGCATCCAGGGAGCCCCCCAATTCATGGAGGATAGGTCCATCAATGGCTATTAGCAGGGATGGGCAGGGATGGTCTCCCTAGCCTCTGTTTGCCAGAAGCTGGGAATGAGCAATAGGGAATGAATCACTTGATTACCTGTTCTATCCATTCCCTCTGAGACACCTGGCATTGGCCACTGTCGGAATATAGGATACTGGACTAGATGAAACTTTGGTTTGAGCCAGTATGGCTGTTCTTATGCTCCATCCTGGAGCCCCCTCCTGTACACTGAACCCCTCATTTTTACCCCACCCCAGAACCCGCATCTCCAGCCAGAGCCCTGACCCCCTCCCACACTCCATTCCCCTGCCCCAACCCCTGCCATCTATTTTATTGGCCAGTACTTTGTACATTTCATGTTATTATTAGGCTGTCGGCATGGCTGACTGAAGGGCTGTGCTGGGAGGCTGCTGCTTCTGTTTTAATCAATATAACATAAGAAAACAAGCAGGAAGCCCAGTACATCCTTCAGCAGCTGATGTACTATCTACCTTCCCGTAGGCCCTGACCCCCTCCCACACTCCATTCCCCTGCCCCAACCCAGTGACAATGAGCGAGTGAGTGAGGGTGGGGAAGAGTGAGGGGGGATGGGGTGATCAGGGGGTGGGGCCTCTAAGTAGAGGCAGGACCTTGGAGAAGGGGATGGGAGAAGAGTGATCCGTTTTGGGCAATTAGAAAGTTGGTAACCCCACTATCAGTCTCTGCCCTCTACTTCCCCTCCTTTAAATACAAAATGAAAGGAATCAAAACCATGTTGAGTTAAGATCTTTCTTTCTATCTCCTCTTATGACATACCTCATCTATGTCTGTTTTCTAGATTGTAGACATTTTGAAGCAGGAATTGTCTTTGTTTGTCTCTTTGCCCAGCACTGAGCAGACTGTCAGCCCTTAACAAATAATGAAGAAGTAGAAGTGTAATTCCTTTACACTAGTGAGAACATGTAAATATGTATTATTTTTAATTCCTTCCCCAGAGAGAGAGAGAGAGAGAGAGAGCTGACTGAAGAGCTAATTTTGTGTGGCATGTGTTCATTTGCAAGAAGAGCTATAGCTCACATAGGCCTGTGCCCAGTTTTGGTGGCAGTGCTGGAATACAAATTTACATGCTGCTTCTAAATTGCAGAGATTGCACAGACAATTTGGTATTTAAAGTTTTGTTTGTTTGTTGTTGTTGTTGGTTTGTTTTTTTTTAAGGCAAATCTTTATGATGATTCTGATACAAGGATCTAATTGAAGCAAAGTCTTATGAGCTACTAGGCTAAGATTTGTGTTAGGTTTTCCACTGTGATCACCTGCTTACACTCACAGGGTTCAGGCTGTAGGGCTAAACATTGCAGTGTAGATGTCTGGGCTTGGGCTGGAGGATGGGGTCTGAGACCTCGTGAGGGGGAAGGGTATCAGAGGCCAAACTCTAGCCCCAGCCCAATTGTGTACACTACAGTTTCTAGCCTCTGAGCCCTGCAAGCCCATGTCACCTGACCTGGGCCAGCTGCAGCTGTGCCACAGGTCTTTTATTGCAGTGTACACATACCCTTGGGCTATGTCTACACTGCAATTAAAAATCCAGAGACTGGCCTGTGCCAGTTGACTCAGGCTTGTAAGACTTGGGCTAAGGGGGCATAAGTTGGTATAAAAGTTCATGCTCAGGCAGAGGTCTAGGGCCCTGCAAAGTGGGAGGGTCCCAGAGCTCAGGCTGTAGCCCAAGCCCAAATGTCTACACCATACTGAAACAGCCCCTTAGCCCGGGACCTGTGAGGCCGAATCAGCTGTCATGGGCCAGCAGGAAGTACCCTTAGAGAGCAAAGGCATTCCAAGGTTCAAATGACAGGTAGATTGAAGGGTAATGGGCTGCAGGGCTCTTCTTTCAGCCCTTTTCAGGGCTTTCAAATACACTTCATAAATATGAAAACTTTCCCGAGATGCTGGATTATAGCAGCAGATAGCATTCATAATCCTCACCATTATTCTGAGAAATCTGCAGTCCTGTTTGGGAAATCTGAAAATCTGCCTCACTATTTTGAGCAACCCCCCCCCCCTTAGAATTTGGAGTTATTATTTTGCATGGATGCTAAACATGAATATCACACATACACACACACACACACAGAGTTGTCTTTATATGAAATTAGCAAAAAGATTCACTGTTTTTATATCTAAAGTAGAAATTTTAAAGTGCTCTAATAATAAATCCCATTAAAAAATACTGTCCAAAAATGCAAAAGGCACTTTTCAAAGAAAATCACTCAAAAGTAAGGCCATGTAGTAAGTAAGCTCTTTATTTTTTAATGCACTATCTAAATAAGCCCATCAGAAGAGTCATTCCATTATGATGCGACTCTCATATTTTGAAGGTCATGTACAAATGCTACTTCTCAGTCACTAGGTGGAATTCCTGGCCACCTGATTTACTGAGTTAGATACATTAAGGATGGAATTTATTAAACAGTGGATTATTTTATCACCAGTAATATCTGGGCTAAAACTGAACCTTGGATCCTAATCTGTTTTGTGCGTGGATGTAATATGAAAAGAGTCAGGGGAAAAATATATTCAAACACCTGGAAACAAACCCACACTCTACAGTTATGTTTCTATGTCAAATCCAAAGCCAAGAAAGGGGCCAGTTCTGTTTCAGGAGTGGCAAAAATCTCATAATAACATGCCTTGCAAGATTTCACTTCAAGGTGGGAAAATTTCATGAACTCATTTAGCTGCTACTGCAATGACCTGTGAGATCCATGACTTTTGTGAGATTTTCATGGTCTGGGGCTCAAATCTCATATATGCATCTTAGTACCGATTTGGACATGAATTTGAACTCTAGCATAACCTAATCTGGATCTGGTTCCAGCTCCTAACTCCATCTCTTGCTATAAACTAAGAGAAGGTCAATCTGAGGACATGTTCCAGAATGCAAAGCAATCGACTGCTGCAGAGTTCAGTGGGAGTTATTCCTGTAACGTACAGCATTCAAGACTGGCTGAGGAAGTTTACTTTCCTCTGAAGTACTGGACATTGACATCCACCAGAAGCAAAATATCAGATTAGATGGGAATATGTGGAATAGCAAACCCTGTCTTAAATTTAAACCACACTTCTGTTTCAGGGTCTTCCCTGAGAGCTTTGGTGGTTCCTATACCTACTTGAAATTTCTTATCTCCAATTAAAAAAATTTATTGAAAAATTTTTTTGAAATACATTTTTTTTTCAGAATTTCTGGCTGAAAATTTTGAATTTTTGTTGAAAAATGGAAACCCTCCAAAATGACATTTTTTGGCAACTAAAAATCTAAATGTTGCAGTGAAAAACCTACAATTTTCAGCTATCTTCCAAAAGCCATACAAATATCAGGTTTTGGCTGCAAGCTTTTGGTTTTCTGATAAAAAATCCATTTTTTTAAAAGAAAGTCGATAATTTTGATGAAAATTTTAATGTATTCAAAACCAGAACTTTCTGTTGAAGAAAGGTTTTAATGGAAAATGTACAACCAGCTTAATGGCTTTCCTTGATGGCAGTTCCTGGGCCTTTTATCTCACACTCAGCAGCCTTTTTTATGACTCAGTGAAATAAAAAATTAGTCTGAAAGCACAATGTGCAATTGGAAGGAGGATATATAGAATCTTTCCTCTCCAGATACAGCTGACCCAAACTGTATGGACTTTATGGAACTGTACTGGAATCCTAAGCATGAGAGACTAGAAAAGTGAAAAATATTCAGTAAATAGGCCATTTATAGAGAAACAGTCTCTGTCTAGCTATTTTGCCTGATGCCAAAAAGGTATTTGATCTAAATTAATGCAAGTAATTATACTGGCTGTTGCAAGAATTCAGATACAATCAGAGATCCTTTTATTAATTGAAACAGCATCTTTTATACTTGCTCTGATGTTGCCTTCTAATAGAATAATCTCAAGCCATTAGCATTTAAAGAAAAATTAGGTAAAAATGCCTCAAACTGCACCCCTTCTTATGATTTTTACTACTAGTAGAGAACCCTTGGCACAACTATTTAGATTGAAATGAGTATTAAATGAGTATTAATTCCTATCAGTGTGTTGAACTATGAAGCATATTCTTCTGAGGAAACTAAATTTAGGTTCCAAATATACATTGTTTTAACCCAAAACAAGACAGAACATAATCAAAGATAATGTAAAATGGGTTTACTGACAGAGTCTGAGTTTGGGTTAAATTTTGGCTTCACTGCAACCATTCTGTTATGAAATGCTATAATCAGCTGTTCGCCTGCAACTTCTGCTCTTTTGTGTTAGAGGCAAAACAAGATCCAGATGTAGACCCCTTCTAATTTATCATCCCATTCCAAATTTGAATTAAATGGTAAGACGGGCAGAAAGATGTTTGGATTTGAGGTTTTGGTCTGGACATGTCCCTCATAAGAATAGAAATATTTTCATGAAATTTAAGATAAAAATCAATACAAAAATGTAAACATTCCCTTGCAGGTTTGGAGACCCAAACCAGTTCTTATGCATTATTCAAATCCTCCAGAAACTGAAGGTGAAACTGACTCTGAACAGCAGATGGAACAACCTAGTCTAGTTTCACTTTCCAGGATGACTAAAATGTAGGAAGTAAACAAAGAGTGTAAGTAATGAAAAGTATGAAAAGTAAAACACAGTTTAAATCTATTTTTTTCATAATTTATGGTATAACATAGGTTAAGGAATGTTGTTTTTCAAAGTATACAAACACTGATTTTTGGGTGTAGCTGAAGAACATCTTTGCATTCCTCTGATGCTTGGCAGGCTGTGTGTTGGGTTGGTCCTCTTTAGTTCCCACGGGGCCATTATAGCTGCAATGGTTTTCCACAGCACAGAGAAACAGTGGTGTTGCTTCATTTTCCCTCAGACATGCTCCTGACTGGACATAGGGATGGAGGATAGAATAGGAGCTGCTATAGCAGCTTTGCAACAGTGAAGGATTCCCCCTGTGCTGTGGTAATCTTTCTATAGCTGGATGTGCCAGCTGTAATGCAGGGACTCAAAATAGCCAAGGCTCAAAGCCAATGTCTTTTGTTAGAGGCAGACTCAAAACTCATAATGGACATTGAGTGACAACACTGGAAGGGGAGGGCATGAGACTCAAAAGCAGGGCTGGCTCCAGGCACCAGCATAAGAAGCAGGTGCTTGGGGGAGCTAGTTCAAAGGGGCAGCACTCCCTCTGGTATAGGGGCAGCACGTCTGGATCTTTGGCGGCAATTTGGTGGCAGCTCTCTCATTCCCTCTCTTCCTCTTTGAGCTGCTGCCAAATTGCTGCAGGAGAGGGAGGACCCGCAGTCGAACTGCTGTCAAAGAAGCGGCGCGATTTAGCTGCCGCCAAAGTGCAACTGCTTGTCTTTTTTTTTTTTGCCACTTGGGGTGGCAGAAAAGCTGGAGCTGGCCCTGCTGAAAAGATAATGATGCATAGGCTCATATTCTCCTGTTCATGATGAGTCCATGCTTCCAATGGATCTCTTCACAAAAGGTTTTCCTGTAAGACTATAGTTCAGGTCACCCAAGCCAGTGGATCTAATTCTAAGATCAATCCAGAAGAGACAGATTATGCAATACCCCCAGTGTAAAAGTAGAATTAGCTCTTGATTCTATTCTTGGACACTATTCTAGGATTATTTGGCCTCTGTCTTAACTTTATTTAGTGGGAATGGTCCCATGCTGTAAGATATTAATATATATTAGCACAATATATATTCAGCAAATGCACAGTTGAATAAGCAGAAGCAAACTATATATATGCTAATGGACTAAGGAAACACATCATAGCTCATGTATTGATGGCCTTAGACTCCTAATCTTCCTGTGACATATATGTAACCACATTGGTCAGTGTATGTTATGCGTCCCTCTCCGAGTCCAATCCACAGAAGATGTGAATCTGTCTACGTTGCAGCTAGAAGTGAACCTTCCAGCCTGGGACAGACTCATGCTAGCTCCGCTCCAACTAGCTGCTAAAAATACCAGTATAGGCATTGCAACATACGGGGAGGCTTGAGGTAGCCATCCCCACTCTCCCAGATCTGAGTTCAAGTGGCTAGCACAAGCCACTACCTATGCTGCAACATCTTCCTGGCTGTTTTTGGAATACTAGCTCAAGCAGAGGTAGTGCAAGTCTGTTTACCCAGGCTGGGAAGCATGCTTCCAGCTGCTGTGTAGCCAGCCTTTACAGCCCTACCCAGAGTCTGGTTCTTTAACTCAAGCTATAGAATATTTAGTTTTCAGCTGTAAAGATCCCTGGTTCAATACTTGGTGTTGAGCAAGATTGCAGCTGTCACATATATACAAGTGGCTAATGACTTCATATTGCTCCTAATGGATCAAACATGGTTGGGAAGGTTTCCTTTTCTGGTAGAGCCTGCAGGCCCCCAATGGGGAATCTCCTGTGGTGATATGCAGGTTGGTCCACTCATCATCATCTCTAGTAATGAGATGGGGGAAACACAAAATGGCTGAGTTCACTCCAACTATCCTGCCAGTAGTAGGGTGGTTCACCTCTTTTCCTAGACTAGGTAATATAAACAAACCTTCCAGCAAAGAGACTTTCTTGATATAGACTTTCTTGAAATGCATCCGACGAAGTGGGTATTCACCCATGAAAGCTCGTGCTCCAAAACGTCTGTTAGTCTATAAGGTGCCACAGGATTCTTTGCTGCTGCTTTTACACATCCAGGCTAACACGGCTACCCCTCTGATACTTTCTTGACATAAATAAACTAATAATGAGGGAAAATTTGTCTGGAATAAGTTATTGACTCACATTTCCATACAATATATTCCATTTTATCATTTCAGGGTTCACTGTTTCTCACTCAACCATGTTCTGTCTATTCAGTATTTCAGTCCCTCACAGATTGTCTTTGCAGTGAGGTACAATTAGATGTCTGTGTACAGCGCCCAGTCCCATGGTGCCACTAATTACTAAGTCATTCTTTTTCATATGAGCTTTATTCTCTTCTGGATGTCACTACATGGAGATTGGCTGGGTAAAAAATCATTCAATTAACTTGTCACATCACCCATCCATCCACCCACCCACATCTCTATTAAAAAACCCTATTTGTCTCTACAAAAAAAGGATAGAAGTCAAAAATGCAGTTTTTTCCTTTTGTTTTGGTAGCTTCTATTGGTTTGAGACACATTATAGTTTCATTCAGTTTACCATATATTACAATATTCACATATTTTTAGTTTTCAATGTCTTCTGATTTTGTATTAACAGTGAAGTGCTTTATAGAAGTTATCAGTCAGGGAGAAGAGAGAGGAAATAGGTTTTGGCAACTCAGGAAGTTAGGAGGGGTCAGTAAGGGATTGGTGCTAAGAATATTATATGGATGCTCTTCCTAAAAATGATCAGTGAAACATTTAACAGTGTTGACATTTAAATGACCATTTTTATGTTTCAGGGTTAACAACCTATAGAATGAATGAATGAATGAATGAATGAGGCAGTTCTAATCACTCTTATAACTATTCCATCTCCAGACTTGAAGAGACAACTCTGCTTAGGTTTACATCTGTTTCACATTTTGAAGGTATTCAAAAATGGAAGGGCTAGCAACACATTTCTCACATTCTGGAGCACAATTCTGCAGCAAAAGTTGGATACCATGATGAACTCAACAGCCACAGAATTGCAAAATGCATGGGATATTTGAAAACAGAGGACTTTATTCTCCCACAATGTCAATCTGAAAATGTCTGTTTTCATCAGTTTAGGAAAAATGAAAGGGTTGAAGATACTTATACAAACCTGTAACTTACAGATGTTAAAATACTGGATTATAATTCCGTTCTGATTTTTGCAACTTGTCTGGCTGAAGATCCAAATTATCCTCATTGGAATTCACAACAGGATTTACCCATAAAATACTTCATAATAAAGAAATTTAAAAATCAAGTGTTCTTTGGAGACCTCAGAGTCTCCATGACCTCGTTAAATTGTTATTCGTACAATATGCTTCCTAGCCACGAGGGTCACTTTGCTGCTAAGATACTTCACACAGGGAAAGCGATAAATCTCAGTTAATATTTCACAACTCTCTCTGGCAATTAAAGTTTTAAATGGCATCTTCCACACATAGCCAATAAAATGGGAATCTAAAAGAAATGCCAGATAGCCTGGAAAAATATTCAACTACTTTTCTATATAATGTTATGTATGTCATGCTAATCTCAAGAAAAATGGGCATAATTCCTTACTGAGTTACTCCAGTTTTAAACTAGTCTAATGCTGGGGGAGTTGCATTGGCTTAAAGTTTGGAGTACCAAGTGCTGAATCACTGGAAATGTCTTCAGGAAGTCTTGTTTCTTAAATAAACTGATTTCTATGGCATCTGGGAATTCAAAGAGTGATTGCCCATCTCCTTTTCCTTTTCTGTTTTGTGGTGACAATTCCTCTCCACATCTGATGATAATAAAGGATGAAGTTAGATCTCCATTTTTAACCACTTTTAACTTTGAGTTGGATGGCTTTCATCAAGTTCAGTCTGGGCAGTTCACTCAGTGGGTATGGCTACACTTACATTTGTGCAGCGCTGGGAGTTACAGTTGTGTTCGTACAGCTGTGTAGGGACAACGCTGCAGTGTGGCCACACTGACAGCTACCAGCGCTGCAGTGCGGCCACATTTGCAGCATTTGCAGTGCTGTTGGGAGTGGTGCATTGTGGGCAGCTATCCCACAGAACACCTCGTCCCATTTTGGCGCCGTGGGTTGTGGGAAGGGGACGGAAGGGTGCGGGTCATTCCACTTCCTGTCCCAATGCCCCGTGGTGCATCGCTACACATCCCAGCAGTTTGGCGCCATTGTGAGTCTGCAGCACGATTTCTGTTAGAAATGGAGCCCGAGCTGCTGAGGACCTTGCTGATGAATGTTGCTAGCACATCACGTTTGGCAGTTGAGCTATTCCTTCGGCTCCAAAGTGACAGTGAGGAGTCAGCCGATGATATTGATTCGCCTGACACGCAAGACACTAAATTGCTAGTGGCAGTAACAGACGTGCTCAGTACCGTGGAACGCCGCCTTTGGGCTCGGGAAACAAGCACTGAGTGGTGAGATCACATCGTCCTGCAAGTCTGGGATGACGAGCAGTGGCTGCCAGAATTTTGGATGAGAAAAGCCACTTTCATGGACTCTGTGAGGAGCTTGCCCCCCCCCTGCGGCGCAAGACACGAGATTGAGAGCTTCCATGCCAGGGAGAAGCGGGTGGCTATTGTAATCTGGAAGCTGGCAACTCCAGACAGCTACCGATCAGTCGCAAAACCAGTTTTGGAGAGGGAAAGACGACCACTGGATAGTGTTGATGCAGTTTGCAAGGCCATTAATCGCACCCTGCTAGAAGAACCGTGAGTCTGGGGAAGGTGCAGGACATTGTGGATGCTTTACACAAATGGGTTTCCCTAGCTGTGGAGGGGCAATAGATGGGACGCATATTCCTGTTCTGGCACAAGCCCACCTGGCATCCGAGTACATTAATCGGAAGAGGTATTTCTCCAAGCGCTTGTGGATCACCGTGGGCGTTTCACTGACATTTACTCAGGATGGCCTGGAAAGGTGCATGATGCACGCATCTTTCGGAACAGTGCCCTGTTCAGGAAGCTGCAGGCTGGGACATTTTTCCCAGACCGCAAGATCACAGTAGAGGACATCAAAATGCCCATTGTGATCCTTGGAGACCCCGCTTACCCCTTAATGCCATGGCTCATGAAACCGTATACAGGGAAGCTTGACAGGAGCAAGGACCGGTTCAACTACAGGCTGAGCTGGTGCAGAATGACTCTGGAGTGTGCTTTCGGCCATTTAAAGGGACACTGGAAGTGTCTTTATGGGAAGCTAGACTTGGGGGAAAGCAGCATCCCCGCTGTTATATCCGCGTGCTATACCCTCCATAATATTTGTGAAGGGAAGGGTGAAACATTCAGTGAGGAATGGACCTCTGAGGTTCAACGAGTAGAGGCTGAATTTGCACAGCCAGAGAGCAGGGCTACTAGAGAGGCCCAGCACAGGGCTTCAAGGATTAGGGATGCCTTAAGGGAGCAATTTGAGGCTGAAAGCCAACAGCAATGTTTGGTGCATTGCACGGGTGTGAAGTGCAGTGGTTACAATGATTTGCTGTGCCTGTTTTTCCCTTGGGGTACAGTATTTCTCACTTTCTGCAATAATAAAAAATGTTTTAAAAGCCAAGAAATCATTTATTCAAAATACAGTACATAAAAGGGCAGGGGGGTAGGGTGCTGGACTGTACATTCAGAGGTTTGAATATGTCCTCCCTGGATTGCTGTGCAATGCCTGCTGCACTTCAGGATTAATATGCTGCATGGTGATGGGGGTTGAGTGCATAGGATAAGGGTTGTAGTTCTCAGGGCTGGTAGGTGAACGTACAGGTGTTGGGGGCAGCTGGTGGTGGTAAGAACCAGGCTGCTGGAGAAAGGTGTTTTGAGCAAACACTGGGGCACAAGGGAGAGAGCTTTGGGGAGGTCGGGTTAGCATGGTACTGATCTGCCTGCATGGCTACGAGAGACTGCATACAGTCTGTTTGGCGCGCCAGGAGGCTTATCAGCTGCTTTGTGCTTTTCTTGGTAGCCAGTTCCTTTCTCCTGCTTTGTGTTTCCTTCCACTCATGCATTTTCTCTCTCCAGTCCTGCAGCCTCTTACTCTCTCTGGCATACTGATTCCTAACTGCTTTCACCAAATCTTCTTTGCTTTTCCTTGGTTTAAGCCTCAAGTTCTGTAATTTTTCAGCAGTCTGTGATAGGGCCGGAGGATTCAAGGACACTTAAAAAAACAGAAATAGAAACATTTAATACAGAGGCTGCATTGTTTATTATCACAGTGAAGGAGTTTGTAGACTATTTGTAGCATCATTTACACATAGCAAACATAGCACAGAGAGGCCACAGCAGAGAAGACATGGTGAGTAATGGCGTGAGTGTTTCTGCCGCGACTCACCTGGGAAGGGGAGCTGCTTAAGTCAGGGCTCACTGGGGTTTCTGTGCATTGGGGAAAGCAGAGAGCAGCTGAGGGGGACCTGCACTGAACAGTATCCCTACATTTTCAACAGGATTTTCTACTGCCAGATACATCACTGCTGTGTGTTATCTTGGAAGAGCGGGAGGGTCTTCTACAGCAATGTGGATTCCACCCTGGTCCCTATGCAGGTTGCCTGTGTGCAGCAATGGTCCCCCCACCCCTCGCGGCACAGTGGCGTGGACGAGTTAGACTGACCGGGACAAGGACCACTGTGGCTCTCCCTATAAACTTGCGCAAGCGCATTGCCCACGCTCTGGCTGAAACTTTTGAAGAGATTACTGAGGCTGATTACCAAGATGTGATAGACAAAATCAATGGCACACTAACACTTTCATTTCTCAAAAAACTTCTGTGTAGCATTGCTGGCACAGAATAGCTGCAAAACCAAGTGACTGACCTCTAATATGTAATACTTCCCAGTTTCAAAGCACTTTTCAAATGCTAATTCATCCACACAGCATTTGTGTGACCTAGGTAAATTACTATTTTGCAGATGGGGAAACTGAGGCACAGACCAAAAAGCATATGGAAATGATTTGTGCAAGGCTACAGAAGGAGTAATTGTCAGAGCTCCATGTGTGAATATATAGAGTGAGAGTTTGTTTCTCAGAGCTTCTGGTCCAAGCTCAAGCTACCCATGATGAGCTAAGTTAAGGAGAATGAGCTCATCTAGGCAGTTAATTGAGTGACAATGGCCTGACAAAAGGCAATCAGGGCTCAGTTACAAAGAAGTGCTGAGAGAGAGAGGCTCTCCTAAGGGTAAGTAGCTCCCAAAGATCACAGGCCTCCAAGGAGGACAACTGTGCAACCCTTGGCCCAAAGAGGAGAGGCTTTATTTCAGGCTTTTTTGTATTTAATAACGTAGAATCCCTTGCAGGGGCATTTTGTCTTACATGCTTTCGGACTGTGTGGAGTTCTTAAGGGGATTGAGAGAAGGGAAACTGAGGCCAGGAGTGCCACACTAGCTCAGGAGAAGGAACTAGAGGACAGGCGTGTCCTGCAATGTGGTTTTATTTATGTAAGTGTGGGATAGCTCTATTACTCACAAGTGACAAGTCCACAAGTGAATTATGGAGATTACCCCAAATGAGTGCCAATAGAGCCCTCATGCCACCATATATTCCTTAAATATATTATTTATGCCTATTTAGGGCCAGATTCTTAACCTCTTACTTACTTTAAGCAATACCTTACTAAACAAATCGTCCCATTTGAATGAATGGGGATTGATTATATAGTGAGATATCACTCAAGGTGAGAAAGGAGGTCACAATTTGGTCCTCTAAAGCACCTCTCCATTTGTTACAGGCACCTTTTACATACCTTAGAGTACAGATATCTTGCCCTCCAGATTGCAAGAAGATTTTACATGTGGGTTAGATTTATTAAAAGCTTTTCTGAGACAATTTTTTGCATCCTTTCACATGGGTATCAGATGCCTGAGTTGCCATGAGTCATGCACATCTCCAGGGAAGCCATATCAACTTCTAAAAATAACTGAAATTAGCCTTTCTTTATCACAAATTATAGTGGATTTTAAAGCCAGTATTTCATAGCATTTTAGATCTTGAAGCAAATGTCGTCTCAGTGGGTAGCTGGACATCTCCCTTTCCAGTGGCATAAAGATCCCTTTTCTAACACTATGAGATTGTGAGATATCAGACTTTAACATCATGTCATTTTTATATATAGAAGAGCTGTTACTGTCTCAGAACTGATTGTTTCCTATTCTGGAATTTGGTCGCTGTAATTTTGAGGAGAAATTCCATAAGCTAGGTAAAGAGAAGGAGAAAATATTTATTTGTTTTTCCCAAATAATGACTGTTTGAATGTTCTCTGGGTGCTGGAATGTTAGGAGAGTTAGACATGAGGAGATGGATTAGTTGTTAGAAGGTAGGTGAGGAGATAACATTCTTTATCTCATTGCTCTGCAATAGAGCACATGCTATTACCTCCACATAGGTGTGATTTACTGAATAGACATGCACAGCTGGCACCAAACAACAAACAATATAGTCCATCCATGTTTTTGAACAGGTAAGTCTTCTCTTATAGGAAAGACTAAGAGGCAAATAGAGTCTTTTCTGCAGCATGACACGTTTACATTTTGCTAGTCTCATCAAGCATCAGGGCTTCAACTTGAGTTACAATGCTCCTTTCCTCCTTCCCAGCTCAGACACCGGCAGGGACCAAGAAAGGGGGGAGAAAAAACACACTGCGGTTCCCATAAACTGGGTTTCTAATCTTTACAGTCCTGCCTCAAAGGGCCACTGGCACATGCTGATAAAACTAATACAAGGCTGTGTCTCTGAGACCACCAGAGAAAAATGCAGCATGACAAATTCCCCTTAACTTTTGCTGTGTTTCCACAGCTACTACAAGGAGACATCCCAGAGAAATAGCTAAACTCTCAGTGCTTGAGTGGTGAAGCCCCTCACTAAGTGATATAGGGACTCAGCTGGCATGCGATATAATGTTTCACTTTAGACATTTTCTTCATCCCACAAATCTGCACCAAAGAACTTTGGCTAAATGAACCATTAAAACCATAAACCAAGCAAAGCAATTCTGGAGTGGAGGCCGCTGGTCAGTAGAGATGGTGATGAATCAAAACCTGGGATCTGAACACTGTCTCTAATAGGTCTAAACTGCCTCAGAGAAAGTTTGTGTCCAGAGTTGTATCTTGTGGCTCAAGTCTAACGCTGCTCATTGGGAGTCCTCTGCAAACTACTATTCAGTGAACATGCAGCTCTGTCTGAACATAGGCAGGTTTATTTGCTAGTGATGGTTAAACCTCAGTAGGTTAGAAGGCTCAGCAAGGAGGCTATTTGAATTGATTTGATCCTGGCTGGCTGAAAAGATAGGCTAGAAACATTGCAGGAGTTTTCTTTACTCTGCTGAGCTGTACTTGTTTCAGCTAATTCTGTTGAATAAAGTTTCCAGGTAACCTCAATCTCCCCATCTCTCTCTAGTCCACTGTGATGGAATATACAAAACCTGTACTGGATAGCAAGGGGTTAAAGAACAACTCAGGGCCCAGGCAGCCCCACCCAGTCACACCCGCAAATCCTGGAGGCAGGGCTTTAAATGGGGGAGCAGAACCATTCAGAGGCAGCCAGCAGAAGGAAGCAGATGGCTGATCTGAGTGGAAAGTACTGCCCAGGAGTTCATTGCATGGGGCCTGACAACATAGGCTGTGCAAACCCACAAGGGAGAAGCAAGGGACACTGTGTTTGGGTCAGAGACCTTATTGGAGTGGTTCACTCTGGGAAGCTCAAGGAGATAGAGATAGGAAGTGGTCGGGGGAGAGGGCATTGGGTATAGCTGACTACCATTGGGCCCTGTACCAGAACCTGGTGAGGTAGGCCTGGGTTTCCCAACCCTTATGAGAGGACAATACCACAACAAGAGCTCTCTCCTCTAGGGAGAGGCCTGCTGGAAGAGACTGACTGTCCAAGGAAGCACACTGTGGTTGTGCACCTTTTACATCCACACACCAAATATCTGAATCAAAGGGAATGTTTGTGTAGAAATACTCAAATTAGCTTTGATCTAGCTAGCTCAGGTAGCACAGCCTGAAACTACAGCACATGGGTTTCACCATGGGCTAACCTTCCAAGTATTGCCAATAGCTTCACTGCTACTGTACTTGAGCTAGCTAGATTAAACAAACACTAACTTGAGTATGTCTATACCAGCTGCAATCCCACTCTATGATTTCACTGTAATCATATTCTGAGTGCTTCATGCCTGACAGATAGATAAATGGCTTGTTCTTAACTCTCCACAAGTACAAACCGTGTCAACCTAGAATTGAATTCCCCTCTGAGCTAGCACTGCAACTGACACAGGAGCTGAGAGAATGAAGCTTGTTCTTCTGGTTTCCAGGGTCCGTCTAGGGGTATGTCTACACTACGGGATTATTCCGATTTTACATAAACCAGTTTTGTAAAACAGATTGTATAAAGTCGAGTGCACGCAGCCACACTAAGCACATTAATTCGGCGGTGTGCGTCCATGTACCGAGCCTAGCATCGATTTCCGGAGCATTGCACTCTGGGTAGCTATCCCGTAGCTATCCCGTAGTCTCCCCCGCCCCTTGGAATTCTGGGTTGAGAGCCCAGTGCCACATGGGGCAAAAAACATTGTCGAGGGTGGTTCTGGGTACAGCCTCATCCCTCCCTCCGTGAAACCAGCAGACAACTGTTTCGTGCCATTTTTCCTGGGTGAACTGTGCAAACGCCATAGCACAGCAAGCATGGACCCTGCTCAGATCAAGACCGCAATCATGGACGTTGTAAACACCTCGCGCATTCTCGTGCAGTCTATGCTGAACCGGGACCTGCAAAGCCAGGCGAGGAGGAGGCAGCTACGGCAGAGCGGTGACGAGAGTGATGAGGACATGGACACAGAATTCTCTCAAACCGTGGGCCCCTGCGCTTTGGAGATCCTGCTGATAATGGGGCAGGTTCTAGCCATTGAACGCCAATTTGGGGCCTGGGAAACAAGCACAGACTGGTGGGACCTCATAGTTTTGCAGGTTTGGGACAATTCGCAGTGGCTGCAAAACTTTCGCAAGTGTAAGGGCACTTTCGTGGAACTTTGTGACTTGCTTTCCCCTGTCCTGAAACGCCAGAATACCCAGATGAGAGCAGCCCTCACAGTTGAGAAGAAAGTGGCAACAGCCCTCTGAAAGCTTGCAATGCCAGATAGCGACCGGTCAGTCGGGAATCAATTTGGAGTGGGAAAATCTACTGTGGGGGCTGCTGTGATGCAAGTAGCCAAAGCAATCATTAAGCTGCTGCTACAAAAGTTTGTGACTCTGGGAAACGTGCAGGTCATAGTGGATGGCTTTGCTGCAATGGGATTCCCTAACTGTGGGGGGGCGATAGATGGAACCCATATCCCTATCTTGGCACCGGGGCATCAGGGCACCCAGTACGTAAACCGCAAGGGGTACTTTTCAATGGTGCTGCAAGCACTGGTGGATCACAGGGGACGTTTCACCAACATCCACGTGGGATGGCCAGGAAGGGTTCATGACTCTCGCGTCTTCAGGAACACTACTCTGTTTAAACGGCTGCAGCAAGGGAATTACTTCCCAGACCAGAAAATAACAGTTGGGGATGTTGAAATGCCTGTAGTTATCCTAGGTGACCCAGCCTACCCCTTGATACCATGGCTCATGAAGCCATACACAGGCAGCCTGGACAATAGTCAGGAGCTGTTCAACTACAGGCTGAGCAAGTGCAGAATGATGGTAGAATGTGCATTTGGCCGTTTAAAGGCGCGCTGGTGCACATTACTGACTCGCTCAGACCTCAGCCAAATCAATGTCTCCATTGTTATTGCTGCTTGCTGTGTGCTCCACAATCTCTGTGAGAGTAAGGGAGAGATCTTTATGGCGGGGTGGGAGGCTGAGGCAAATCACCTGGCTGCTAATTACGCACAGCCAGACACCAGGGCGATTAGAAGAGCACACCATGAAGCGGTGTGCATCAGAGAAGCTTTGAAAACGAGTTTCATCACGGGCCAGGGTACGGTGTGACTGTTGTGTTTGTTTCCCCTTGATGAACACCCCCCCTTGATTGACTCATTCCCTGTAAGCAGCCCTCCCTCCCACTTCAATTACAGCTTGCTTAAGGAAATAAAGTCACTATAGTTTAAAAATCATGTATTCTTTATTAAAAAGTCATTATAAAAAGAGGGAGAGAAATGACAAGGTATCTCGGGTGTGGTTTGGGAGGAGGATAGGATGGAAGGAAAAGGCCACTAAAAATATTTCAAAGTAATGACAGCCTTTTGGTTGGGCTGTCCAAGGGGGTGGAGTGGGCAGGTACACGAAGCCTTCCCCCACACGTTCTTACACCTCTGGGTGAGGAAGATGTGGAACATGGTGAGTGGTGAGGGTGGTTACATAGGGGCTGCAGCGGCTCTCTGTGACTCTGCTGCTGTTCCTGAAGCTCCACCAGACGTCAGAGGATGTCAGTTTGATCACGCAGCAGCCCCAGCGTTGCATCCTGCACTGCATATCTTCCTGCCTACACCTCTGATCTTCCTGCCGCCACCTCTCATCTTGAGCGTCCCTCCTGTCCTCACGTTCACTGGCATCTTTCCTGCAATTTGATACCACATCCTTCCACTCATTCAGATGAGCTCTTTCATTGTGGGTTACTTCCATGATTTCAGAGAACATTTTTGTCTCACTTCTTTTTTTTCCTCCGCCTTATCTGAGATAGTCTTCGGGATGGAGTAGGGAGGCTTGAAAAATTTGCAGCTGCATGAGGGAGGTAAAAAAGGGAGAGAAGTATTTAAAAAGATACATTTTACAGAACAATGGTTACACTCTTTCACAGTGAACAACACTATTCAACTTACATAGCACATGTGGTTTCACTACAAGGTCGCATTTTGCATCTTAATATTGAGTGCCTGAGGCTCTGGTGTTAGAGATCTCACAGACGCAGGTCCGGGCAGCAGAATTCAGCTTGCATGCGGCCATGGTAAGCCATTGTCTTTTGGTTTCTATAGCCTTCATATACACAGTGCCCTCCTTTCCCAAAAACCAAGCAAAGCCCGTTCAGTGCTGCTTCTTTCCTGTTAACATGCAGCAGCAGAAACCACCCGCCTATCCAATTCTCTGGGATGATCGCTTTACCTCTTCCCCCCACCGCGTGGCTGGTAGCAGGGAAGATCACTGCTAATCACCCCCCTTCGTTCCCCACCGCGTGGCTGGTAGCAGGGAAGATCTCTGCTAGCCAAACGCAAAAAAGCTCATTGCCATTCCCCCCCCCCTCCCCTCCCCCTGCTTGGCTACCTGCAAGGAAGGATTTCTTTTAAGCAACAGACAAACAGCCCAGAAGGAATGGCCATCTCTGTCCCCTTAATTAAATTCCTGAATTTCAACCAGGTTACCATGAATGATATCACTCTCCTGAGGATGAAACAGCGAGATAAAGAACAGATGTTGCTTGAATGCCAGCAATCACCGGGACCATACGCAGCTAGGCTTTGTCATGCAATGATACCAGATTACTCGCTACATGCATGGCGTGGTCAAGTGTCCTTCCATGGTGGACGGAATAAGGCTGCCTTGCCCAGAAACCTTCTGCAAAGGTTTTTGGAGTACCTCCAGGAGAGCTTCATGGAGATGTCCCTGGAGGATTTCCGCTCTATCCCCAGACATGTTAGCAAACTTTTCCAATAACTGTACTGCCTGCGAATGCATCCCAAGTCCTCAGGGCAAATCAATCATTAAAAAACTCTTGCTTTTAAATCATGTTTTATATTTACAAAGGTACACTCACCAGAGGTCGATTCCATGGATTCATTGTCTGGGCTAGTGGCTTGGGAGGACCGGGAGGATAATTCCATCTGGGTGAGAAAAAGTTCCTGGCTGTTGGGGCTAAGAGAGTGCTGTGTGCTCTCTGCAAGCTTGTCCTCCTCTTCCTCCTTCTCATCTTCCCCGTCCGCAGAATCCTCAGCCATGGCTGAAATTACCACCCCCACCACGGAATCCACCGACAGGGGTGGGGTAGTGGTGGCGGATCCCCCTAGAATTGCATGCAGCTCAGCGTAGAAGCAGAATGTTTTCGGCCCTGCCCCGGACCTTCCGTTTGCTTCTTTGGTTTTCTGGTAGGCTTGTCTGAGCTCCTTAACTTTCACTCTGCACTGCACTGAGTCCCTGGTGTGGCCTTTCTCCATCATAGCCTTGGAAATTTTTTCAAATGTTTTTTCATTTCGTGTTTTGGAACGGAGTTCTGTTAGCACTGAATCCTCTCCCCATATAGCGATCAGATCCAGTACCTCCCGTGCAGTCCATGCTGGAGCTCTTTTTCGATTCTCAGGAGACTGCATTGTTACCTGTGCTGATGAGCTCTGCGTGGTCACCTGTGTTGGTGAGCTCTTCACGCTGGCCAAATAGGAAATGAAATTCAAAAGTTTGCAGGGCTTTTCCTGTCTACCTGGCCAGTGCATCCGAGTTCAGATTTCTGTCCAGAGCGGTCACAGTGGTGCACTGTGGGATACCGCCCGGAGGCCAATACCGTCGATTTGCGGTCACACTAACCCTAATCCGATATGGTAATACCGATTTCAGAGCTACTCCTCTTGTCGGGGAGGAGTACAGAAACCGGTTTAAAGAGCCGTTTATATCGATATAAAGGGCCTCGTTGTGTGGACGGATGCAGCATTAAATCGGTTTAATTCTGCTAAAATCGGTATAAAAGCGTAGTGTAGACCAGGCCTAGGTTTTGCAGAAACTGGGTAGCAGCCAGGGCAGAGAATGTGATGGAGGGGATGGGGCATAGAACAGGGGTTATTCCTCAGGGGTCCCATGTGACTGCTTTGTGGCCCATTTGTGCAGACTTAGTCAGCACATGGGGCCCACAGGGCAAATATGAACTGTGAACTTGATGCTATCTATCCATCTTAGGTACTTATATGCCCCCTGTAACTGAGCATTTGAGCACTTCACAATCTTTTAATATCTTTATTCTCACTACACCTGTGAAGTATCACCTATTAAGTAGTAACCTAAGTGCTATTATCCCCATTTTACAGATGGGGAACTGAGGCTCAGAGAGACCAAGTGACTTGCCCAAGGTCACACAGGAAGTCTATGGTAGAACATGGAATTGAACCTGGGTATCTATCACCCTATTCGCTGGACCCTCCTTCCTCTCATAAAACTAATTAAAATGAATAGTGAGAATACAGTGAAGTCAGAAAGCATATAACTTCACATATATCTCTTCTAATTCACTTTTCGGATCTGTAGCACTGCCCACTGTTTGTACAGACTGCTTTGCTAATGTGCCTCAATTCTGACCTGCAGCATCTGTGCCATAAATAGTGGAGACCCCACACAGGCTTGCCATCTCAGTCCTAATCTGCAACATCCCTTTTTATTCCAGTAGTGGGGTCCCATGCAGCTCTGGTTCTGATGATGTGGGGGAGGAGGAGGAACAGCTAGAGTTAGGCCTACTGAAGCAAGTTCCATGCAAGAATCCTACACACAGCTCTGCCAATGTACCTCTTTCTTTGACCTACAGCATATTGTACTATTCTAGTTCTGGGCCACATGCACAAAGATTTCATGCTATGCTGAATTTTCCTCATTAAATTTTTCTGACTGGAGAAATATCACAATACAAGAAAATGTGTTTATTTCTAAACGAAAAATCAGTCCATTAAAACAGTTATAGTTTAGAAAAGCTTCAGTCAACACAACCTTTGTTTTCTTATTGTTTCTTTAATCAGTTACTCCCAGAAGAAATCCATTACATTCTCAGCCACATAGTTCTCTGGAGACTTCCTTCTTCCCCTGTTTATCATCTCAAATGTTCAGTGCTGAATATCTGTAGGCTTCAGACTTTGATCTCATCAGATCACATGAAATTCACTTGTCTTTTGTTCCCTCAAAACCATAACAATCAAAATGGTTTTGCACCTGTTTGAACAGGAGAATGGCAGGGAAAAAGTATTTTCCTTGATGCTTAATAGCAAAGATTTAACTAATGAGATGTGGTGGAAGCACAGAACATTTTGATATGTGTACTCATTGTCAGGATTCAGCTTTCATCAGAACTACAGGGCCCCTTTCGTTCAACCTGACTTCCTATCATGGCAAGTGCTGGACCTCCATCTTGAACTACTATGCCTCTACTATTTAGACTCTGACTACACCACAGATCTTTTCTAAATTTGTAACCAGATTAAATATGGTAAAACAAAATATGGTAAATTCAATAATGACAAAGTTAAGGTAATGAACATTGGAAGGAAGTGCAGAATTCTAAATTAACTGCAACCAATCAGTGGGACAGAAAATACAGAAAGTATTATAATGCAATTGTATAAAGCATTGATGTGCCCAGAACTGGCCTACTGTATTCAGTTCTGATGACTGTATCCCCAAAGAGATATTGCAGAAATAAGAGATGGAGATATTGATAAATTATAGAGGGTTCAGAGAAAAGCCATGAGAATTATTAAAGACTTGGAAAACAGGTTTTATAATAATAAACTTCATGAGCTCAAGCTATTTAGCTTGTTAAAAAGAAGATTAAGGGGAGACTTAATCAAAGTCTATAAGTACCTACAGAAATTCTATAATACAGGGCTCCTCAATCTAGTGGGCGAAGGTATAATATGATCCAATGGCTGAAAGTTGAGGCGAGACAAATTCAGGCTGGAAATAAGGGGTACAACTTTAACCATGAGGGCAATAAATCATTGGAACAATTTACCAAATGTCATGGTGGATTTTTAAATCACTATTGGATTATTTTTCTGAAAGATATGCTTAAATTTAAACAAGAATTGATGCAGGAGCTCAGGTTAGATTAGCACAATTGCCCCTTCTGGTCTTAATATATAACTCTAGGGAAAAATGGAGGAATAGAAAGAATTCTAGCTGTTCAGAGATTTAGCAGATAGGGATGACTTAGTTTAGAGTTGAGATAAATAAGTGGAGACATGACACAAGTATATAAAATAATCAATGACAGAAGCTAATTCTTATGACACAAGAACACATTTGAATTGTTAAATTGAAAGGCAGGACATTTAAAACTGTTCAAGTAAAAAGATTTTTCTTTTTACGTAATGCAGCATTAATCTGTGGAACTCATTGCTGCATGATATTAGTGAACACTTATAAAATTGTGAACCTTAGTTGACCATCCTTATTATTAAACAATAATTAATAACCTCCAAGGCACCAGCATGGAGTGTGATCATATTTGAAATATCTACTGTATGCATTAAAGATAGATTAGGGTTTTGCAAGCCCCTGGAACATGCTTTGTTCTTCTTGTTGAAATATTCATTTCAGCTTGAAAGGGATACCAGATGATAAACACAGCATTGAAATGGACTCAGTTGACTCTGGTGACATGCACAGTAATGGTTCTGACTAAGAATGTGGAGCAGGGCAGCCAAACTAATTCTTAGTGTCAGAAAGCAATTAAAACTGCTAATTACCAAATAATTTATGCAAATACACAAACCCGGGTGAGAGCACTGATGATTATCCATCTTGAAACAAAATCCTTCTCTCTCTTTCTCCCTCATTCTCTCTCCCAGCCAGTGTGTATTCCCAGCAGATGTGTGTTCAGACAGGACCAATTCCAGCCAAACTCACTGCACACTAAATTATTTTTGTAGCCTTTGCCTTAGAGTTGGAGGTGACAGCTCTAATGACTGCTTAGTTTTCCAGCAAGATGAGAGGATTCTGTAGTTAACACACAGGCATTACCATTATGATAGTGAGATTAGATCAATTAACTCATTACAGGTGTTTGGGGAAAGAGAGGCCAGGTCCATTTCAGATTTTGTTATTCTGGGATAGAGAGCGAGAGACTCTAAAACCACCCAAATTGATTTGCTGTGTCTAACTGTGTCAAGGAGAAAACAGTAAATTCACAGCTGTTGTGAAAAAAAAATAAAAAAGAGGGCTGCTGATTCTAGCATGAGTTCTTTCAAACAGATGCTGGACACTGTAGGGTCATACTAAATGTTGTTGGCAAAGGCAGATTGTCATGATTTTTTTCCATACTCAAAGAGGAAACAGATCCTTTCAGTCACAATGACTTATTTTAGATCAAGCGAACCACACACCAAGAAAGAACAAAAGTAAAGTCTCCAACAGAGACTCCTTTCTGAATGACTAAATTGAGATCTGAGAACAAAATAGCTATTGAATCCCTGTTCCACATGCAGGGAGGGTCCTTAGATATGTAAAAGTGCAGTCCACAGAAAACCAAAGACAAATATACCATAGAGAAGCAAATGGATACATTTTAACATTTCTTCAATGTAATATAGCCATAACAGATCTCTCTGCTGTGTTTACTTTAACAAGAGCTATTCTTAGCTTATTATGGCCCTAAATGTCACAGCTGCATGGTGTTGGGACAGGGCATGCAAGGGTCTCCTGCTAGAATACGTGATAGGCTCTCAGCTGGCTGCTAACCTTGCTTTTTCTTACATCTGAATAGGGTTAAAGGACCAGGGGCAGCTCTAGACATTTCGCTGCCCCAAGCATGGCGTCATGCCACGGGGGGCGCTCTGCCGGTCACTGGTCCCGCGGCTTCAGTGGACCTCCCGCAGGCGTGCCTGTGGAGGGTCCGCTGGTCCCACAGCTTCGGTGGAGCCGCGGGACCAGAGGACCCTAAGCAGGCATGCCACTGAAGGCAGCCTGCCTGCTGCCCTCTCTGCACCGGCAGAGCGCCCCCTGCGGCATGCCGCCCCAAGCACGCGCTTGGTGTGTTAGGGCCTGGAGCCGCCCCTGTAAAAGACTAGAGTAATGAGGTAGGGCTCCTGATTCAGAACTCCTCCCCTCCTGAGGGTATAAACCCAGAGCTTTGTGTGACCTTAAAGTCCCTCAGTGCCCTCTGGAAAAGGGTTCATTGTAATGTGACAGCAACTCCTATCAGGCTTGACAGACTCACTACATCTAACACATCGCTGTCATAGTATTTATTTGTAAAAATGTTCTGCAGCTTCACGTTTCAATGTTATGTAAGCTTCACATCCTGCTTCTGCCACTGCCACATTACCTTTCTGTGCCTCAGTAATGCCTGCCTCCCAGGACGTTGTGATAATTAATAACCGGGTAAAATTTTCAATGTGCCTATATTACCTAGGAACCTAAGTCCCATTAACTTCCAAGGGGACACTGGCCATTTTGACAATTATTCCTAATGTGTATAAATTGCTTTGAGATCCTAAAATGACAGATGCTATAGAATGACAAAATGTTCTTCTTGGAGCATAGCCATATCTCATTAACTTTGTTATACATTTATAATTAGAGCCCTACCAAATTCGCAGTCCATTTTGGTCAATTTCACTGTCATAGAATTTTAAAAATCATAATTTTCATGATTTCAGCTATTTAAGATATTGTAGGTGGGGTTGCGGTACTACCACACTTACTTCTGTGCTGCTGCTGCAGGCGGTGGCAGTGCTGCCTTCAGAGCTGATCAGCTGGAAAGTGGCAGCAGCCGTTCAGTCAGCAGCCGCCACTCTCTGGTCTTCCATATTTGAAGGCAGCAGTGAAGTAAAGGGTGGCATGCTGCGGTATTGCCACCCTTACTTCTGTGCTGCTGCTGGGGGGGTTCAGCCTTCAGAGCTAGGTCTCTAGCCAGTAAATGCCTTTGTCCGGCTGCTCAGCTCTGAAGGCAGCACAGAAGTAAGGGTGGCAACAGAGATAGTGTTGGGGATAACTTCCTGGGGCACCTACTGGAGGAGCCAACCAGGGGACTGTTCTCCTCTTGACCTGCTGCTTACAAACAGGGAAGAGTTGGTGGAGGAAGTAGATGTGTGACAACTTAGGCAGCAGTGACCATGAGACAGTTGAGTTCAGGATCCTCACAAAAAGAAGAAAGGAGAGTAGCAAAATATGGACCCTGGACTTCAGAAAAGCAGATTTTGACTCCCTTAGGAAACAGATAGGAGGGATTCCCTGGGAGGCTAATATGAGGGGAAAGGAAGACCAGGAGAGCTGGCTGTATTTTAAAGAAGCCTTATTGAGGGCACAGGAGCAAACCATCCCGATGTGCAGAAAGAACTGCAAATATGGCAGGTGACCAGCTTGGCTTAACAATGAAATCTTCGGTGAGCTTAACCACAAAAAGGAAGCTCACAAGAAGTGGAAACTTGGACAGATGACTAGGGAAGAATATAAAAATATCACTCGAGCATGCAGGGGTGTAATCAAGAAGGCCAAAACACAACTGGAGTTGCAGCTAGCAAGGGATGTGAAGGGTAACAAGAAGGGTTTCTACAGGTATGTTAACAAGAAAAAGGTCAGGGAAAGTGTAGGACCCTTAATGAATGGGGAAGGCAGCCTAGTGGCAGATGATGTGGAAAAAGCTGAAGTACTCAATGCTTTTTTTGCCTCAGTCTTCACAGACAAGGTCAGCTCCCACACTGCTCTCCTGGGCAACACGGTATGGGGAGGAAATGAGCAGCCCTGAATGGTGAAAGAAAAGGTTAAGGACTATTTAGAAAAGTTGGAGATGCACATGTCCATGGGTCCAGATCTAACGCATCTGAGGTTGCTGAGGGAATTGGCTGATGTGATTACAGGGGCATTGGCCATTATCTTTGAAAATGCATGGGGATCAAGGGAGGTCCCAGATGACTGGAAAAAGGCAAATATAGTGCCCATCTTTAAAAAAGGGAAGAAGGAGAATCCGGGGAACTACAGACAGGTCAACCTCACCTCAGTCCCTGGAAAAATCATGGAGCAGATCCCCAAGGAATCCATTTTGAAGCACTTGGAGGAGAGGAAGGTGATCAGGAACAGGCAACATGGATTCATCAAGGGAAAGTCATGACTGCCCAACCTGATTGCCTTCTATGATGAGATAACTGGGTCTGTGGATATGAGGAAAGCAGTGGACATGATATAGCTTGACTTTAGCAAAGCTTTTGATACAGTCTCCCACAGTATTCTTGCCAGCAAGTTAAAAAAGTATGGATTGGATGAATGGACTACAAGGTGGATAAAAAGCTGGCTAGATTGTCGGGCTCAATGAGTAGTGATCAACGGCTTGATGTCTTTTTGGCAGCTTTTATTAAGCAGAGTACCCCAGGGGTCTGTCCTGGGACCAGTTTTGTTCAACAACTTTATTAATGATCTGGATACTGGGATGGACTGCATTCTCAGCAAGTTCGCAGATGACACTAAGCTGAGAGGAGAGGTAGATACATTGGAAGGTAGAGATAGGGTCCAGAGTGACCTAGACAAATTGGAGGATTGGGCCAAAAGAAATCTGATGAGGTTCAACAAAGACATGTGCAGTGTCCTGTACTTAAGATGGAAAAATCCCATGCACAACTACAGGCTGGGGACCGACTGGCTAAGCAGCACTTTTGCAGAAAAGGACCTGGAGTTTACAGTGGACGAGAAGCTGAATATGAGTCAGCAGCATGCCCTTGTTGCCAAGAAAGCTAATGGCATATCGGGCTGCATTAGTAGAAGCATTGCCATCAGATTGCAGGATGTGATTATTCCCCTCTATTCAGCACTGGTGAGGCCAAATCTGGAGTATTGAGTCCAGTTTTGGGACCCTCACTCCAGAAAGGATGTGGACAAATTGGAGAGAGTCCAGTGGAGGGCAATGAAAATTATCAGGGGGCTAGGGCACATGACTTATGAGGAGGGACTGAGGGAATTGGGCTTGTTTAGTCTGCAGAAGAGAAGAATGAGGGGGAATTTGATAGCAGCCTTCAACTACCTGAAGGGGGGTTCCAAAAAGGATGAAGCTCAGCTGTTCTCCATGGTGGCAGATGACAGAACAAGGAGCAATGTCTCAAGTTGCAGTGAGGGAAGTCTAGGTTGACTATTAGGAAACACTATTTCACTAGGAGGGTGGTGAAGCACTGGAATGGGTTACCTAGCGAGGTGGTGAAATCTCTATCCTTAGAGGTTTTTAAGGCCTCACTTGACAAAGCCCTGGCTGGGATGATTTAGTTGGTGTTGGTCCTGCTTTGAGCAGAGGGTTGGATTAGATGACCTCCGGAGGTCTCTTCCAACCCTAATCTTCTATGATTCTATGAATAAAACCTTGTGACCCCCCTAAAACTCCCTTTTAGGCAAGGACCCCCAATTTGAGAAACACTGGTCTCCCCCCATGAAATCTGTATTGTATAGAGTAAAAGCAAACAAGATCAGATTTCACGGTCCATGACACGTTTTTCATGACTGTGAATTTGGTAGGGACTTACTTATATGACATTACTACTGGCTGGATTTGCCAACATTCTGAACCATTCTTATTCTGTCTCTTGTGCCATCTGCAGCTCTCAGAAGTTACTACAATGACTGGCAGGCAAATGCCAAAGATGGTTAAACCTCAAAAGTACGGACAGTTTGGTAAGAATTTCAGACAAATGTTTGGTCTGCACTGCCTGTATTTTATCCAAACATGCTGACCTATCTTTGCTAAACACCTCCTAATGCTGCATCCTATGGGGAAATTTCTTTAGGGTAAAAGTCAGGTTACAGTTTACACCATGAGTATGTGTGTGCAAAAAAGTAGACATGAAAATTTACACTCATGGTAACATATGCAGGGGAAACTAGGAATATTTTTAGGAATCACATAAAAAATTATCCTAAGTGTGTTTTAATTTAAACAGTCAAAGTTGGCTTCAGTCATTTCTCATTAAAATATTGTATTATGTGGATGACTTTCAGTGCCTAGACTCTTGCAATTGGCACTCTCTAAATACTGGAAATGGATACGATAGTTTCCCCTGCCATCTCTACAGCAATGTGCTGCATAGAAATGAGTAAATAGAAATAATAATTAATAGCAATAGCCTCAGTTACTACAATGGTTCAGGAGAGGAAACTCACTTTCATTTAGTGTGAATGAAAATAGGAAATATGGAAGCTCAGACAAATGCTGTTTATGATCTTGAAAGAATTTTTGCATTGTAAAATAGAGACGAAAATTTCACTCAGCTGCTGACAAGAGAGAGAGAGTTATATTTTTCATATGGGACACAGTTGTGGGCAATTTAATCACATTTCAGAAGCAATCACTCAGGTTTTCCATTTTACTGTGTTTCACATCCCATTTGTGGTTTTTGCTTTCTGTTTAGCATACTTGCAGTGGAGGAGAGGGTAGGAACATGAGGAGACTACCTGAGTCACTGTGGGAGAGACAGAAACTTTGAAGTCCTATACCTGGAAGTGGGGAACGCTGAGTTACCTGGCTGGAGAGTGAAGTCACGATGAGAACTCTGTGGTTCCTGAAGAAAGAGAGGGACTGCACACCAGAGAGAGATGGGGTGACAGCTTGTAACTGTAGGAAGGGGTGTAATCCTCATGGTGCCCAGCAGGAGGCATCAGCCTAGTGGTGAGTGGAGGACCCTATCACACCATGGCAGATATCAAAAGAAGAATATACTTCAAAAGATAAAGCAGCTCCCTGTTGCATGTTACATCCTCTGTTTCAATTAACCTCATTCCTACAAAGGCCTCCTGGTAGTTATAGGTTTGGGCCAAAATAAAGAGTGTCTTGAACCAAAGTTTTGTCAAAAACTGATTTTTCTTTGGTGCCAAAAACACCACAAGAAAGGCTATTCTTGTTAGCTTTCCACACTGAACCTAAGCCAGGAACACCCAAGAAGAGATTTCTAGGCCAATTTAACAGATTCATTTAGCCTATCATTGACTCTACAGAACCAGCAGATATTCCCTGATGTAATTCCACCAGACTAAAACCTCTGTGGAGCACTCCAAAAACAGCCCTTCAGTCAGAGACTCTCCTTCACTCACTTCTGCTTCTTGACCTACTGGCAATGTAGTACTAGTAGATCTATCATAATCTTTCCAAGCCTCCAGCCACTAGGGAGCAAGAGAGTTATAAAGTTAAACTGACACCACTTGACAGATGTTTCATCTAGTAAGAGGGAAATTATACCACCACACACAGTCCCATTCAGGAGGGGGCAGTGCAGACTCTCACATGCATATACACACACGAACTGGGGACATTAGAGTGACATTTATTTTATGATTTTTCAGGGAAGTCTAGGTCTATATTGAAAGAACAGTTTTTATATAAAGAGTGAGAGTGGACAGACAGAGCAAATTCTGAGGCGACAGACAATTTAAAGCAGCAGTTAGTGGCTAATTAAATCTGAAGTTTGGAACCATTATCAGAAGCGAGGTCATAGCTAATTATGTTGAAAGCCAGTTTAACTCACGTTATGGTCATTCAATAAAGAAGAATTTCCTTCCCAGCAGAACACACCAATTTTAAAAACTGTTTAGCAGATTCCCAATAATGGATTTTTTTTCTCCTCCACCCCACCCTTTAATCTCTTTATCCATATTGTCTGTGTGATATTTAGTCTTTGTAGTTTAATCAAGTGTAATTGTTTGTGGTAGCATGAGAAATTTTTGACCCCATTGATTTCCCATAGCACTGAAATGTCATATTAGCTCAAGGTGAAGAAGATAATAGGATGTGAATGGTAATAATAATAATAATAATAAATAACCAGAATAATAATGGAAATAATTATGTAACCAACAGCACATAAAAAAGGTTGCAATTGCATCTCAGAATTCCGGGAACATTATAAACCACAGGAGAGCAAAGTGAAAATGGTTTGTTAATATAACTCAAACTGTAACACCAAAATGCCCCCTTATCTTCACAATTTGGGTGCATGCAAGTCTTTGTATGAGGAATAAAGAGGAACAAAAAACAAGTATGCATTAATGTGAGCAGCCCCCTCTTCTATGGCTCCCCACCATATTTTTTCACCATTGTTTGCATTCTCTCCCCTTGCCCACAACTAGTGTGGATATGACAACTGCACAGACAAAAATGTAGAATTTGCCATAGTGGATTAAGACATTGCTCCTGGAAATCTAAAAGTAGCCAGTACTTGATGCTACAGGGAAAGGCCTTTCCCTTCATAATGCAACTGTCAGTCTTGGAATGCTTTGCATGTTTGGGGGGTGGGGAGGAATTACAGCCTCCTGCCTGATTTTTATGGCCTGAAACATACAAATATACCAGAGTTTTGTTAGTATTGAAATATCCAACCCTATTTAAAATCCACTTTCACTATTTCACTTCCTATAGTAGGGAGATCCACAGGCTGATGAGGCACTGTACAAAGAAAGATTTTTTATTTCTTAAGATATCACTAGCTATTAATTTTAAGTGACTATGTTGTCATATCACAGAACAAGTTGAAATAGGGGGATCAGTCAGTTTCCACTTATGATTTTAATAATTTACAAATATAAAGGTGAGTCAAGACTTAAACAATGTAAGAAAATATGTTTGAATTACTAATTGTCTGCCCTGTAACAAGTCACCACCTAGGCATGCAACATTTGTCACTATTCTACACATCAGGGGCCACTCAGTACTTAACAGGGATGTGGGGACAGAATTCACATTGTCTCACTACAAAACAAAAGCTCCTACCACTTGAACTAAAGAAGACTCTCATTTAGCTGTGAGCATTCTAAGGCCTAGGACCACACATGAGAAGCTCTGATCTGAAACACTTGGTAAGCTGGATGCAAGAAAATAATGTTTTAATTGGGCTAAATGTAAATGTATACATTTAGAAACAAACCAAGTAGGCCATATTTACAGGATGGGGGACTCTATCCTGGGAAGCAGTGACTCTGAAAAAGATGTGGGGATTGTGGTGGATAATCAGCAGAACATGAGCTACCAGTGTAATGCTGTGGCCAAAAAGGCTAATGCAATCTTTGGATGAATAAACGGCAGACACTTGAGTAGTTGTAGTGAGATTGTTTTACCTCTGTATTTGGCACTGGCGCGACCACTGCTATAATACTGTGTCCAGTTTTAGCATTCACAATTCAAGAAGGATGTTGATAAACTGGAAAGGATTCAGAGAGGAGCCATAAGAATGATTAAAGGATTAGAAAAATTATAAGAGTAATAGGAGCTGAAGCTATTTAGCTTAACCAAGAGAAGTTTAAGCAGTGACATGATTGCAGTCTTTAAGTACCTACCTGGGGAACAAATATTTGAAAATGGGCTCTTCAATCTAGCATACAACGGTATAATATGATCCAATAGCTAGAGATGAAGATAGACAAAATCAGACTGGAAATAAGGAGCATATTTTTAACAGTGAAGGTAATTAATCACTGGAACAATTTACCAAGGGTCATGGTGCATTTTCCATCACTGGCAATTTTAAAATCAAGATTGGATGTTTTTTCTATAAAGTAGGGCTGTCGATTTATTGCAGTTAACTCACACTATTAACTCAAAAGAAAGAATCGTGATTAAAAAAATTAATCAGACAATCGCACTGCTAAACAATAGAATACCAACTGAAATGTATTAAACATTTTTGGATGTTTTTCTACATTTTCAAATATATTGATTTCAATTACAAACAGAATACAGAATGGACAGTGCTCACTTTATATTATTTTTTTTCAAATATTTGCATTGCAAAAGTGATAAACAAAAGAAATAGTATTTTTCAATTCACCTCATACAAGTAGAACCTGTCATCAGCATGGATGCATGTCCTCTGGAATGGTGGTTGAAATATGAAGGGACATATGAATCTTTAGCACATCTGGCCCATAAATATCTTGCGACACCAGTGTGACTTTCCCCTCTGGTGTTATCTGTACAGGTGATCTGCTAGGTCACCCCAATCCTTGACTCTGGAAGCCAGCCTTGCCCTGAACTGCTGTGAGAATTCCCACTCCCGGGCTGTTCACACAGAGCTTCTGGCATGTAAGCTGCTCCCAGTTACTTCCAAGCAAATGACACTAGCCAATATCTTTGGTCCCAGACACAACCCTAGGAACTCCATCTTGCAGTGTCCAGTTATGCCCTCTGGACACTGCAGCTTATATAAGTTTGACAATTTAACAAAGAAGTTGATATGTACCAGGCTTGTTCTCCCAAGGGGACTCTCTGACACACTTCAAACCAAACACACTGCTTCACATAGAATAAACAAACAGATTTATTAACTATAAAGGTAGATTTTAAGTGATTATAAGCCAAAACATAACAAGTCAGAGTGGTTACCAAAATAAAATAAAATATAAGCACTCAGTCTAAACTCTCAACCTTATTAGACTGGGCAGCAACTAGATTAAGGAGTTTCTCTCACTCTACGGGATATTGCAGTCTTTAATATACCGCTTGTTCCTTAAACGTGGGTCAGTCTCCTGTGTTGAAGTCTTGTCTTCTTCTCAGTGTCTTGGTTGCTTGCAGAATAGGTGGGGCAGGAGAAGGGCATTGTATGTGTCCACTATGTCTGTTTTATATTCTGAGTCCATCTGCTTGTAGAACACAAGTCAAGGCATGTCTGTGGGGCATTGCTGAGTCTCTCCCAGCAAGGTTGAGCAATTCCCCTGGTGGGGCCTCCTGCAGATGAGTCATTGCATTGTAGCTCCCTTGCTGGACAATGGGTGTTGATGGCTGTTTCACACCCTGACCAGGTGTTGGTTACTTTTCTTGCTGTTGCCTCTGGCTGATTCCCCCAAATTACAGCATGTTTTAGTGACAACCATACTACACAATTCTCATAACTTCATATACATTAATGATAAACATATATGGATAGAGAAATGACTTTCAGCAGATCATAATCTTTCCCCTTATACCTTACAAGGCATGTTTTATATGTAAGATCAAAATTATATGAAAATGAAGAATATGAGGATTACAGCATGCTCCCCAAGGTATAGAAAGTCACAACCAGCTACAACAATGCCATGTAAATGCCTGTTCTAACTTTCAGTTGATATTGTAAACAAGAAGCAGGCAGCATTATCTCCTGTAAATGTAAACAAACTTGTTTATCTGAGCAATTGTCTGAACAAGAAACGGGACATGAGTGCAGTTTTTGAGTGCAGTTATTTCTTGTACACAATTCCATATTTGTAAGCTCAACTTTCATGACAAACAGATTGCACTACAGTACTTGTATTTGGTGAATTTAAAAATACTATTTCTTATGATTTTTACAGTGCAAATATTTTTAATAAAAAATAAACAAAATGAGCACTGTACACTTTGCATTCTTTGTTGTAATTGAAATCAATATATTTGAAAATGGAGATAACATCCAAAAATATTTAAATAAATGGTATTCTTTTATTGTTAACATGCTATTAATCATGCAATGGTTGATAGCCCTACTAAAAAGATATGCTCTATATCTAACAGGAATTAATTCAGATTTATTCTATTTTCTGTGTTATACAGGAAGTCAGACTAGATGACCACAGTGGTCTCTACTGCCCTTGGAGTCCATGCTTCCATGCAGTAGATGACAGAGGTGCACATACACAGTACTAGCCAGTTCCTTACACACTTCATCCACAGAATGAATTGCCATTCTTGTCTGTCCATCACATATCCTTACTTTATGGTATATCTATGTCAAGGTATTTTCCCCACTTTGAACTTTAGCATCCAAAAAGTAGGACCTGCATATACCTTCTAAGCTTAATTCCTAGCTTAGATCTGATAGCGCTGCCACCAACCAGAAATTCCAGTGTCTGGTACACTCCCTGTCCCCCCAAAACCTTCCCTGGGGGACCCAGGACCCAAACTCCTTGGGTCTTAAAACACGGAGAAATAAACCATTTCCCCTCCTTCCCCTTCCCAGACTTTCCCCTCCCTGGGTTACCCTGAGAGGCTACACTGATCCAAACTCCTTGGATCTTAAAACAGAGAGGAATTAACATTCTCCCCACCTCCTTTCCCCCCACCAATCCCCTGGTGAGTTTAGACCCAAATCCCTTGGGTCTTAAACAAGGGGGAAAAAATCAGTCAATTTCTTAAAGAAGAAAGCTTTTAATTAAAGAATGAAAAAGTAAAAATTATCTCTGTAAAACCAGGATGGAAAATATTTACAGGGTCTTCAGCTTATATAGACTAGAGGGACTCCCTCCTCCTTAGCCTAAGATACAAGTTACAGCAAACAGAGGTAAAAATTCTTCCAGCAAAATACACATTCACAAGTTAAGAAAACAACCATAAGACTAATCCGCCTTTTCTAGCTAGTACTTTCTATTTTGAACATGAGAGACTGTTTCAGAAAGATTGGAGAAAGACCTGGTTGTATGTCTGGCCTCTCTTAGCCCCAAGAGCGAACAAACAACGTCCACAACAAAGACTTCCCTCCACCAAGATTTGAAAGTATCTTGTCCTCCTATTGGTCCTCTGGTCAGGTGTCAGCCAGGTTTACTGAGCTTCTTAACCCTTTACAGGTAAAAGAGACATTAACCCTTAACCATGTGTTTATGACAGTCTATATTACAGAGACTGCACCTGCATAGCTATGTTGGCATAACTATATTGCAGATGGAAGCATTCTTCTATTGACATATCTCTGTGTACGCCGGCATAGCTATAACAACGAGGAGTCCTTGTGGCACCTTAGACACTAACAAATGTATTTGGGCATAAGTTTTTGTGGGCTCGAACCCATCTCATCAGATGCATGGACTAAAAAATAAAGGAGCAGGTATAAATACGTGAAAGGATGGGGTGCTTTACCAAATGTGAGGTCAGTCTAACTAGATAAATCAATTAAGAGCAGGATACCAAGGGAGGAAAAATAACTTTTGAAGTGGTAAGAGAGTGGCTCATTACAGACAATTGACAAGAAGGTGTGGGTAACAGTAGGAAGAAATTAGTATTGAGGAAATTAAGTTTAGGTTTTGTAATGACCCAAGTACTTCCAGTCTTTATTCAGGGCTAATCTGATGGTATCCAGTTTGCAAATTAATTCCAGTTCTGCAGCTTCATATAATGTAAGATAGCAAATGAAAACTTACGTTATACTCATCATCATAATCATTATGTGATGTATGTATGAGTAACAATTAAAAAGTTGTAGTTATGTATTCAAAATATGCCCAAACTATGTAAACAGAAGCAGGACTTGACTCTGGAATCTAGGCTACTCCTGCTCTAACTTCAAGACAGCAAAATCTCATGGTGGAATCAATGAAATCATAGGTGCTCAGTACATTAGAATGGAAAACACTAGCATACCTGTATGTGCGTCTCTGTGTGTTTAAAGATCACAGAAATTATGTTGCAGGTTCTTTTCACTGAAACATAAGAATGATTCTTCATGGCCATGAATCTTGTGTCATCATTTACACCAGTGCAAAATGAGTGTAATGTGATACCATTTGTGTTATTGAGGGTAGAATTCTGATTTGGTAGTGAATTACAGCCACTTTGCTTAGGTGTCAATGATGACACAAGGTGCAAACCAGTAGAGAAGTGGGCTCACTAACTATATTTTGCAAGACTGTGTTTATTAAGCTTTCATTTGCTGTTTCTATTACTCACCCTCATAGAACCCACATGTTCAGGCACTGTCAATGACCTCACAGATGGGTAAAAAGTGTCCCAGGTTTCTTGACGTTCTCTTTAGAGCTTACTATTACAGGAGGGAAAATGCTCGGGCTTCTATAACGCCCAAACATCTCAGCAGAGATCTGGAAGTTTGATTTATAAAGTTCCTTCCAATCAAGAAAGTATGAAAGAGGGCAAGAGATGGACAACAAGATTATAAAATGGGAAATTCTCTCTCCCTACTCTCCTTCCCCTCCTTGTTTGGGATGGGGGTGGAGAGGTAGTGGCAGGTTCAGAGCTGAACTGAGAAAGGGGGGAAAATAGAAGATGGGACATGATTTTGCAAACTTTTCAATCCTGAATGCAGATGTACATGTGCACAGCTCTTTTACTCTAGCAGCTGGGACAGTTGAAAAATCCTGCTGCGAAAGTCAGTAATTACCAGCTGGGACTCTGGTTTTCCACAGTTCTGCAATTCCCTGTTATATACGTTTGGGACCAATGCTAGGCCCAAATTAAATGCATTTTAAAGGTGCAGGGGGAGTGGGGCTTTTTTGTTTTCCAATTTCCCCTTGCAGTTTTAATGAAATACACATTTAAAATGGGGATAGGACCCAAGAGGGCAAATGGCAGCCTTCTGTTGTTTTCTTTAGTCTAAAATGTTTGGAAAAGACATGAGTCACCTGAAATGCTGCTGACATGGTTGTTCTTAGCCACTGGTTTGGTGAATTCCCATTTTCCCCTCAGTTTGAAGGGCAGGCAGTGCTTTGTATATTTATTATTGTTGGAATAGGAACAGAATGTGTTTGCACAGATCATTTCTGAGTGCCATGCTGAACCCCAAAAGAATCTCCGCATCCATATAACCTCTGACAGTATTCATTTTGGCAGAAATGGAGTCAGTTCATAAAATGCCATTTAGCTAAATTGTGTCTTGCCCAGTGCCAGGATGTCTATTTCATCTACAATCCCATTTCCATAGAATAAAAACCCAGGTTATCACAGGGATACTTTCTACTACGATGTCCAAAATATGAAGAAGTGCATGAAAGATATTTCCTCAAATCGTCTGCAATCATAAAATACTTCTCTCATCAAACAGTGATGAGGAAAACTGTGCCTATGCCGAGGAGTGGGGAGAGAGATGGCATCATATTATGCAGCAACCTGCTGCTGGGTATGGAATGGATCCCCCAAATCCCCAAAATAGCGTGTAACTAGCACTGTCAGAATATTTTTGACTAACTGTATTTTCACTGAAATATACCATCTCATTGAAGCTGAAATGTTTTATGCAACCGTATCAATTTTGACCATTTTTGAGAGGAAGGTTTCTGAAATCCAGGGCTTTCTGGTCAATTCTGACCAATGAGAAAGAGACCCACACTGAAAGGAAAACCTGACCTTTTTGATCCAGAAATGGATGCTTCAACACAAACGTTTTGTTTTCAGTCCAGTGTGGAATGAAAATAAATTAGGGCTGTTGAATTAATTGCAGTTAACTCACGCAATTAACTCAAAAAATTAATCGTGATTAAAAAAGTTAATCATGATTAATCACAGTTTTAATTGTGCTGTTAAATAATAGAATACCAATGTAAATTTATTAAATATTTTGGATGTTTTTCAAAATTTTTAACATATATTGATTTCAATCAACACAGAATACAAAGTGTACAGTACTCACTTTAAATTGTTATTATTACAAATATTTGCATTGTAAAAAATGATAAGTGAAAGAAATAGTATTTTTCAATTTACCTCATACAATACCGTAGTGCAATCTCTTTATCGTGAAGACAATAACACAACTTACAAAAGTAGGTGTTTTGTTACATAACTGCACTCAAAAACAAAACAATGTAAAACTTTAGAGCCTTCAAGTCTACTCAGTCCTACTTCTTGTTTGGCCAATGGCTCAGACAAACAAGTTTGTTTACATTTACAAGAGATAATGCTGCCTGCTTCTTATTTACAATGTCACCGCAAAGTGAGAACAAACCTTTGCATGTTACTTTTGTAGCCAGCACTTCAAGGTATTTATGTGCCAGATATGCTAACCATTCATATGCCCCTTCATGTTTTGGCCACCATTCCAGAAGACATGCTTCCATGCTGATGATGCTCATTAAAAAAATATTGTGTTAATTAAATTTGTGACTGAACTCCTTGGGGGAGAATTGTATGTCTCCTGCTCTGTGTTTTACCCAAATTCTGACATATATTTCTTGTTATAGCAGTCTTGGATGATGACCCAGCATGTTGTTCATTAGAAGCGGAATTGTGCTTTTGACTCAGGAGGGCTGAACACAGCTTCCTTTGGAATCTATCAATGCCTCGGAGTTATCTAGAGGGCAAGGCAAGGATCCCACTGACTCATAAATCCCTTGCCAGTTTAGGGAATGAAACTTCCATCCCTGCTCCTGCTTCCTACATCTGCCATCTTTATGCCATTGCTCTGCACTGCTACTGTTATAGCTACATGCTGGTGATGAGGGCTAACTGTTTTCTTATTTACAGTTATCTGCAGTGCAAGTGGGAAATCTGATTCTATTACCTCAGATGCTGAATGGGGCAGATGCAGAGTTTTGAGTCAGTAAAGAGCCCTTTAGCCAAAGCATCCCATCTTCATTCCTTGTTATTGTCAATGTAAGCCAGCACTACATTATGCTTATATGTTTTATGATTCAGTTGTTCCAGTAACAGCCATTGCTTTAAGATGCACTCAATGGGATTTGAGGGCACTTAGAACTTTGCAGCTGGTGCTCAGCACCTCCCAGATTCAGGCCCAAAGTGAGCACCTAGATGGAAAGTGTATTGTGTGCATACTTTAAAGAGAATGAATTCTGTCAGAATACTTAAGCGGTTTTGGCTTAAACACACATATATATATATATATTTCATTTTATGTGACCTCTTAACCTGTAGCAGTTTGTCTTTAGAGTAGGTGTAATAGCTCAAAACCCAGTCAGGACACATTACCCTCTTCCATGGCAAATGTCAGTGGGGAATAATTGCAAAGTAAATGAAAGATCATGCAAGGCTCTTCATCAATTTCTTTTTCTGGGACATGGAAGCTGTCGCTCATGTGGTTTGTGATAGCAATCAACTTTCTCTTCAGGTGTCCACAATCCATAAACTGCTTGCTCACCAACATGTTAAATGCAGCAGATTACATGTGCCAAAAAGATAACATCTTATAGGCTAGAAGTCCAATGCCATTAGGGCTAACTTGTGTGATGCTTTTTATATAGATGGATCGCACATATTTGTTACTGGGAGACCATGTGATTTAAAGGCAAGTGCTTTTCCTCAGTACATCCCTAACCACCCTTTCTGCAACTTCTATTCTTGGGGTCAGAGTATTTCTCTCACCGGTGGTAAGAAGAGCTACTCTGTGAGTGACTTTGCCACAGGTATGTTTACTGATGAAGAGTAGAAGCTAAACTGGCCCTTCTGGTTTTGTGGCTCTGCTCATTTTTCCTTCAAGCTTCCAAACCAATCAGCAGCAAAAATCACAAGGATGGCTGGCCACCCTTTTTGAACTGGCTGGTCTGGTAGGGAGATTGAATAACATTAGTTGATTTAAGCAAATAGACATCACTGACAACACAATTAATTCCAGCTAACAGTGAAGGGTGGGAATTTTTTGGAGACACTTTCTTGGAGGAAAAAAAGCCTGCCATGCATACCAAATACTAGTTATGGTCAGCCAACGTGCTATCTGCTAACACAATCATGAATCATCAAAGACATTCAAAGACTGAAAAGATGAAAAAGAAGAAATGAAGAAAGAAGTTTTGATTCTACTAGAACATGCAAGTACTAAGGGGCAGAACCAACCCAAATATCTAGCAATTGAGAAAGCAAGGATCTGGGTGGAATACCTACAATCTTTTGCTTTAGTGTAAATACTCTGTAAGATCGCCTTATGCAGGACCGGCGCTAGGGGTTTTAGTGCCGTAGGCGCACAGCAATTTCGCCGCCCCGTGCCCTGGTCCCGCGGCTCCAGTGGAGCTGCCGCAGTGGTGCCTGCGGGAGGTCCACCGGAGCCGCAGGACCAGCCGACTGCCCGCAGGCACTACTGCGGCAGCTCCACCGGAGCCACAGACCAGAAGACCCTCCACAGGCATGACTGCAGCAGCTCCACTGGAGCATCCAGCCGCCCCCTCCGGCAAAATGCCGCCCACCAATAATCCTGGTGCCTTAGGTGATTGCTTAGGCCGCCTATATGGAAGCGCCGGCCCTGACTTTATGACACAATCAGAATCACTAGAGCTGCTTGAAAGTTTCCAAATTGTGATTGAAATTTCAATTATCAAACAAATAAAAAAGGAAGAATTTTTGCTACAAAGCAGGTCAAAATAATTTCAATTATTTGAAATGTTGAAAAATGTTATTAAAAATAAACAGTATGAATTTTTCACAGAATTTTTTTAAACCAAACTATTCCCTATTTTTCAGCCAGCTTCAATAATTATAGTGTTTCTTCAAAGAATATGTGCAGAAGTTCCAGCATCATGAGAGTGGAATTCTCAGTCATCAATGTCATGAGGCAAAGAAGCCGCACAATAGCAGAGAAAGGGTTAAGGAGAACCTGTGGGTCCAGCTAGCCACACCCTCTTATAATACCTGCAGCCAATACCAACCTTGATGGAGAAATAAAAGGAGAAATCCTGATTCAGTTCAGGGCTGCCTGACCAATATGGAACTCTGTCTCTTTGCATGAGGGGAACTTTGCTGACAGATAGGCCTTCTAACCAGAACAGCCACTGGACAGGAACAGTTAGACCCCAGGAGAAAACAATGCTTGACTAAGAGACTGCTTGGGAACCAACCCTGAAGGAAAGGGCAGAGATACCCCACTAGGAACAGTTTAGTGTTACTATGACTTTAGAATATTCACCTTCTGCCCCTCCCCACCCCCCGAGGGGATAAGACTGAAGGGACAATCAGCTGGTTGGCCAGAGCCTGCCTCAGTGGATGCCAAAGACAGAGTTCCCATTCTTGGGGAGACCCATCACAGAGATATCCATAACAAGATGCTGTTCCAGCCACACCACTATAATTAAGACAATATCCATTCAAATACTGCTCCCCCTTAATCTATTTCGTAATTCACTACATTTGACTTTCAGGAAACCATCACATTTTTACAGGAAAAAGAGCTTTATCTTCCATAGAAATTTCTTTCTCTGTTGAATTGAGTCTTTCTTTTTCCTATTATACTGTTCTTCTCTGTGGCTCATGGTTTCTTAATCACATGCCATATAAGAGTATCCTGAGTCTGGCAGGCCAAGGAAATTTAAAAAATAGAGTAAAAGAGAACGACAGCAGAAAACTGTGACAGGGTCTACGTAAAAATCCAATACGGCTACTGTTCAGCTTGTGGCAGGACAAGAGGAACTGACAACAGAAGAGGAGTAAGAATCTGCAGTTCATTGGGAATAAAGGTACACCATTTGGGGTACTTATTCACACTTTATTTAAGCCATCCAAACCTCTGCAGTTCGCAAATTTGAGCCCCACGATGAACCTTCATGAGAAAATGTGTTCTTTAAGTCTTTCTTCTGATAACTTGACAGCCAGGCACCCATTTAGTACACTCCTTTTGAGGGTTGTGAAGTCCAACAGCACCAATGTCCAGCTTCCTTCTTCGGATAGCATTCAATGCCAATTAAGGACTCTGTGGATAGCAAGGGAATCTGTACTCATGTACTACACCAGGTTCTGGCCCAAGGACCGTAAAACCAGACCTGCTCTGTCCCCAGCCCTGTTGCTGTTTCCTTGGATTCCTTCCTACTCTGCCTCTCTCTCTCTTCCCTTGCTTGTTTCTGAGTTTACCTCAGAAGCCTTCTCTACTACCTTCCAACCTCTTGCTAGACTCATTACTCTAGGGCAGGATCTCAGAGCTTGCGCTTCTCCCTAGACTTTCTCCTTGTCCTTCACAATCTTCCTTATCCCAGGAATTGACTGTAGCTTCCTTCCCTTTCTGCACCCTCTTCTGGCTATATAATGTGCCCGCCTTCCCCAGCAGAGCATCATTCTTAATTAATCTTGGACTTCCCTTTCACAAGTGATGCCAGGCAACTAACTGGCCTCTAAGGCCCTCATTAATCCTATCAGTGCACACTCCATCACAGGAGGCATTTAGGCAATTCAAAATAAGCTGCTGTAACTTAGAACAATGCCAAGGCTACTCTAACTTACATCAAGGGTTGCTGTGGTCCTCAACTGGCCCAGACTCTGAGCAGTTTAAAGACGGCTTAAAGAAACATTTGACCCTCCCCTCTCTGGGCTGTGAAACTGGATCCACAGGCTATAGAGTTCATTCTGAGCTACCAATTTTTTGCTTGCTACTCCACTTTTCTCCTGTGAAGATAGTGACTCTGTTTCAGACATTTTCTTTTCCCAGGAAATCTTTTTGACCTTTATTTTTATTGTTTTAATATAAAATATAAACACATAACAAAAACATATGTAAATAGATGCATAAGATGGAAATACCATATAAATAACGAAAACTAAAACAAACTATTAAAAAAAATAACACCTGAACTCAGGGCATCAATTTTTAAAGTGACTAAATAGCTAAATAAGTGAGAACATAACCTTTGAGAAGCAGGGACCCATATATACTAAATTGCAAAAGTATGCAATAGTTTTGTGTGTGACCAGACACATATTTTTTTCCCAAGTCTTTCTATTAGGCAATATTTTTTTCCATGAATGCAGTAGTAGAGAGCTCACTAAGCTAGTCTGTGTATGAAGAAGGAATTGCAAATTTCCATTTTCTCAAAATACTCATTTGGCCACAAAAATAGTTACTGCAATCCATTTCTTAACATTAATTGGCAATACCAACTAATCCAGAACGCTAAAATACACAAGCTCAGAGAAGGAAAAATACCAATACTTAAAGTTTTTGAGAGAGCAATGAATGTGGTATTCCTGGACACATGCATTTTTGACAGGTATAGAGGATGTGTGAAAGGTTGGTATGTGGCTGTTTGCATCTCCAGTAGTCAGTGTGTGTTGAAAATCTAGCCTTAAACAAACTGTCTGGAGTCCAGTAGTTCCTGGTAAATATCTTGTTCTGGAAGAATTGTAAGGATCAAGAACTGGAAGTCTTTTTCACAATAAGCCAGATATCCTCCCAGGTTTCTATTGTGATAGTAAGGCTAAGTTCTTTTTTCCCATTCTTTTTTAAGAATGAGATTGAGAGGGTACAGCAAAGCATTAAGCCACCTGTAAGTAACTCCTACATAGTGATTTTAGTTTCCATATTTCTTAATGTGTTCTTCTAGAGGTGAGAGAGTTGAAACAGACTGATTGTTCCTATCCTTGCACGAATCCTTGAGCATAGCTGCTGAAAGAAGGAACTGTGAGACTGTTGTTACACATGTAATCGAAAGAGGTCATCTATCATCTGTATCAGAGCTTTAATTTTTATTAATTATTTTTCTATCCAAATTGTCTTAGGCGTGGATTTGGTCTTGATTCTGAGACATGGGGTATCCCACCGTGAGACGAGAAAAGAATTAGTAAGATCAGATGCTGTAATTGTTTTAACGCGTTGCAGGATGCCCCAAGTAGGTGCAAAGATTGGATTTTCCCTTAAGGGTGTGGGTAGCCTCTTAAGGTATATAAAAGAAGAGAGGGAACCAAATAGCACAGCTAAGCTTTTTGCAGTCTCAAACCAGCTGGTGTATAGATAGAGCTATTGGAGGGGAATCACCTTACAATAGGATGCATTTAGAATGCTAGCAAATATTAGATACAAGTCTGGCAACCCTAAAAATGTCCAGGATTTTTCAAGGATCTTGTGTGACAAGAAAGTTTATTTGTTATCTCTTATAAATTGAATTAAAAGTCTATTTCTTGGAGCATACTCTTCTGATAGCCTGTATGAATACTCTCCTTTGCATCCTTATGTTCTGATGTTTCAGCTGGTCAAGGTACACAGCTACTCCTTTCACAGCAATCTGCACCCATCCCTGATAATCACAGGGAGAATTAAAGCCTTAAATTACTACCTCAAGAACTACCAAGAGTGTTTTTAATTAGGAAAACTGCCAGCACACAATAGCATTCAAGAGAAACACAAAACCAAAGTGCTGTAAAAGAGATGGGATACAAATTGTCAGGAAGTAATTTGGCTGTAAAGGAGATTTCTTAGCATCAGAGGCTTAGCTCAAAAGCACAGAGTTGGTCCATTGAGTCTAGAAAGGCATCAAATGCAGTCGTTACACCCTTTTGAGGGGGGAAATCTTTGCAGTACCCCCCTAAGTGTCTCCTTAGCTATCTGAAGCTTCAGTTCTAACTGAAAGACATACTGATGTTTCCTCTGTTATATGATAAATTGAGAGGAGGAAAACCAATAGACTAAGGGCTTGGCTACACTAGAGAGTTGCAGCACTGGTGAGGGGGTTACAGCACTGCAACTTAGGATGTGGCCACACTTGCAAAGCACGGCCAGCGCTGCAACTCCCTCGTTGCAGCGCTGGCTGTACACCCGGTCGAGCCTCGGGTGTAGGGATTCCAGCGCTGGTGATCCAGCGCTGGTCAGCAAGTGTGGACGCCCACCAGTGCTTTTATTGACCTCCGGGGTATAAGGAGGTATCCCAGAATTCCTGTCCACAACAAACTGGAAGAAAGGGAGAGCTCAGAGTTCAGGCAAACTGCTTATTTAAAAAACAAACACAGCTCCTGTTTGTTGAGCGAGCTGAGGCAGGCAGGGGAATTACTTTGGAATGTTCACAGCTGTTTGCTTGAAGAGAGAAACAGCACGCTCACACGGCAGGGGGGGAGGGGGAAGTCCGTGTTCAGCAGTTGCTTATCTGGTCTGACGGGTATTTAGCAGTACATAATTTGCATTTAGTGAATGAGAGAGGAGTGGAGGAAGGGAGTTAGAACTTTTAAAATGATTGAAAGTAGGCACAGTCCTTAGAACTTGCAAGGCAGGGAGCTGAGAACAGTGTCAACTCCAAAAATCCATTCTGTCTGTCTCCTCCACGCTCCTTGTCACATTCCACCCCACCCCCCTCTTTTGAAAAGCACGTTGCAGCCACTTGAATGCTGGGATAGCTGCCCACAATGCACCACTCCCAACAGCACTGCAAGTGCTGCAAATGTGGCCACACTGCAGCGCTGGTAGCTGTCAGTGTGGCCACACTGCAGCGCTGGCCCTACACAGTTGTACAAACACAGCTGTAACTACCAGCGCTGCAAAACTGTAAGTGTAGCCATACCCTTTAGCTATGTTTTCTTATTCTGGTCCATTTGACTGGCCTCCATAGCATACAAGAAGTGGCATTCTCCCCGTCCCCCACCCCAGCAGCTCAGATTCAGAAGTGGATTAGAGACAAAGCACCAGAATTAAGGACCAATGCATTAAAGCAGAACATTTATCAACTAAACTTCCCTGTGACCTTGCTTTTCACAGAATGCAAGGTAGTTCATTACAAGGCTCAGATGTGAACATAGAGGATTTACTTTGCTTAAGAAATAGAATGTGACCTGGGGAGAAAAATGAAGATGATAAGAGAAGCAAACAAAGAAGTGGATCTTTTATGTTCCTCTACGGAGGGTTGTGTTCAAATTTAGACAGTTTGAAAATGAGAATCAGTTTGGGGGTTGCACACTGGCCCTACACTCTTTTCATCCCCCTTCTATTTCACAACACCCTAACCACCAGAGAGTTTGGTCTAAATGACACAAGAACAAGCATGCTGCAGCTCAGGATTGAGCAACACTGGCAGAGATATTTCTAATGGGAGTTAGATGTAGAACTGGGAATCAGGTGCTCTGGGTTGTATTTCTAGCTCTGATGATGTCTTACTTTATAACTCTGTGCAAATTATATGGATTTGATTGTTTCCAAAACTTGCCCAGGACTGCATGGCAGAAAGGAGAGCAAGGAGTCTTCTCCACACACTGCTGCACAGAGTCTGAGCATAGTGGCAGCCTCCTTGCTTTCCAAAATACCTGCCCCCATCAGCACTGGCCAGCAAAGCCAGAGCCACCAAAGAGGCAGAAGGGTATGTGCTATGCATTGTCACAGGCCAGTGCAACCCCTTCCAATCATGGATGCACCATGCTTGCGTGAAGCACAATTCCTCCAACAACTCCTGCTGGGTACATGACAGTGCCCTGTCAAACATCTAATGCACTGATTGTGCTTGAGACCATAATTGCTATTCAGCTTAGTGGCCTTGCCCCCCTACCATTTTCAGAGAGATGTTTCTGACGGGTTCACTCACAGACACTTGCTTGGGACTGTCACCTGATGTGCAGGAATTACCTCTGAGCCCATTTTCTCTGCCAGCTTGGGACTCCAGAACCCTGCCTTGTTGAGCCAGACATGCTAGCCTGCTGCAACACAGATCCAGGGCCCAGGCCACACCCCCAAAGCTGCAGGCTTTAAGTGAAAACAGCTCTGCAGGTTTCTTGCCTCCAGCACCCAGACACCCAGCTCCCAATGGGATCCAAATGCTAAATAAATCCATTATACTCTGTGTAAAGCTTATACAGGGTAAACTCATAAATTGTCCGTCCTCTATAACATTGATAGAGAGCTGTTTTCTCCCCCAGGTATTAATCACTTACTCTGGGTTTACTAATAAACAAAAGTGATTTCATTAAGTATAAAAAGTAGGATTTAAGTGGTTTCAAGTAATAACAGACAGAACAAAGCAAAATAAAGCAAAACCACTCAAGTCTAAGCTTAATATATTAGGAAACTGATTACAGATAATATCTCATCCTCAGAGATGTTCCAACAAGTTTCTTTCACAGACTAGACTCCTTCCTAGTCTGGGTCCAATCCTTTCCCCTGGTACAGTCCTTGTTAGCAGACATTTAAGGTGGAAACTAGAGTTTTTCTCATCACTGCAGCCCCCTTTGTTCTGCTCCACTCCCTATTATAGCTTTGGCACTGGCAGGAATCTTTTGTCTCTCTGAGTCCCCACCTCTCCTTCTAAATGGAAAGGCACCAGGGTTAAGATAGATTCCAGTATCAGATGACATGGTCACATGTCCTGTGGGACCCCAGCCTCCATTCTTCCAGCACTGGTCCACAGGAACACTGGAAGGCGTGCAAGTAAACAGAGCCATTTACAACCAATTGTCCTAGTCAATGGGAGCCATCAAGATTCTAAACCACCATTAATAATGCATAATGACAATGGAACCTCAGAGTTATACTTTATATATCTACTTTCAGATACAAGAATGATAAATACATACAAATAGGAGGAATATATTTAGTAGTTTATAACCTTTGTTATGATATCTTACAAGAAATCTTATGCATAAAGCATAGTCCAGTTACATCATATTCACACTCATAAGCATATTTCCATAAAATATATGGAGTGTAAAGTCACAATGTTTACCCTGAGAACACCGGGAAGATTCGAAGTGAGTGACACCTGAATACCAGCCATTTTACAAGCTTGGTGAGTTGGGTTGGGGGCATTTTCTTCAGAGCAAAGAGTGATTATGGTGGCTGGCAGAAAGGCCAGTTTGTCAAACAATCTTCCTATTGCCAGAAACCCTCCAGATTTCAAAAGACCTGTCTCCTCTTTACTGGGTCCCAACTTGATACCAACAGAAAGGTCATGGAGGGAAGCTTATATCTCGAGCAGTAAGGTAGCTAGTGGCAGAAGTCAGTGTTTTGGAGTAGACATTGGGGTAGAAGATGGTAACCATCAGAGTGGGAGAGTCTGTTTAGTTGGGTACTCGAGACAAATTGTGATTGGGAAGGGTCTGGTTCTCTTATTGGGTTGTGAAGAGAAGAGCAGAAAGGTTCAGAAGTGACATGGAAGACTGAGAGTTTTTCAAGGACAGCAGAGGGAAAACTTAAGCAGAGATGTGCTTAGAAAATCAGTGGATGATAGCTACATGGGCAAGTGTGTTTCAAGTGTTAGACTGTAAGCTCCTTGGGGTGGAGACCATCTTTTTGTTCTGTTTCTACAGTGCCTCATACAATGGGGGCTTGTTCCATGACTGGGGCTCCTAGGCATTATGGAAATATAAATAAACAATAGTAAGAATAATAAGTGGGGTGTCAATTAATCACAGTTAACTCACACAATTAATTATTCACGATTAAAAATATTAATCCCAATTCATTGCAGTTTTAATTGCATAGAATGCCAATTGAAATTTTTTAAATATTTTGGATGTTTTTCTACATTTTCAAATATATTGATTTCAGTTACAATACAGAATACAAACTGTTCACTGCTCACTTTATATCATTTTTTATTACAAATATTTGTACTGTAAAATGGTAAACAAAAGAAATAATGTTTTTCAATTCACCTCATACAAGTATTGTAGTGCAATCTCTTTATTGTGAAAGTGCAATTTACAAATGTAGATTGTTAAATAACTGAACTCAAAAACAAAACAATGTAAAACTTTAGAGCCTAGAAGTCCACTCAGTCCCACTTCTTGTTAAGCCAATCGCTAAGACAAACAAGTTTGTTTACATTTATGGGAGATAATGTTGCCCACTTCTTCTTTATAATGTCACCTGAAAGTGAAAACAGGCATTTGCATAACACACTGCGATTTTGTAGATGGAGTTGCAAGGCATTTTTGTGCCAGATATGCTAAACGTTCATATGTCCCTTCATGCTTCAGCCACCATTCCAGAGGACATGCTTCCAATGCTAATGACAATCATTAAAAAAAAATGTATTATTTAAATTTGTGACTGAACTCCTTGAGGGAGAATTGTATGTCCCCAGCTCTCTTTTACTTGCATTCTGCCATGCATTTCATGTTATAGTAGTCTCAGATGATGACACAGCACACGTTGTTCATTTTAAGAACACTTTCACTGCAGATCTGACAAAGCTCAAAGAAGGTACCAATGTGAGATTTCTAAAGATAGCTATAGCACTCGACTCAAGGATTAAGAATCTGAAGTGCCTTCCAAAATGAGAGGGACAAAGTGTGGAACATACTTTCAGAAGTCTTAAAAGAGCAATACTTTGATGAGGAAACTATATAATTTGAACCACTGAAAAAGAAAATCAACCTTGTCCTGGTGACATCTGATTCAGATAATGGAAATGAACACACATCAGTCCGCACTGCTTTGGATTGTTATCCAGCAGAACTAGTCATCAGCATGGACGCATGTCCTCTGGAATGGTGGTTGAGGCGTGGAGAGACATATGAATCTTTACCTCATCTGGTATGTAAATATCTTGCGATGCCGGCTGCAACAGTGCCATGCGAACACCTGTTCTCACTTTCAGGTAACATTGTGGACAAGAAGCAGGCAGCATTATCCTCTGCAAATGTAAAAAAAACCCTTGTTTGTCTGAGCGATTGGCTGAACAAGAAATAGAATTGCGTGGATTTGTAGGCTCTAAAGTTTTGCATTGTTTTATTTTTGAATGCAGTTATTTTTTGTACATAATTCTACATTTGTAAGTTCAACTTTCATGGTAAAGAGATTGCAGTACAGTACGTATATGAGGTGAATTGAAAAATACATTTTTTTTGTTTTTTTATAGTGTAAATATTTGTAATAAAAAATAAAATGAGCGCCTTACACTTTGTATTCTGTGTTGTAATTGAAATCAATATATTTGAAAAAGTAGAAAACATGCAAAATATTTAAATAAATAGCATTCTATTGTTGTTTAACAGTGTGAATAATTGTGTGATTAATTGTGATTGTTTTTTTAAATCACTTGGTAGCCCTAATAATAAGACAAATACTAAATGCTTACAAAAACCAAAGAATAGAAAAGCTCTGGGTGGGAGGGGAGAATTCCATAGCTATTTCTGCCTGAACTGAATTCCCCTATACACTTGTTATTAGTCTTCATTATAGAATACAAAATTGTCTTTGAAAAGGTAGCAATGGTGTATATTTGGGTTCATTTTTTACATTCTATTTATACCAGTATCTCAGTCCTTCCCAGGCCCTGCATTGCCTGAGGACACACACACAAGTCCTAATATAACTGCCTGATATAAATGTTACTAAGCCATTCTGATATGAACATGGCTGGAGGCAGAGTATGACAATAATCAGCTGGATAATATGCATTAATGTTTTCACTCCAAGCCCCACTGCTAAAGGTGTTGAAAGTCTTTGGGATCCATATTATATCACAATAATCTGTAATGGCTATTTCAGAGACATCCACATTCTCTGGCATTATTTCAAATCACTGGCTACAGCAGTTTGTCAGTAATGCAAGTTGGAGCTGAGAGGTGAGACAGAGCTGAGTGGGGGGTTGCAGAGTGGGGCAAGAGATGCAAAATGATGCCTGAGGGAGCTGTTCAAGTGATTTAATCAGGCCTTTGGGTATATCAGAAAGAGCAATCCCTTTCTCAGCTCCATTATATTCAAAAGTCACACAGTCAGGTAACACTGTGCTATCAACATGGATCACATACCTCATGGGGACAGCTGTGGTCAGTTCTGGGTACAAAAACCTTAGCACCACTGGCAAAACCTGGAGAAGAACAAAGTTCTCAGTTCATCAGTGTTTGTGCAAAGTAAAACAATCTCTTCTCTGGTCTCTGGTGAGCAGTGTTTGAGTAGTTTGCAAAGTGCAGAGATCAGTGCCTTGTGGCAGATTCTGGGGTCTTATAGGAAACTTATTAGAAAATATCAGTATATGTATTTGGATACTGGATTCCAAGTGCAATATGTGTTGTTCAGAAGCACCTGTCTGAGGCAGAGATACAAGATGGCATCCCTGCCACAAACATTTTAAACATCTCCAAAAAAGTGGGACAGACTCTGCTAGAAGCAAGGAGTTATCTACCCCCTTCCATCACTGCTTGGGATCAAGCTGAGGAAGAACTTCAGCTGCAATAGGCACATTTGTGAGAATGTGAGTTAATGCCCTAGGCTTGATTCATGTTTGTTGTTGAATTTCCCACCACAGAGATTCACATCAAAGACAGGAACCATGTCACACACCCTGGGGAATTCCATTGGAAGGGATCACCTCTGCAATCCAGCCAATTCTTTACATAAAGAATCGGGGAATTTTCTGGGTTTTTTTTGGCCCCATCCACTTTCTTGGCTGCAACAGCCACCTCCCAGAGGCAGCCTGCATTGCTGTATCCTCTGTCCCGACAGACTTCCCACACCTACGGATGGGATTCACCCTGCAGAATCTACCCTATATCACAAGCAGCCTGCAAGGGAGCCACTCTGCTCAGCCTTCAAAGACCTGCTTGCAAGCAGGCCATTGTTCTTAGGCTCTTTCATCCTTTCTATATGGTGCTGAGTTTTTTTCCCAACAATGAAAGATATTTACTATAGCTGGCAGTTCTCCAGCTGCCCCTATAAGAAGTTAAAGACAGAATGATAATCCTGCTTCTGGCTCTGTGGGGATAGGTCTTTTGATGACTGTCCTAGGCATTCAAAGGCTTTAATACCTTTGCATGGAACAATCTGATCACTGCAGCGTTTTATTAGTTGACACCTAAGATTTATTTTTAGGAGAGGAATGCCAGAGAAATCTCTCCCCTACCCCACTTCTAAATGCTCCCTTGGTGTAAACATTCAATAACTTTCCAGCCAGGCAATGCATTTATCCCAGCCTCTCTTTGTTTTTCTCAGTTTGTGTTATCATTTGCTCAGTATATAACAAGATGCTCTTTCTTTGGGCCTGGACCTTTAAGTGTCCCCTTAGCAATTTCACAAATAAATCACTGCCCCAAAAGTACTTAGTGTGCTTTAAAGAAAAAATAAAAGTTGTCATTTTATTGTTTTCCTGGGGTCAAAGTTTACATAATCAGGCTCACAAACACCTCAGCACCTAGTGAGAGGTACAGGGGCGCTAAGAAAATCAATGTGCACTGTATAATTTGTCTCGTGTATCCTAAAACAAACATGCAGTAATTGAAGTGAGACGTGTCTGAACTCTAAGATCATAAACTTCCCGTTACAAAGGAGGCAGTCTGGAGTTCTCAGCACTTTGCAGTATGTTGATTACAAGTGAGAACAGATAGAAGATGGGCAGTATCTGTTGTATTATACTGGGGCTGTTGGTGAGGTGTCTGAAGAGAAGGGGCATTGGAACTGCTTGGAAAAGACTCTATGTTAGTGGCACACAGCTGTGCATGTGACCACCACACTCAAGATCTCCAAATAAGCGCCTCATCTCACTCATTGTATAATTTACTGGACATTCCTGACCTTGTGCTCTTCCTGACAGGCCCTGCCCATTTATTGAGGTATAACCAGCTAGTCCCAGGTTCTTCAATCATTGGAGAGAATCAGTTTGTTATATAGATGATGGGAGAAAGCCTGAGAGGTGCTGAACACAATGGAAGCTGTGGCCATTCAACACTCTTGAAAAACAGGCCTATGGTATCTCCAGACAAGCACCCAAAATGAGAGTCTTGAAATATTTAGTAACCCTTTTGCACACAGAGGACCTAATTCTCCACTCTGCTGAATCTTATATTGTCATAAACAGATAGCTAAGGGTTAATGTCTCTTTCACCTGAAACACCTGACCAGAGAACCAATCAGGAAACCGGATTTTTTCAACTTTGGGTGGAGGGAATTGTGTGTCTGAGTCTTTTGTGTCTGTCTGCCTGCTGTCTCTGAGCTTTGGAGAAGTAGTTCTATTTTCTAATCTTCTGTTTCTAAGTGTAAGGACAAAAGAGATCAGATAGTAAGTTATATGGTTTCTTTTCTTTGGTATTTGCATGAATATAAGTGCTGGAGTGCTTTGATTTGTATTCTTTTTGAATAAGGCTGTTTATTCACTATTCTTTTAAGCAATTGACCCTGTGTTGTATCATCTTATACAGAGAGAACATTTGTATGTATTTTTCTTTCTTTTTTATATAAAGCTTTCTTTTAAGACCTGTTGGAGTTTTCTTTACTTCAGGGAAATTAAGTCTGTACTCACCAGGGAATTGGTGGGAGGAAGAAATCAAGGGGAGATCTGTGTGTTGGATTGCTAGCCTGATTTTGCATTTCCTCTGGGTGAAGAGGAAAGTGCTTTTGTTCCAGGATTGGAAACGGAGAGGGCAAGTCCCTCTGTTTGGATTCACAGAGCTTGTGTCTGTGTATCTCTCCAGGAGCACCTGGAGGGGGGAAGGGAAAAAGGATTATTTCCCTTTGTTGTGAGACTCAAGGGATTTGGGTCTTGGGGTCCCCAGGGAAGGTTTTTCAGGGGGACCAGAGTGCCCCAAAACACTCTAATTTTTTGGGTGGTGGCAGCAAGTACCAGGTCCAAGCTGGTAACTAAGCTTGGAGGTTTTCATGCTAACCCCCATATTTTGGACGCTAAGGTCCAAATCTGGGACTAAGGTTATGTCATGGTGTAGCAGCGGTTGGGATCTAGACAGAATCCAGAAGCCAGTAGGAATATTATATTTTTCTTTTCTCTGCTAAGGACTTTTTAGCAGAGAGAAACAGTTTGGTTTTAAAAGGGAACCAGAGAGAATTTTTTTTTTCTGCTGCAGTGTGTGCCTTGCATGTTAAGCAAGAAGTCGTTAAGGGCTATCACCAGTCTTTTGTCATGCAGTAGCCCTCCCATTAGGAGGCAAGTACCAGCACTTATATGCATGCAAATAAAGTGGTTTTTCAGGTTTACTTAACATTGAAGATTAGCTAAAGGCACTGTTGCTAGGCAGACTTCAGGAGGCAACAGAGCCTGCAGTTCAAAAGAGAAACACCGGAGGGCACCCCAACACAAGAAAACAGGAACCATGTCTACCAGGACAAAAATGGTGGCCGAAGACCAATTCAAAGAAGCTGAACGCAGGCGACAGATGGAGATAAAAGAAAAGGAAGAAAACATGAAACTGGCAGCCTTCCAAAGAGAACAGGCAGCCCAAGAGGCAGCCTACAAAAGAAAACTAGAAGAAGAAGAGGTGGCCTACCGAAGGAAACAAGCAGAAGATGAGTTGGCCCACAGAAGGAAGCAAGAAGAAGAAGAGTTGGCCCACCGCCGAGAAATGGAAAAACAACAAAAAGAGAATGAAGAAAAGGAAAAACAGAGAAAACATGAACTGGACTTGGCAAAAGCTGGGCTGCATGTGCCAGCCAACCCTAACAACCCGGCGCCAATTATTGCTCCACAGCACAGGAAATTTCCCACCTACAAGGCAGGTGATGACACCGAGGCCTTCTTGGAAAATTTTGAAAGAGCCTGTCTTGGGTACAGCATCCCCGAAGACCAGTACATGGTAGAATTAAGGCCACACCTCAGTGGACCTTTAGCAGAGGTGGCAGCTGAAATGCCTAAGCTGCAAATGAATGACTATAAACTTTTTCAAACCAAGGCCAGATACAGAATGGGGATAACCCCAGATCATGCCCGTCGGCGCTTCAGAACCCAAAAGTGGAAACCAGAGGTGTCATTTCCCAAACACGCCTACTACATTGCAAAAAACTATGAGGCCTGGCTAACAGGAAACAACATTCAAACCCTGGAAGAACTGAACCTCCTCATACAAATGGAGCAGTTCTTGGATGGTCTTCCTGAAGACATCACACGGTACATACAAGATAGAAATCCCAAAGATATCGCTGAGGCGGGGGAGATTGGAGCCAAATGGATGGAACTGGCAGAAAGCAAGAAAGCTACTGTCAAGGGGAACGATTACCACAGGGGGCACACAGATCATAAACCCTACAACCGAGGACAGCCAAAGACCCCACATACCGCCCAAGTAAAGCCACAGATACCCCACCCTTCAACCTCACCAGTCTCCAGTAACTCACCTCGGCCCAGTGACCCATCAGATGGAAGATGCTTTAAGTGTAATGAACTGGGACATATCAAGGCCAACTGTCCAAAGAACACCATGCGAGTGCAATTCATTACACCACCATCACACCAAAGATCCCCAGGCCCGGATGCCTCTCAAATACCCTTGGAGCGAAGGGAAAATTTGAGAGTGGGCGGAAAGAAGGTTACTGCGTGGAGAGACACGGGGGCACAAGTGTCAGCTATCCACCAATCCTTCGTTGACCCCAAATTCATCAACCCAAAGGCCAAAGTTACAATTTACCCCTTCATGTCACAAGCTGTAGACTTGCCTACAGCTCAACTGCCTGTCCAGTACAAAGGCTGGTCAGGAATGTGGACTTTTGCAGTCTATGACAATTATCCTATCCCCATGCTGGGGGAAGACTTGGCCAACCAGGTGAGGCGGGCCAAGAGAGTGGGAATGGTTACCCGTAGCCAAACCAGGCAAGCTTCCAGACCCATTCCTGTTCCTGAGCCGTCCACAGACGCCCCGTCTGTGTTACCAGAGACCCAGACAGAGGTAGTGGATCCAGATTCCATGCCAACCACTGAAACAGCCACAGCATCTCCAGTCCCAGGCCCGGAGCTGGAACAGCAACCAGCAAGTGCAACCACATCTTCAAACTCAACGCCAGAGGGCGCCAGCGAGCCAGAACTGGCAGAAGCAAAAGACAGCCATACCCAAAAGGCTCAGCCAGAGCCTGAAATACCCTCAGGTGCACCAGCGGAGAGCGGTTCACCAGCAACGGAAACAACCCCATCACCTACATCGCTTCCAGAGGGACCAAGCCCAAGTCCACAGTCTGAGGAAGAACTGGTGACCCCAGCCTCAAGGGAACAGTTCCAGGCTGAGCAGGAAGCAGATGACAGCCTTCAGAAAGCGTGGGCGGTGGCACGGAGCACCCCACCGCCTCTCAGCTCTTCTAATCGATCCCGGTTTGTTATAGACCAAGGACTTTTATACAAGGAAATTCTTTCTGGTGGACACCGGGAAGAATGGCAGCCGCAAAAAACAGTTGGTGGTTCCAACGAAGTACCGGGGGAAGCTCTTAAGCTTAGCCCATGATCATCCCAGTGGCCATACTGGGGTGAACAGAACCAAGGACTGGTTGGGGAAGTCCTTCCACTGGGAGGGGATGGGCAAGGACGTTGCCAAGTATGTCCGGTCTTGTGAGGTATGCCAAAGAGTGGGAAAGCCTCAAGACCAGGTCAAGGCCCCTCTCCAGCCACTCCCCATAATTGAGGTCCCATTTCAGCGAGTAGCTGTGGATATTCTGGGCCCTTTTCCAAAAAAGACGCCCAGAGGAAAGCAGTACGTACTGACTTTAGTGGACTTTGCTACCCGATGGCCAGAAGCAGTAGCTCTAGGCAACACCAGGGCTAACACTGTGTGCCTGGCCCTAACAGACATCTTTGCCAGGGTAGGTTGGCCCTCCGACATCCTTACAGATTCAGGGTCTAATTTCCTGGCAGGGACCATGGAAAAACTGTGGGAAACTCATGGGGTGAATCACTTGGTTGCCACCCCGTACCACCATCAAACCAATGGCCTGGTGGAAAGGTTCAATGGAACTTTGGGGGCCATGATACGAAAATTCATCAACGAATTCTCCAATAATTGGGACCTAGTGTTGCAGCAGTTGCTGTTTGCCTACAGGGCTGTACCACATCCCAGTTTAGGGTTTTCACCATTTGAACTTGTGTATGGTCACGAGGTTAAGGGGCCATTACAGTTGGTGAAGCAGCAATGGGAGGGGTTTACGCCTTCTCCAGGAACTAACATTCTGGACTTTGTAAGCAACCTACAAAGCACCCTCCGACACTCTTTAGCCCTTGCTAGAGAGAACCTAAAGGATGCTCAGGAAGAGCAAAAGGCCTGGTATGACAGACATGCCAGAGAACGTTCCTTCAAGGTAGGAGACCAGGTTATGGTCTTGAAGGCGCAACAGGCCCATAAGATGGAAGCATCATGGGAAGGGCCATTCACGGTCCAAGAGCGCTTGGGAGCTGTAAACTACCTCATAGCATTTCCCAATTCCTCACTAAAGCCTAAAGTGTACCATGTTAATTCTCTCAAGCCTTTCTATTCCAGAGACTTACAGGTTTGTCAGTTACAGTCCAGGGAGATGATGCTGAGTGGCCTGACGGTGTCTACTACGACGGAAAAAAAGACGGTGGCGTGGAAGAGGTGAACCTCTCAACCACCCTGGAACGTCTGCAGCGGCAACAAATTAAGGAGCTGTGCACTAGCTTCGCCCCATTGTTCTCAGCCACCCCAGGACGGACTGAACGGGCATACCACTCCATTGATACAGGTAATGCTCACCCAATCAGAACCCCACCCTACCGAGTGTCTCCTCATGCCCAAGCTGCTATAGAACGGGAGATCCAGAACATGCTACAGATGGGTATAATCCGCCCATCTACCAGTGCATGGGCATCTCCAGTGGTTCTGGTACCCAAACCAGATGGGGAAATACGCTTTTGCGTGGACTACCGTAAGCTAAATGCGGTAACTCGTCCGGACAACTATCCAATGCCACGCACCGATGAGCTATTGGAGAAGTTGGGACGTGCCCAGTTCATCTCTACAATAGACTTAACCAAAGGGTACTGGCAAGTACCGCTAGATGAACCTGCCAAGGAGAGGTCAGCATTCGTCACCCATGCGGGGGTGTATGAATTCAATGTCCTTCCTTTCGGCCTTCGAAATGCACCCGCCACCTTCCAGAGACTGGTAGATGGTCTACTAGCTGGACTGGGAGAATTTGCAGTTGCCTACCTCGATGATGTGGCCATTTTTTCAGACTCCTGGCCCGAACACCTACTCCACCTGGAAAAGGTCTTTGAGCGCATCAGGCAGGCAGGACTAACTGTTAAGGCCAAAAAGTGTCAAATAGGCCAAAACAGAGTGACTTACCTGGGGCACCAGGTGGGTCGAGGAACCATTAACCCCCTACAGGCCAAGGTGGATGCTATCCAAAAGTGGCCTGTCCCAAGGTCAAAGAAACAGGTCCAATCCTTCTTAGGCTTGGCCGGATACTACAGGCGATTTGTACCACACTACAGCCAAATCGCTGCCCCATTGACCGACCTGACCAAAAAGACCCAGCCAAATGCCGTTAAGTGGACTGATGAGTGTCAAAAAGCCTTTACCCAACTTAAGGCAACACTCATGTCTGACCCTGTACTCAGGGCCCCGGATTTTGACAAGCCATTCCTAGTAACCACAGATGCATCTGAGCGTGGTATAGGAGCAGTGCTCATGCAGGAAGCAACAGATCACAACTTCCATCCTGTCGTGTTCCTCAGCAAGAAACTGTCTGAGAGGGAAAGTCACTGGTCAGTCAGTGAAAAGGAATGCTATGCCATTGTGTACGCCCTGGAAAAGCTACGCCCATATGTTTGGGGACGGCGGTTCCAACTACAAACTGACCATGCTGCACTAAAGTGGCTTCATACTGCCAAGGGGAACAACAAGAAACTTCTTCGTTGGAGTTTAGCTCTCCAAGATTTTGATTTTGAAATTCAACACATCACAGGAGCTTCTAACAAAGTTGCTGATGCACTCTCCCGTGAGAGTTTCCCAGAATCCAGTAGTTAAAAAGTGTTCTTAAAATGTAAAAGTCTGTTAGTTATATACTTAGTGGTATATGTAAAGGTGCATGTGTTGTATTACCCTGGTTATTTTCAAGTTCTAGAAGGAAATTGCCGCCAGTGAGCTTCCCCACTGTCTGCAATTTGGGGGGCGTGTCATAAACAGATAGCTAAGGGTTAATGTCTCTTTCACCTGAAACACCTGACCAGAGAACCAATCAGGAAACCGGATTTTTTCAACTTTGGGTGGAGGGAATTGTGTGTCTGAGTCTTTTGTGTCTGTCTGCCTGCTGTCTCTGAGCTTTGGAGAAGTAGTTCTATTTTCTAATCTTCTGTTTCTAAGTGTAAGGACAAAAGAGATCAGATAGTAAGTTATATGGTTTCTTTTCTTTGGTATTTGCATGAATATAAGTGCTGGAGTGCTTTGATTTGTATTCTTTTTGAATAAGGCTGTTTATTCACTATTCTTTTAAGCAATTGACCCTGTGTTGTATCATCTTATACAGAGAGAACATTTGTATGTATTTTTCTTTCTTTTTTATATAAAGCTTTCTTTTAAGACCTGTTGGAGTTTTCTTTACTTCAGGGAAATTGAGTCTGTACTCACCAGGGAATTGGTGGGAGGAAGAAATCAAGGGGAGATCTGTGTGTTGGATTGCTAGCCTGATTTTGCATTTCCTCTGGGTGAAGAGGAAAGTGCTTTTGTTCCAGGATTGGAAACGGAGAGGGCAAGTCCCTCTGTTTGGATTCACAGAGCTTGTGTCTGTGTATCTCTCCAGGAGCACCTGGAGGGGGGAAGGGAAAAAGGATTATTTCCCTTTGTTGTGAGACTCAAGGGATTTGGGTCTTGGGGTCCCCAGGGAAGGTTTTTCAGGGGGACCAGAGTGCCCCAAAACACTCTAATTTTTTGGGTGGTGGCAGCAAGTACCAGGTCCAAGCTGGTAACTAAGCTTGGAGGTTTTCATGCTAACCCCCATATTTTGGACGCTAAGGTCCAAATCTGGGACTAAGGTTATGTCATATATGACATAAGATCTATAATAAGGCCACATCCTTTATAATTTGTGCAAAGCAGAATCAATCCTCAGTATAAACCTGGCATGGCTGAGGATAATAAGGGATGTGGAAGGAGATTGCTTTAAGCCACATTTCTGCAGCTCTGACACTGTGCCAGTTGAGGGCCAAAATAGCCAAGCCTGCTCTAAATTGCATTGCCTACAGCCAGGGACTGCCAGGGAACTGGAGGAGTGCTACAGTTATAAGTAGAGACAGACCTTAGTGGAGAATCAGGCCTATTGCTTTTGTCCTCTCTCACTATGCTAGAACCAGTTCAGTGAGAACTGGAGCTTCCTTCTCTTTATCCCTTCTAATGAGCAATCATCTCCAGCTGGACCGCCTGCTAGTCTCTTTCAGTTTCCCAGTCTCCCTGCATTGAGGAGAGACACCTGTTGTCACTTCCCCACTCAGCAAGAGGCCTTAACCGTTTCTCCACCAAACACTGGTTGGGATCTATACACTTCATTACACAACCATTAGCAGCAGCATCCTAGACATACGAGCTGTATAGTTTGAAGACATAAAAGGAAGTATGTTTTGGGAGAACTAGGTTCAGCATCTTGGGTAGACTAAGATAGAATAAAAATATATATATGAGCTTCCTGCTTTGTCTTTTAAGACAATACACACACCATTGTAAGCTCCCTGAAATGTTCTCTGGAGAGCCACTACTACTTATGAGCACAGCTTAGTGGCACATAACATCTCCTGTCTCTTAGTAGCTGAAGCCCTGGATCTGGGAATGAATGAAGGGATCAAGAGATAAGAGTGAGTAAAGCTTCATGAGGAAGGCAGCTGTATAGTGAGATTTCCTCTATAGGGCAGGCAACTGAAGATACTGGACCCCCGAAGAGATTTTAGCATCTTTAAAAATGTCTGAGTGGCTCTGCAGATATAATATGTTGGGCAAGGCAACAGTGGCCATCTCATAGGTGCCAACTCTTGTTCACTTCTTGCAATATTTCCTGTTTTTTTCCCTACAGCCCCAGCTCCAGGACTTATTTGAATACCTAAGAATCTTTATTTTTTGAGTATGTTTCTAGCCCTCATGGTTGCAGAGAAAAGCTTAAAATAGGAACCAAGTACAGAAACCAGAAAGCTAATACAAATAATCCATTTGTATAGTTATTATTCTCATGATTTTCAAACCAATCTCACCAGTTTTGAATGCCTGGGGTTGGTACTACTGCTCAGTGGGACAGAAATACTATCATCAGCAGCACCATTGTGACCTTTTGCTGTAATCAGCATCCCTCCTCCCTATTAAAATAACATACACACTTTCCAAGGTCATTTTAGTTCCTCGCATTACCATGAATAAAGTACTGGAACCTGTTGGTGAAGTAAGAAATGTACAGTTTCTTCCCAGTGCCTGGGGAGAGTATATATGTTTAAAAGTGCTGTGTGGGCAGGGCCGGCTTTAGCCATTTCGCCACCCCAAGCACGGTGGCACGCCGCTGGGGGCGCTCTGCGCTCGCTGGTGCTGCGGCGCCGGTGGATCTCCTGCAGACATGGCTGCGGAAGGTCCGCTGGTCCCGCGGCTCCGGTGGACCTCCTGCAGGTGTGCCTGCGGCTGCTTCACCGGAGCCGTGGGACCAGCAGAACCTCCGCAGGCACGCCTGCGGGAGGTCCACCGGAGCCGCCTGCCGCCCTCCCAGCAAGTGGCAGAGCGCCCCCAGCGGCATGCTGCCCCAAGCACGCGCTTGGCGTGCTGGGGCCTGGAGCCGGCCCTGTGTGTGGGGACTTAGCCCATGTGCTCTCCTGTCTTCTTTTCACTAGGAAGTTCATAGAAAAAAACACTTAGCAAGACCTTTTGGAGCTCTGTTTTTCCTCTAGCAGTATAGAAAAAAAGAATTTATGAATATTCTTAAAGAGGGCTCAGGCCTTGCTGTGGTCTCTTCCCTCTCTGGATCTGACACTTAAGGGGGAAAAAACAAAAACAAACAAACAAAAAAACAAACCAAAAAGCTAACTGAAGTGCTCTCTTATGGCTCAATCATTTTGTCAGTGGAAGCCTTACCAATTACTTCCACAGAAACAGGATCAGGCTTTTAGTGCAGCTGTCTGCTACTGATTTTCCAGTGACACCCTCCCTCAGTGTTTTATGAAATCTTGGCTCATTGTATGATGAAAGGGTTAAGTGCTTTAGGTTAGCCAGCTGATTTCTTTGCTGTACTCTGACAGTCATCAAAAAAAGAGGCTAGCAGCTTTATGGGATGATCACAAAAAAACTAGCTATACAGCCTCAATCCTCCAGAGCTAAGCAGATAAAGAAGGCATAAGTCCTCCCCCTCCCCAGAAGTAATGAGCTAGTAAAAACTTCCATACTTTCTTTCTAAATATGTCGGGGAGGAACCAGAATGATTGAATGAGCACTGGCCTGTCAGGAAGAAGCCTGGGAAGGAAGCGGGTCTTAATGCCTTTAAACACATAGTTTCCTGCTTGTGTTAAGTTTACAAAATAGAGAGAGAGAGGGCGTGTGAACTGCTGTACTGGCGGCGGGGGGCGGGGGGTGCACTTAGAAAACATATTATTCTAGGCTAGTTACTTTTCTTGATATGATAGTTCACTAGCCTATGAAGTTCTCTTTATTCCCATCTCTTAGCAAGGATTTAATAACAGAGGCAATACTCTAGTGACATCTCCTATTACTAAGTTTTCATTATTTCTGCCAAATATCTCAGAGTAAGTTTACTAATACAGGTGTATTATCAACATAAACAAAGTGCATTTTATGATGTCTAAATCTTGCTTTTTTTATTGTGCATACTCAGTTACTAGCTAATTCACAACACTGAGTAATTTACACTGGGTCTTTCAATCATTAGTGCAATTTAGTGAGGGTTTTACAGTATAAATAAGGGATTGGCAACCTTTGGCATGCGGCCCGCCAGAGAAATGAGCTGGCGGGCTGGGATGGTTTGTTTACCTGCAGCATCCACAGGTTTGGCCAATCGCCGCTCCCACTGGCCATGATTCACCGTGCCAGGCCAATGAGGGCTACGAGAAGTGGCGGGGGCTGAGGGATGTGTTGGCTTCCGCTTCCCACAGTCCCCATTGGCCTGGCACAGCGAACCGCAGACACTGGGAGGTGAGATCAGCCAACTTGCGGACGCTGCAGGTAAACAAACTGTCCTGGCCCGCCAGGGGATTTCCCTGACAGGCCACGTGCCAAAGGTGGCCTATCCCTGGTATAAATACATTGACTAGCACTCTTCTTCACTAAATCTTACAACTTCTGGACTGCTAATTCATGGAGATGTGCCTTGTATCCATAGTACCACATCCACCTTACTGCATGCAGCAGCACTCTTCAGATGCTTAAATCAGGAAGTGAAGAACTCCAATATCCAATTGAAGCTGCATGGGGAATTTAGGGAGGCAAAATGTAATTTAGGGAGGCAAATTACAAGCTTTTCCAAGATACAGGAGCTAACACCACTTCTCCTGTGCAAAAGGTCTTGAGCACAAGTGGTCAAGATAGCATCTCCACTATCACAGTACCACCAATATCATTCATAAAGGCTTGTTTCCAAATGCTGACCAGGGCCAACACAATTTGAATTGTGGGATAAGCTATCACTGTACAAAGTGGCATGGCTGCCATGTCTATCTCACTGTGGAATATTGTGTCAAAAGTACTACTGCATTGGAACATAGTCTTGGAAAAATATACTTACTGTCCCATGCACTGAATTAAGCATGCTTAAACTTGTCTCTTTAATCTCTACATATTTATCGATCATGACATATAATATCCACCTGAACCCTAATTTAACCTTTCTGATGACACAGACTTGGCTTGTGCTCCCTTACTAATAGCACACAGAAATTACTCAGAAGCCTTTTTTATATAATCTCAGAGACAGATAGTGACTAATGAAAATGTATTGCAGGCCTTAATGTATTAATCCCCACCAGAGTTGCACATTTTTAATCATTTAAATATGTCATTTAAATATTATCTGTTCTCTATGAATATTTGATGTTCATAAAATATTCCTCAGAAAAGTAAAAATAACACATACATTTATTAAAGGATTTTGGCACCAGTAACATCCCCCCAGATATTATTTCACCTCCAGAGGGGTTAGTAATGCGTTTTTTTCCTGAAGTTCCATCTAACTACCTATAAGGATTTGAAAGGAGTAAATAGCCAGGGAGAAGAATTGTTTAGACTGGTCCAATTGCGTGTAGGCAGAAGCGATGAGGTGAAATAGAGTTATGGAAAATATAGGCTGGGAAGATTTCCTAAAAGAGAAGTCTTCTATGAAACAGGATGGGAATGTGTATAAACCAGCATGGAATCCTCACAAGTTGTACAACGTTGTCAGGTAGGGAATTAACAGAACCCTGACAACAAATGTGCGTAGGTTTGTCTGAATACTAACATAAAAATTGCTGTACTATAAAACTGTGGCTTATCCCATTTCCAACAATGGCCAGTCCCAGATGTGTGTACATTCTTATCCAGTCTAATACAATTATGGATCTTCTTATACATATTTATTTATTTGTATTATGGTGGTGAGGCTCCATTTAAGAGTGGCTCTGCATTTTGATAGGTACTGTACAAAGACACTGTAGAATATTGTTCCTGCCCTGAAGAATTTATAGTCTAAATAGCCAGAACAGGTAAGGAAGTATGATTCATTTTACAGAGGGGGAACTGAGGCATAGAGATATTAAGCAATTTGCCCTTGTCACACAGAAGTCTATGGCAGAGTTGGGACACAAAACCAAATCATCTGATTTCCAGCCAGTGCCTTAACAATAAGATAATTCTTTCTCTCTCTGTAAGTCCTCTTAATCATATAAAAAAGTACATTTCAATTATTTATACAATAGCAAACAGTAGTGACCAAAATGTGCTAGATACTATACAGATATTTAGATAGATGGGGTCATTGTCTCAAAGAGATGTGAACTAAATAGATTTTAATAAAAAACAATGATGAACGGGCTAAGTGATACAAGCCAAGTGATCAGGGTGATAAACATCTTGTTAGTTCTGTGTTTTTTCACATAATTATATTTTTATATATAAGCTAGAAACCTATTGTTAGTTCCTTACACATAATAATATAAATATAAAGTTAGTCTCATCTCTATCTTTCCATTATGCAAATCCAATCTACATTTTTGTAATCCTGCTAAACTCTTTGTCTCATCAATTATTTTAGCCAAGAATTTCACAAATTCACTGGATTATGCAGAAATATTTCCATTTATATTCCATTTTAAATGTTTTTATTGCCTTTGTTACTGTTCATTAGTTTACATACCTGTGCCATATCCCCTGTTAATTCCATCCTAATACTAAGAACAAGAAAGATAGCTCTTCCACTGCCTACTCAGCTGTCTATGTCTGTTTGCTGAATTATTCATTTGCCCCCTGCTTCTAAAATCACTCTCCCTTACTCTGGTCCCATCTCAAGCAAGGCCCCAGCGTTAAAGTTGCTCTGTCAGTTGAGGATTTTCTGTATTTAGGTTCCCAGAGTAGCTATAACACCATAGTAAATCTCACAGTCATTAGCTGTGTATCTTGCGTTTTTGAAAGCAGCAAAGCCACTGTTCCTTTCACAAACTTTCCTGAGGAGACTGTAAAGTAAGTTATATTGATGGAGCCTAGGAAATGATACACACACTGCCACAACTCTGAGAATTTATGCCTGAATGTCAGTTATCTGGGTGCTCATAAACTTCCTTCATAACATGATAAAATGGCATTTATCAACTCTGCGGAAGGCTAATTAAGCTAGAGGGCTCTATTTAAATTCTCAAGGAAGTTGTGTTGCTTGAAGGTCCCTTATGAATAATCCATTCTGAGTCAAAATGCTATAAGAAAACAAGAGCAAGTCAGAGAAAGAATTGGGAGAGTGAGGGGGCCATGGATAAAAGGCTCATACATTATTCAAGCCCTTCTATGATATTGGCTTTACCAGGGAATTGAACTGTGTATTTTTGCACTTTCAGTATTGATATATGAAATAGAATTCTCTCTGCCTGGAGCAATACCTGTATCATAACAGACCAGTAACCAATCACTTGTAGGAGTATCCAGGCACTAGAATTAGGAACACATTAGATATGGGAGTGTCCTGGTTTCCAGTTCCATATGGTAACTTGATCTTTGAAGGATTGGGACAAGGCTAGCTGATCTTGTCCTCATTCTCTGAAGGAGACCCCCATATTTCTCAAGTTTCTGGGAATTAGGTCTCTTTTTCCTCTATCTCCATAACACGAGTAAGCTTGTGACCCTGTGATTCAAGTGTACATTGGCCAGGTGTAACCTAAGGAACAGTCAGATTTTAATGGATGAGTTGTGCTTCCTGTAAGCCATTAAAATGTCCCAATTTTATTTTGGAGCTTGAGAAAATGATCCATGATTTGTGGGCAAAAATATTGCAGTATTCTGGCAACATGATATGTTCTGTATAGTTATTCTGTGTCACTAAACAAATGAAATTTAATATGGATAAATGTAAAGTCATGCACATTGGAAAAAATAACCTCAACTATACATACAATATGATGGGGGCTAATTTTGCTACAACTAATCAGGAAAGAGATCTTGGAGTCATCGTGGATAGTTCTCTGAAGACGTCCACACAGTGTGCAGCAGCAGTCAAAAAAGCAAACAGGATGTTAGGAATCATTCAAAAAGGGATAGAGACTAAGACAGAGAATATCTTATTGCCCTTATATAAATCTATGGTATGCCCACATCTTGAATACTGCATACAGATGTGGTCTTCTCATCTCAAAAAAGATATACTGGCATTAGAAAAGGTTCAATGAAGGGCAACTAAAATTATTAGGGGTGGAATGGGTCCCACATGAGGAGAGATTAAAGAGGCTAGGACTTTTCAGCTTGGAAAAGAGGAGACTCAGCGGGGATATGATAGAGGTAAATAAAATCATGAGTGGTGTGGAGAAAGTGAATAAGGAAAAGTTATTTACTTGTTCCCATAATATAAGAACTAGGGACTACCAAATGAAATTAATGGGCCGTAGGTTTAAAACAAATAAAAGGAAGTTCTTCTTCACACAGCGCACAGTAACCTGTGGAACTTCTTGCCTGAGGAGGTGGTGAAGGCTAGGACTATAACAGCGTTTAAAAGAGAACTAGATATGTTCATGGAAGTTAAGTTCATTAATGGCTATTAGCCAGAATGGGTAAGGAATGGTGTTCCTAGCCTCTGTTTGTCAGAGGGTGGAGATTGATGGCAGGAGAGAGATCACTTGATCATAACCTTTTAGGTTCACTTCCTCTGGGGCAGCTGGCATTAGCCACTATCAGTAGACAGGACACTGGGCTGGATGGACCTTAGGTCTGACCCAGTATGGCCATTCTTATGTTCTTATGAAAAAATGTGGCCGCCCTGTATCAGAGTGGGAGCAATAAAAGCCAGTTGGGCATAAGAGCCAGGAAAGATCAGGGCAGCATGGCAATAATTAAGTCAACAAGAGTGGCACTGAAAATTTGAAGAATAGCTAAAGAGTCAACCACAAATATCTTGGTGCAATCACCCAGGGAGACAATGGCTTTAGCAGAACAAGTGAAATGATTGTTTTGTCGGAAGTGGAATATTATGCCTTTAAGGAGAGGAAGAAGTTTCAGCTATTCCGAGCAGCCCCGTGGGTAAAGCAGTAGCATTTTTTGTGTGGCATCTGCTGAGCAAACCACAGTTGGGAGTCAGGGGATATGATTGCATAGATCAGGGGTCGGCAACCTTTCAGAAGTGATGTGCCGAGTCTTCATTTATTCACTCTAATTTAAGGTTTAATGTGCCAGTAATACATTTTAACGTTTTTAGAAGGTCTCTTTCTATAAGTCTATAACATATAATTAAACTATTGTTGTATGTAAAGTAAATAAGGTTTGTAAAATGTTTAAGAAGCTTCATTTAAATTAAAATTAAAATGCAGCACCCCCCGGACCGGTGGCCAGGACCCAGGCAGTGTGAGTGCCACTGAAAAATCAGCTCACGTGCTGCCTTCGGCACACATGCCATAGGTTGCCTATCCCTGGCATAGATGTATGTATGCTGGTTCCCCTTCAATGCATAACATAAAACAGATATATAAATATTCAGGTGTGTGCATGTGTGGAGGAACAGAATAAACCAGCTGAGAATCAGCAACAAAACTTTAATATGTTTTTCTATAGAGCATAGAGTTTAGCTAGTTAATTTTATCCCTTAGTTGTTAGGGTAAAGCACTAAAATGTATTATTCATTCTATGCAAAGACTTAGAAAACACCAACACATAATAGTCCAGATTCTCATTTGATGGTGTTATGGCAGACCTCACCAGTTGGCACTGTTACACAGTCTTTCAAGTGCTGCTTAGTGTGTGGGCAAGTTTTGACATAGAAGGCATACAGTATTGTTAGTTTCAGGTTATGCTAGGTTTTTGCTGGAGGCAGCTTGGAGAGAAAGGGAACTATGTGAACAGCAGGGGAATTTGCTTTCTGCCTTGGGCTCTGAATAGACTCTATTCTTGAGGCAGAGTTGCTCCCCGGCCAAGCATTGGTATTGCGCTGACATTTCTGGAAGAAGGAATTGCCTGCATGCTGCTTGCCCATCTCATCCCAGGACTGTTGTACATGCAAAAATAAGGCAAATGACACTTAACATATACTCAAATTCCCTGCCACTGATTTCTTCTCCTGGACAACTCTAGTCACCTGCTATCATGTGGCAGAGTGATAACACTGGAATCAGAATGGAATGTTGGAAGAAGGGGCAACAGTGTAAATCAGCTAGGTGCTGTTGATTTCAATATAATCAAGGTGCCTGTATTGTGTCTGGAGAATGCTGGGGGTAAGACTAACAACATTTGCACCTGCTGCCATGTTTCTCCCAAGTATCTCCTCTTAGTCTTATAACTAGATCAAGGGATTTTGAGCACTGGTGCTGGAACTAAGGGTGCTGGGAGTGCTGCCGCACCCGCTGGCTTGAAGTAATAATAACAAACATCAAATACATAGTTTCTATTATCATTATAAAAATTGTTCCAGCTATCCTGGTTTTGTGTGTATGTGTTTCCTTCTGCTTTCAAGAATTCAGCTTGGCTCTGTCAGTCCTAGGGTATGGCTACACTTACAGCTGTGCAGCACTGGGAGTTACAGCTGTCTTGGTACAGCTGTGTAGGGAAAGCGCTGCAGTGTGGCCACATTGACAGCTACCAGTGCTGCAGTGTGGCCACATTTGCAGCATTTGCAGCGCTGTTGGGAGTGGTGCATTGTGGGCAGCTATCCCACAGAAGACCTCATCCCATTTTGGAGCCATGGGTTGTGGGAAGGGGACGGAAGGGTGCGGGTCATTCCGCTTCCTGTCCCAACGCCCCGTGGTGCATCGCTTCAGATCCCAGCAGTCACTGTTTTTCCGTCCATGTTTGGCGCCATTGTGAGTTTCCCAACTATTTCTGTGCAGCACGATTTCTGTGGGAAATGGAGCATGAGCTGCTGAGGACTTTGCTGATGATTGTCGCCAGCACATCAAGTTTGGCAGTGGAGCTATTCTTTCAGCTCCAAAGTGAGAGTGAGGAGTCCGATGATGAGATCGAGTCGCCTGACGAGTATGACACTAAATTGCTTGTGGCATTAACTGAAATGCTCAGCACTGTGGAACGCCGCTTTTGGGCTTGGGAAACAAGCACTGAGTGGTGGGAGCACATCGTCATGGAAGTCTGGGATGACGAGCAGTGGCTGCAGAACTTTCGGATGAGAAAAGCCACTTTCATGGGACTGTGTGAGGAGCTCGCCCCCACCCTGCGGCGCAAGGACATTAGATTGAGAGCTGCCTTGCCAGTGGAGAAGTGGGTGGCTATTGCAATCTGGAAGCTGGCAACTCCAGATAGCTACCGATCGGTCGCGAACCAGTTTGGAGTGAGAAAGTTGACTGTTGGAATCGTGTTGATGCAAGTTTGCAGGGCCATTAATCGCACCCTACTAAGAAGAACCATGACTCTGGGGAACGTGCAGGACATTGTGGATGGCTTTGCACAAATGGGTTTCCCTAACTGTGGAGGGGCGATAGATGGGATGAATATTCCTATTCTGGCACCACCCCACCTAGCATCCGAGTACATTAATCGGAAGAGGTATTTCTCTATGGTTCTCCAGGCGCTTGTGAATCACCATGGGCGTTTCACTGACATTTACACAGGCTGGCCTGGAAAGGTGCATGATCCACGCATCTTTTGGAACAGTGCCCTGTTCAGGAAGCTGCAGGCCGGGACTTTTTTCCCAGACCGCAAGATCACAGTAGGGGACGTCGAAATGCCCTTTGTGATCCTTGGAGACCCCGCTTACCCCTTAATGCCTTGGCTCATGAAACCGTATTCAGGGAAGCTTGACAGGAGCAAGGACTGGTTCAACTACAGGCTGAGCCGGTGCCGAATGACTGTGGAGTGTGCTTTTGGCCGTTTAAAAGGGCGCTGGAGATCTCTGTATGGGAAGCTAGACTTGGGGGAAAGCAGCATCCCTGTACCCTCCATAATATGCGTGCTGTACCCTCCATAATATTTGTGAAGGGAAGGGTGAAACATTCAGTGAGGAATGGACCTCCGAGGTTCAACGCCTGGAGGCTGAATTTGCACAGCCAGAGTGTAGGCTACTAGAGAGGTCCAGCACAGGGCTACAAGGATTAGGGATGCCTTGAGGGAGGAATCTGAGGTAGAAAGCCAACAGTAATGTTTGGTGCCTTGCACGGGAGTGAAGTGCAGTGGTTACAATGATTTGCAGTGCCTGTTTTTTTCCTGGGCTACGATATCTTTCACTTTCTGCAATAATAAAAACTGTTTTAAAAGTCAAGAATTCATTTATTGAAAAGAAAATAACTTTCTTGACAGACACACAACATTTTGGGAACCTAAAAGGGCAGGGGGGTGGGGTAGTGAACTGTACAGTTAGAGGTTTGAATATGTCTTGTCTGGAGTGCTGTGCAATGACTGCTGCACTTCAGGATAAAAATGCTGCATGGTGACAGGGGTTGAGTGCAGAGGGTAAGGGTCGTAGTTCTCAGGGCTGGTAGGTGAACATACAGGTGTTGGGGGCAGCTGGTGGTGGTAAGAACCTGGATGTTGGAGAAGGGGGTTTTGAGCTGACATTGGGACACAAGGGAAAGAGCTTTGGGACTGGGGGCTGGGGGCAGCACAGTAGTGCTCTGCCTGCATGGCTACGAGTGACTGGATACAGTCCGTATGGCACGCCAGGATGCTTATCAGCTGCTTCGTGCTTTTCTTCTTAGCCACTGCTTTTCTCCTGCTTTCTCTTTCCCTCCAATTCTGCAGTTTTTCCCTCCAGTCCTGCATTTTTTTACTCTGTCTGGCAGACTGATTCCTAACTGCTTTCACCATGTCTTCTTTGCTTTTTCGCGGCTTCTTCCTCAGGTTTTGTAGCTTCTGAGCAGTCGCTGATACGGCCAGTCGAGTATTCAAGGAATATTAGAAAGACAAAAATTGAAACATTTAACAGCAAGGCAGCATTGTGTATAATCACAGTGAAGGAGTTTACAGTCTCACTTTAGCGTACTTTCCACATACCAAACAGAGCACACAGAACCCACAGCAGAGAAGAAATGATGAGTGAGGGGGAATGATTGCAGGAGCAAATTAATCCTGAAAGATATCTCGCTGCTGTGGGTCACCTAGGAAGGGGGAATGATTTATTCAGGGCACTGCAGGAGGTTCTGTGCTTTGGGGAAAGCAAAATGCTGCAGGGGGCACCAATACTGAACAGTGTCCCAACATTTTCCACAGGACTTAATCCTGGAAGATATCTCGCTGCTGCAGGTCAACTGGGAAGAGCGGGAGGGTCTTCTACAGCAATGTGGATTCCGCCCTGGCCCCTATCCAGCTTGCCTGTGTGCAGCAATGGTCCCCCCACCCCTTGCGGCACAGTGGCATGGAAGCGTTAGCCTGACTGGGACAAGGACCACAGTGGCTCTCCCTATAAACTTGCGCAAGCGCATTGCCCACACTCTGGCAGAAACTTTTGAAGAGATTACCGAGTCCGATTTCCGCGACGTGATAGACCACATCAATGGGCTATTCCACATCTAGGCATGCATGCATGCAGCCATAACCCCTCCTCCTCTCCCGAAACATTTCCATTCTTAAAATAAATGCTGCTTACCGGGAACCCGCTCCTCTGCTTCTCCTTCACCAACAAGTTCCAGCTGCTGCGACTGGCTACCTTCCTCCTGGCTTGAGAAGAGGTCCTGGCTGCATGCCTCCTGGGACTCCGGGGTGTCTCCCCCCACCCCAGTACCCTCACTCTCGGTTTCCTCCCCCCCTCCACCTCTCCTCCCCCGCTCTGAAGTGTCCATCATGGTCGTTGGATTGGCAGTGGAGTCACCTCCAAGTATGGCATCCAGCTCCTTGTAAAAAGGGCAGGTCGTGGGGGCAGCACCGGAGCAGCATTTTCCCTCGCAGGCTTTGCAATAGGCACTCCGCAGCTCCTTTACTTTAACCCTGCACTGCACCGCGTTCTGGTCATGGCCCCTTTCCAGCATGGCCCTTGAGATCTGCCCATAGGCATCGTAATTCCTATGGCTGGAGCGCAACTGTGACTGCACAGCTTCCTCCTCCCAAACACTGATGAGGTACATCAACTAGCCATTGCTCCATGCTGGGGCTCATTTGGCGTGTGGAGGCATGGTAACCTGCAAAGATTCACTGATTGATTGCACTCCACACCTGGCTGAGCAAACAGGAAGGGGATTTTTAAGATTCCTGGGGCATTTAAAGGGCGGGTCACCTGAGGCCAGGGCAGTAGAGTGCGAACTGATGAGCAGAGTGGCTGAACAGGCATTCTGGGATACCTCCGAATACCTCAGAGGCCAATTACAGCGCTTTTGGTGGCCACAGTTGCGGAGCAGCGCTGCATCACCAGCTCTGCAATCCTTATACCCGAGGCAGAGCAGGAGTACAACCAGCGCTGCAGCCAAGGAGATGCAGCTCTATATGTGCCTTGCAAGTGTGGACGGTGAGTAAGTTGCAGAGCTGTAAACCCACCGCCAGCGCTGCAACTCTCCAGTGTAGCCAAGCCCCTAATCTTCTTTTTATCTCTTGAAACTACCAGGATGATTTTTATCCCTAGGAAAGGAATACCTTCTTCAGGTTCCCAGCGATATAAAATTAGTTTGGTCTTCAATGATCACCACAGTAGCCTTGCTTCCTTGATTCTGACTTTGTGTGGAAAACTAGCCTCTCTGCTTCCCTGTTACTTTCCTGGGAAATTGGCTGCTGTTCTGACTCTATCTAACACTTCCTCTTCCACTCTTGCAGACCTGGTTTACAGAAGAACAAAGTTCTGTTTCCTAAAATAAACACCCATAATTCTATTGCTGGCTCCACCTATGAGTCAAAACAATACGCTATACAATTTCTTCACATTAAATCATAAAACAATGTAACTTCAACATAAAATACTTCCTTTACACTCTTATCCCTTGTAAGTGAGCCCACCAAATAGTGGTGAGGCATTGTGCTGAGATAATGTAGAGGAAGCTTGTGTTGTCATTATCTAGCTCTACTGCAGATAAGCAGGAATGCCACAGCTAATTCCATAGGCTATAGATCCAGCACCTTTCACCAGAACTAAATTTATTTTAAATTAAATAAAAAATAATCTATCTGCCAATAATTGGTGGCCAGTAACTAGCAAATATCACCTAAGGGGCATCTCCAGATGAAATGACTTTGAGTGTTAATGTAATGTGAGTTCAGGCTAGTGTTATAATAATAGAAGTTGATAACATTAATGCACATTCAATAATGTACTGTCAGTTAAACTAGTTAACAGCAGTAATTGATAGAAGATCATTGATGTCTCAGAGCGACATAGAACTATTTCTGGAAGTGCTTTGGACTGACTTGTAATGAGATTCACATTTGTGAGAAGGCAAGAGAGTGCATCTTCCCCAACAATGGCAAACACAGAAGGTGGCTCAGACATACCTGTCTGAGGAATCAGTGAATAAATGGTCAGTTTTCACAATGGAGAGAGGTAAACAATTGGGTCCCCAAGGACCTGTACTGGGAGCTGTGCTGTTCAACTTATTCATCAATGTTCTGGAAAAGGGAATCCATAACTGCAAAGAGTTATAGGGTGATCCCAAAAAACCTTGCATGACTGGGCAACACAATGGCAGATGAAATTCAACACTGATCAATGCAAAGTGATGAACATTGGAAAAAAAATCCCAACTACACATATATAATGAAGAGTTCTAAATTAGTTGTTACTACTCAAGAAAGTGATCTTGGAACCATTGTGGATCGTTCTCTTAACTTCAGCTCAGTCAGGGCCGGTGCAAGGATGTTTCGCATCCTAGGCGAAACTTCCACCTTGCACGGCCCCCGCTCCCCTGCAGCAGCTCCCCTCCTCTGCCCTGAGGCGCCCCCCTTGTGGCAGATCCCCACCCCCCATCCTCCGCCCTGAGGCACCCCCCCCCAGCCCCAGCTCACCCCTGCTCCGTCTCTACCCCGAGCATGCCTTCGCTGTTTCACTTCTCCCCCCTCTCAGGCTTGCGGTGTCTAAGCTGATAGGTGCCGCAAGCCTGGGAGGCAGGAGAAGTGAAGCAGCTCACTCCTGCCCTGCCTCCTCCCTGAGCACACCATGGCTGCTTCACTTCTCCCACCTCCCAGGCTTGCGGCGCCAATCAGCTTAGACCCTGCAAGCCTGGGAAGCGGGAGAAGTGAAGCGGCCACAGCGTGCTCAGGGAGGAGATGGGGCAGGGGTGAGCTGGGGCGGGGAGTTCCCCTGCGTGCCACCCCCCACCCTTACTTGCTGCAGGTGGCCCTCCCCACGCTCCTCTGCCCCAGCTCCCTCTGCCTAAATGCCAATGGTGACCAGGGCGGCTGAAGATCCTGCCGCCACGGTCACTGCCAAATAAAATGGTGCCCCCCAAATCCTAGCGCCCTAGGCCACCGCCTAGGTCACCTAAATGATTGCACCAGCCCTGAGCTCAGTGCTCCACAGTGGTCTAAAAGGCTAACAGAATGTTAGGAACTATTAGTGATAGAAAAACAATAGAAAGTGATCGAAAATAAGACAGAAAGTATCATAATACCACTATATAAATCCATGGTTCACCCACACTTTGAATAGTGTGTCCCATGCTAGTTGCCCATCTAAAAAATGATAAAGAAGAACTGGAAAAGGTTTAGAGAAGTGCAATAAAGATGATCAAGGGTACGGAACTGCTTCCATGTGAGGAAAGACTAAAAAGATTAGGGACAAGAGGTGATTGCGGAAGAATATGGTAGAGGACTATAAAACATGAATGGTGTGAAAAAAGTGAATAGAGAAGTATTATTTACCCTTTCCCACAATACAAAAATGAGAGTCACTTGGTGAAATTAATAGGCAGAAGGTTTAATACAAACAAGAGGAAGCACTTTTTCATACAATGCACAATTAATGTGTGGAATTCATTGCCTGGAGATATTGTGATGGCCAAAAATATAATGTTAAAAATAGGTAAGTTCATAGGGGACAGGTCCATGATTTGTTAAGAGGGTCAGGTATACAACCCCATGCTTGAGTGAATCTCCTCTCTGCTCTGTACACTGCTACTGAAGCTTTGATACTAGCCACTGTCAGAAGACAGGATACTGGTCTAGATGGATCATTGATCTGACCCAATATGGCAGTTCTTATGGTATTAATATGCCTTGTATGACAGACATACTTAATGGGAAACAAAGTTTGGTGTCTCCAATGCCTAGTACACCTATCATTACATGAAAGTAAATTTCATTTCTTTACAGTAGCTTTTTGTGTAATAGCTGCTCCTTCTTTGGACTGGGATATAACAATGCAAAATAAATAAACTCCACTTTGTTATTGCTAATAGTTAATGATATATAATAGCACTGTACAATACATAGCAGTGCTTTGCAAACATGAAAAGCCCTCCCAAAAAGCTTTTTCAAGATCCTTCAACAAATCCATAGTCACCTAGGACTTTCTGGCTGTCACTGTGCTGCAGTCTACAAGCCACTAATAACTTCATAGCAAGATCAGGGAAGGAACTCAGCTACTCTTACCCCAAAATGTATAGGTGCCAACCATTTCAGCTAATAGTGTCTTTATTATTTGTTAGAAGCTTGGGACACACAGTTGAGTGGTTGTGATTCCAAAATAGTCCATACATGGTACTCACTGCTAGCTAGTGTGTCACAGTATTAATCTTCCTAGAAGCTATTTTTCAAAGGATTTGGTATATTTTTGAGTGAAAAGTTTAAAACGTATCTACTCAGTAGAAGTTGGATGTCTTAGGGGCCTGGGGACTCAAGATACTCAGATACTCCTGTAGTGAGGACCTATAGGTGTTTAGTTAGAAAGGGTACAACAAAGCAAGACAACAAGCCAGCACACTCTCGTGATGGCTCACTATGGCCTTCCCTTTCTCCTGTCCCACCCACAAGGTAGAAGAGCAGAAGCCTCTAGTGTATTATCCCAACTGTTGTGATAGATTAACCCTGACATGCTGCCTGCCCTTATATGTATTAATAATCTTCTCCCACTGATCCCCAATGGCAGTCAGATGGGTTCATTTGTAGATTGTGGTGGACATTTAAATGTTTGAGCCAGGCAATTTGAGATGAGCTGTCATAAATCATTAGTATTGCTGAGGGAACAGTGCCAGGAAGTATCTGGCTGATGATTTAAGAGACACCTCGTAAGCAGAATAAAACCCCAACTCGCTCAATAAATCTCGGAGCCTCGCTACAAGGTCTAAATCCAATGACCATTGTAACATGCTGCCACTTATCATAAGACAGTAATTAAAAACTGTTATGATTAGTGACTTAAACTTAAAGCTTGGTGACCAATATGCTTCCAAACTACAGTCTCTCTTGCCAACCCACATGCATTGCTTGTACCATGCCTACAGCGTGAATGCGTGTGCATTGAGACTGAAAGATGAAGAGTTGCTGGCTACAGTAATAAACTTCTGATGTTTTTCGGAATGCATCTTTTTAAATCTCTGTCTATATTTAAGAGGTGGTGCACATTGTCAGCAGTGCAAAACAGTTTTGATCTAAGGGATTGAGTGTAAAGGAAATAACAAGAGGCTGAGTTAGGTGAGAATGGGGAGACTGATTGCTTTTGAATCTGGTCTAGCTTTTACAAGATGTATTATGGGTGCAGAGAGGTGACTTTTTCTGTCTTTATGCCTCATTCAAGTAAAATGAACTACCTTCAATATGGTCACACTAAATCTCTAGACAGACTTCAAATTCTACCTGTAGGATGATTATCACTGAGCAACACTGAATGTGTGTGAAAACAGGTCCTTTCCTACTACAGAACAGGTGGAATGCTAAGACTCTGGGACGGTAAGCAGGAGATCTTGCCCACATCATATTTTAATTTGGACCTAAGATAGGTTACTAAGTGTGACACTCTCTGGGGGTACTGAGGGTTGTGAGGCACCTCACTACCACCCACCCTTAGTGTGAGGAAACCTTGTCTATACCTGCAACAGATCAGCTCCCTGACTCTCCCAGCCATAGGTAACACAAGCGTTCCAGTCTCAGCCCCTGCAGGCTTGGTTCTTCCTCATGCAGGTTAGTGATAGGTACACTCCAAAACCATGCAATGTTCAGCCCCATGCAGTGTCCAGCCCCTTATCCACTGGACGCTCACAAAATTACCAGACCTGCTGTTCCCAGAGGAACAGTACACCACAGCTTACAAGTTACACTTTAAAGCACAGCTTTGCCTAACTCAAAGCATTTAGTTTAGTTTACAGAGAGAGAACAAATATAAGTTTTATATAACAAAAATAGAGATAGAGCACATAGAAATACTGGAAACAAAGGGTTACATATAAAACAAAATCATAATGTGCATTCTAGAGCCTAAACTCAGCTCACAAGATGACCTCTTCTCTCATAAGATAGAGCTTACCTCAAAGTCTTTCTCAGAGTTTTTTCAATCAGGATGGCTGAGGCCCTTATTTCATGAGATCGAGCCTGCTTGCCTCCTCTGATGAAGGATGACAGGGTGTCTTTTGCACACACAGATATACCACACCAGACCTTTGATCTTCACATAAGAACAGAGTCTCTCTTCATCCTCCCCTCTTTGTGTTAATTTTTCTTTTGAAGTCCCTGCAAGCTCTTCATTAGCATTTGGCTTAGTATGCTATTGTAAGATACACAATAGTTAGCTAGGGAGATAAGTGTCTCCCACCTCTTGTCTGGAGACGTTTGTCTCAAGGCTCACTACTTTTGATTGACCGGCCTTTTACTATAAAGCCTGAAGAACATAATTTCCAAGATATGTATTCACATCTTTCTTCATATTGTCTGCACCTACATTTCACAAAGATTAGGGTGACCAGTGTGACACAGACTTTCAGCAGCAACCTTACAAGACCTTCTTTGGTGAACTCAAATGTAAATTCCAGACTTTGGGGATCTTTACAACTTGTATGCTCCAGCTACCATCAAGAGGTTTTGGGGTCACACTAAGCTGATGCAAATATCTGATATTATGAAACCTTCTTACTTACCACCATTCATGTCCATAACATAAGTATCATCCTCCACTCCGCCCTGTCCCCTCACCTCTTAGCACTGCCCAAATATTGTCTATTCTTTCCTAAATAGCATTTCTGAGATGCATCCTTTTCTTTTTTTCTCTAGAAAGCCCAAACTCCCCATCTAGGTCCTCACCTGCCATTTTGGTTACAATAATGATGTTTGGAGGAATGAATGAGCTTAATCCAGCTCCTTCTAAATACCTGTACAGTTGCCAGTCTTAGTGGAGATTAAGAATGGCTCAAGGATGAATGCCCCTTTGAAATCTAGAGGTGTTTCTTTACAGTCAGGGTTTCAGGTCAGCATCACTGACTTTGCACTGCTATTACCCAGACTTTACCCAGGACCGTCCAGAGGATTCAGGGGGCCTTGGGCAAAGAAATTTTGGGGGCCCGTTCCATAAAAAAAGTTGCAATACTATAGAATACTATATTCTCATGGGGCCCTGTGGGGCCCAGAGCCTAGGGCAAATTGCCCCCCTTGCCCCTCTCCAGCCCCCAGGCAGCCCTGACTTTAGCTGGTCTATGGATAGAGGTTTTGTACCTCTCAGTAGTATGAAGTACATGTTTAAAAGACAAACAAAAAACACTTCCGTGGTGAACATTGTAAAATCTAGACAATCTCTCTTTAATCTACCACTCATTCATTCATGCATGTGTGTTATTATTTATAAGCATATCGAAGTGACTGTTAGCTGTATGACCTCCATTAATGTTAATGGAGCTCATAGCACTAAATCTCTGCACACCTACCCTTTAGGAGGAACAAGAAAGGAATAAAAATGATAATATTAAGATATAAAATAAAGTTAATTTAACAAGCAAGTCAGCTGCACTAGCCTTTCTCATTTGGATACTGACTCGGATCAGTGGGGAAAATAAGTATAGTGACCTCCCCTCCTCAATCCCTGTTGATCTTCACAGTTTGGTCCAGCTGGTGACTTGTGCTTTGGAGAGACCAGGATTAAGGTGTTGGGTGTCAATGTTGTAGGATGATGGTACATTGCTGCCTACAGGCCCAAGTATTGAATGGCAGAAGGTGATGCTGGACAGGCATTCAATACACTGACAGAGCTTTTGTGTAGAAAGTTATAATTATGTTGCATTGTGATTCTCTTTGAAGATTTTAGATGTCAATATTTTCTTTATGAGGTATTTTGTCTGCATACTGTTTTGGACTGAAAAGGTTCTTTACTGGGCCATCTTGTCCATTTTCTGGCATTGGAGCAAAATGATTTTATACTTGTATGTAGTATACACATTGGACCAAAGCTCAGTCATTGAAGCCTCTAAGTGAAAAATCCCTTGACTTAAATGGGATCTAAATTTGTATCATTGTCTGTCTCTATATTATGCAAACACAGTATTATGTATTCCCAGGGTGTGACTTTATAATTAAGAGTGTGTGAGAGTTCAATTTAGTAGAAGCTTTAAATCTCTATTTTGAAAAAATCTCATTGAAGTGACAAAAACACAATTGGAGCCCTATCTGAATATTTCATGGTGATTTAATGAAAAATGAATTCATATGGATAAAAAGAATTCAAATATCAAACCCTTTTGTTGATTTTTTTCATGGGATTCTCTCACTTTTTTGGTACCTTCTTTATAAGAAATCTAACACATTCTGGGACCTGATCTTTGGCCACATTATTTCGCCTCACATACTGGTTCCTACAACATCAATTATACATAGATACTGTTAGTCTCTGAAGTAGTTTACAACATTTTAGTCATAACAAAAATATGTGCATCAAAGAGAACCCTTTGAATTCTAATTTGAGGAGTGGGGAAGAATAACTTCACAAATGCATGATTTAGTGATTTACAAGATAGGAAACAAAAGGTAGGAATAAACAGTCAGTTTTCAGAATGGAGAGAGGTAAATAGTGGTGCCCCCCAGGGGTCTGTACTGAGCCCAGTCCTATTCCTCATATTCATAAATGATCTGGAAAAAGGGGTAAACAGCAAAGTGGCAAAATCTGCAGATGATACAAAACTACTCAAGATCATTAAGTCCCAGGTAGACTGCGAAGACCTACAAAAAGATTTCTCAAAACTGGGTGACTGGGCAACAAAATGAGAGATGAAATTTAATGTTGATAAATGCAAGTAATGCACATTGTAAAACATAATCCCAACTATGAGGTCTAAATTAGCTGTTACCACTTAAGAATGAAATCTTGGAGACTTGGATAGTTCTCTGAAAACATCCATGGTACGCCCGCATCTTGAATACTGCATGCAGATATGGTTGCCCCTTCTCAAAAAAGATATATTGGAACTGGAAAAGGTTCAGAAAAGGGCAACAAAAATGATTAGGGGTATGGAACGGCTTCCATATGAGAAGAGATTAATAAGACTGGGACTTTTCAGCTTGGAAAAGAGACTGCTAAGGGGAGATATGATTGAGGTCTATAAAATCATGACTGGTGTAGAGAAAGTAGATAAGGAAGTGTTGTTTACTACTTCTCATAACACAAGAACTATGGGTCACCAAATGAAATGAATAGGCAGCAGGTTTAAAACAAATAAAAGGAAGTATTTCTTCACACAATGCACAGTCAATCCGTGGAACTCCTTGCCAGAGAATGTTGTGAAGGTCAAAACCATAATAGGATGGGCAGGGATGGTTTCCCTAGCATCTGTTTGCCAGAAACTGCGAATGGGCGACAGGGGATGGATCACTTGATGATTACCTGTTTTGTTCATTCCCTCTGGGGCACCTGGCATTGGCCACTCTTGGAACACAGGATACTGGGCTAGATGGACCTTTGGTCTGATCCAATAGGGCCATTCTTATGTTCTTGTGTTCTATTTTCCTCACTAGGATTATACTTCCACTTTTTAAAGGATACCTTTTACCTCTCACTGTTTCTCTTACTTTGTTGTTTTGCCATGGATTCAGTCCAGAATCATTCCCAAACATGAAATGCATTTCCAAAACATGAGGGGGCATTTTGGGGGAATCAGGAAGTTCTCTCTTGAGAATGTGAGATTATCAGGAAATACCTTAAGGAAGCAGAATACAAGTTTCTTCTCGATCTCCCTTCTCACCTACCACGTCTGTCAGTAAAAGTAATACCACTGATTTTGTAATCTGATTATTTTAGCTATAGCTAGACTTGGTCAAGTCTATGCTGCCTGTGTCTTGTACAAACTTTATTTCATGACTAAATAAATAGGACTTTGTAGAATCAGGAAGTCTTCACTTAACAATAGGAGCTTAATGGGACAAATTCGTCTCTGGATTAATACAGAATGGTGAAATTGGAGATTAATTCCACTAAAGCTAATCAATATAGTTCCTGATTTACACAGTGTACAGTAAATGAAAGCAGCACTTGGCCCAATGTCTTTCAAGGTGTTTGTTCATTATATCGAAGGCAAATGCAATTTGTGTCTGAGAAGCCTTTCTTTCTTTAATTGCAAGCTAGTTGTATGAGTAAAGGATGGAAAATTATTTGTGAACAACCAAGTAATTTCATTTTGATTTGTCTATTAACTTTTCTGCTTTAAATCAATAATTGCTTACCATAGGTTCTGACTAAGCATTCCAAAATTGATTTTCAAAGCAAATTTGCATTTGATAATGTGAAGCTTTTCTGCCTATCAACCATTTTGTGGGGGTGGCCTGCCAGCTGCACAAGGGTAAATCAAGGTTCCTCTGCTATTGTTGAAGCTTCTTGTCAGAGGTTGAAGTTAATTGTGTTAGCTATACAGCATTATGGATAGTGGGCTGAAAGATGTAAATGTCTCTAATCAGATCCATTCAAATCCTTTTATAGACATCTGGATTAGTAACACTAGACAAATCTGCCTTTTATGTGACATCTTCAAACTATACTCTCTCCATTACAATTTTATCTATAGTATGTACAGTTCTGAACTTACTAGTGTATATTTGCATCACTGGTCACAAGTAGATGGAATCAGAACTGCTCGGCTATGTCATGGATCCTATCATGGTAACAGTAATGGAGATGTGCCGTTATTTATAATGGTGGGGGGTCTCTATTCTTGGAGAAGACGGAGCTCATTCTCAGTACTGTGGTTGTTCCAAAGTCCCATATGACCATGATGTGCTTCAGAGAGACAGCTGTGAAATCCTTGGTGATTTGCAGATTTGTTAGAATATGAAATATTCACATACAGTATGCTAATAGGGCACCCAACATGAATGGCCCTTTTGAAGCAAACTTGCTAATAAGTTTAGCCACAACTCATCAAATTACAATATAAACAAAGTAAAAGGGCAATGTGTTTGTAAAAGGAAGCATTTTCATTACTGAAGGTCTTCTGACAAGTATATTCCAATGTGAATTGAAAAGAAACTGTTAAGATAAGTTCCTGTCTGCATCCTAAAAAACTTGCCCATACCGGTATTGCCCTGGCCTCTTCTTTTGTCATTCAGTGTTAAACGCATTCTAAACTATATGCATTTCCTCACCTTTTGGGGGCGAAGCCAGACTTTTAGGCACCTGCTCCCCTACTTGGTGTAAACTTTGCTTGTACCAATCAGAAACGAACACACAGTTTTTGGGCCCCGTCCCCTATGACACTTCTATGATGTCATAGTGGGTACTTTAGGCTGGTCTGCCATGTGCAGGCAGAAGAGGAGAAAGAAAAACGAATCCTGTGTACCTTGTGCACACCCGTAACCGAGCCTGATCACCTTGAAGCCTCTCTCAGCTCACGTGTTTTAAGCAGAGTTTCTACGTTTGCCGGTCGTTATGAGTTGGTTTGTATTCGTAAGTATTGGTTATTACTAAATGCTGCATCTGTGTTTATAAGTATTGTTTACTGCATCTTTGTTTATAAATATTGTTTGATAGTAAATACTTTAGCCATTGTATGTTTTAAGTTCCATTAACCCTATTAGCTAATCATAAACTGCTCCCCTACCCCTTGTAACTATCCCCAATAAAACTTTAAATTAATTAATTTTAGTTGTGTGCGTGCCTGCAGTTTGCATCGTGACCCATACCCTCCTTGCATCCCTTACCTATACAGTCTATTGCCACGTGCAGCCTGGTAAATAACAGGTCTGCATTTTTCTTTCGCCCCTAAAAGTACGTGGCAATCTACAGAAACAATGGAAGTACAGAAATGATAAACTGATGTAAACCTTTAGCTTGTTAGATGAGAAAACATGATAGAATTTTAGTTTCATGGTGGGAATTTAAATAAATAATACTGTTTAACTTTTGACGACCTTTGGCTATTTCTTGAAGAATATAAAAATTTACCTTGTGGAGAGGGGAAAACCTACACCACTGTTAAGGTCAGAGCCAGCTTCCCATTACAATCCTGATTTCCTTCTCTCAACTTCCACAATCAGAACCAGTCCCCCTGAAATTTCCCATGCCACATTCTTCACGCAGGGAACAATGTTTCTGTCTTTTTGGGGGGGTAAAATCAGAAAAGGAGTTAAAAAGCAGGATTTTTTTTAAATCCCTGTTGTGGGCAATTTGAAACATTTCCTTTTTGGGGGTGGGGCAGGAGGAAGTAGGCTCTCCTCATATTTCCAAGATGGCTCAGCCTAAAAATTCTATGTTTCTTTTCTTTAGCAGGCCATGATGTGGAGATGGGTCTTTTAATGTTTTGATCAGAGATCAGTGGGAAAACTAGTATGATATAAAGATCATGTTATGGACTGTATATACCCACACTGAAAGAGCCAGGGAAAGAGTTAAGTGTGGTCTTCTTATAGCATATAGGTCATAATTCAGCAAAGCCCTTAAATGTGTAGTTAATTAAAGCCAATGGGGCACATACGTAAAATGAAGCATGTGCTTAAGTGCGTTGCTGAATTGGGATCATTAAATAGATATGAATAGGTATGTGGTTATCGCTAAGGGCCACAAAGAGGAAGGTCTCTTGAGGGGGAAAAGGAAGTTCTCTCTCAGCCTAGTCAAGAAAAGGGTCAGTCTCAGGCAGCAAACTGACCATTTTAGTTATATAAGAAGATAATTTGTATGTTAGGCTGCTTTCCCTCATCCTTTGTTTGCTGGGCTTTTTTATGATTATTATTTATTTATTTAAGAAAGCAGGAGGCAGCCCTAGTCCTGGGTACTTCATTAACATTAACTAATTTATCCTCATCATACCTATGTGAAGGAGAAAAGAATTATTATCTCTATATTTTAGGCAGGGAAACTAAGGTACAGAGCGTATGTCTTCACTGCACAGTTAACTAGGGCTCTTACTCAGGTTTTAGCCCAACCCCCCTACCATCCATGCAGCAGATCTTCTGACCTGGGTTTGGAGTTGGTTTATGTCCACGCTAGCTGACCCAACTGGGGGAGGGAGGCGTGATTTAGAATTCAGTTGTGTTTTAACTCAGGCTGGAGTTTGCAGTGAGAACACAGGCTAAATCAATTAAGTACTGAGAGTTCTCCAATGCCTGTCTTCAGTTTTGCCTGTAGGACAGACAAGTTATCCTGCAATTGACATAGTTGACTGGGAAAGAATCCTAGAGTATCTCAGCACAAAGAACCATGGGATATGCCCCCCATATACACACAGGTGAGTGCAGAATTGTGAGGACACAGTAACATGGTCAGGGCTTTGCTGTGGGACTGCTTGTACCCAGGCTAGGCTAACCTGAGTGCACTAATTCTATAGTGAAGACATATCCAAAGAGGTCATACAGAGTCCATGTCAGAGACAGAAGTGGAATCTTTTTTATCCTGATGAGACTTACGTGATATCTTCCTGTTTTGAAATCCAATGTTCCACCTCCCAGAGTACACCATACAATCAGTTATTTTAAAAAAAATAAAATCAGGTATCTTGACAAATTATAAAGTTGTGTAGGTTCGTTGGAAGCTTTTCTTTGCCCCATCTGTGTTTGAATTTGTAGTCACACTGAGCGAACTTCCTTCTTTCCCTTTGATACAGCTTCTTCAGACTGTGAATTATGGCTAAATACCAAAGTGTTATTTAATGCAGCCTTGAAAGAAAGGAGTGAATGATAGCCCATTACCACTTTACACCCAGAGATCATTCTTTGAGTTCAAGGCTATTCTCTTTGCCATGCCAGAAAAATTACACAGGCACTACTGGTTTTTATAACCCCCTTGGGCAATGCTGAAGCTATAAACATGATGGGAATGAAGTCTCACCATGTGTGTCTAATAGCACCAACGAGAGTAGCTAGAATTGATGCTGACACAGCATTCAGTTTGTATTAGAGGTTTAACATACTACCCAGATCCCCTTTGTGCATCTTGTTTGAAAGTCTTTAGACCATATGGAGTGGGTGTGAGGAGGAAGTGATCCAGGAGGGCTCATGTACCAGTAAGTGTCTACTGGCACCAAATAGGTATAAATAATATGTCAGTTCTGCATTCAAATCTAGACCAATGTCTGGGCAAAAGTCCCAATTGAAGTCCATTCCTACACTTTGTTTGCCTTAAACACAATTATCCTGGAAAACCACATGATGGAATGTTGATGTTTATATCAAATTAATGAAAAACATTGTCAGTGATATCATGTATTAATGTGTGGGTGTGGTCTATATGCTTTATATGACTCATATGTTCAAATACATAATATCACATATGCATAGAACTTTATTCTTCTCTCATTTAATTGGTGTAAGTCAAGAATAACTCCACAGAAGTCAGTAAAGTTACACAGGTATCAAAATGGTGTATATGGGAGGAGAATCATGTCTGCAGAATACAGAGATGGATTAATACAAAATCAAGCCTTCTCTGCCTAATTCATTATATTTTACATTTATGTCATAACAAATATTGAGTGAGTATTTCTCTGGAACTCATTTATTCAAATATTTATTACTTTTTTCTTTTTTCAAATTGTCCAGGAACAGCTTTCAATTTTCATGAATTTTGCTTGTTATTCTAAATTTTCATAATACATTCTATGAATAATTCTTGGTCTGTGCACTTTTTGCAAGCAATTCAGTGCAAATATTTGCTATTTAAAATATGAGAGATACTATTGAGTTTTGATTTTGATTTCAAAATCCTCTTTCTATGAATGTTTGGAAGTTTCCACTTAAAATTCTCTGTGTCCATGTGAAAATTTCTTCTAAGGAGCATGATGTATTTGCTAAAATGCTCACTGAAAGTGAATACTCAAGGGCTGCAAATACAAGTAATTTTAATTTAAGGGAATATTCACAACAATTATTTTGTAGCTATTTGATAAGCTCTGGCTATCATCCTCTTATTCTTCTCCTTCCCAGAATAAACAGTTTTAGACTTCAATGCCTGTCCATGTAGAAACCTGCTTCCCAAACAACTCCATGCCCATTGTCATTTTCAATGCCTTTCTTTAGCCCTTTCCTATCTTTGTTGGTAAGTCCTTCTTAATATGCAGCATTCAGGTAATCAATCTAGCATTGATTTTTCTATAAATATTTCCCATAATTTGTTTTTTATGCAATATCTGGATTAGCTATAAACTTTTACCAACTGGGGGATATTCTCCCCTCATTGCCCACATATGATTCCACCTCACTGGTTTAATCCTATCTGTATATGAACAGACTATGAAAGCTTCATTCCTCCTGACTAGAGATTAAGTGTTTCTACTGCACATAAGGAGGACGTATTTAGAACTCACCTCATTTCTGTTCCCTGCTTTATTCCCCCTTCGCCCTTTCACTTTAGCTTTGTTGTTGTTGTTGGCGGCTTAAAACCTCATTTAATGATCACAGTTCAGAAACACTGAGCCCTCAAGTTTCCCTGTGCAAGCTGGACTCGGGGTCAGATGTAGTTGTCTTTAGCCAGCTTTTGACTAATGCTGTACCCAGCACCATGTGAAGCAAAATCAATATCTAAAATAAATAAATAAATAAAATAAATAAATAAATAAAATCTTTAGTCAGAGATGATGACAGCCAAAGAAATTTTGTGTGGATGCTGAAACTGTTCCGTAACTCACTTGTTCACAGTGAGAAATGGCAACATGTATTCCCATTCCCTTCCAGGGATGGCAACATTGGCTGCAATACTTATGCACACTGGGATGAGTGTGCCACAGCATTCCCTTTAGTTCTTCTGGCCCTTCTAAATTCAATATCAAGGAAACAGAAGCCTATTTATCTCAAGTCACTTGTTCAGTTCTACCTCTGTCAAAAAATAACAAATCTCTTTGTCATCTTGCAACTTGTCTGTAGCCTGTGTGAAATGAATTGGGAGTTCCCAGGCTGGCTCTTCACCATGGGGGAGGAATTTGGTAACAACTGTTGCACGGCCATTTGTGCTGCTATCTATGGCAGCCCTTACAGAGGGAGTCCTGACTCTGTCCTCTGCCCTTGTTTGATCATGTAAGGCTTAAGGGCAATCTGCCCTGATTAAGGGCCTCAAGATCTTGCCCTGAGATAGGTCAGTTGCCTGACCTGCCATGTCAGAAAATTAAAGTCCAGTCAGATTCAATATATCAAGTAAATTGAAGAATAATCATGTTTGTTGCTTGGCTACTTTATGGTGGGGCGCATTATTTGGTACTACCGTGACATAGCTTCTTCTCCCAAGACTCAATATTTCCCACTGTTCACAAAATGCAATGGATGCCTTTTATCCCGTAAGTGAACTTCAAGGTCATTGCCAGAATATAAAGTATTACAGGAACAGTCTAAAAGTGCTAACGCTTCACTTAAAAGAAGATATATATAATATGCTTCTCAGATAATTGAGCTTACAACTGTAATACTAATTTGAAAGTTCAGAGACTGAAAAAAGTCAGTTATAGAACTTCATGTGAAAACTGCTCATTACACATATAATCCTCTATTATTCATGCTCAGTGATCTGATTTGCATGTGCTACTGAATTACTGTTGCAAAAAACAAGGTGTGCAATCACATATGCATTTTTGTGTAAGAAGATGCACAAGCAAATTCCTGATGATTATGATTGCACTGTATGATAATAACTGTAGTATTTATTCAAAATTTTATAGGGGCCCAAGGTCTAACAAAAAATCCAATGTAGAAAAAAGATTGGTAACAAAAAAAAAAGCGATATGTCAAAATATTGGCCAATCAAAAGCCAAGAACACACGGTATCTTGTCTCTCACCCTGAAGGCTCTGAAAGAGGAGCATTTCATAGTCACAGGGATTGAACAAGGAAGGCCCTGCATGTGTTCCATCTCTCCAGTGGTGCAGATGGTCTGGAAAGCTGAGGTAACTGGCCACCTGCCGCGTCCCACGGCATGGAGGAATGATCAGGTAGCATACATCCCCAGCAGCTTCTGGTGTAGGGGTTGTATTGGGTGGGGCTGGCATGCTGCTGCCCTTGCAGCTCTTAAATAACAGGAAAGGATAGCTTGAATTAACATGCTTCAAGAAGAGAATTTCAGACAGTAGATTAGAAGGTATCTAGTGTGTCACGGCTTTTACTTGAGACAGGTTATATTCCACAGGCAGCCTGTTCTGCAATAATTGCAGCACATTTAACAGCCGTATTATCCATTCCATAATCTGAATCACGCTTGCATAAAATCATAATTCTGTGTAATTGCTGTCAGTATTTATTAAGTCTCCTTGCAAAGGGAGAGCAGGACAGATAAATCAGGCTCACTAGTGACAGGTTGCATTAAAGAACAGGAGCTTGTTGCAAGTTTCACACTGTATTTGCTTTATCATTTAGAACTATATGTCGTGGTTTTAATGTAAATGCAGTTCACATCCCTTTTAGAGCCCGCAGAGCCAAATTGCCCCCTGTGGTTGAAAGACCCAAGGCTGGAGATAAGGAGTAAAAGAAAACTCTTTCCCCAAACTCCTTCCATGGTGGAGAGGAGGTTTACCTTTTGAGGATCAAAGAACGGGTTTCTGCTTCCAGACCCATGGACTCCATGGGAGCCACAGGAGAACAGTTCATCTGTGTGGTGGTCTTGTGCCTTTGCTCCAACTCTAGAGGCCCATGCAGCTCCTTCTGCACCCAGGAAACACAACACTTCCTGCCAATTAAAATATGGAGAATTCAAATTAAAATGACATGAGGATTTCCGAAGTATACACAGAATGAGGTCTTGGAATCTCTACTTGTCACTAAACAAGGCCATCATGTCTGCAGTAGAATATAAAGCAAGTCTGCAAAGGTTTTCTTTAAATTGCTTATTTCCATCCATTCCCAGGAGCATCAATAATTCATGGTTATCCTTGTTCCATTTTCCAGGTGCCCCAAGTAAGAAGCCACAAAAGGAAATGATCTTACATTCAGAGATCTTTTTGATCTCCTCCTCCAGCACAGAATAGTATTCTACCTTATCTCTGTGGGCTGTCTCCAAACTACAGGCATTATCCTCCCACCAAACCATAACATCCACCATAGCAGCTACATCATCTCTCACAAATATAACATCCGGCTTTCTCAAATCACCTTCCTTATTCTTCAGATGAGGTTCTATCAATGCTTTCCAACACAGTTTGTTAGTGTTATCAGTCAAGGCTTGAAGTATCCTATTATGCCTTTTAATCTGGGCATTTTTTGTTTTAAAACATTGCTCAGAAATATGTGGAATTGTCTCCTTAGCCTTACCAAACCACCTACATATCATGTTCACATTTGGCCAATGTCTCACTAATAGGATAAACATTCATTTTCTATTGCAGAGCAGCTATCAGAGCAGAAGAATTGATCAAACGAGGATACTTCAGAAATGAATTACTAATCAAAGCATTCTTAAAATAATTTAAACCAACTCCCTGACATTTCAAATTACTCCATTTATTAAACACTTCCTCCCTCCCTCCATGTTTTAGGATTTGGGGTGGAAGCACTATGAATTAAAATCTTGTCTACCAAATTAACTCCAGCATATATAAAAGACAAATCTACCTAACTATCATTTAGAGAAAACATGCCTTCTCCATTTTTGAATAGCTATTTCTGCCTCTCCCCCTCAAATGAAGTAGTAGGTTTCACAATAGGGGCCATGGAAGAGTTAATACACCCTTAGGGTTCCCTATGAGGTTTGGATGGATATGCTATACATGCATTAAATTTTCTGTGAGAACATTAATTCTCCCTCCCCTAGGAGCAGACCAAACTGCAACATCCCATCTTGCTCACAGATGGATTTTAGGGCATTTGCAGCAGAACATCTCCCACAGGGCTAGACGCATGTATGGAGTGTGAGTTCTGTTTGTGGAACTAGATGCACAATTTCCCCTAACTTTTCCTTTTCTTTATTTCATCCTGTTTCTCCTAGTTTTATACTCCCATGGGCCTCTCTAATTAATTCCTCTTCCTCCTTGGACTTTCTATCTTGTATATATTTGAAGGCTGTTGTCATAGAATCCAAGACATCTCTTTGGGGCTGCATTTATGAGAAAAGCTCTGATGAGATGTACTATGTTTGGCTGAAGACATAGGCTGGACATGCAAAGTCACATTCTTTTAGGACTTCTGCTTTATGTTCTGGTTTCAGTTCACGAGTTTCGTGAGTCAGATCCACTGGGATTAGTTCCATAGGATTTGCACCAATTTGGCAATTTATGCTATTTGGTTGGGGTTTGATATCCCTTAAAAACATTAAAGTTTGAATCCTCACAACCTCCTTGTGGTGGAGACAGGTCTTATCCACATTTTACAGATGAAGAAACTGAGGCTCAGAGGAACATTTAAGTGGCTTGCTATAAAGCCAGATGGCCAAAGCAGGTTAGGAGCAGTCAAAAGCCATGATAAAATGCATGCTAGTGATCAGGTAGCTGGCAGGTCAATCCATATCAGAGGCAGTCTGATGGAATAGCTGGAGTTCTTTCAGGGGTTCATAGCTGGGAGATCTAATCTAAAGGGCTGGGTCAGCAGGGTAGGAAGGAGAAGGTGGATAAGGCAGTAAGGCAAGATCAAGCAATGCAGCAGAGCAGCAAGGCAGGGTCAGGCGAGGCAACAGGGTCTTGGGGCAGAGTCAGGCGAGACAGCAGCATGGTTAGATAAGGTTATGCAAGATAGTGAGGCAAGGCAGGCTAGGCAGCAGCCAGACAGCAATGGCTTGTTGGTCAGATAGTTCCTTTTCTAGTTGGGGTCTTTATGTAATTCAATGAGAATGGTGTCTGTCCAGCCAATCAGGAGCCTGTGGCGTAGCTGCTGTAAGACCACAGGCCCTGAACATTCAGGCTGTTGGTTAGGGTCAGTGGCTCAGTATAGAGTCATGGTGTGAAGTCTATGGGTGCCAATCAGGGACCTGGAAGACTGGGATCCTGACACTTGCTCAAAGCCATAAAGCAAGTCTGCAACCATTCTAGGAATACAAGGCTGGAGTTCTGATTCTTAGTGCTGTGCTTTAGCCCCTAGATTTGCTCCATCTCTCTTGACCTGTGTCTCTTATGAGACTATTCTAGTAAGAAAACATTTAAATGCAGACAATAAATAAATCATCACCAACTTGTGAGCTGAGCCTTGAATGTTGAGTATTTATTCCTGGTGTTGCTGTTCAAGGACAAAAGGAAATGCCTTTATTTTCAGGTCATTTGCAGACCTGACAGCTAGGAAACACAGCTTTTGATTTGACAGACAAGGTGGGTAAGGTATTATGTTTTACTGAACCAACTTCTGTTGATGAAACAGACAAGCTTTCAAGCTTACACAGAAGTTTGTCTAATCAAATATATTATCTTACCCATCTTGCCTCTCTAATATCCTGGGCCCAACATGGTTACAGCACTTCAAACAAGCTTTTGATTTGCACACTGGCATCGCAGTGAGAAAATTAATATAGAATTAGATAGGATGACTTATACAAAGCAATTTGCCTGTGTCTGACCATAACTGTGCTTTAAATACTCTCTGTGTTTCTTGGCCTGGATCAAGCATAGGGAAATAAAATTTCTTTTGAGAGAGAGAAGTGGGAATCTTTCAATATCTTCATGTCAGTCACTGCATGCAAAATCACTGAGCAAAACCATCCTTCTTGGGCCTTAATTAAATAACCCTTGAGGATGGAGTACCACAGGGGACAAGGTCATGGTGAAAACTGTAATTATTTCCTAGAGCTATTGATTTTATGCTAATGATTTTAAATGATGCATAGCTCTGCATTTAATAATCTCGCCTAGAGTGGCAGGTGGTGATTTGAGCTCTCTATGTCACCTGGGACAGGGTGTTTTTGAACATATTTCAGCATGTTTCCATCATTTATTGGGAGTTTGGGGAGGGGGGTAGCATGATCTCAGTTGAGAGCAAAGTTTCAACTCTTTGGTAGAGGGCTGAGAATAACCAAAGCAAAGGGACGACGAATGTTCCTATGAGAAAACAGATTGCGGAAATACCTTGTGGAGGAAGTTAGCTATAAATATCTGCGTGCATTCCATTAGTAGGGGAGGTGTTTTAATTAAGGTTTTCAGTAAGCTAGTTAGCGTCTTCCATTCAGCTTCTGATGCATGGAACACTACCCCGTACCTTGTGTGTCACGCCCCCTCTTTCTTTAAATCCCTTCTAAAGGCCCACACATGGAATAAATTTACCAGTGACTCCTTCCTCTAGATCCCCGAATGTGTCTTGCCTTCTCGTGTACCTTGTTTTCTCTGTTTACCTTTGATGCTGGAAACTATTTCAGAAATCATCTAAAAATAACTGTTTACCCCCCATACACTCTGTAAGGAATGGAAGGCAAGGAGGCACCTATCTTTACTTTCAGTTATTGATGTTGTAATGATTCCATAGCTATAAAACCTTTATAGTCAACAAATGTAACACAGATGGCTACATATTTATACCATATATGATCTCATGGGTTTCCTTCTTATAAGCAGGAATAGAAATCTGCATCTTCTGCTCTAGACATACAAGCCCTACTCAACTGAGCTAAAGGAGAAAAACTGTAGTAGCAACAGTAGTCTATCTATTCTATAGGCTACAACCTATGGAGTTGGATATGATCATACATAGCTAAATTATACTAACATCCTATCCCATGAGGCTCCGCCATAATAGCCAAAGCCAGTGAAATAAGAGAGTTTTCTTCTGGAAAAGCAAATGAAAGAGGGGCAGAAAATGTATCTAGCTCTGAACTTATTCATTGACCAGCACCAAAACTTTAAGGTATTAACATACTCCATCACTATCAATAAAGATAGTATTCATGGCATTCCTCTTAGGGTCTGGTCTACATTACAAAGTTAGGCCAACCTAAATTGAATGAGTCTCACTCCAGTTAATTGTGGACATATGTCCAGAGCACAGAATCACCATAATGTTTGTCACTAATAGGCTACCTTGTTTAGCAACCTCAGCAGATGCTCCACGGATTAAATGGGCCATGGAGATTGAATTCTCCCACTCCTAGAAAGATATGATTACTCTAGAGTAGAAATGAGACACATGGGCAGGACAGTGGTAACAGGGGAGCTTGCCCAGCTGCCACCCAAACTGTGCTTGTTGTGTGGACTAATAAACAATTTGGCACCCTTCACTACCTCACTGAGAAAGAGAGTGAAGAAAATAATCAAGTTCAGAGAAAGTCATGATAGAAAAAATGACTATTGGGGAAGAAAACACTTGAAAATGATGAGATAAATTCTGATGATAGCACCCCCTTTCTACTTTTACTGGCTTCTTATAGAAGAAATTCTAAGTTTTGTGCTCACTGTCTGGTCTTTATATACAGCTGTTAGATCTGAAAACTATTTCCAGTCTCCATTAGGTTTTTTTTGTTTTTTCTCTTCTCACATTGCCAAGACTCTAGCTCTCTTTACCTATTTAGCACAGTTAAAGTCTCCTCTGCCTTTTTTCACTAATCATCACTGTGAATTACTAATGGCACAAGGTCCATTGTGTTTTGCCCTTTGTTGGTTAACAGCAACCGGGAGAAGGGCCAAAGGGCAATTTCAGAGCAGACTGATGTTTGGCAATAGACTTAGGGATGCATTTTTCGACTGATGGTTCTCAAAAAAATGGGGAACAAGGTGAAGTTTCAGCTTTCTGAAATAATTCAAAGACCCTATAACTCTTCCCACTGCTTTGATCTGCCACCAAAAGAAATAAAATAAAATAAAATAAAATAAAAAAAGCTTTATATGAAACTTTCATCACAAACCCAGCCACCCGAACTGCTATCATAGGGTCATATTTTAAAACTCTAACCCACATCAATGAGCATTTATTCATGTGAATAGTTGAATAGCTCCACAGAAGTCAATGGAACCACTCATGTGGATAAATGCTCATTAGTGAGACTAAAAGCTTCAGAACTTGACACTTAGTGCTAAGTCTTGATATCCATGTGGCTATTGTTACTACAGCTTCCATTTCCCCCTTGCAGTACACATCGGGTCAGCTATACTATAGGTGTGCCAGTTTGCCTGATTCACCACAAGATGTAATATCAGTATGATTTACTTGATTTATGTGGTGCTCAGTATCTATCACTGAAATGCAGCCAGCTGTAGTGTCTAACATTGCAGCTATTTAACAGCTCACACTGCACAGCACCCCTACACAACAGTGCTGAAGATAGGGAAGATCTTGTATTTGGTTGAAACTTGAGAAGAAATTTTAGACAGCTGGAACATGCTCCTTATTTGGAGTTTATCTGAGTCATGGTAGCTTCTACCCCTAAACCTAGGAGAAGTGTTTTTGGATCTTTAATAACCAGAAGGGCTTAGGACATCAATTCTATATTTCACCATAACATAGTATCTCCAACAGCACAGTGCTCACAATGTGGGCATTATTTTGATATTCATGTAATGTAAAGAAGACCAATTTAAATTATGAACCCTTTTTCTTCAACACCTACAACCGGTTTTCCTGGGGGTATCCCATCCAAAAACTGATCGGGCACAACACTGCTTATCTTATCAGCTCTTTTATGACTGTGGAGAGAAAAAAGCAAGTCAGTTCATATAAAATAAAAACCACTTCATCACAACTACCAAAGCCCTCACACATTTTTCAAACTAAATTGAGCCTGGAATAATTTGAGCCTTCAGTAAAGATCTCCTCCTTTCATGGGATGGAGATGGCGAGGTCCAGCTATGCTTCTTACATCCTTTCATGATTCCAGTAATTCTGACTGAATGCATTGTCTTCTAAGGCAGGGCCCTATGGCCTGGAACGCACTTCCAGTATTAGTCAGTGGGTAACTTGGCAACCCATTCCCGTATTTTGTTGCAAATTCTCTTTAGGAAGCAGCTTTCCATCCCTCTCCATCCCAAACCCACTCAGCTCTCATCACCTGAAGGTAACCAGCTGTTTAGAAATACCCCAGAAATAGCAGTGGGAGCTGCTGATGAGGACTGAAGTGACCAACCTGTGGGGGGAACACAGAATTGGAGTAACAGAGTGGGTTGCAGTTTAGGCTTGAGATGCAATGTCTGTACTGTGCAGGGCACCCAGGACAGGATTGACTGGCGGTGTGGGCAGACTGGGATGGAGATGAATTAGCAATTTGTTTGGGGGGAAATCTTGCAAGTCCTGCCCACACTATTCCTCAAGCCATCAGTCCATTATACATTTTTTTTCAAAGAAATCTGCAAGCATTATAATAGCAATAATTCATTGGAAGGCATTTAAACAAAATCACATGAAACTCACATTAAATTTTTATCACACTTTTTAGTGTGCAAACATTTCAAGCAAGAGCAAATAATCAGCTGCTTTTGAAGCACCACTTGTAACAAATAATGTTTTTTTTTATTATTGTAAAATAAGCTTCCAAAGAAAACATAATCTCTGCCTGGTAGGAGCCATATGCATTTCTACTGATATTACTTCCCAAGGCAACACAGTAAGAGAGGAAATTAAAAAGCAACAGGTGAGGGCAGTGAAATGTGAACACCCAATAAAACTCAGACAGTGAAGCTCTGTCCCATAATGTTAGAAAAAAATCAACCTCCTCCTTACTTGAAAAATGGGGTCCAGGATTTTCTTTTACTTTTAAATAATTTAACATTCCTGGGAGATCCGAAGAGCATTTACCATCTCTGCAATAGATCAGAGATGATTTAAACTTGTGACAGTTTGTGGACAAAGCACACCACTATCTACTGCTAGACCAAGTTACAGTCTTGAAAGGTGAGTGGGAGACTGAACTCTTCGGTTTTGACAAAGAGCATGTACAGACCAGAACAGACACTATCACTACAAGCTTCCTCAAGCAGTCCTACATAGGTCTCAGCTCTTGGCCCAGAGGGGCCACTTCTAGGGGCTATAGTGGTGCAGTTCAGTATCTGTCCTTATAAGGATGCCATTTATGGTGGTGTTTTCTGAGATGGGAACATCTGTCACTAGGAACTGGCTCATTTCACACAGGCCACCAAAAAAGATGTTGGATAGTAATGACATGTGGATACTATTGACCTTGGATGAATTTGAACAGATTGACAATTGCCAGGACCCTCCCGTTTCCTAAAAGCACATATGCCATGTGACACAGAAATATTGATTACAATAACGACTCCACAGTGCAAAAATTTGCTAACCCTTAAATCTCCAAAGCACTATGCATGAATTTAGCTACATGATTGTGTTGAATTTAAGTGTAAGCATCTCTAAAGGGACACTGTCAAGAAATGTAGCCACCAAATCGTGGATTGTTTTTAATAAAGAAGTGAAGCTTTGGAAGGATTTATATAAAACCTATTTTATTTTAAATAAAAATAAATATAGAGTGTGTTTTTCCTTTATACCTTTAAATCTTCCCTAATCTTCCCTATTCTGGTGCAAATCCAAATTCAACAGCCATACAAACTATCCAGAAAGTGAACTATATTACAGCCAGATAACAAATTTGGCCAATTTAGTTTTACTGTCTGAGACGAGTAGAGTGTTAATGAATGGTACGCATAGTGAGATGTGCATTAGATTTTTAAAAAATCTTTCATTTATCACAAATACACAACTAATTTTAAACATACATTACATTAATCTTGACACTCCCTTTAAATCAAGAAAATTCAGAAGCTGGGCTTCTGCTCTATCTAAAAATCTTCCCTTCACACAAACTGTTTTACATTTTTAAGGTTTTGAGTGTTTTTTAGTGTTTTGAGTGATGTTATAAACTTTTGTTGCAGCAATAGAGGCCCAAAAGCATAAACTGAACTTTTATCATTTATGCTTTTTCTGAGGTAATGTTCTAAGCATATGTGTGTGTAAATTTCCACTAAAAAATAAAATCCCAATGAAAGTGTATGAGACACTCCAGTAGTCTAAAGATCATTAACCTTCTACACAGTTGTATTCATAGGCATAGGAATGTTAATGTGAATTAGAAACATTGTGTCTTTAATCCATGTATTATTGAAGTGGTCAAATAAATGAGATTGTATGTATTTGGAAAGTAATGATGTCTAACGTACTTATTCAGCTGCATGAGTGCACTAGGTGGGGTTTTAGTCAATGTCCAGTCTGCTTTGCAGTATTTATGTTTTAATAATAATAATAATAATGTTATTTTACATTTACTTGACCACAACCAAAAAACCTAGATCCAGAGCCCCACTCGGTTTTGGAGAAATTGTGAACTAAACTCAGATTCATGTTTTCAGTTTAGCCCATTTTAATTCACATAGAGTCTTTCATCCTGAAATAAAACTCTGGGACTGGAGAGTAGCAGCTAACCAGTTCACAGCATGTTGTACATGAGTGGGGGAAAGATAATTATTTTCCTAAAGTCACTAGGATAAACTGCTACTCATATGAAAAGTGTGATGAAATCTTTAATGAACAGACAAGTCCTTGGAGTTTAATGTCTCATCTGGAAAAGGCCTGTTTCAAAAAGATAATTGTGTGGAGTTTACCAGCTTGTAGCCAGATACTCAACCCTCTCAATCAAGTTTCATTGCCAAGGTACAAAGGAGAGAAGGTCAGATAAAGGAAAACCAGCCTAAGCCTTTGATCTGCTATAACTTTACCAACTGTGTGTGAACTGTTCTCTTGCAAACTTTTCTAACTTTTCAGTCCTCCCTGTGATAAATCTTACTTCCTCCAGAGAGAAGGGAAAACGTGACGAGAGGCTCTTCAAGGCCTTTTCAGAATCTGGTACCGTTGCTGGCTTGCAGCTCCTCTTTGGGGATTTTGGCAGAAATTCCACATTGGGGCTAATCAGAAAGAACAATCTCAAGTTGGGGGAACTGCAGAAACTTTTTCCTATAGCCTTACTTCCCCAACATGTCCATTTGTTTCTAGTTGGCTAAAGACTACCTGAATGCAATCTTCACCTGAACTGGATTAGGGACAATGTGCTTGTGTTTAGCTTTTTTACCTCTTTTGTGTACAGAGTTAGACATGACGTGTTCAGCAAGTGTCAGTCCTAAGTCTCCACAAAGTGGATAGGCAAGGGGAAAGGGGATAGAATACTTAAGAGGCTTAAGCACAAAAGTAGGTAGCTTCACTGAGCATCCAGTTTGGAATGTCTTTCTGCATTTATGCTCTAGCAGTTTAGTTCAGCAAGGTGATAGCCGACAGGAGTTCAATATTTCACTGTAATAAACAGTCTGTCCTATATTGAATGGATCGATGCTTTGATTAAATGCTGCAGATGCAAGCCAGCTGGGGTGATCAAACCTTTTTGGTACTATTGATGTTCTCCTGAAACCCACTGAACCGTAAGGTCCACAAAACAGAGTGGCATATTATAGAATGATAATCAAAGGCAGGGCATTTGGTAATGGATTCACCCTCTCTTGTGCATCCACAGAAGATGGCTATGCTGTTTTCAAACAGCGCAATTGGAATGCTCCACTTCAGTGGCTGCAAAGAATCATTTAGGGAGTTCAGGACAATTTGGCTTAACATCTAACAGAACAGACCTATTAAAGTGCAGCCACATGTCTGGCATGGAAACCACTTAGCTGGAGAGATGGTAACCTTTTTGGACAGTGAATTTCTACAGAGATGCAAATGAGGGATGGAGGGACGGTCTTTCTTGCTGCACACATGTAGGGATTGAAGATGAAATTGAATTCTCAGGTCAGAGAGGGATGTTAGTGTTGCTTCTACTCCTGAACATTTGTTAAAGAAAACACTCCAAGATTATGGGACAACATGCTCCAGAAATAGAAGTGACTTACTAATAAGTTGCACATTTCAAAGATCTCTAGTTACTTTACAAATATTAAGTACATCTTCCAACACTGCTGTGCATTAGTTATCTGTCATACAGATAGGCCATCTGAGGAACAGAAAGGCAAAGTTGCTTGCCCAGGGGCACACTGAGAGTCAAAGGGAGAGCTGGGAATAGAACCTAGGAGCTCTGGCTCCTAGTCCTGTTCTCTAATCAACAGATCATACCCCCTGTCATTTTACACCTGTATTCACAAATCAGAGAACTGATAAACACCAGTAAAACTAATTGGCCTTCGGCAACCAGCCTGACAGTCTAGCAGGAGTCCAGTCTATCATTTCAGGAGATAGCAAAGACAAATGTGTGCATAGTAAACAGAGCTGGAAAAGACTGTGAGTGTCATGGAAGTGCTCAGTGGGGAAACTATAGGGAAGTATGGAATAACTCCCACATTTCTGGCCATTTTCAGAATACCTTTGACAGGAAGAGGGGACCATACATATTTCCCCCTTGCATTGAGGACCATAATAGTATTTATGTTGGGGGGAACCAGTAAACCATTCTTTTCATAGCCACTTTGCAGCAATCACTCTAGATGTACATCCATATTCTCAACCCTGATCCTTTTATAAAAGATTTATGTGGCATTTCAGGAAAGTAATTGGGTTTGGGATTTAATTAACTTCTGTAGCTTCTTTCTTTGCTTTCTGATTTTTGAGCTTTTAGGGTGCACTTGCTTCATGTTTTAATTTTTTTTCTCCACAACCCTGAGAGCTAGGAACTGACTTTTTCTTTAAATGAAAGATGTGATTCTCACGCAATATTTTTATTCCAGCAGCTGTGGCTTGAAGAAAAACACCAAATATCATGAGATGTGAGAGCTGGTCATTCTCTGCATCCCTCTTATCACTTCTGTGGCTGTTTTTGGAATTCTCTTCAATACATTATCTCCCTGGTATTCCTATGTTCAAAACTGAACAGTGTCCTAGGTGTAGACTTAAAGAGCCACACTGAGATGGGCAATTGTGATGAAGTAGGAATTTTTGGTAATATTTTAATGAATGATATGCATGAATGACAGTGACCCACTTGACTAGGGATTTCTATCCAGTGGAGGCAAAAGGGTTAAAAAACTGTTCTTGGAGTAGAGCGTGTGTGGGGTGGCATGTGGATTGAGAGGAGACAAGAGGCTAGGATAAGAAATGGCCTTCCCAGAGACATAGGGCTCTCACCTGTTACTGAGAGAAAAATATGCAAGGATGGGAAGAGAAAGTGGAAATGGATTCCCTGGCATCTTGGCTGGCTGATTGTACTGGCTTGGCCACTGTGGACTATGTCTTAACCTTTGCTTCTCTTTGCTAACCTAAAGGCTTCCTGATGCTGTGTTCTAGCTGACTAATAAGCTGTGCTGTGAAAAGGCTGCCTTGTCCCTGAAGAGTGTAAAAGTCTCTGACCAGGAGTCTATCTCTGTAGGACTCATTGAGTAGAGCTCATGGTGTGAAGCATGAATGCTGGAGCCCAGAGGTTAAGTCTTGGAGGCATTGAGACCCGGTGACCTACCCTTAAGGAACTGTGGGACCCTTTGGGGATCTGGGATACTGAAGGGGCACATCCAAGAGTTTGTTTAAAAGCTGGGGAATAGCACAGATCTTGTGGATCCATGACTGCAGTCTTGTCCTTACTATATGGCAGAAGCCCTTCTGGCTTAAAAGCAATGAAAAATCTGTGATGGGGGAGGCTACTGGTATGCAGGAATGAGTATGCTAAAACATTTGGCTGGAATAAATATGGTGGTAGATGAATTAGCCTAAAACTAGAGATGAAGGTTGCTAACCTGGGACTTGGAGACCTCAGGTTTAATTCCTTGCTTCACCACAGACTTAGTCTCTTTCTCTCTCTCTCCCTCCATGCCTCAGTTTCCCATCTGTACAATGGCGCTAATAGCACTTCCCTACTTCACAAGGGTATTGTCTGAGGGTAAATACATTTAAGTTTGTGAGGTGCTCAGATACTATAGTAATGGGGGCCATATCTAAGAAAAACAGAAAACTTTTGGACAACTTCTGTAGGGACTGGAGGAGAGTATGACTTGTTTATTTCTCCAGGATTGTGGGTATATTGGGATTACACTCAGATCTTTTGTTTAAAATAGGTCTTGAATTTCGTTGCTATGCATTTTCAATTGTTAAGAACCATTTTTCTAGTAAAAAAATAGCTTTCTAGAGGCAAAACTTGTTTGCATGTAGGAATTTTCCACTTCAAGTGCAAACTACTTAGGTATGAAAGGAGGCCTGTAAATGAATAATAATACTTTTTCAATTTTTTAGCTGTCCATAAAATGCAAGATCTGGTTTTTCTTTCTCCCCTGCTTCCCCTCAGCTGTTTGTAGTTCTAATTGACAGAAAGCTCAAACACTATAAGATCCTTCATTTCTTCATAACTGGCCAAATGATATAATCGCTGTGTGGGGCCACAGGTCCAAAGGAGCCGAGTCAACATATTTCATATAGTGCTTGTATAACTCTGCTGTAGGCAACAAACAATGCTGAAGGAGCAGGTCAAGTCTATGAATCTTGTGAAACCAGCCCTCTGGGATCATGAAGCAAAAATAGAGAAGTCATTTATCTGACACAGAGTTATTTTAACAGAGCCCCACAAATTCCTATAATGTAAGACTTGTTAACTCTGTCAACAGATAAAAGGAACTAGAGAGAGAAAGAAACACGCACACAGAGAAAGACCTTTCACCCTCCTAGATGTTTAAAAATGACTCTGTGTGCCATAAAAGACTAATGAAAGATTCAGTTACTTCAGTTTAAAAAGACCAGCCCTGTTTAATATATGGTCTTGTGTCAAGCACTTCCCTAAAGTGGTTGGAACTGGCTGGTTAATTAAGAAGTGGAAGACACTGCACATCCTCATTATAGAAATCTATACTTTGTTAAAGCAGATTCTGGGGGCTGGGGGATTCTGGTTCCTATGTGCTGCTTGGAGAATGGAAACCAGCTGAGAAAGCACTAATTGCTTCAGCTTTTCTCCATTCTTTGGTGATGTGTATAATCTACAGTTTATAGTCATTTTTAAACTGAGCTAGGATGTGTGTAAGGGCTTCCATGTCAGCCTTTCCAAGTGTATTTCAGCCACTAACATGTCAGCCTTTCCAAGTATATTTCTCTATGCTGAGGAATAGGAAACAACTCTGATACCTGTGTGATAGCTGTTGACAATTTTGGGGCTAGATCCCACTTCCACTTCAGTCAAAATAAAAAAAAATATCCCACTAGCTTCAGTAGGAGCAGAATTGGGCACTTAGTCCTTTTTCATGGCTACTAATGTAGAACTTTCTGTGACACATTATTTTGTAAGTAATGCAAACCGGATATGGTGTCTGCAGCCTGTATCTCCAGATGTAAAATATGTAGTTTCCAGTAAAAAAAAACCCCACATTTGTTTCTGGTGATAGGGAAACATCAGACGGTTCAGGCAAGATAAGTATCCAAACGTTTTGGATGTTTTTCCAATCCTCTTGAATCTTCAGCATTTGGCTGAACATCTGACATGCAGCAAGGTTTTTTCCAGGAGATTTTTGGATATTTCCTGCTTCTGACTAAGGAAGTCATAGGTGAAAATAAAGAACATTAAGGAAAAAAGTGAATGGAAAGTTTCTGAATTGTTAAAAGGCTTTATTTCGGGATTAAAAATGGAAATGTATAAAAGGCTCAGAGGACAGGTTTTTCTTAAGAAGTTCACCTTCCCTGAGATAAACCAATGGCCACATAAAGCCTAGATCCATGTCAATGGATCCACATATGTGCAGATCTATGCCTTAATTGCTACTATATGTAATTGTCTAATAACTTGGGAAATGCTCAAGCACTTCTGAACAAAAAGATACCTACCTATATATCGGACCAGATATTTTTCTACCCAACTATCCCTCCATATTGGCAGATGTTCATAACTTTGAATAATGACACTACATAAATTACCATCCCTAACAACTTTAACAAAATAGAAATACTGTATCAGTAAAACACAGTAACAGAGATCAGCTACCCTGTGACACTATGGATAGACTGAGCCCAGCAGCCCTGACTGGAGCAGGTGAGCCTAATCCAGCTAATTAAAGAGGGCTCGGCTACACCTGGGTCTATGAAGGGCTACTAGTAGGCAGCTGAGAGGGAGGACTGTGGCAGGATGAGTCCTATGAGGCAGGACTGAGACAAGCTGAGCCCCAGGTAGCAGAAGTTACACAAGATGGAAGTTAGGGCCTGTGGTGAGTCCCTGGATACAGGGGAACAGAATAACTCTCCTTAACTGGGACTGGGTGTGACAGTGCATCTCTGGGAGCTGGGTTGCAGTGGCAGCTATCTTGGTGACAAACAGAAATGCTGAAGAGCTATCATTGAGGGGCATTTTTATAATACCCAGTGTACTAGGTGTGTCACAGTAGAAATAGAGATGTGGTTCCTGCCCCAAAGAGTGTACAATCTTATTAGAGATGTGACATAATTAGTGTGAGTAATATCCAGTAGGAAGTGGATGGAGTCAGAAGCTTTGTTATAAAATTCTGGCCATTGTAACAAAATCTATACCTCAGAGATTTTTGTCAATAAGTCATTTCTGGATGATCATCTGGATGATCTAACTAGACTGTATCAGGTATTTAAATTCTCCAAGATTGATCAAGAGATTTTTGAGAAAAGTAGAGATATTTTCCACCTTCTAGAACAAACCAGGAAAGAAAGATGGAAAGAAACTGTTTCCAAACAGAATTTCACACATTCTATTTGCAAAGCCTGACAAACTATTAAGAGACTGAGTGAAAATTCTAGTCTGAGCAAGAGAGACTACCCCATTGAATCCCAGTTGGTGACCAGTGTAAAACCTTCTAATCCAGACAAAGCTTTTAGCCATACAATTAAAATGGTGGTTGCTGACAGATGGTAACTTCTGATGAGGACATGAACTTGATGGCTCCTTTTACTGACTGGCCATATATAAATTGCAGCCTAACAAGGGTCCTGGTCTAGATAACATCCACAACAAGTTTGTCTCTCACTTTGGGCCAGTCACCAAAAGTTGACTGCTTTGATTTTTGGATCATTAAACCAAGACTGCAGCATCCCAAAAGTCTAGTGCAGAGCAAAGATCACAGCTGTTCCCAAGCCAGGGAAGCGACTGACAGATCCAAAGAGCTACCAGCTGATTTCTCTGCTGTGTTAGCTACAGACTGATGGACAAACTAATCTTGATGCAGATTAATGAGAGAGTCTATCCTCAGATGCCTTGCATTCAGGCTGGATTCAGGAGCCAAAATCAGATACTCCGTCCAACTCAGGATATCAAAAACGCACTTGGGTCAGGAAAGAAAGTTGGTGCAGTCCTTATTGATCTGGCAGCAACCTATGACTGTCTGACATTTGGACTGACTGCCCAGCTGCTGCAAGTTATTTCTTGTAGTCCAATAATGTGGTTCATTCAAGAAATTATTAGAAATGGAAGTTTTATCCTGCAAGTAGGGGAGAAAAATCAGTCTTCTTAAATGTCTCTGCAACGGCCTTCCACAAGAGTCAAGTTTAGCTCCCATTCTGTTCAATATATGCACATATATCCAGAAATACAGGCCAAGAAGCATGTGCATGTTGATATCTATATTGCTGATACTGGAAACCATTTGAAGGGAATCTCAGGGGATCTCACTAGGTCAGACCACCCATTCCCCACTGACACCTGTTCTCCTTGAGTTCTCAAAGAAAGGTTCTGAGATTGTTTCAGCTAGTTACTTAGGAACGCTAGGGTAAATTTCATCAGGCCTTGATGACTTGAATACCTCTGTCTATGTGATATATCTAAATAATCTTTAACCTGTTCTTTCCCTATTTTGGCTTGTGTGCTTTCCCCTTGTTGTTAATATTAACTGTCTTGAATATCTGGTCACCATTAATCTTTTTAATGAAGCCTAAAGCAAAATAGGCATTATACACCTGAGCTTTCTTGTTGCCATCAGTTTACTCTCCTTCCCCACTAAGTAGAGGAATTACACTTTCCTTTGTCTTTCTCTTGCTCCTAATGCATTTATTCCTTTTCATGTCCCGTCACAGGTGTAACTCATTTTGTGCCTTAGCCTTTCTGATTTAGTCCCTACATGCTTGTGCTATTCCTTTATACTCTCCTTTAGCAATTCATTCACTCTTCCACTTTGTGTAGGATCCTTTTTGACTTTCAGGCCATTAAAAAGGTCTTGAGGGAGCCATATTGGCCTCTTACTATTCTTTCTGTGTTTTCTTTTTCACAGCAGGAAAGCTTGCAGTTATTCTTTTATAATTATCTCCTAGAGAAAATGCCAGATCTTGTAGACTCATTTTTTCCCTTATTTTCACCCACCATGGGACCTTATCTACCAGTTTTTAGTCTTAGTCTGCTTTTTTGGCATCCATTGTCCTTATTCTGGTGCTCTCATTCCTTCCTTTCCTTAGAATCATGACATCTATCATTTTATGATTACTTTCACTTTAATTGCCTTTCACCTTCTGATTTCCTACTAATTCCTCCCTGTTGGTCAGAATCAAGTCTAAAATGGATGGCCTCATGTTTACTTCTTCCACTTTCTGAAACAAAAAGTTGTCTCCAATTCCCTTTCATGTGCTCCCTAAATACTTGGTCTTCCGCTCTCCTGGGCACTTCTCTTTCCCAGGTGGCTCTAGGCCCATTGGTGTCTCCTGTTGCTAGTTTGTTGCTGAGGACAGCTCTTTTTCTCTTCCTCTCCTCCTCTTATCTACATTGACCATTAGATGAAACAGTTGGGTTGGATCCTTTCCCTTTTGCCACTATTTCTACAGTCCTCCAATTTTTTCGATGTAGTGATATGCCTATACATTTTGAGAAGAAGCTGGAAACAAGGAGAAATAGTCAGCATCAGGTGTTTTCCAGCAGGTGCTTCATTGACTGCAATTTGAAATTTACTGGCAGAGGAGTTTGGGGCAGGTTGTGGAGAGAAGTCTTTGCAGTTGAGGGCCCAACTGAAGAGTTTTTAGGGAGATCTAAATTAATTTACTTAAATCAACCTTATGAATTGTGAACATGAATCCCATTTCACCAATGTAATGTGCTATTCCTTAGTGTTCCCTAAAATAAGAATGAAATGTTAGTGCATTAACTTTTGATATTCATTCCATGTTTATGAACATTTGCTGATTTTATGGTGTTTTTTTTCTCTTTAGCTTGTTCAGTGATCATAAATTATTTTGAAAAGTTAAATCACAAAGACTTCCAACCCTTCCTCCCCCAAAAAGAGAGATTATATGTTTTACTTCACCTCGGTACAGCACCAATAAGCAGAACAAGATTCTGCTTAATGTCTGTTACTGTGATAAATCCAAATGGGGAACTGTCTTAAAAATAGGTAGATGCCAATGAAAGTACACAACAGGTCAGGCAATCAATGGCAATATTGATCACATTGTGTCTTTAAAGAGCTTGAATCAGAAAGGCTTTATCTATTGACTCATTCATGTTAAGTAAAGTTTAAAATAGTGAAGGATTATGAACTGTCTACCTCTAACTTTTCTTTACTACCTTCTAAGATACCTTAACTCCAAGTTTATATGTATAGACCTTGGATGATATTTTATTATATTCTAATAATAGTATCCATTATGTTTGATTATCTTAGACCTATTGGAAACAATGAGAAGACCAAGGCTAGGAATGAAGCACATCCTAGATTACTTGATGAAATTTAGAACTGTCACTGCAAAGGGGAACCCCTGAAAGCTCTGGCAAATCTCCTGGCCCTCACGGCTGCTGAAATTTACCAGAAAGCACCCCAAACCCACATTACAAATGGGATAATCAGTGTCACCTTCTTTGAAGGAAATGGTACAGTCAGTCTTGAAGAAATCTTTGCATATCACAAGTGGACTTGATAGTAGATGGAGTATAATGATACTTCAGAATGGCTGGGCATAGTCAGTACTTGGAAGAGAAATCTCAGTGGGAAAACTCAGATGCTGCAAGAAGTGATGTTATCAGCATTCTGAATCAGCGTTAAACTAGTGCCCCATCACGGCATGAGGGGACGTGTTATACATAACTGATGTACAGCTGAAGCCCAAGCTGCTTACGGCCATTAAAGATCCTATGACAATTTTCCCAAGAACAGGGGTGTCTGGTCTGGTGTCTGTTTGAAATAAACTAATTTCAGTCTGCCTATCATAATCTTCTTGTAATTTTAATTGATCCCACTGTTGTCTTCACTTCTTGCACTAAACTGTAATATAATATTGTGCTTTAGTAAGCATGTGCATTCCACCACAGTGGTGGCTGCATTTCACAGATGGTTGAAGTGAAGTGGTCCCTTTAGCTAAAGCACAGGAAAAGATTCCGTACTCCCTAGGTAACCTCATAGTGTGTCTATCACAAGAGCAGTTCGCTCAGAGTGCTTGTTAGTTCATAGCTGTAATAAAGCATAAATAAAACCAAGTTCTCATCTTGAGTAGAGAATGATAAAAGACCCATTTTGCAACTATAAATCCAGACCTGTTAAGTCTTCAGGTAGGACCTTTGTTTGACAGTGCACAGTAAAATTGAGTTGCCTGGGCATGTAGGTCAATAGTTTCTCACTAAGAAGGCTCATTCTTCCCTTTTGCACATCCAGCAGTTCTCAAACTTAAGCAGCCTGAGGACCCCCATTTTGATTTAAAATTTTGCATGGACCCCTTAGCCTACTGATCATTTTTTAATTTGAAAAAAAAAAAAGCATGTTCATATTCATGAGAAGCTCTATTACTAAAGTTACTACTAACATCATTATTTTGTTATTTATTATTATACAGAGATATATAAATATGTCTCAGTAAGGAAGTATTTTTTATTTAATAGAAACAGGTAGAAAACTTCATAAACCCCCCCAAGCTTACAAAACGTTAATGCAAAGGATGATGTTGTTTTGCCGAAACAAGATCACAAATGTTTGGCTCAAAGGTGGAAAGTTGTATTCTTAGATCTGGTTCTACATTTAGTTAGTTTCTGCATTTTGCTTTCACATATAAAAGTGCAGAGAATGCCTGTTCACATAAATATGTTGTGGGAAATGGCATTAAAAAAGTCAATGCTTTGCCAGACAGTTTGGCATAATCAGGTCTCAGACTTAACCAAAATGTCTGCCAGACTGCACTGATTGCTCCACAAGGCTATTTTTTTCAGATGAAGTTAGACTTTTGGTGGTGACATCTACATTGAATGGATCCCTGATCCAATTGTTACCAGAATCGGGAAGAGGAAAATAATCCCTGAAGTTGTTCTTAAAGGCTGCAAATGATCACTGAGAACATTTTGTATTTCATCAGAGAGCTCATCATTGGACGTTTCAAGAAAATCATTCAGCGTTGGAAATGATTCATATTAGCCATTCTGAAGATGATTTGACCATAATCCAACTTTTTAATCAGCACTTCCACTTTGTCTTCAACTTTAAATATAGTTACAGCTAGCCTTTGTAGGCTCAAATTTAGTCCATTCAAACACATGAGAATATTAGCTAAGTACGCTACCATAGCTAACCACGAAAAATCATTGAAACCCTTGCTCAGTGGAAATGTCATACCTATGAAAAATATTCAGATTTCATCACGCACCTCAAACAAGCAGTTGAGTACTTTCCCACAAGACAACCAACACACTTCTGAATGTAAAAGAAGCTGTTTATGATCACTAGCCATGTCATTGCAAAGGGCATTAAAGATGCGGGAATTTAGTGGACTGGCTTTAATAAAGTTGACCACTTTCATCAACTCATCCAGCTTTATCTTTCGTTTTCCTGCTGTTTTTCTGGCAGCTAATAATTCTCGGTGTATACAGCAATGATTCCACATAACTGTAGGTGTGATATCCTCAACACATGCATGAGTCCTCTGTAATTTCCTGACATTGCACGAGCCCCATCAGTACTGATTCCTACACATTTTGACCACTCAGTTTCATTTGTTATTATGAAATCATTCAGATTATTAAACACAGCTTCACAGTAATGTGTTGGTAATGCATGGCTAAATAGGAAATCTTTGTTAATTTTACTATCTAATTCGTATCCAATGAATGCCAGCAAATTAGCATTGCCAGAAACATCTGTACTTTCATCCAGTTGCAGTGAATAATATTGTCTTTTGCATACCCTTGTAATTAACTGCTCTTTTATATTCACAGACATATCTTCAATTCTATGGGTGATAGTGTCGTTGGAGTAAGATTAAAATTTAAATCTTTTGCAGCTTTATCCCTTAGCATTGCACTGGTCATTGGTTGTGTAGCAGGTAGAATTAGTTCCACACTCAGACCCAGGACCCACCCCCACTGCACAGCTGTTCCAGGGGGTGCAGGCAGTGGGAGGAAGGGGGAGGAGTTGATCAGCAGGGCCGGCAGCCCTGGAAATAACTCACAGAGCACCTGGAAGCAGACATGACTCGCAGACCTCCTGGCATAATTTCATGGACCCCAGTTTGATAACTGCTGCACTAATCCATAATGTCACCAATATGGACAATAATTAGGGCCCTACCAAATTCACTGAAAGACAGATCACAGACCGTGAAATCTGGTCTTTTGTGTGCTTTTACCCTATATACAGATTTCATGGGGGTGACTAGCATCTCTGAAATTGGGGGTCCTAACCCAAAAGGGAGTTGAAAGGTGGTTTGCAAGGTTATTTCAGAGGGATCTCATTATTGCCACCCTTACTTCTGTGGAGCTGGGCAACTGGAGAGCGGCAGCTGTTGGCTGGGTGCACAGCTCTGAAGGCAACGTCCCGCCAGCAGCAGTGCCAAAGTAAGGGTGGCAATACCATACTATGCCATCCATACTTCTATACGGCTCTTCCTCCAGTAGCCACCGCTCTGCCGCTGCCCAGCTCTGAAGGCAGCACCACTGCCAGCAGCAGCACAGAAGTAAGGGTAGCAGTACCTCAACCCTCCCTACAATAATCTTGTGATGCCCCCCCCCCGAACTCCTTTTTTGGGTCAGGACCCCTACAAGTACAACACCTTGAAATTTCAGATTTAAATAGCTAAAATCATGACATTTACAATTTTTAAAATCCTATGACCATGACATTGACCAAACTGGACTGTGAATTGGGTAGGGCCTTAACAATAATACTCACTGGGACTGAGCAAGAAATACATGTTAGAGGATATCTTGCACAAATCTCTGATGATGAATTATTTCTCTTTTCCTGATGCTTGTTGGTAAAATTAACTAAAAAAAAAAAAAGTAACTAGGAAAAAACATAACCCTAACCTGTTGTCTGTTGAGAAGCATAGCTTTGCACAAATGGATGCCTAAATCCACTACACAAGTGACTGCATTTCAGTGTGTGGGAGCAGTAGTATGAAGGATCTATCAGGAAAGTATTACACCACCACTTAAGTCCAAAACTCATGTAGATACAACCTTTATAAGATACCATACCATCCTTTATATATCTTCTTAAGGGCTAGCACTAAACCAGAATACAATACCAATTAGCTTCTTTAATACTTAACTTTCATATGTTCTTAGTGCAGGTGAACTGCTCCCAGCTTATTAATCATATTTTCCAAGCTGCAAATTAAGGGCCAGCTCTGACCCAATAGAGACAATGGCAAAGCGCCTATTGATTTCAGTAATACAGGATCAAATTATAAATACTGAGTTTGAGTAGAGATTGGTGGTACACATTTACCAGATGAGCACCAGAATATTTATTCTTTACACTATCCTTAAGGATCAAAAGCATGTTGCCGTAATTTGAAAATTCATCAAGGCAGGAGTTTGAAGAAATTATAACACACAATTAAATCTTGCTGCTTAAGTGCTGGGATGGGGTTTGTGGCAAAATAAACAACAATAATCACATTGTGCTGTCCTGTCAGAATGTTCTTTGAAAATACATTACTTTGAATTATAGTTTAACAACTAAGGCGCAGTGCATAATCTTGTCGACGTCAACTAGTGCTCTATGAATTGAAATTAATATTAGAGTGAGATCATTTCCTAATGGGTGCTCATACAGCAAAACCCTGTTTATGCTACAGTACAAGTTGCCTTCAGTTCCAATTACTCAGAACATGCTTCCCTGCAGTTCTCATGATGCATTTTGTTAGGAAATACATTTCTCTAGGGGAAAAATATAGATCTGTCTTTGGGTAATTCCTGCTGGCAATTTATCTGAAGGAGGGGAGAAAAAATAAGAGTCTGTTTTCCTACAGTATTCACTCTATGAAATTCACTCTTGTGATGGCCAGCACAAGGTCTAGGTAACTACATGTGGCTCAGGTAGTCTGAGTTCAATTAGTAGCATTGCCACTAACCTTGGGCAAGTCATTTGATCTCACTATGCTTTTGTTCTGTGTCCTCAAAATGGAGATAACATGCTGACTAAAGGTCCTTGAAAATTTTGTGTTGACACTAATTTTCAATTAAAAATGGCCTGTTGTCCAAAATGAAAATTTCATGCAAAAATCCGTTTTCATGGAAAATTTTCCGTTTTTAGATGAAAATCCAAAACTACAGGGGTGGGAATTATTAAAAACAGAATGTATGTTTAAAAAAAAGGAATAATAATTATTGGAGTTCAGCTTTTACTTGAAAAAATCCCTTTTCTTTTCTGGAAAATACTTATTATTTTCCTCTCAGCTGTAATACTATCTCATTCTCGCAGATCCATTATGAAGATAAATTAATTTACATTTGTGAGGTGCTTGAATGCTACAGTGGTAGGGGCCTATACACACCTAGGTAAATCTGGACTCTGATTTTCAGGGTGGTAATTGGTCTAGACAAACTAGAGAATACCTGCTCTTCAAACCCCACAGTCACACATACAACTGAGCAATTTGCCACATGAACTCTGTATGTATTCTGTCCATGTGGCAGATCCATTCTGTCATAAAGGAAAGCAGTGTGGTCCAGTAGATATGGTACTAAACTGAAAGGCAGTAGACCTGCCTCTACAGTCAATTCCTGACAGTGCCACGAACCTAGGGCTATCACCTGGCTGGTATTTGACTGACCTGGCCAGTTTTTTTGGTGGATTCACCAGTTTCCAGAAAAATAATTTAATCTGCTGGTGGGGGGGGGTTAAGAGGGTATATGGGTCTACATATTTGCACTATTATTACAATACATTGGGATAGCTAACGTTTAAAAATTTCTAAAGATGCTGTGATATTGTCATTAAACATAAGAAATTGCTGGAAATGGCAAATATAAATTCAAGAAAAAGACTCCATGGATTTTCTTTATGTATAAAGTTCCAAAACATTCACATTCAAGTATATAGTTAAAATATAGAATCAAAGCAGTGTGAAGGGGAAAAAAATCAAGACAGACACAAACAAGGCAGCTTGGAGAAACACAACCAAGGTAAGAAAATGATGTTATCAATCTTATCTATATGTGTTAATTCTCTATATACTATAAATGACTGTTGGAAGGCGTGGATGTTACAGAGTTGCCTTGGGGTTGGAGCGGGCTTACCTTGTGTGTAGCGTTTTTTTCATTTCAAAGGTGGTAACCCTACACTGACTGATCTTGGGCAATTTATTTCACTTCTCCACGTCTCATGTTTTCCCCATTCCACCTTAAAAACCTGTAGCAATGAGACCAGTAGGAGAAAGAAAAGAAGATACATAGTGGATAGAGGATACATAGTTTAAATATTGTCTGGTCACTCAAGGGTTAAGTGGCCCACTATTGTTATATAGCTGTGGTCAAGAGTTGACTTCCCATCACATGTTTTCCCGATTAGTTTGAGCCACTTTTCTGGCAGAAGCAAGCTTTTCCGAGGACTGGGTTGATGTGCTGACAGCTGCCTTTTTGCAAGCTAATAACGCTTGTTGAGATTACACTGAGCTATAAATCATTACTCTTTCAGAGAGGAAAGTGGTGTTGACAAACTAATATTAATGTCAGATTTATGTGACTATTTATATAAACATGTCTGCTACAGTCATTTACATATGTAATATGAACTGATTTAGAATCTTGGCATGTGCACATCTGCACAGAGCTGACTGACTAAAAGTATATATACCATGTATATATCACCAGTTTACATGCTCTATGTAATGCATATTCTAAGAAGTTTGTGGCTGTCCTGGACTTCCTGGTTGTCATGCTGCACAGCACACCTCACAACTTCACTGAAATAAGATGAAACTCAGACAGTCATTCTTCATAAGAACAGGCCCCTTGTTCTGTCTAATCTGAAGGCGAATCTTCATTAATGGTTAATAATACAGAGCCTATGGCACACAGAGGAGCAGTCCTGATTTCATCCAATAGAGGGTTGTGCACACTAGCTAATGCCTGACAATATGTGATTTATTTTTCCTGGTTTTCCTGGGTGTATTGTGAGCACGGCATCTTTAAAGCAAATCAATATGAGATAACATAAACCCTGGTGAGTTTCTGAACTAGAAAAGACAGTCATTAGCTAGATGCTTATGCTGGACCCAAGTCCCTCTGGTCCCTTCCATATGTGCATTAATTTAACATCTGAAATGAGAAATTGGGAAACTTGATGGTTGGTACTAGTGGAACAGATTCTTCTGAATTTTAGTACTCTCCAATTTCCATTTTTGTCATGTTTCTCTCATATCTTCTCACTCAAATTTGTGACTTTACAGCTTGAGCAGCCCAGCCTGCCCCATGAATCAAAAATCTTGATGGAACATCACAGCAGTTCCCTAAAAATCCCATCATGCTCAGGGAAAGTACCTTGCAGTATCAGAGGGTAGCCGTGTTAGTCTGGATCTGTAAAAGCAGCAAAGAATCCTATGGCACCTTATAGACTAACAGACGTTTTGGAGCATGTGCTTTCGTGGGTGAATACCCACTTCATGATGATGATGCATCTGAGGAAGTGGGTATTCACCCACGAAAGCTCATGCTCCAAAACGTCTGTTAGTCTATAAGGTGCCACAGGATTCTTTGCTGCTTTTACCTTGCAGTAGTTTATGCCTGAGTAATCCCATCACAGGGAAATTTCTTGGCAGCCAGTCCATGGAAAAAGTGGGAAAGTTTGGTTTAAAAAGAAGTTTTAAAAAGAAATAAAACAAGAAAGGGTTAAGCAGGAGTGAAGAGGGAGAGAGAGAGAGAGAGAGAGCTACCAGTGACACCTGATTAGATTTCCTCCTTTGTAAATGGAAGTACAGCTGCTTGGAGAGGAGACACAATGTTGGGTTCTTCTTGCAGTAATTAGAGAGGCAGAGCTGCCCAAAACTGTTTTCCCAGCTGCTGCTCAGTTTGCTGGATATTTCTGGAGCCTCTCTCAGATGGCTAGGCATCCAGAGATCCCATTCAGCTGTGAAATTGGACTTGCAAAAATAAACATTACATCAAGAGAGCCATCCTTAAAAAAATTGCAATAACTTCAGATTATATTCTATTTTGAGATGGGTAAGCTAATTGATACAAAAAACGAGCCAAAATATTTCAGCCTTGGCAGTTTCTAAGAGTAGTAAACAAATTTATCCAAAGTCATTGGTCATCTGGAAGGCCCTGCTGTAAGTTGACCATTTATGCACCTTTTCCTCCCCTCCATTCTGCTCTAGATACAGCGCTGAAGGGACAGAATTTAGGTTTTGTGTTTGAGGAAAGCTCTTCGGTCAGTTTTTGGTTTTGCAGATCCAATCTTGCTTTCTCCCCTCCCCCACCCCCCAGCAATTGTCAGTGCTCATGGTTTTGGATTAAAGGTTCTAATTTTGTCCCATTTCTTATGGTGGAGAAAATGGATTGGGTTTAGTTCTGAATAAAGGCAAGTATCCATAAGGGAGAATCCCTGCTCCAGAGTGCGCTCACTCTCAGAAGCAGTATAGGGAGAAGACTTGAACAATGCAAGGGGCCAGACTACAACATGGAAAGTAGAAGGGGAAAAGATCTCTCGGTTAATCTGATCCATTTTCCTTTGCCACTGCAGGATTGTTGCCTATGGTGTAACCCCATTATTTTATTCAGTCTGATTTTAAATATCTTCAAAAATGGAAGTTTCCATTGGGAGACTCAAATGGTCTTTCTATATTAGTAGTCATACTGCTATCTATATTTCTCAAGCACATTATGACCATTTAAAGGAAATTCCAAGATGAGGGACTTAAACTGCTTCCCTTTAGCATGTGTATAATACATAGAATGTCCCTGTAGCTGACATGAATTCTTAGCTTTCACAGGCAAATACTAGTAATTAATGTCACTACTGGAAAAACAAACACCAACTACACAAAATAAATACTTACATATATTCTATTACTCATTTTTCCTCATGTTATTTAGGGACATTAGCATTAAATACTGAATTATGTCATCTACAAGTGAAAGGTTTAGCTGGATGCATGTACAGCTATAACAGAATAAGCAAAATGAATAGGGAGGCATTGTGATCAAGCTGTTCATCAGGATTTCCAGATTTTGTTCTTGCATTTACCACTGAATCACTGTGAGACCTTGGCCATGTCAATAAATCTCTCTGGGCTTTTGTTTTCCCATCTGTAAAATGTGACTAACAATGCTTTACCCAACAGTGTGTTTTGAAAATTAATCAGAGTTTGTAAAGCACTTTGAAATCTTTGGGCTGAAGATGCTACATACAGGCAAAGTATCACTGTCCATTGGTGATCATTCTTAGAGATATTATAGATTTTTACAAACCTTCTTGGAGCCTATGGAGTGGTACAGTGTTAGAGTATTGTGTGTACAGTAAAAAATGAAACTAAGCATAGTTGAATAAATGAGATACACTCTATAGTAAAATGCATATAACACTTGTCATAATGGGTCTATCATGAAAAAATAAAAGTTTACAGAACACTGAAGAATATCAAATGTTCGCTAAACCAGCAATAATGTCATTCCAAAATAAATTTCCACTTGCATAGGAAAAAGTGCAACATAAATATTTGTAGCAGAAAGCAAGTAGCAAGTCAAGATTGGAAAGGAATATGATTTATGACACAAATAAATGTAAAGAATATTAGTAAGATTAGTGCATGGGAATGTTAACATAAATCAAAATATACAGCAACAAATTGGACTGCTTGCTGCACAACAAAAGAACAGCAAATCTAATAGAGTGCATATAGTATGTCATAAAAAAAGAACTGTGCAAGGTAGATTCCAAGTATTGAGCAAATACATTCATTTTGTTAAGAATGGGGTACCACAGGGTATTAGGTCTGGTCTTATGGAGTAGCTTCATTAATAATCTGAAAGAGGGGAGTTAAGTGTGTATTAATGAAATTCACTGATGATGATAAATTATGAGAAGCTGTGACCATCAGTAAGGAAAAAGAAATAATATAATGAAATCTGGATCAATTGGCTTTAACTAAGGAAAATACAGCTAGTGGATTCTTAATTCCTAGATAGTGTGGTTCAGGGGACTTAGAAGTACCTTAGACATGCATAGGTATGTACAAACAACCTCCTCCTTCTCCTCCATCAGCATCACGGCAAACTGAAAGTGACGTATGACCCTTGCAGATGGAATGCAATTTAGATCTATCTCTGGCAAGGAGTTACAGGCAGTCTGGCTGCATAATCAGTTAATGTCCATCGCTGGCATTCTTATCGCACCACCAAAGCTTTTAGAGACCACATGATCAACAACAGTAGGATTTGTTGGTACATATGCTCTGGAATGCACTGGTTTTCCATTTTAATTATATGTAGTTAACAAGAAAGCTGAGCAATGCAACGCATATACTTCAATAAGAAGGAAAAAAAACTGAGAAGCAGGAAAACTGAAAGCAAGACCAAGGTATGACAATGGAGATAATCAGACATGGATTTGCAATGCAATGTGGCTGCAGAAAATGTCAATGCAATGCAATTTGGACCTGGGTAGGCAGAGACGTCATATCACAGAGCAATAAGATCTCTTTCTGTGGCTCTGGTGGTAGAACCACAGCTAAGGCTCAGATCCTCAGCAGGCACAGATGCTGTCTTCCAATTATCCTGGGGGGTGCTCAGGCCTTGCCCCCACTCCACCCCTTCCCCCAATGCCCCACTTCCGCCCTGCCTCTTCCCACTCCTGCTCTGCCCCGTCCTACCTCTTCATCACCTCTTTCTACCCCTTACCCAAAGTGCACACTGTCCCTGCTCCTCCCTACCCCACCCTCCCATCACTTCCTGTATGCTACAGAACAGCTGATCTGTGGTGGGTGGGAGGCACTGGGAGCAAGAGGGAGGAGTTGATCAGCATGGCTGCTGGAGGGCAGGAGGCACAGTGGTGGGAGCTGGGCTGCCAGTGGGTGTTAAGCACCAACTAATTTTTTTCCGTGGGTGCTCCAGCCCTGGAACACCTATGTCAGCAGGTGTTCATTCAGTAGCTCTGTTGAAATCAATGACTTACATCAGCTTATGGTCTGGCCCTTGTAGTGTTGAGTTAAATTCTGACTACATAATTACAAGTATGCAAGGTAATTAGTTATAAAGAATTTACAGAACTGCAAAAGAGAATGTGCTGAAGGGAGCAATCCTGGAAGTTGTATAAGGACAAAGACTGGATGCTGCAATGGAATGAGATGGTGTGATGGGGCGGATTGGCACTGCACTGGTGCCGAGGGGGTTACCTGTTCCCTCCTAGCAGAAAGCCTACCCCTAAGGCTCTGCTGGGCATGCTTCAACTGGAAGTCAGGTATAAAAGCCTGCAGAACTGCTCAGCCAGGGCTAGCTGCCAAGGAGGAAGGACGTTCGACAGAAGCACCAGTCCCGGAGCCGCTACAGCCATTACCTGCGAGAGCTGAAGAACCAGAAATTTGGACCAGAGACCTGATGCTATTGGAACCCCAGGGGAAAGTCTGGTGCTAGGGAACCTGGAGACACCGATGCTATATGGACTACTGCTGCCAGAGAACTGATAGGAAGTGACCCAAGGAAGGTAAGGGAGTGGTACCTCCCACCATTATGAGGTCAGTATGTTTCTGTAGGATTCTGCACTGACCCCATTTCAGACTGCTCTGCAACTGGCAGGGCCCTGTGTGGGGTCTGGTGGAGGGGGAGTTAGATGGACTCTGGCCATTGGGCAGCACTGCCCTAAGGGCACATTGCATGGACTCAGGCTGCTAGGCTGCATTACCCCACTCAGGGAGAGGCAGTATGTGCACCGTGGCCATTGGGCAACACTGTGCTGATTACTGGGGGTGAGGGTAAAAACAGACATAGACACAGAGAGGCGGCGTTACCATTCACCCCCCACCCTGACTCAAGGGGTCGTTGAGGTACAAAACCCACTACAGATGGACTCAAATGTTTCCAACTTCTATGATTCTATGAATTATACTTGTGGCTAATGATTTTTCATGTGATGGTCACACTGATTTTTCATTCTTTCTTTTAATAAACCACACAAACAGTTAGACCAGTAACCTTCATAAAATTAATTAGATGATTAAAACCAAAAATAGCTCATCACAAATATCAGTGTAACTGTGTTAATGTTTCTGCAAGAGACAAACAAGGAAGAATCACTGTTAACATTCTATCAGATCCCACTAATTTACTGTTTCTTGAGAACAGTGTTGTTCCCTACAATTGCAGTTTGTACAAAGTGTATGTATTCTTCATGGTGCATAGATATGCCATCAATAGATGGTTTTGTATATGTATTGGCAAGAATGGACCCCCATGTTTCTGCAATTGATGATAGGTGAGTATAGAATCCCTTGAGAAACACAAGCTAAACTCTTCAAAACAATCTAGCTTGTTGTAATTGCACGTGTTTGTCTAAATCACCTTCATTGCTTTCAATATTTCAACCATAGCTTATAACAGATGTGTAAACTGATGAGTCTTGAAGGACAGTTATGTTTACAGAAGTGATTATGTAAAAATAGCCTCCTTTTATGTCACAAAATAGCTCTTCATGTATCTCCAAGTTATATAAACTGATTGGTTGATTAACAGGAGTCAAAACTTGTTTTTAGTTTTATTTGCTCTTCCTTGTTCATCATCAGGAATGTATTCCGATATTTGTAAGATATGATTGCAATGTAGAGCTGGGCAACTTTTCAGAGTGAATAGTTTCTGTTCTTTGTCCTATTCAAGAATCTAAAATTAGCTCTTTGTCCTATTCAGGAATCATTGACGCACAGCCTTCCATTTTTATTCATATTGTAATGGTTCAAACATTTTCTTCAAACCTATTTTAGCCTATGTGATTTATGTTTGCTACAACTATATCGCTGATGAATTTCTATTCATGGTGTGTAACTAACTGCCTGTGGCACATTGTATGGTTTTGATTCTCGAGTGGAGGAATGAAACATTTTTTGAGAAGAAAGTGAGAACTTCTGGCATTAGTAGTGCATTCTAGTATTCACGCATGAATGTCGATCCTTGTTAGCACACAAATGAGTATTCAAATGGTAAACTCAACATTTGTGCAAAACTAATCCCAGTTGAACAATTTTTAAAAGAAAAGTGAACTGGGGGGAGTGGGAGGGGCAGAACTTGGCCAAATCGAAGTGATTCAGAGCTTGTGAAAGTGTTTTTGAATTATTTTTCCAGTTATAACCCCAAGTCTGTTGCAGAAACTTTGGTAATGATATCTATTGAAGAGTCCAACTGATGTCCATGGTGTTATGTTCAGTGTTCATTTGCTCTTTAACCACTGCAGTCTGGTGCTCACACTAACAGGACCTGCCATAATATTTCAAGTGTGTAAAGTTACAGGAGATACCATGCCTTTGGGATCAGAGACCGACAAGTGGCTGACTGACTCATTAGCCCTGCCTGCTGCACCTGGGAAAAGGAGCTGGCACTCAATTGGCTGAACTTCATAAAAGAAGGCAGCAGGAAATGAGATGAGGGGTGTCATAAACAGATAGTTAAGGGTTAATAGAACAGGAGTACTTCATGTCTCTTTTGCCTGTAAAGAGTTAACAAGTTCAGTGAGCCTGGCTGTCACCTGACCAGAGGACCAATCAGGGGACAGGATACTTTCAAATCTTGAGGGGGGGAAGGCTTTGTGTGTGCTGTTAGTTTTTGGTTGTTGTTCTCTCTGGGTTCTGAGAGCGACCAGACGTGCAACTAGGTTTCTCTCCAATCTCTCTGATACAGTCTCTTATAGGTCCAGAATAGTAAGTACTAGGTAGATAAAGCGAGTTAGGCTTATGGTTGTTTTCTTTATTTGCAAATGTGTATTTGGTTGGAAGGAGTTCAAATTTGTATTTTGCTGAAAGGATTTTAATTTGTACTTGTATACTTAGGCTGGGAGGGTATTCCCAGTGTCTATAGCTGAAAGACCCTGTAACATATTCCATCTTAAATTTACAAAGATAATTTTTACTGTTTTTTCTTTCTTTAATTAAAAGCTTTTTTTGTTTAAGAACCTGATTGTTTTTTTATTCTGGTGAGACCCCAGGGGACTGGGTCTGGATTCACCAGGGAATTGGTGGGGAGATAGGTTAATTTTCTTTCTGTGTTAGGATTACTTTCTCTCTCAGGGAGAGTCTGGGAGGGAGAGAGAGAAGGAGGGGGGAAGGTGGATTTTCCTCTCTGTTTTAAGAGTCAAGGAGTTTGAATCACAGTGATCTTCCAGGATAACCCAGGGAGGGGAAGCCTGGGAGAGGCAACGGTGAGGGAAAGGGTTTACTTTCCTTGTGTTAAGATCCAGAGGGTCAGGGTCTTGGGGGTCCCTGGGCAAGGCTTTGGGGGGACCAGAGTGTACCAGGCACTGGAATTCCTGGTTGGTGGCAGCGCTACAAGTACTAAGCTGGTAATTGAGTTTAGAGGAATTCATGCTGGTACCCCGTATTTTGGATGCTAAAGTTCAGAATAGGGAATTGTACTATGACAAGGGGCCAGTAGTATCGTCCAGAAAGCTGAGGTCGCAGTGGATGTGCACACAATGGACTGCTGCGGAAGCAACTGTATTACTAAGGTTCCGAGGTAAAAGCTAGGAAATTTGGGTTGATGAGCTTACTGATGTGAGGAACAGACTTGGGGAAGGGACTAGTCAGCCTGCCCAGACTTTGCGAGAAGAGTCTGAGGTTTCTGATTTGTTTGTTACAAAGGCGAGAAATTAAACATAAGAATAAAAAAACAATTAACGCTGCTGAAAACTGCTTCCCTTGATTCCATGAGACAGCGTCAGGCATAATTACCCCAGAGAGTGAGCTGGCTTGGCAAAATCAAAATCTGGTTGGATAGGAGAAGGGATAGGAGAAGGGGTAATATAAGCCCCAATCCTTTAGAAGGGGAAGGAAAGAGTGTGTGTCTCTAAGGTGTGATGTACCCAGTCAATTAGAGATTAGTAGCAGGTCCTCAAACAATTTCTGCTTTTTCCTCCCATCCGAGACAATTTGGGAACTGTTGGTACTATAAATGGAGGACAGTAGTAATACTGTCTATCACTAATTATAACACATGATTTTTACTGTTTTAGTAAGGACTGCCTTCTTTAATGATGGTGACTACCATTTGATTAGTGCCTTTCATTTCACCGCAATTTACTAAGGCAGGTGGTATTATCTGCATTTTACACATGGCAAAACTGAGGCAAAGAGAATAGATGACTCACCAAGGTCATATGACTCTGTGGCAGAGCTGAGACTCGAACCCAAGTATCTAGACTCACTCCAGTGCCCAAAATACTTATTTATATATAAAATAATACTACTGTGGTGTGTAGTATGTATACCAACCTACCTTATTCCTTCCTCTGATCCTGCAATCCTCCAACTTCACACAATCTCTCCTCTATCATATCACATATATCCTAGGTTATAAACTCCTTGGGGCAGATACTTTGCCATGCACACATGATATTATGTACCAATATTAAATCATAACAACACTCATTGATTCGTCTGAGTGAGGACTTCAGAATTGGGCCCTAAATATTTCAGAAGCACTTCATCCATCATTGAAATGCAGGAATTCCTTAACGGATAACAGCACAAGAGTTCAGGAAATGAAATAAAGATGAATATGTTATTCAGTTGAAGCCATAGGGGGAAGTGTAGGCAGGTAGAATGGAATTCCCCAAATTAAAATCTGGCCAGGATATCAGGAAAAAAGTGCCCAGAGGTTTAATGACTACTAGTGGTCAGCACCTCTACTTTATGCCTCAGTCTTGTAATAGTATTCCCAGAACAACAGTGGGGTATTGGATCACTACAGACTTGGGGGTGGAGGGAAGAATGCCAATTAAGTAAACACTATCCTTTCTGCAGCAACCGAGGTTTCCTTAGAGGTCTCCATTCCAAGGATGGATGCTCTGCATGTCAGAGCAGCAAAACTAAATCTTGGCTTTGAATAGCTGTGAGCTTCTTTGGAACAAAATGTTTCCTGAATTAAGAAATGTGGGAAATTCTAATGACTTTGTAGACTTTATGCCTGCTGCTCCATCAATTTGGTATTCTCTGAACATATTTTATTAGTCACAGTGTTGAAATATGACACAAGGGAGCCTGGCATAAGGGAGCCTGATTACTGTCTAAACCATTGATTTCAATGGGGTTTAAGCATATGCTTAAAGTTACCTTCTCAAGTGCTTTGCTGAATCTGAGCTTTTGTTGTTCAAGCCCCTCTTTCGTCTTATTGCTTTTCTGGGAGAACCTTTCTGCCTTTCTCAGCAGCAAGTGTCAATAAAGAGGCCTGATTACACTACAAAAATGTCTACCAAATACCATTTAATGCAGACTTTTCAGGTCATCACTGGTGGGAATAGCAAAATGGATTTTACTTTGCAAGATAAGATTAATTTCTAAATAAATGAAGCTGCAAAAGACCCTACGCAGCATCTGTGGGCTGCGCTGCTTCCGCGACTGGAGAGAGGAAAAAAAACCAACAGAGCATTTTAAAAGCTTTCAGCTTGAAATATGTTGCAATATCTTTTGTTTATTTTCCCTCATAAAAAAAAATCCCAACCAGAAAGATCGTAGGCAAAAAACATGAGTAATAATTTCTCCTAGTTGCTCTACTTTAAAATAAGAGATTGACATTTCCTCTGACTATAGTCTTATAATGCTCCAGTGTTGAAATAAATGAAATATATAAATAGAAGAAGGCCAGCTACCAGTGTTCAATAAACACCTTTACTTTTAGGAGCAAAGCTTCTGAGACATATTCCAACTGGGGGGGGGGGGAATTGCTAGGGCTTCACTGGCCAAACCTGGCTACCGTCTATGTGTGAACTATAACAGTTACCTTGTGTATGTTCCACACTGACTTGGTGTGTGTCAGTAGTTGATATTCAATAATAACTATGTAATATATCATGCTTTGGATTAGTGTATCACTTCAGCAGCAACCACTGATGTTGATTCTATGAAGCATTCTATTACATTGGCGATAAAGTAAAACTTGTCTGCCTCAGCCAAGTAGAACCCTTGGGATGGTGATGATTTAGGCAGTGGATAGGAACTCAAAAAAAACCTGGTCCAGTTCCTGACTCTTGCTTGATATTTTGGCAAGTCACTGTGTGCCCCATCTGTAAAATTGGTATAACGCTTCTTCCCTCATTCATAGTGGTGTTGTGAGGCTAAATCTATAAATATCTAGGAGATATCTCAACAACCATGGAGATGGGGGCTAGATGAATACCCCACTAGCTAGCCAGAACACTGCATGTCCTGCCTTGGGAAGAATGCACCCTGGAGCAGACAGGACCTAGCTAGCACAAGAAAGTGCATTTATACCCTTTTCTCATCTACAGGCCAACACCAGATTCTTTGCGCCATTAGTGAATTATTAATCTTCGCACTCTCTCAGTGAGGCATGTAACTACTGTGATCCCCATTTTACAGATGAGCAACTGAAGCCCACAGAGTTTAAGGGATTTGCATAAAGTTAGTGTTAAAAATAGGATTAAAACTGAGGTGCCTATGGCTTCAGTGTTGTGCTGACTCTCCACTCAGCATTGCCAACTCCTGTGATTTTTATCATGAGCTTCGCAATATTTAGTATTTTTCATAAAGCCCCAGCTCCTGAAGTTACATGAATATGTGAAACTCTCATCTTTCATTTAAGGAAAGGATAAGTTTCTAGCCATTGTGGTTGCAGAAAAAAGCTTGACAATGACCTAATTGCACCCTAAAACATCAGGAACTAGAAGGCAAAAAAAAAAGAACTCCAATTTTACATATATTTTATATAAATGATTTTTAAGACAATTTGGTGATATTTTGGGTGCTTGAAATATGAGTTTTGAACTATTGGAATTGGCAGTACTCTTCACTAGTCTCTACTTCAGTCCTGTGCCAGCAAGTGTAACCCAAAATCTGTGAAGAGGAGGAGGACAAAACCAGGGGAGTGCTGGTGCCTGGAGCTGCTGCTGGACAAAACCAGGAGGCAAAGAAATATGATTCTCCAACTTCCAAAATGTTAGAACCCATGACTAGTTAATACATTACAATCTACATACGAGGCAACCATCCATCCAGTTGATCTCATTTCATTATTTTTTATATATAGGGTTGGAAGGATTAGATTGTTATGGGTAAATGTTGGTATCTCTTATTAGTCAATTTCACCATATACACACACACTGATGAAAAAGAATTACCATTGATAATAATAAAAATGTACATATAGGCGAAGTTAGAAAAATGCTACATGACAACTTATTAGAGTTTGATTTAAGGATATTTACTTTATTTAGACATAAGTTTGATAATTTGTTTTAAAAAGTTAAAGCTTTATATCCATGTCTCAATGTCTGTCATTAAACAATTGTCTGCCCCACATAATTTCCCACAACTGTGAAAATTAAAAAGGAATTCTGCTAAGCCTGTTTATATACTGTATCTCGTTTAAATGGTCCTTCATGTTAACAGGGTAAACTTACTAAATATCAGACAGAGAAATGCAAATGCAAATGCAAATGCAAATGCAAACTCTACTGGGTTTTATTTTTTTGCTCCCTGGCAGCATGCAACTCCCATCTAGTCCTAACTGACCGCCTTTTCTATTTTTACACATCTGGATATACTAGGGTGTCAGTATTTCCCCAATTATATTAATGTAATTTGAAATCAACTTGCATTAGCTGGCTGGCTGGCTTGCAACAGGGGTTAAATAGTTTTGTTGTGTTCAGCAGGTGTTTTAGTGGATTCAGTTACATGCTTTATTGAGCCATGTATATCCATTTAATGACAGAGATGAGCAGGGATAGGAAAGAGCTACTTTTGCTGTTGTCCACTTCAGAGCCAGAGGAGTGTTCTACCCATTAATAACAGGTGCATGCTTTCTAGCATGTCATTACCTGCAGTGATTTGGGCAGCAAAGAGTTATCTTAACTGAATCTTTGTGTAACTAGATGGAAAATTGGCCAGAATAGTTTTTGTGGGAAGAGAGAGCTGGGTACTGTGGCCCTGAACATGCGATTGGATTTGTGTGGATGGATATCAGATAGAGGCATCTGCACAGGCATCCATCCATGCATATTCAATCATAGGATCAGAGACTAAAAATGTATCATTTTTTAAAATGAGAATTGTTCACTTCTCTGGTGTTCTTTTGCTTTCTTTGTGACATCAGAACAGAAATCTCCTATTAAGGCTAAATCCATGGGAGTTCAATGCAAAAGCAAGAAAGTAAACAAAATAAAGTATTTGTACATATTGTTTCTTTTAAGATGCATGAAAATGACCTTATGATATTCATTTGGAAAAAGGTCTGCTTTCTGTTTTTTTAACATTAGGATTATCACCTTTACATTCCAAATATCACACTTATATTTAGGAGAATTTCAGCAAGTTTCTGAAGGACCAGACAAAGGAAATTGAAACCTCAGCAACAGCTTGTCCATTTCTGGGGGGGCATGCTGACTAATAGGAAATGCTATTAAAAAAAATCCTCACTGATCCTAACACTGGTGTTGCAGTGGCAGTAAAATGCCCTGACAGCCATTTTCAGTGCCGCTTCGGTTAACCCTGCTCAGGGCGTGCCTATGTGACAGTGCTGAAAATGGCTGCAAGTGCTGGAGACCCATCTATAGTATGACTCCCAGTGTTAATGCTGATAGGAATGTTTTTGCTAAAAAAATTTCTACTGTAAGCAGCATCTTAAGCTGTGTAAGATGTATGATTACTATCAAAGGTATTGTAATGTAGCAGATACTATCCACTCAGTTGTTCTGCCTCTAACAGTGGAAAATATTAATTGCTTCAGAGGAAGGAAAATAAATTATAATATGCCAGGCCTATTGTGAAGAGTTGTCCATGACATATTCCTCCCTGACCAGGGCCAGCTCCAGAGTTTTTGCCACCCCAAGCAGCGGGGAGGAAAAAAAAAAGCCGTGATCAGTGGCAGCTCCACCGCGCGGCTTTCTTCTTCAGCGGCAATTCGGCGGCAGGTCCTTCCCTCCAAGAGGGACCGAGGCACCCACTGCCAAATTGCTGCCAAAGAGCCTGAGGTGCCGCCCCTTCCCCTCGGCCACCCCAAGCACCTGCTTGCTGAGCTGGGGCCTGGAGCCAGCCCTGTCCCTGACCCCTCCTAATCACCCCACAGTCAGTAAACTAATCCCTCCCTGAAGCATGAGATTTGGCTGCTCATCACTATTTTACAAATGTTGTTAGCACTCATAAAATTGTCCAGTTCATTTAAAAACCCAGCCACAGCAAGTATGCATTTGCCATAGCTTTTGATTCTCTAGTGTCTTTCAGTCTTTCAAAGTGCTTTATTCTTGTGGTTGAAATGAGTTGGCAAGCTGCAGCCTGGGGTACCAGTACTTTTATGGAGACTTCCTTCTTCTACTCCAGAATCTAGTTTTCAGTTGTTTTGTTTTTAAACAAAATCAAATCTCTAGCTTGTGATTGAAGAGAAAATCTTCAGTTTGTGAACCAAGTGTAACCCAATGTGGCTGTCTCTGCCTGTGCCTGCAAATGGCCTGAAACAATAGCTCTGCGAATGAGGAAATGCCCATATTTGTCCCAGTGGACTGTTAACTTTGAAGCCTAATAAATGATCATTAAAAATGTCAAGATTGTTCATTCTGAAACTCAATTTGTTTTATCGTTACCTCAGCCTCCCAAGCCACGCTTACGCACATTGTTTGTCCAACTGGTGTACTCTGTCTGTCAGACTGTGAGCTCTCTAGGTCAAGAACTCTCTTCTTTGCTAAATGTCTGCAGAGCATCTTGCACAATCAATCCCTGATCCTTGACTGTGGAGTCCTGGGCACTAAAGTAATATGAATAATATGAATAATAAAAGCCAACCGTGATTAGCTGATGTTGCTAAATGTATGGCACATAAGGAAAAAAGGACCATCATATTAGGAATATCTGCAGTCTAAGGTGAGTGGCATCTCATTTGGGTGTATGAAATGGGTGGGGCCTGGTTCGTGGGCAGAGCTTGACAGAACTCCACTACCATTATTTATCCACCTAGATTCTTGTTTGTCTCTCTATCATTTCATTCATCAATTAGCTGCAACCACCTCTGAGGTAACACAGCAGTTCTTGAACAATGCAGAGCAACATTGACAGGGTGAGGTATAGAAGAGGAAGATTTTTTGTCCAATTAAAGCTACAAGCGGAAACATCCTTCTTGAATTGTGGATATCAGAACTGAATCGAGTATTCCAGAAGCAGTTGCACCAACCTACCCTCTCTACTTCTACTTAGAATTCCCCTATTTATGCACCCCAGGATTGCATTAGCCCTTTTGGCCACAGGATCACACTGAGAGCTCACATTCAGCCGATTATCCACCCCAACCCCCAAATATTTTTCAAAGTCTTTGTGTCCCAGGATGAAGGATGCTAACAGAGGAGTTTCAGTGGGAGTTTCCAGGGGGAGGTTACAGGGGAGACCAAGGCAGAGAAACCAGGAAGTCAGACAAGGGAAGGGGCAGGGGTCTGCCAGCAGCCCAGTGCTTGTTGGTGGCCTGTGGTGTGGTGTGAGGCGTGGATTGCTAGGCACAGAGTTGGAAGGGTATGATTGAGGCAGAGGCAGCAGCTGGAGACACACTGAGGATGACCGGATGCGGTAGCTGTGGCATGTACATGGTCCTGGAGGGGGGACCTGAAAGGAGTTTCGTCTGCATGAAGTGCCGCCTGATAGAGCTGCTGGAAGAAAAGATAAGAGGACTGGAGATGCAGGTGGAAACTCTGGCTGAGTTTAGAAGGGGGTTCGAGCAGATGATGGAACACAGACATGATGAGGCACAGGGGATAAGCTCAGACGAGCGGATAGAAGCAGGACCAAAGAACTCTGAGGAGGGGCTGCTGGGTGAGGAAAGTGGACGGTGGAAGTATGTGACTAGGAGAATCAGGCAGAGGAAAAGATGGACCAGCGATGGAGAAATAGAACTCAGGAACAGGTTTGCTGAGTTGGAAAATGAAGATGGAGCATAGCAGGCTGCTGAAGGAGAGAGGGCAAGGAAAAAGAGACGAGCAGCTAGTCCTGCAGAAGGAGGGGAGGAGTTAATGGAGGCGACACCAAGTATGAGCCTTAGGAGGATTGTAAAGGTGAATACAAATCGAGAGGACTTGCGGCCAGCTGGTGTGGGGGATAGACCGGAGAATCACACTGTCGCCAGGAAAAGGCAAGTCTACGTGATTGGAGACCCTTTACTGAGAAGAATAGACAGGCCTGTAACTAGACCTGATCGGGAGAACAGAAGGGTGTGCTGTCTGCCAGGGGCTAAGATACAGGATGTGGACCTGAGGCTGAATAGGATCTTAGCAGGAGCGGGAAACAATCCGTTGATTGTCCTTCATGTGGGAACTAATGATACGGCTAGTTACTTGCTGGACTGTATCAAAAAGGACTATGCCAGACTGGGGAAGACGCTCAAAGAAATCGAGGCTCAGGTGATCTTCAGTGGGATTCTGCCGGTTCCTAGAGCAGGGCGACGAAGGAGTGACAAGATTATGGCGATCAACAGATGGCTCAGGCATTGGTGTTACAAGGAGGCCTTTGAGATGTACGGTCATTGGGAAGCATTTACGGATAGAGAACTGTTCGCTCAGGATGGACTTCATCTAAGTAAGGAGGGAAATAGAATTCTAGGATGGAGGCTCGCCGACCTCATCAAGAGAGCTTTAAACTAGGAAGTTGGGGGAGATGGTTGGGAGATGTTCAGGAGATCTCCATGCCGGAATATAACCTGGAGAGGGAAGTAAACAAAGTGAGAGGGGATACCCTTGCGGACCAAAGAATTGATCCAAGGAGGAATAGTGGAGTAGAAACCAGATTAATGAGTGATGCTGGTGGTAGAAGGTCTGTGCACGACGGGGGAAAGAATGTCACTGACGCCAAACGCCAAAAATTAAAATGTCTGTACACTAATGCGAGGAGCCTAGGTAACAAGATGGAGGAACTGGAGCTACTGGTGCAGGAAGTGAAACCGGATATTATAGGGATAACAGAAACCTGGTGGAATAGTACTCATGACTGGAGTACAGGTATTGAAGGCTATGTGCTGTTTAGAAAAGACAGGAAGAAAGGCAAAGGTGGTGGAGTAGCCTTGTACATCAATGATGAGATTAACTGTAATGAAATAAGAAGCGATGGAATGGATAAGACAGAGTCTGTCTGGGCAAAAATCACACTGGATAAAAAAGCAAATAGAGCTTCCCCTGAGATAGTGCTTGGGGTGTGCTATAGACCACCGGGATCTGATTTGGATATGGATAGAGACCTCTTTAATGTCTTTAATGAAGTAAACACAAAGGGGAAATGTGTGATTATGGGAGACTTCAACTTCTCGGATATTGACTGGAGGACGAGTGCTTGCAAGAATAATAGGGGTCAGATTTTTCTGGATGTGATAGCGGATGGATTTCTTCATCAAGTAGTTGAAGTACCTACGAGAGGGGATGCCATTTTAGATTTGGTTTTGGTGAGCAGTGAGGACCTCGTAGAAGAAATGGTGGTAGGGGACAACCTTGGTTCGAGTGATCATGAGCTGATTCAGTTCAAACTGGATGGAAGGATAAACGAATGTAGATCTGGGATTAGGGTGTTCGACTTCTCGAGGGCTAACTTTAAAGAGTTAAGGAAATTAGTTAGGGAAGTGGATTGGACGGAGGAACTTGTGGATTTAAATGCGGAGGAGGGCTGGAATTACTTTAAGTCGCAGCTGCAGAAATTGTCGGAAGCCTGCATCCCAAGAAAGGGGAAAAAAACCATGGGCAGGAGTTGTAGGCCAAGCTGGATAAGCAAGCAACTCAGAGAGGGGATTAGGAAAAAGCAGAAAGCTTACAGGGAGTGGAAGAAAGGCGGGATTAGCAAGGGAAGCTACGTTGGTGAGGTCAGAACATGTAGGGATAAAGTGAGGAAGGCTAAAAGCCGCATTGAACTGGACCTTGCAAAGGGAATCAAAACCAATAGTAAAAGGTTCTACAGCCACATAAATAAGAAGAAAACAAAGAAAGAAGAAGTGGGGCCGCTATACACTGAGGATGGAATGGAGGTTAAGGATAACCTAGGCATGGCCCAATATCTAAATAAGTACTTTGCCTCAGTTTTTAATAAGACTAGTGAGGAGTTTAGCGATGATGGAGGGATGATAAACGGGAATGTGGATATGGAGGTGGATATTACCGCAACTGAGGTAGAGGCCAAACTTGAACAGCTTAATGGGACAAAATCGGAGGGCCCGGACAATCTCCATCCGAGGATATTAAAGGAACTGGCGCGTGTAATTGCGAGCCCATTAGCGAGAATTTTTAAGCAATCGATAAACTCGGGGGTTGTGCCGTACGACTGGAGAATTGCTAACATAGTTCCTATTTTTAAGAAAGGGAATAAAAGTGATCCGGGTAATTATAGGCCTGTTAGCTTGACGTCTGTAGTATGTAAGGTCTTGGAAAAAATTTTAAGGGAGAAAGTAGTTAAGGACATAGAGGTCAATGGTAATTGGGACGAATTGCAACATGGATTTACTAAAGGTAGATCGTGCCAAACCAATCTGATCTCCTTCTTTGAGAAGGTGATGGATTACTTAGATAAAGGAAATGCAGTAGATCTAATTTACCTCGATTTCAGTAAGGCGTTTGACACGGTTCCATATGGGGAACTGTTAATTAAATTGGAAAAGATGGGGATGAATATGAAAGTTGTAAGGTGGATAAGGAACTGGTTAAAGGGGAGACTCCAGCGGGTTGTATTGAAGGGTGAACTGTCAGGCTGGAAGGAGGTTACTAGTGGAGTCCCTCAAGGATCGGTTTTGGGACCGATCTTATTTAACCTTTTTATTACTGACCTTGGCGCAAAGAGCGGGAATGTGCTAATAAAGTTTGTGGATGACACAAAGCTGGGGGGTATTGCTAACACGGAGAAGGACAGGGCTACTATTCAGGAAGATCTGGACCACCTTGTAAACTGGAGTAATAGTAATAGGATGAAATACAATAGTGAAAAGTGCAAGGTCATGCACTTAGGGATTAATAATAAGAATTTTAGATATACGTTGGGGACGCATCAGTTGGAAGCAACAGAGGAGGAGAAGGACCTTGGGGTATTGGTTGATTGCAGGATGACTATGAGCCGCCAATGTGATAAGGCTGTTAAAAAAGCAAATGCGAGTTTAGGATGCATCAGGCGAGGTATTTCCAGCAAGGATAAGGAGGTGTTAGTACCGTTATATAAGGCGCTGGTGAGACCCCATCTGGAATATTGTGTGCAGTTCTGGTGTCTCATGTTCAAGAAGGATGAATTCAAACTGGAACAGGTCCAGAGACGGGCTACTAGGATGATCTGAGGAATGGAAAACCTGCCTTATGAAAGGAGACTCAAAGAGCTTGGCTTGTTTAGCCTGGCCAAAAGAAGGCTGCGGGGGGATACGCTTGCTCTATATAAATATATTAGGGGGGTTAACATTAGGGAGGGAGAGGAATTATTTAAGTTTAGTACTAATGTAGGCACGAGGACGAATGGGTATAAACTGGATATTAGGAAGTTTAGACTTGAAATTAGACGAAGGTTTCTAACCATTAGGGGAGTGAAGTTCTGGAACAGCCTTCTGAGGGAAGTAGTGGGGGCAAAAGACTTATCTGGCTTTAAGACTAAGCTTGATAAGTATATGGAGGGGATGTTATGATAGGATAGTTTAATTTGGGCAATTGATCTTGGATTATCACCAGATAAGTCTGCTCAATGGTCTGCGGGGAGATGTTGGATGGGATGGGAACTGAGTTACTGCAGAGAATTCCTTCTTGGGTGTTGGCTGGTGAGTCTTGCCCACATGCTCAGGGTTTAGCTGATCGCCATATTTGGGGTCGGGAAGGAATTTTCCTCCAGGGCGGATTGGCAGGGGCCCTGGACGTTTTTCGCCTTCCCCTGCAGCATGGGGCATGGGTCGCTTGCTGGTGGATTCTCTGCAGCTTGAGGTTTTCAAACCAATTTTGAGGATTTCAATAACTCAGTCCTGGGTTAGGGGTTGTTATAAAAGTGGATGGGTAGGGTTCTGTGGCCTGCCTTGTGCAGGAGGTCAGACTAGATGATCATATTGGTCCCTTCTGACCTATGAGTCTATGAGTCTATAAGTCCCCAATCCTGATACTGCCTGATTTGCTTTGCCTATAAACACAAACTTTAAAGCTATCCCAGAGTAATTTTCTCTTCCCCCTACCCATTTTCTTCAAATTTTTTGTAATTTTTGAGCTTTTTTTCCCTTCCTATATTTCATTCCATCAAAACACCACCTTTTCCCACCTTTTTCCTTCCCCAGGAGGAGATGCACCATAAACCCCTCATTCCTATTTAAAAAGTGCCAGAGGCAGAGGCTGACTCATTGGGATGCGTCTTACTCTATGCACCAAAGGTTAACATAAAAATCATTAGTTCATCTTGAACAACTGTAGTGGACAGGATTTTGCTATGTTGTATAAATCATTTCACAATTTGCATTAATTAAATATTAGGTCACAATTTATATTCAGGTTATGTAGTAAACCTTTCAGGACAGGGACCATGTATTTCTATTTGCATTGCAAAATGCTTGGTACACTAAAAAATAATTTGGCTCAGAGCTGCCACATTCTATTCAGATGAAGTTAACTATGGTCTATGTGTTAGATGGCTAGTTGTTGTGAGAAATGCACACATACAGTCATTCAACCAGGCAATGCAAGTGGTGAGGGTTGCTTCATCTGCTCAAGTGCTCATTTCAAATCCTATGTCTCCCCATTGTGTTTGTCCTCTGCAGCATGTGGAGGAGCAGGGCTGAGAACTGAACACACATTCCCTCTTTCCAGGAATACGCATTCTGTCTCTTTTGCCCTGACCTCAATAGACATTCATATTATGGCATTCAGCTAGGGGAAGTTTATGTTTGTTTTGCTTCAGGAACAGCTAGGTTTACAATATAAATTGCATATGAGAACAATCAAATTACATTTTAAACCTCCTACCAATTTAAATTTCAGGTACTGGAGACAATGGCAACACTACATATTGTAAACCCTGACTTCCCTTCTGTCATAAACAGATAAGTAAGAGTTAATAGAACAGAAGTACTTCATATCTCTTTTGCCTGTAAAGTGTTAACAAGATCTGTGAGCCTGGCTGTCACCTGACCAGAGGACCAATCGGGACAGGATACTTTCAAATCTTGAGGGGGGGAAGGCTTTGTGTGTGCTGTTAGTTCTTGGTTGTTGTTCTCTCTGGGTTCTGAGAGCGACCAGACGTGCAACTAGGTTTCTCTCCAATCTCTCTGATACAGTCTCTTATAGGTCCAGAATAGTAATTACTAGGTAGATAAAGCGAGTTAGGCTTATGGTTGTTTTCTTTATTTGCAAATGTGTATTTGGCTGGAAGGAGTTCAAATTTGTATTTTGCTGAAAGGATTTTAATTTGTACTTGTATACTTAGGCTGGGAGGGTATTCCCAGTGTCTATAGCTGAAAGACCCTGTAACATATTCTATCTTAAATTTACAAAGATAATTTTTACTGTTTTTTCTTTCTTTAATTAAAAGTTTTTCTTGTTTAAGAACCTGATTGTTTTTTTTATTCTGGTGAGACCGCAGGGAGCTGGGTCTGGATCCATCAGGGAATTGGTGAGGAGAAAGGAGGGAAGGGGGAGAGAAAGGTTAATTTCTCTCTGTGTTAGGATTACTTTCTCTCTCAGGGAGAGTCTGGAGGGGGAGAGAGAAGGAGGGGGAAAGGTGGATTTTCCTCTCTGTTTAAGATTCAAGGAGTTTGAATCACAGTGATCTTCCAGGGTAACCCAGGGAGGGGAAGCCTGGGAGAGGCAACGGTGAGGGAAAGGGTTTTCTTTCCTTGTGTTAAGATCCAGAGGGTCTGGGTCTTAGGGTTCCCCGGGCAAGGTTTTGGGGGGACCAGAATGTACCAGGCACTGGAATTCCTGGTTGGTGGCAGCGCTACAGGTCTTAAGCTGGTAATTGAGCTTAGAGGAATTCATGCTGGTACCTCATCTCTTGGACGCTAAGGTTCAGAGTGGGGAATTAGACCATGACATGGTGTGCAGCGTGTGGGATAGACAGATAAGATAGAATCCAAAAGCCAGTGAGGTTTTTATTTCTCTCCCTGCTAGCTATCTGCAGGCAGACTGAAAGGTTTGGGTTTAGAAGCAAAAGCCAGTAGGATTTTTTCTTTCTCTTTCCCTGCTAGCTATGTGTAAAGAAGGCTAGAGGAGATTGTGTTTAAAAGCAAAGGTCTGCAAGTGTTTTTTTTTTTTGGTCTCTCCCTTCTGAGTACTCTGAAGGCAAAGGCATTAGGGTTTAACAAGGATCTTTGTTAAACAAAGGGACTCCAGTTGTGAGTCACCATACATCAGCAAAACACATTTGCAAATGAACTGTTTTTTTTCTTTCTAACTGTCGGGAATAGCTAGGTAGAAGGAGTTAAAAGAAAGACTCTGTTGCTAAGCAACCCGAAGAAGGCAACAGAAAAGCAGCATTTCAGACAGTAAACAGCAGAGGGTGCCCCAACACAAGAAAGCAGAAACCATGACTACCAAGGACACCCTGAAACAGGAACCAGCAAGACTGGGGGCAGAGGAACAAATCAAAGACACAGACCACAGGCGAGACATGGAAAAGAAACTACAAGAACTAGAGATAAAACAAAAAGAGATATGAAGTACTTCTGTTCTATTAACTCTTACTTATCTGTTTATGACACCTTCCCAATCTCACAAGAACTAAATACAACCCAAAAGTTCTGATTCCCCTCTGATTTTCCTCCTAGCCAATAAACTTACCCTCCTTTCATGTGAGTGAGACAAACTTCTTAACACATTTCATTCCCTGTGGAAATAACTAGCAGAATTCACCATTACTGAAGGAGGGGATAGGGAGGGTGGAAAAATGGAACTCAGACTGCTCTTCCAGTCACACTCTCTCCATTCAAATATGCATGAGATAATGAGGCAGATAAATTGTTCTGCTATTTTAAAATATCTGTGCCTGCTCCCTCCTCCATGTGCGCATACAGCAAGCACTTGCTTTCACATTGTGACCTTGGGAAAGTTATTTGTTTCCCACTTGAATCAGCTGTAACAAACAATTTGTGCATGTTGCATTTACTGAAGGAAAATTTATCCTTTTTTTTTTCCTTGAGTGATTTTTATTTTGAAAACATTTTTCTATTCCTTGGGTTTTCCTTGTTTAGACTACTTCTGGGATTTTTCCAGGTAGGAATATGAACAGTACCTGGAACTGTCACATTCAAGTGTGATGAGACCATCACAGAATCATAGAAGATTAGGAATGCAAGAGACCTCAGGAAGTCATTTAGTCCAACCCCCTGCTCAAAGCAGGACCAACTCCAACTAAATCATCCCAGCCAGGGCTTTGTTAAGCCAGCATTAAAAACCTCTAAGGTTGGAGATTCCACCACTTCCCTAGGTAACCCATACCAGTGATTCACCACTCTCCTGGTAAAATAGTGTTTCCTAATATCCAACCTAGACCTGCCCCATTGTAACTTGGGACCATTGCTCCTTGTTCTGTCATCTACCATCACTGAGAATGGCCTAGCTCCATCCTCTTTGGAACCCCCACTTAGATAGTTGAAAGCTGCTGTCAAATCCCCCCTCACTCTTCTCTTCTGCAGACTAAATAAGCCCAGTTCCCTCAGCCTCTTCTCATAAATCATGTGCCTCAGCCCCTAATCATTGTTGTTGCCCTCTGCTGGACTCTCTCCAATTTGTCCACATCTCTTCCGTAGTGCGGGAACCAAAACTGGCCACAATACTCCAGGTGTGGCCTCACCAGTGCTGAATAGAGGAGAATAATCACTTCCTTTGATCTGCTAGCAATGTTCCTACTAATGCAGTCCAATATGCCATTAGTCTTCTTGGCAACAACGGCACACTGTTGACTCATATCCAGCTTCTCCTCCACTGTAATCCCCAAGTCCTTTTCTGCAGAACTGCTGCCTAGCCATTTGGTTCCTAGTCTGTAACAGTGAACTGTTTTTTTCCATCTAAGTGCAGGACTCTGCCCTTGTCCTTGTTGAACCTCATCAGATTCTTTTAGCCCAATCCTCCAATTTGTGGTTCTAGTTCAGCATGTGCTGTTTAATAGGAGATATTTGTCATTATGCTTGGACACCATGCTGGTTTGACACAAAATGAGCCAGCTATATCCTATAAAGCTGGCTTAGAAGAGCACTTTCTTCTAATGAACCCATCACTGCAACATAGTGAAGAGGCTGGTTCCCCAGATGGCTGGCCCATAAGAATCACTTTTTCTGGGTATCCATGCTTGGAGCATAGTGAGAAAAGGGCTAGTTGATTTTCCATGCAGACAATCCAGGAGTTGCCATCTCTTGCATGATTCTGTGTCACTGGAATTTGCTGTGTAATCCATCCCCACATTATAGGAGACTCTAAGCTTTCTTTTCTTTTTAAATTAAGGTTCTAGCCCTTTTTGACTGCAAAGAAAAACTTCCAAATGTGAACTGATGCAACATCGTATGTCTGATTCTTCAGACAGCGTGAACCAGTAGCTCAGTATGGCATATATTTCCTCCATTCATCTCAGTGAAGTGTTAACTCTGATGCCTGAAGACTACAATTTAAATGTTGACATTGTTAATTCTTTCATTTTATCAGGCACATTCAGTTAATCTGCTTGAGTCTGCAAAACAGGGCTGGAAATGTCATCAGAACAGCTTTTTTAGTGATGTTTTGGTATTTCAGCTCCTGATCTCTGCCAGAGCCTAGAAGCACAGAGGCACATCTTTGCAGTGATCACTAAAGTTTTAGAGGAAATTTTAATCATAAAAGAAAGGTGGAACAACATGTTTTCAGTTTTCTCCAGCTAAAAAACACTGTTGGTCCATGTAATTAAAGGCCCATATCAGCCTAAATCATTAACACCTTCTCTATCAAGCTAAACAGTACTACAAATGGAAAAGTTAGTTGGGCAGAGCAAATAACAGCTGGATATTAATGACTCTGATGATCTGCTGGCATGATTGATTCTTCCTCTCTGGTGGTGAGCTCACTTTCCCTTCAAATGTGGTGTCTGAGAATGGCTACAGGCAAAAGAGAAGGGATAGGTCTCTGTGTGACTTTCTTGCTTTTAGGCTTTATCCAGGGCAAGTCACTGAACCTCTCCCTGGGAAGAATCTCCCAATGCCATCGGTTGTAAGTGACACTAGAGATCAAGAGATGTCTTGTTGCAGCCCTGCTGATTTTATTATCTCCTGCTTGGGCACAGTGGCAGTCTGCAAGCCTTGCAGTCTTTGCCAGTGCAAACTGTTGTCAGTAGCTACCGGTGTGGTGCTCTGCTCTTGTTCGATGATGATAACAGTTGGCCGCGTGTGTGTTCCCTCTGTGCTGCCCCAGTTCTGTGCAGATAGCTGACACAGCAAATCCCAAGAGAACCCCCAAAGACCACAGACTCTGATAAGGTAAAAAGGAACCCGAGCAAAATTTATTGTCAAACGAAGCACAGTAATAGTTTCCCATAGACTCTACAAGACATATTATGAATTTGTGTCCCCTGGCAATGGACCGGCTCAGTCAGTGGTGGAACTTTCCACTGCCCCCTAGGCCAGACAAAGATGAACACTCCCGGACTTACTTTTATACAGTTACAGGACAGATTACTCATCCCTGCTGACGTATTGAAGTACAGTCCCTTGGCTCGCTAGGGTGCTGTCTCCCCCTTTTATCATGTTGTTTCAGACAAACAGATCTATCCATCATGCTGTCCTTTTGATGCTGTCTTTAAGATGCACCTGCCTGTTCCTTGTTATGTCTATGGAGTATCCTTGTATAGGGCTGTTCAGGTGTCATCTTGACACAAGTTCCTCTTATTAGCTCTTATATGTGAATGTACCTGCTTCTAACAACCCTCTTCTTACCAACTTCTGTGAGTGAGGCCTGCCTCTGGCTCACAGCCCAGTTTTTGCTTAGAAATGCCTGGAAGTACTTTGGTTCAGGTTTCAGGCCTCAGACTGGGCCTCTGACACAAGAGTTTGTTTCATGGCCTCATCTTACTACACAGACCTTGCAAGGTAATCATGTGGCCTTGGGTAGAATGGTTGTAGTCTGAAAGTTTACTCCCTAGCTGTCTTATTTCAAAGCAGAAACCATACAGGCAGCTTCATAAATTGGCTGCGGGTACCTGGAAATGGAAACACTTGCTGGAAAGTGCTATGTGCCTACTAATGATGTCAGGGCCGGCTCCAGGGTTTTTGCTGCCCCAAGCAGGGGGAAAAAAAAAAGCCATGATCAGTGACAGCTCCACTGCACGGCTTTCTTCTTTGGCGGCAATTCGTCGGCAGGTCCTTCCCTCCGAGAGAGACCGAGGGACCCACTACCGAATTGCCACTGAAGAGCCCAATGTGCCGCCCCTTCCTCATGGCTGCCCCAAGCACCTGCTTGCTGAGCTGGTGCCTGGAGCTGGCCCTGGTGGAATTCCAAGGTCAGAAAGTCTCATTGTGATCATCTAGTCTGATCTCCAGTGTAACACAGGCCAGAGAACTACCCCAAAGTAATTCCTAGATCAGAGCTTTTAGAAAAAATACATCCAATCTTGATTTCAAAATTGTCAGTGATGGAGAATCCACCACAGCTCTTAGTAAATTGTTTTGATGGTTAATTACTCTCACTGTTAAAAATGTACACCTTATTTCCAGTCTGAATTTGTCTAGCTTCAACTTCCAGCCACTGGATCATGTTGTACCTTTCTCTGCTAGACTGAAGAGCCCATTATTAAATATTTGTTCCTCATGTCGATACTTATAGACTGTAATCAAGTCATAAGTTAACCTTCTTTTTGTTAAACTAAATGGATTGAGCTCTTTGAATCTGTCACTATAAGGCACATTTTCTAATCCTTTAATCATTCTCATGGCTCTTCTCTGAATACTCTCCAATTTGTCAACATCCTTCTTGAATTGTGGACACCAGAACAGGACAATCGCACCAGTGTCAAATACCCTCTCTTCTTCTACTTGAGATGCCCCTGTTGTATGCATCTCAGGATTGCATTAGCTCTTCTGGCCATAATGGAGGGATTAAAGTGATATAGTGAAGTAGAGTCTTTCTTTGAGACTAGAGAGTGGAGATACCAGGGGTTCAAGGAGGAAGCTAAGAGGGAGAGTTGGCCCTGGGATCCTCTCCTGAGTAGAAAAAGACTGGCAAGAGGCCAAGAGAGATTCAGAGCTGTCACTGTTGGTGAGCCCTGATGACAGAACAGGATATGGACTTCCAAAAAGAGAGCCCTTGAAGGTGTTCAACTGGGGAATAGAGGAGGAAGAATGTCAAGTCCAAGGAGAGCAGAAAGGAATTTACATTTGTACCTAAGGTTTGGGATTTTGTTGGGAGATTCCAGGAGAAAACCCTATGAATCCTGGTCCTAAGAGAGGGGTGAACCTAGAGAAGTTGTGAGGAGAAGGTCTGAAAAAAAGGCTACCATAGGAAGAAGTCCAGAGAGGCTGAGCAAGAAGTTTGACATAACAGACCTTGACTGATGCTTATAGGGTCCCTGGACTGGACCTCAGTGTAGAAGATGAGCCAGGGTTCCCCTACCAGCCACTGATATGGTGGCATGAGGCCCCTGAGAAAGAAGACAAGGATCACTTAAAGCCATGAGAGAAGGGTGTGAGGACCACAGGGACCAGAGTCAGGCCTAAACTCCTTCATAACAATGTTCAATGGTTATTTGTTGGACTTTGCTACCCAGTAAATGTCTGATGAAATGTGATCTGGCCAGAGGGGCAAGTCATGAGAAGAGGTGAAATGCTGCAAAACTTGAGTGGCCACCAGCAGATGGCACTAGGCAGAAAAGAGCTGCAACACCAAGCCTAGCACAGGGGGAGGTGGGATGCCTACCCGTATATCTACTTTTTTACAGGAAGTCAGCATTTAAATACCTTAATAGGATGTCCACAAGTCAATACCTCAATGCATATATAATATTCTATGTGCTGATCTGAACTTACGTATGTAGGATACAGATGCACACATGCTTGAAAACCAAACCATAAATATGGTATCAGTGGGAGTTATGCCTGAGTAAGCATGAAATAAAGACAGGGCTTAATTTGTACAGAGGTGCTGGGGCTCAAGCAATTTTTTTACATTCATAACTGGTGCAGCAAGCCCAGAGGTGCCAGGACTGAACCCTGGCAAGCTCTGGCACAAATTAAGCACTGAGTCAAGACTATAAATTAAATGGCAGTTTTAAATGAGTAAGGCTTGAAATTCAAGAGGAGTAATAATACAGGGCAAATCCATCTTTATGCCTATTCATTGTGTTTCTGAGAATGCCAGTTTCAAAGTCGGATTTTTTTTAATGGACATCTACCCATAAGGAAATAGACTGAGGGCCATTCAAATCATTTACAAAGGACAAGAAGATAGTAACAACTTGCAATCCCCACTATCCTAGCCCTTAATCTAGCAAAAAATGTAAGTACACGCTTAACTGTAAACACATTGGCAGCTCCATTTAATACTTATACATGGATTTGTGCCAGTGACCTACAAGTGAAAGTCTCTATAGTCCATTTTCAAGCCATCAAGTCATCCATTTCTCTGCAAGAGTTAGTGGTGGTTCTTGTTATTGTTAAAAAAAAATAAAAATAAAAACACTCAGGTTAATCTACAAGGTATGGAGAGATTTTAAATTGCATGTCTACAGCTTTAAGTAAATCCTGCAAAAACTCTATTTAAATAAATGAGCCTATCACGAACTATGAGAAACTAAATGGGAAATACTATTTGGTAGTTAGAATAAAATGGTCTGTATGGTGAGGAATAGATTAGGCTGCCTCACAGTCACTGAGCAGAGATAATAGGAGAGGATATGAATGTGGAAATAGTAATATGCAAAGGGCCTCATAACACTTGCAGCATGCATGAACAGGAAGAGCATGGAGGTCTGGTTCTTTTCTTATTTCATGAAAGCTGAATCCCAGGCATTTGCCAAGGAGAGCTGTGTGCAGCTGACTTCTCCACCTTTATGTGATGTGTAGGGAATATTCTTTAAGCATCAGGGCAATGCATTAACTGTAGCAATACCTGGGTTACTGCAGTCAGAGAGTAGGCATATGTATCCAAAATTCTCCAAATGTCCATTGTTATTGGAGGGCCTCAGTTTTGGGGTTTTCTGGCTCTACCTCTATTTTGACACACCAAAACAGAGGCCTGCAAAATGTGTGCCCTCCATGGAAACATTCACATAGCATCTAAAGTCATGCAGAGACAGATACGTCCTAGAGGTGAATGCCTGGCTGTGAGGATGATGTTGCCAGGAGGACTTGGCTTCCTTGACCACAGGATGCTGTTCCAGGAAGAAGGACAGCTAAACAGATATAAAGTCTACCTACTGAGGAAAGGGAAAAACATATTTGGCTACAGACTGGCTAACCTAGTGAGGAGGCCATTAAACTAGGTTCAACAGGGGCAGGTGACCAAAATCCACAGGTAAGTTAAAAACATGGAGACTTGGGAGAAGGGTAGGAATCTGGGGGGAGCATGGGCTGTTATAGCAGAAATAAGGGAGAGACAAGACAGAACTGAGTGGGACGGGAAATCAAATCAGTATCTTAGATGTCTGTATACTCATGTAAGAAGTATTGGGAATAAGCAGAAAGAACTTGAAATGCTAGTAAGTAAACACAGCTATGACATAATTGGCATCATGAAGACTTGGTGGGATAATATGCGTTACTGGAATATTGGTATAGAAGGATACAGTTTGCTCAGGAAGGACAGGCAAGGGAAAAAGGGAGGAAGTGTTTCCTCATTTATTAAAAAATGTATACGCTTGGACTGAGGTTGAGCTAGAAATAAGAAACAGACTTGTTGAAAGTCTCTAGGTAAGGATAAAAGGGGTAAAAAAAAACAAGAGTGATGTCACGGTAGGGGTCTACTACAGGAAGAAGAGGTGAATGAGGCTTTTTTAAACAACTAACAAAATCAACCAAAGCACAAGACTTGGTGGTGATGGGGGACTTCAACTACCCAGACATCTGTTGGGAAAATAACACAGCAAGGTACAGGGTATCCAACAAGTTCTTAGAATGCATTGGAGACTTTTTTTTATTTCAGAAGGTGGAGAAAGCTACTGGGAGGAGATTGTTCTAGATTTGATTTTGGCAAATAGTGAAGAACTGATTGAGAATTTGAAAGTGGAAGGCAACTTGAATGAAAGTGATCATGACATGATGATTTCATGATTCTAAGGAATGGTAAGAGGCAGAACAGCACAATAAAGACAATGGATTTCAAGAAGGCAGACTTGAGCAAACCCAGGGAGTTGGTAGGTAAAATCCCATGGGAAGCAAGTCTAACGGGAAAAACAACTGAAGACAGCTGGCAGTTTTTCAAAGAGACATTATTAAGGGCACAAGAGCAAACTATCCCATTGCATAGGAAAGATAAGTATGGCAAGAGACCACCCTGGCTTAACCAGGAGATCTTCAATGATCTAAAACTCAAAAAGACCTACAAAAAGTGGAAACTCGGTCAAATTACAAAGGATGAATATAAACAAATAACACAAATATGTAGGGACAAAATTAGAAAAGCGAAGGCACAAAATGAGATCAAACTAACTAGGGACATAAAAGGAAAGAACATTCTATAAATACATTAGAAGCAAGAGGAAGACCAAGGAGAAAGTAGGCCCGTTACCCAATGAGGGGGGAAAGACAATAACAGAAAATAAGGAAATGGGAGAGGGGCACTTCTTTGTTTCAGTTTTCACCAAAAAGTTTGGTGGCGATTGAACATCTAACATAGTGAATGCCAGTGAAAATGAGGTAGGGTCAGAGTCTAAAATAGAGAAAGAACAAGTCAAAAATTACTTAGACAAATTAGATGTCTTCAAATCACCAGGGCCTGATGAAATGCATCCTAGAATACTCAAGGAGCTGACTGAGGAGATATCTGAGCCATTAGCAATTATCTTTGAAAAGTCATGGAAGACGGGAGACATTCCAGAAGACTGGGAAAGGGCAAATATAGTGTCCATCTATAAAAAAGGAAATAAGGACAACCCAGGGAATTAAAGACCAGTCAGCTTAACTTCTGTACCCAGAAAGATAATGGAGCCAATAATTAAGCAATCAATTTGCAAACACCTAAAAGATAATAAGGTTATAAATAACAGTCAGCATGGATTTGTCAAGAACAAATCCAGTCAAACCAACCTGATAGCTTTCTTTGAAAGGGTAACAAGCCTTGTGAGGGGAAGTGCTAGATGTGATATATCTTGACTTTAGTAAGGCTTTTGATACTGTCTTGTATGATCTTCTCCTAAAGAAACTAGGGAAATACAACCTAGATGGAGCTACTATAAGGTGGGTGCATAACTGGTTGGAAAATGGTTCCCAGAGAGTAGTTATTAGTGGTTCACAGTCACGCTGGAAGGGCATAATGACTGAGGTCCTGCAGGGATCGGTTCTGGGTCTAGTTCTACTCAATATCTTCATCAATGATTTAGATAATGAATAAAGAGTACACTTATAAAGTTTGTGGATGATACCAAGCTGGGAGGGGTTGCAAGTGCTTTGGAGGATAAGATTAAAATTCAAAATGATCTGGGCAAACTGGAGAAATGGTCTGAAGTAAATAGGATTAAATTCAGTAAGGACAAATGCAAAGTACACCACATAGGAAGGAACAATCCATTGCACACATACAAAATGATAAATGACTGTCTAGGAAGGAGCACTGCGGAAAGGGATCCAGGGGTCATAGTGGATCACAAGTTAAATATGAGTCAACAGTTTAACGTTGTTGCCAAAAAAGTAAACATTATTATGGGATGTATTAGCAAGAGTGTTGTAAGCAAGACATGAGAAGTAATTCTTCTGCTCTATTCTGAGCTGATTAGGCCTCAGCTGGAGTATTGTGTTCAGTTCTGGGTGCTGTATTTCAGAAAAGATGTGGACAAATTGGAGAAAGTTCAGAGAAGAGAAACAAAAATGATTAAAGGTCTAGAAAATATGACCTATGAGGGAAGATTGAAAAAAATGGGTTTATTTAGTCTGGAAAAGAGAAGACACAGGGAACATAACAATTTTCAAATACATAAAAGGTTGCTACAAGGAGAAGAGAGAAAATAATTCTTCTTAACCTCTGAGGATAGAAAAAGAAGCAATGGGCTTAAATTGCAGCAAGGACGGTTTAGGTTGGATATTAGGAAAAACTTCCTAACTGTCAGAGTAATTAAGCACTGGAATAAATTGCCTAGGGAGGTTGTGGATCCACTGGCTGTGGTTCACCACTCCAGGCCAATGGGGGCTGCAAGAAGGGTGGCCAGCACATCCCTCGGCCCGGGCCACTTCGTGCAGCCCCCATTGGCCTGGAGTGGCGAATTGCGGCCAATGGGAGCCGCGATCAGCTGAACCTGTGATTGCAGCAGGTAAACAAACTGGCCCGGCCTGCTAGGGGCTTTCCCTGAACAAGCGGCGGCCCTAGTTTGAGAACCACTGGTTTCAGGGACTCAACCTAAGCTTAGGAGTGAGTCATATGCTAAGTTGGGAATTAATAACATTTGACCCCAAGTTCCCTGCTTTAACCATCAGCTCACACTCCCTCATTAGATAGGCAGGCTAAGTATATGCAACACTATTTTGGGCAACCTTTTAATAAAAATGACACCAACTTACTAATAGTAAGCATCACCAAACTTTCTTCAATGGAATTATGTTACAGTACATGAGGAGTGTCAAAAGAACTTTCATCATGATTAGTGGGGTGACAGTGAATAACAAAGGAAGAAATAATAGTTTGCCACTTGTCAGGTAATTGCTGCTTTCTTTGTACAGAATGCTTATTTGTCAGGGAAAATCCTAGGCAACACTTCATTGTGGAGATCCGAAAAACATATTCACTCACGTGTGAATGCCAGGCACCATGGGCTTTTTCACTGGGCCCGACTGTGGCCTGGATTGTGCAGAGCATAAAGTGGAGGAAGAAATGCCCCTTATGCCATTGCTCACATCTTGTGTCGAGCCACCCACATGTACGTGGGTGCTGCACGCCTGATACTCCCCTCCTACTCACACACTAGGTATAGGGAGTGGGCATTGCCTGTACTGGGGTGAGAGGATTACTACTTTGCTACTGGAATAGGTCAGCAGCAATCTATTGCACCCTCTACCTCCCTGGAGCAATATGGAGCAGAAAGGGCTTATTAAAGGCTGGATTGTAATTTCCTTGATGCAGGGACAGACCTCCTTTTTAGTTAGTTTCTGCAGAATCTAGCACAGTATGGTCCTGGCCTAGGAATAGGGCTCCAAGGCACTACAAGAGTGCAAATAATAAATAATTGTGCCTTTAGAAACTGCCCTTAGTGAGAGGGAAGTTCATAATTGCACTGCCCCCCTGAGGAGTCTCAGGGAGTGGAGAATCAAACTTTCTTCTCTGAAGCAAAGGGAGAAGTATGGGAGGGAGTAATTTGTTTATCAGGTGAAGCATACTCCCCTGGATCACTCTGTCTGAGTCCCATTGTTTGGTATCTGAGGGGGTGTGGCAGTGGGTCTGCTCTTTAAAAGCCAATGCAACAAAGCATGGTAGTGCAAGCATGCCAAGCATACACAAGGTCTTGTCTTCCTGCTTTGAGCAGGGTGACCCATGCCATAAGCCTGGCATCAGTCTCTTAAACAGTTAAGTAACAAAATAACCCAGAAAGGTGGCTGTCTGCACCTTATAAACAGAGAAAAACCCTCAAATGCAAGCAAGTTTTTAGTTGCAGCACATCATTCTGGGGTAGCACTGAGGCACACCTGCCCCACCACACTCTCCCCCAGATCTGCCAGTGAGAAGCAGCAGGCAAAACTTCTTCACTGGCCTGCTGGTTCCGACTGACCAATGTTCCTCCGGGCCCCTCTAGGCCTCCGGAGGACAATCTTGTTGGTAGAGTGGTCTGAATTGGTTTCCTTAAGTGGGGCTGCCAGGGTGCAGATGCCTCCAGTGGAAATCAGAGAAGATCTGATAGACTGTCACAGCTGGGCAGAGCCAAGATTCTAGTGAGTGGACCTGGTGCACACCCCTAGATCCAAACTATGCCAAGGACCAGGGTGAGGTCCTTTTTCCCCTTACAAGCCTGTTCAACTGCATAAGGGCCAAAAAAACATCTGGTCCTAACTAATCAGAATTAAATATTGGAACTATAAGCCCTTTTCCTCTGTGGCATAGATTTAGGAATCTACATTTAGGAATCTACATTTAGGAATCTGTGACATACTTCATTTTCACCTACAGATACTGAGTCCTTGTATAAGTTTGTTTGATAAAGTTCAGATAAGCTCACTTGATACTACTAAGTTTTAATTCTCTCAGTAGTAGAAATTAGATTTGGGATTTGTTTGCTTCTAAAATGCTCTCTCGCTCTTTCTCTCATTGCAGGAAGTAGAATCTTTGTGACAGACACTGTACTTACTTTTTCCTTTGTGAATTTCACAGATTAGCTAAGGACAAATGCAAAGCTCTGACAGCTCTTTCGTTCATAGAAACACATAGGTCATTAGCATCCTCAGTCTCATTTAATAATACCTTGTCCTTTATAAATGTCTACCAATCTCTGACAAGCCTTTAGGCACCATCTTATAACTCTGTGGAGAGTCATGTTTGCAGTTTTCATAGAAAAGACACAATAATACTTTTAGACAAATGTCCAAGAAATCGTTTATTGATGCAGTCTTGGCATGACCACAGTCTATAGGAGGAAACCTGCTGGAAACAATAACAGCTTGTGCAGCCATTTCAAACCCACTGCTGCATGCATCATAATGAAAGAATGAACTGACTCATAATGAGCAAAAAGGATCCTGGTTAGTCACATATAGTTACACAAAAGATACCTACTTGCACAGCTTACTAGGCTGGTTGCAGATGCTCCACACTGAATTTGTGATCTCGGTCCTAAATGACTCACAGTGAACCCTGGGCTCTCTACTCTGAGGGCTTGATTTGCTCCCAGGTTTCCATTGTCATAAAGCAATGGAAGAAAGACTATGGGTTCCCAGAGCTGGGAAGTCCACCTGGAGGGAGGAAAGGGCAGCAGTTCAAGCAGGGCCGGCTCTAGACATTTTGCCGCCCCAAGCACAGAGGCAAGCCATGGAGGGCGCTCTGCTGCTCGCCAGTCCCACGGCTCTGGTGGACCTCCCGCAGGCATCCCTGCGGAGGATCTGCTGGTCCGTGCCTATGGATGCTCCACTGGAGCCGCGGGACCATGGACCCTCCGCAGGCATGCCTGCAGGAGACCCATCGGAGCCGCCTGCCGCCCTCCCGGCAACCGGCAGAGTGCCCCTCGCAGCATGCCGCCCCAAGCACGCTCTTGGCGCACTGGGGCCTGGAGCCAGCCTTGAGTTCAAGGCACCCACAACATCCATGTTTGTCGGGAGCTTGGACTCAGTCAGCTCCAACCCAATGCTGAGCAGTGCAGGTTGAAGAGGGGGCATGGTCAGGGAACCCTGAAGATGCTCTTATTCAGGAAGCCTGTGTTGGCAAAGTTCCTAAGGGAAGGTCTGAATATATTTGGAATCCGGCTTCCCCTGGAAGGCCCAATGAGGGAGGGTAATAGTGAATGCAGAGTCAAGGCTTGATTCACCCTTCCTGTTACAATCTATCCATTCTTTGAGTTTGCTGCTTCGGATAAGTAAATTCAATTATGGTGTTTAGCTCTAACTTTTTTTTTATTCTCCCTATAATGTTACATCCATGGCTCACTGATTGCATCTATCTGAGAGCTTTACCAACAAAGGACCCTAGCTGTTCTAATTGGTACAAGCTCAGTAAGTACCCTTCATCGTACCAAGCAGTGCACTTCATTCCTTTGATAACAACCACAACACTGTGCATGTCAAGTAGAGTTTTACAGACTCAGATCTGCTAGTGCGGATATCACAGCAATTACTAGAGTATAATTATATCGAGAACATATGCAAGCATTTATTAGAAGTGCAACCAGTGTATGTCTCTGTACTTTTATACTACTTACCATGTACTCTATGCCACTTACAATACAGCATTATTGAAATGCACTCTGTTCTCCAAAGGTACAGCTAAGTTGCATTCCTATCTGTATGAAAATCTTAGCCTAACCTGCCTGCTCTAGAAATAGCTATGAACAGGTTGTTTAAGCACTGTCTTCTGACTCTCTGGTTTCAGCGAGGTTATAAGGAACATGAGACTGATCTTTCTCACTGTGCCTTTATCCTTCTGTTTATGGCAATGGCCAAGACCAAGAAATATGAAAAGTTAAAATATATACAAATACATAATAGGCTGAAGATCTAAGTTGAATTCACAACTTTCCCCAAGAGTGACCATGTCATGTTAAGTAAGTCACTAAGGCCAGCATTTTAATAACTGGTAGTGGATGATTTTAGCATGTCAATTTTTGGAGTGTTGGGGATCCTGATTAAGACTCCTGGTGCCTGATTTTCAGGGCTGCTGAATACTCTCAAGCCCACCTGAAGGCAATGGGAACGGCAGATGATTTTCACTTCTCAAAATCAGATCCTGCATGTCTGTTTAAATCAGTCGCTTTTTTAAAAAAAATATTTGGCTGTAAGGGTCTTATCCTACTACCTATTAAGTCAATAGGAAAATTGTAAGAGATCATTGGAAGTTATAGGATGAGAGGTGCCAGAGAGCACCAAAGCATTACCCTGAAGTTTAGCCTCTGATGTTTAAAATAGGCACCCCTATATTGGTAATAATTCATTGGCCCAAGTCAATTATTCTCCAGCTTGTTTTCATGGGAGGGCTGGTGAGCCTCTTCATAACTCAGTCAATCAAAAAAGCATACCATAAACTGCCATATCTGAGAAAATATGTCAGTCAAAACAGCTTTCCAGTTGGTTGATATTCCATTGCTTTGGAACTCAAAATCCACTAATGAAGTAGCCTAGGGTAGAAGGAATGGGAAGAAAAATGAGGAAAGGTTACTTTCCTGTATAACTTCTATTCCATTAAACACCACTGTCTAACATATATAGAGGGGCTGGGTTTATAAGTCAGGATGGTAAAGGTCTGGTTTTTGATTGCTCACTGGCAACAAGTTGAGATATTGTTAGGTGGTTGTGTTATCACATGGTGCCTCCAATTCCCAAGACATGTGCATGAGTGCTACTATGAGAACATATTCCATGCAGAGTACAACTCATACAGTGCTCTAAAGGACCAATGAACCAATCTGGCTACAGAGCTCTTAAAGAAAAATTCTGGGAGGGCTGGAGAGGAGTGGGGAAGAGGTTTACTGAGAAAAGACCAAGAAAAAAAGTAATACTTTAAGCAACCTGGAAATTAGTCAGTTTTTTCCTATCAACACTTCCCTCGTTGCTTGACTACCATGTCTCCAGGCTCCCGAGTCCTTAAAATGTGCCCTGAGTGGTGTGGTTAGAACATGCTTACACAGATAGAAGTACCGAGGATTCTACTTTTCTTTGAGCCATGTTCTTCCATAGGGATGTGGCTGCTAAGTGCAGTGGTAGATGGGGAACTGTCTTAACCAATAGCAAGAATCCAAGCACAATGGTAACAGTAAACTGAACCCTTCTTATGTAAACACACAGGGCAGCCAGAGATTCTATGTGGAAGTGCAGGGCATGTGAGTCCTGTATAAACCAAAGTCCATCACTGTGTGTCCTTCTCCTGAGCTTTCTATGACTAACTAACCAGACAAGGGAGAGGCATCCTTGGGGTACTCACAACAAAAGCCACTTTGAACATAGGTAGCCTCTAAATGTTTCAGGAATAGGAGCCAACTAATTAGTCCACAGCAGAGAGTTCACTTCAACTCTTCAGAGGAACTAATAAGGCTTACTGTCTAAGCAGTGACTGGCCCTCTCTCAGGATCACAGGGAAAACTTCCATGAACTGTAACAGTGGATCAGATCTTCGTTGCTTTGATTATGGGACAGGATGGAGCAACAAACTGCAAGTGCAAATGTTTCCACTATCAGTGAACACTTTTGTACTGGTGCAGCAAAATTCCAGCCCTTAGTTAAGTCCTGACTGTGCAATGCTTGTGGTTGGGCCTGACTATATTATCTCTGCAACACCCCCAAACACCTTGCAGTTTTGTGGGGTGGCAAGGAGGGAGAGAGTGGACCTAAGCCTAAAACACCGCTCCAATACAAATCATGCACAGTTCCCAATGCAAAGCTCAATACAAAGAACATTACTGTTCTGACTTTGGTGTTAGCAATCTCTCCTTCTCTTTGTCTCTGACCCTAACATTTCCTCTCTTGTTTGTAGCACTCAGCTGATTAACAATCTTGTAGAAGCAGAGGTCATGCCATGCCAGTTTTGTCTAACTAATACAACTGAAGCTTTATTAATAATAGTATTACAGTCTAATGAAACTGCAGGAGCTTGGATGGGAACAGAGTGTGAAAATTGCCACACCAGTAAAGCCTGCATGGAATGACACACAGATTCAGCCATGAGATGGTGTCAGTATATCCCAGGTTAGTGTTTCTCAGCTGCTGGATGGTGACTCTCTGGGGAAAAAGGGAATTGTGAAGGGTTGACAATTTTATTACAATCTAAAGCAAATAAAATCTCAATTTCCCCACTCCCTGAATAGCCTTACCCTTCAAGGTCAAGTATGGATTGCCAATCTATTGAAACACACACACAAATTATTAGGTTATCATTATCACTGGTACTTTTTTAGGGTTACAGTAAATGTAAGGGACCTGTGAAATATTTTTACTTCAGATAAGGGTTGCTAGCCTGAAAATGTTGAGAAATACTATCCTAGGATCATACTTATCTCTATCTATTGGCCCTGATCATAAAAGATCAGTATGCAACACCCAAGAAGCACAGGGAGACTCTCTCTGCATATGTAAGGTACTGGCACTTTTAGACTTTTCTGGTCTTGCCAGATGAATATCATTGTATAACACAGAATGCCTGTAAAACAAATAAACAAACAAAAAAACCAACCCTCACTGCTTTCCTGTAAGACTTAGTTGACACAGAGCTCAACCCTGGTGTGTATGGACTAACAGCACCTGGAATAGGAATAAGATCCTAAGGCCAAGTGTGCAGGCAATAGATGAGCCTAGATCTTCCTTGATTATATTTTGGCTCCATCATAACATAGCAAGTTAACTTTATAACTGTTGTTGTTGCAAATAAATTCAGGGTTGGTGTCGGGTTAGTACATTCTGACTAATCTCTTCTCGCTTGTCCCAATCAAAGCATCTCAATATAAATTTATTCCTCCAATCTGCTTACTAGTGTAATTAACTCTGCTTAGCTCTAGATCCAAGAATAGCTGTTTTACAACTGCTGCAAATCAAACTGCTGTGCCAGTGAGGTAATCACTTGCCAGGAGACTGTGATACTTCATTCGTTAAATGGTTGATGTTTGAAAAAAGCCCCCTTTTCTTTGTCCCTATGAGACTGTCGCACTGAATGGACATCCTCTATACAGTTGTACTGAGCTGAAGGGAGCTGAATCAGCAACATTCTTACAATGCTTGACCTCTATTATTCTACATCCAGGAGCACTAACATTTGCATGGCTTAGCAAGTTGCAGGCTGTAACAACATCATTTAGAACAGGCATCAGCAGGACTGCGATCCAGTGAATATAGAAGGTATAGCCCAATTTCATAATTCTCCTTACAGAGATATGCAGAACTGTTCAGCACATGGCTAATGGTCCCTAATTCATTGGGTATTCATTGTAAGAGACTCTTATTCATGCTACAGCTATTTTCTTTTAACATGGATGTAATGTACAATGCTATCAAAAATTCTAAGTAATCCAGCTATTACATTTTCAATAGCTTCTGCTTCTCTGCTGTGCTTTGTCCACTTTGAAGATAAGAGAAAAATGTACTGCTGACTGTGTAACTACATATGGAACATAAGCATTTATTTCCCCTGCAATTTCATTCTACATGTGGTATATGCCAAACGTGTATATGCATACAAAAATGTCTAGCTCTAGTTATATATCTTTAAATCACTCTCCAGTTAAATATCACTATCATATAGATAAAATTAAATGGTGAAATACATAATATGTAACTTATGCAAAACACACATGGGATGAGATACAATGATGCTGAAATAAGACTGTCTTGGATCTGTCTCATAGATTTTTACAAGCTGTGAGCTATATATTTGATGCTAATATTTTGTAGTGATATACTTGTAGCACCTTTCATCTTAGAATCTCAAGGCATGTTTTATAGTTTATCCACATCTTTGAGGAGGGTAAGTGTTGATATGCTCGTTTTACAGATGGCTAAATTATAGTCAAAAGCTTAATTCTGCAAACTCTTACTCACATGAGTAGTCCTATTGAATTCAAGGACTATTGATATGATAAGAATTTGCATTACCAGATATCAGATGTCTTATCTGGAGCCACATAATAAATCAGTGTCACAATGAGGAAATAAAATAAGGAAATGAAGAAATAAAATCTGAAGGGGCAGTGCCATGAAAACCAAAAGCCAGAGTAATGCATGTCATAGTTCACTGCAATTGCACCTGTATTTTCCCCCTCATGATCCAACAATGACATCCATTCCAGGCTCCTGGCTTCTCAGCTGTTACCTCTCTTTGGTAGAAACCCACATCTCTTTCCCTCCTAACCAGGGTTTTTCAAGACTGCATTATTCCCTGCCTCTACTGTGAGTTTCCCAACAATACAGATTGCCTAAGCCTGCATGTTCCACTTTCTCTTCAGAGGACACATACAGTGTAATTGCTCACAGTTGTAAGTTACCACACCACCCTTTCTAATCAAGCACATTTATTTTTAAAGTGAAAGCTTTGTAGAAAAAACATTAAAAACAATAAAAGAACCTACATGCATGCTAATAAGCTTAGCAGAGATCACTGCCAACTCCAACAAAAGTTCTGGCAGGTGATCAGAACTCCACCAAGGGTTTTTTTCCCTGTAATTACAAGGCCAAAACAGCTATTTTCTCAGAACAGTCACACCCACAAATTGTTCAGTCTCTCCTATATATGGTTTGGGCCTTTGAGCTTGTCCTCCCATAGGAGGTGATCAGCAGACAAAGGTCCACTTCTCAGCATGAAGCTTCAAAAGTCCAAGTTCTTGCATAACTGAAGGCGATATGTTTTCTTAGACTTTATATATAGCTTATAAATAGTACTTTGAAGTTCATAACACTACTCAGGGTTTACATTGGTCACAGCTCCCCCAATAGAAGTTACATACAAGTTCACAATAATACACCAACTTTGCATTTTTAAAACAATGGACTCCAAAGCTACCTAAAGTTTAATTCAGTAAGGTTTTTTAAGGATATAGTAGGAAACTGTCATATCTTAATTATGCATGGATGAAGAGTGGAGTTAAACCACTTCCACACGCCTTCATGGCCTCCTTGGACTTCAGCTCTCAGAGCTTAAGGGGAAAGCCTGCACTGCGCATCTGATACTTGCCTCCCGCCATGCTCCAGTTGAGCAGAGAATGGATAGAACGTTAGCTCTGCTGACCATCACTACTTAGCACAGTGTGGTATGGGTCACTAGCAGATTATTACCCTCCAGGCACAACGGGGAGCAGGAAGGAATTGTGCCTGTGAGGAGTTGCATTGCTTTGCTCTGCCCCTTATACAGTCAAGATTGTATAGCCACAAACTTGCCTCAAGGGAGGACAAGTTTTTGCGAAACAGGGTATTGTCAGAAGTGGGAAAGGCAGAAGTGGGGGTCAAGAGGGATAAGGACTAAATAAAGACCATGAGATCTGGCCATGAGGAGGACAGTGGATACCTTAATGAGAGCAATTTCAGTGGAGGTGGGAGGGAGTGGAAGCCAAACTGGTGACTTTATGGGAAAGTTCCTTTTTTCTAATTATTTTTTTATACCTTTAGCAACGAAAGCAATAAGATGACAAAGAAAAATATAATTCCATTGTAATGAGTGGCTTTCTTAATTCCTTTCACTCTGTTAAATTGTTCAGCAGTTGGTTAAGATTCTTTTCCCCAGATCTTTATAGGAGAAAGGTCAATTAATTACCAGTTAGATGGCATCTACAGTCTGGCAAAAATAAACCAGTGCCCTAGTTAATAAAATGAAATGCTGCTTTGTTAATATAAATTGTGTCCTCCAGCAGAAGAAAGCAAATAATTTCAGTTTATCAGCATCTGGAATGTATCCAAATGTTGTTCTTTGGCTGAAGCATTTATCACATTGAAAGGACAATTCAAAACAAGAACTCTAAACATTCCCAGATTGGGTTTGCATTGACCTTACCATTGTTTATTGTTAGGAATTGTAATAAATTCTTATATATTAGATTATATATACACAATAAGAAAAAATCCTATAAATAGATTAGGAAACAGTCTGGGTGACTGGGGAAAAATAAATAAATAAATAATAATAAAAAGCACTATTGCTACGTAATAAATTAAAGGAGGTTTATATATAATTGTACAGCTTTATAGATATTGGGTTGAATTTAAAATGATATGTACTGGAAATGTAATGACTTGACATTTGAACAGGGTTACACTAATTAATAAATTGGCAATTGCATTTCTGATTACCAGTTGTGATTGTGATTAATAACAGGTATTGATTAATCCCCCAATAATTCTGGCACAGTTTATGTCCAGAAGAATAAGATGCATATCACTGGATGCAGGAAGCATGATTAACAAAAGCACTAATAAAATCACTTCACTCTCATTACAGAACGGTCTTTGGGGACAAGATTTGTGAAGGAGGGAAACATGGATAGACTCTCTGTAGGTGGAAGCCAAGATAAAACATTATGCCAAAAATTGCTGTAATAAAAGAGATTTATTTGAAGACTGAGTAAATTTATAGAACGATAAATCTGCACCATGTTTACATTCATTACATCCCCTACTACACACGTCTGCTTCCACTTCAATGGTGTTTCCATTTCACATCGCTCCTGACCACTACCTTTTCAGTTCCATGAAAAAATATATGTGCTCTTTCCAAAATGGCACATGAAGTGGTTCATTCTCAATTCCTTTTGCAAAGAACCATGAACTGAAGGTCACAAGGTGATAAAATATATTTATGCTAACTAGAGCTGACTGGAGGATGAAGCTGAAAAAGAAGGCGGCAGATTAAAAGAAACCAAACTTGTTTTATTGTTGTTTTTAATCTCATGATTTTTAAGCCCGTCTCATGATTTCTGAGAGCCTGACTTGTGATGTCTGAACATTTGTGGCTGACAATACTACAGTACTATTTTACTGGACTAAAGCACTGATCCTTAAATTGGAAAGACCCTTAGTTATGTGTGGAGCCCCTTTGACTTCAATGGTGCACCATGCATGCACGAGGCTCCACTTGCATGGCCCCATAAGATAAACCAAGACTAGTCAGACTAGTTCCCTGTCCTAAAGCTTTCCTAGCTAATTTAGTGCCAGCATTCTCAAAAAACTCCAGACTCTGAGGTTTGACTGACCATAAGTGTAGGTTTAAAAACAAAAAAAACAAAAAAAAGGGCCTAAACCTCAAAGTTCTCTTCTGCATCTGAGTTTCCCTGAAGTTCAGTGAGTTTTGATCCAAGGTCTGGGTTTGGGCCTATGTCCCTTAAAGAAAATGCACTAAGATAAAAAAGCAATTAAAAACAAACAAGGAAAACCAATGACTATAAATATGAAGGAAATCTGATCAGATGTATCAAAATGTTCCTAACAGCGCATCCAAACCATAAGCCTTCTAAAGCTTTGGTCTATTTCATGTATCTCTGGTGAAAAAGAAAGCCACAGGGTAAAAATTAAGACACTTAAGGATCCATTTTTAGAGTGACGTCATGTTTACATCAAAGGAATTGGGAGGCTAGGACCAAATTCAGAAAAAAATATCACTCTAAAAATGTAAATGACAGGAAGAATGTTGACTTTTCTTTTTTCCTTATACAAAGAAATACTTTAAAGTAACACATTTAAATAAAACATGAGTGAAAGATTTCACTGTGTAGAAGCTGTCACAGTTTCAGGTAGCTGCATGTGTATTTCCCATCCCTGCACACTAGCCGAGGTCCACTCCAGGAGTGCCCAGTCAGACCTGTGGCCTCCAGCCATCACCTGTCTCCTTGTCCCTCTCTCTTCTGACCAGGGGGTTTTAAGGCTGATATACATACATTACCAGTGGTTCAAAGGATAGATTAAAAAGGAGGTGCAAGAGAGGGCAGCCCTTTTGTATCTCTCTTTCTAGCTGAAATGTGAGGGAAATAATTCCATTAGTTAATACTGAAGTGAGGGGAGAGATGCAGAATATGCTGACCCAATTCAGGAATACTGGTACAAATCCAAAGTGTTTTTACAACAGCCATTGAATAAGGCCATTCAACCCTGTCAAAGGCCCTTGCTGCATCTGAGCTTGTTAGGTCAAGTGAATGATTTTTCTGGTATTATCAGCAATCAATTATCTTATAATGAAACAAACCTGATCTGTGTGTATAACTGATCGCATGATTGTGTTCAGTCATGTCACTAAAATGATTGTAATTATTTTGCAATCTGTGTTCAATGGAGATATGGGGTGGAAGCTGTCCCTGCCTGCAGGTATATAGGTTCTTCTTTGAGTGATTGCTCATATCCATTCCAGTTATGTGTGAGCGCCATGTGTGCACATTCGTATGAAGATTTTTACCCTAGTAACTCCGGTGGGCCGGCAGGTTGCCCCCTAGAGTGGCACCAGCATGGCGCCTGATATATACCCCTGTCGGCCCCGTCTGCTCCTCAGTTCCTTCTTACCGCCGTGTCGGTCGTTGGAACTGTGGAGCATGGCATAGTTGTCCTCCACATCCCTAGCTCTCCATTGTCTCGTTGTTCTAATAGTTGTATATAGTTATAGTTGTAGTTAGAGTTTATAATATTAGTTGTTAGTTGTATCACTTGTTGTATATAGTTAGCGGGCTTGGGCTCTAGCCCTCCCCCCCGCCCGGCGCTGGGCTCATGCCTGGTTCGCCAGGGTTTAAACAGTGCTCGGCCTGCAAGAAGACGATGCCAACGAGCGATCCCGACGACGCCTGCTTGAAGTGCCTTGGGGAATCGCATATCTCTGAAAAGTGCCACATTTGTAAGGCATTTTAGCCAAGAACAAAAAAGGAGAGAGATCAGCGCTTAAAGACCCTCTTAATGGAAGCAGTGCTTAACCCTCCAGCCTCGACGCCAAGGGCCGGCTCCGCTCCGGCACCGGACGGCTCTGGCACCAGGAAAATGCCTCGGCACCGGCCCTCCCTGGCACCGGGCCCCGAAGCAAGGCCTTCGACATCTGCCACTCCAGCCAAGCAGACGTGGACGGAGCGTCCGGCACCATCTACTGCCGCGGCACTGATGCCAGGGATTCCGTCGACTCCAGGCCCGGGAGGTCCGTCGAGTCCGGTCCCTCACAGCTCCCCCATAAGATCTGGGGTCGAGCTAATGGTCCCCTCGACGCCGGAGACATTTGCTTCGGCTCGTGACTTGATTGCATTGACTGAGCCTACGCTACCTCAACCCCCGGTGCCTCCGGTGCAGGTTCTGCAATTGAAAGGCAAGCCTGTGGCCATGCGAGCTCCATCTCCAGTTTCACCGAGCCAGCACCGATCCCCATCAAGGTCCTGGCACCGTGGACGCTCTCGATCGGGACACCGCTCGCAGTCCTGGCACCACTCTCCAAGGCGGTATCGGTCGTACTCGCTGCGCCGGTCCTCTTCACGGCGGTCCCAATACTCTCGGCACCGCTCTGGCTCGAGCCACCGCTACCGGCACCAAGATTCCAGAAGCTGCTCCAATCGTCGGCGTTCTACATCCCGGTCGACCTCCTGGCACCGCGCTGGTGGTAGGTCACAGTCTCGATCCCGGCACCGATATGACTCCCGGCACCGGTCCCCGGCACCGAGGAGGTCTCCGTCGACTAGACCAAGGGACCCATATCAGTCCCGTTCAGCTCCACCCTGGCCGTCCCGACAGCCGTCTGTCTCCTCTCAAACAGACAGCGCGTACGCTATGGATGCTGACAGGTCTTCCGCTCTCTTCCAGGATCCTCCCCTCAGGAGCATGGACCGCAGCAGTGGGGCTTCTGGACCCCCTGGGCATATCATCAAGCCCAAGGGCCGCAGCAGGTTCCCCCACATCCAACAACATCGGAGCACAGGGCTCCAGAGGCCACATTGTCTCGTCCTCCCCCATCCCCTGCAAAGGAGGGATTGTCTTACCATCGGGATCCTGATCTCCCTCCAGAGCCGGAAACATTGCTCCAGACGGAGCCTCCTGCAGATCCGCTCCTGCCGGGTGTCTCCTCATCATCCTCCCCGGATGAGGCAGTGGCTGGAACAACATCCACCAGCCCTCCTCCGCTTGACCTCAGGGCGCATCAGGACCTCCTCAGGCGCGCGGTGCAAAACATGAATTTACAGGCCGAGGAGGTCTCAGAAATTGAGGATCCAGTGGTGAGCATATTATCTGCAGATGCACCCACTCATGTCACCCTTCCCTTTACCCGGACCATTCAGGCCAATGCCACTACCATCTGGCAGTCGCCGGCATCAGTTCCCCCGGCGGCACGTGGCGTGGAACACAAATACATGGTGCCCTCGAAAGGGTATGAGTATCTCTATGTTCATCCACCCCTGTGCTCCCTCGTCATACAATCTGTGAACGAGAGGGAGCGTCACGGCCAGCAGGCCCCTGCACCGAAGTCTAAAGAAGCAAGGCGCATGGACCTGCTTGGCCGAAAAGTCTATTCTGTGGGCACCCTCCAACTTCGGGTGTCCAATCAACAAGCTCTCCTTAGCCGCTACACTTACAACACCTGCGTGGCAGCGGACAAATTTAAGGAGTTGCTCCCACAAGATGCACGTCAGGAATTCACGGCGATCCTTGACGAGGGCAAGAAAGTAGCAAGAACTTCCCTGCAAGCATCTCTTGATGCCGCAGATTCAGCTGCCAGGACTCTAGTTTCTGGCATTACCATGTGCCGAATTTCCTGGCTACAGGTCTCTGGCCTTCCTCCGGAACTCCAGTACACCATACAGGATCTCCCGTTTGAAGGCCAGGGCCTGTTTTCGGACAAGACAATAGGGTCATTATGCGCTCCTTGGGGATGCATACACCAGTCACCCAGCGCAGACCCTTCTGGCCTCAACAGCAACGCCAGCCCTACCCTCAACCCCGCCAGAGGCAGGACTTCGCCAGACGTCGAAGTAGGAACGGCCAGTGTAGACAATCGGGCAACCAAGGGGGGCAAAACCAGAGCTCCTCCAAGGCTCCCTCTGGCCCGAAGCCTTCATTTTGAAGGTGCGCCCGAGGGCGCTGCACCAGTTTCCCTCCCGGATCCGTCCCCTCCCTTCTCCAACCGTCTTTCCTTTTTCCTCCCGGTGTGGTCCCGACTAACATCCTACCTATGGGTCCTACGCACATTACAAGCTGGATACCATCTGCAGTTTGTTTCGCACCCTCCCTCCCGCCCCCCTCCTTCGTCCCTCTTCAGGGACCCTTCTCACGAGCAACTCCTCCTTCAGGAGGTGCGGACAATCCTCGACAAAGGAGCCGTAGAGGAGGTTCCAGAAGACGAGCAGGGCAAGGGGTTTTATTCCCGTTACTTTCTGATCCCCAAAGCCAAGGGAGGCCTCAGGCCTATCCTCGACCTGCGCAAACTCAAGAGATACGTGGTGAAGTTGAAGTTCCATATGGTATCCTTGGGGACCATTATCCCATCCTTGGATCCTGGAGACTGGTACGTCGCCCTCGACATGCAAGATGCATACTTTCATATAGCCATCTTCCCGCCACACAGACGGTTCCTTCGGTTCGTGATCAACCGCTGCCACTATCAATTCATGTTCCTCTCGTTCAGCCTTTCCACGGCCCCGAGGGTGTTCACCAAATATATGGCTGTAGTCGTCGCCCACCTCTGTCGCAGGTATTTCCGTACCTCGACGACTGGCTGATTTGGGGACCATCAGAGGCACAAGTCCTCAGCCATGTCCGCATGGTCAGCAGTCTCTTCGCCAGCTTGGGTCTCATCCTCAATATAGAAAAGTCAATGCTAATCCTCACTCAGAGGATAGAGTTTATCTGAGCCCTTCTGGACTCTACTCTGGCCAGAGCCGTTCTTCTTCTATCAAGGTTCCAGACCTTGACGGCCATTATACGACGACTGCAGACAGCACCTTTGACCTCCATAAGCACGTGTCTAACTCTATTGGGCCACATGGCGGCCTGCACGTTTGTCACACCGTATGCACGGCTTCGCATGAGGCCCCTCCAGTCCTGGCTCATCAGTCAGTACCGTCTGGCCCGGCACCTTCTGGACGCAGTTGTTACTGTTCCCCAGGACATATTAGGTTCCCTGCAGTGGTGGCTGGACCAGTCCGTGGTGTGTGCGGGGCTGCCATTCCATCCGCCCCAGCCTTCGGTGTCCCTGACAACAGATGCCTCAGATCTAGATCGGGGGCCCATCTCGGAACCCTACGGACCCAAGGTTGGTGGTCACCTCACGAACTAGCCCTCTACATCAACGTACGGGAATTGAGGGCAGTCCACCTTGCTTGCCAAACATTCCATCATCAACTTCAAGGTCGCTGTGTCTCGGTATTCACCGACAACACAATGACCATGTATTATATCAACAAGCAGGACGGCACGAGGTCTTCTGCCCTGTGTCAGGAGACCGTAAGGCTCTGGGACTTCTGCATAGCCCACTCCATTCACCTCATCGCATCCTTCCTTCCCGGGCTTCGGAACACGCTGGCGGATCATCTGAGCAGATCCTTCCTTTCCCACGAGTGGTCCCTTCGCCCGGACGTCGCCCTTTCGCTCTTCCAGAGAAGAGGATGTCCCCGGATGGACCTCTTCGCGTCCCGAGGGAACATGAAATGCCAGATGTTCTGCTTCTTTCAAGGCCAGGAACCCGGTTCGGTAGCAGACGCCTTCCTTATTCCCTGGACGACGCATCTGTTCTACGCATTCCCTCCGTTCCCGCTCGTCCACAAGGTCCTTCTGAAGGTGCGCAGGGACAAGGCCCGCTTGATCATGATAGCTCCAGCGTGGCCCAGGCAACATTGGTACTCCATGTTGCTGGACCTGTCTCTGGCCGACCCTTTCCCCCTGCCTCTTCACCTGGACCTGATCACCCAGGACCACGGCAGGCTATGTCACCCAGACCTGCAATCACTGCACCTCACGGCGTGGCTCCTGAGTGGCTGACCCAGTCCAAACTCCGTTGCTCTACCCCAGTGCAGCAGGTGCTCCTGGGCAGCAGGAAGCCTTCCACTAGGGCAACTTATTCAGCAAAATGGAAGCGCTTCACCCGCTGGTGTGCAGAACAGAGTTTCCTTCCCACCGAGGTATCCATTGCCATTATCTTAGACTACATCTGGTCCCTTAAGGAGCAAGGCCTGGCGATATCATCTCTTCGGGTTCACCTGGCGGCCATCTCCACCTTTCACCCAGGGGAGGATGGCCGCTCGGTGTTCTCTCACCCTATGGTGACTAGATTCCTTAAGGGCTTGGAGCGTCTCTACCCCCAGGTTCGACGCCCTACCCCTACCTGGGACCTGAACCTAGTTCTGACCTGACTCATGTCCCCTCCATTTGAGCCATTAGCAACTGGCCCCCTGCTCTATCTCTCCTGGAAGACTGCCTTCCTGGTGGCCATCACCTCAGCCAGATGGGTGTTGGAGCTCCGGGCTCTCACGGTAGATCTCCCGTATACTGTGTTCCACAGGGACAAGGTCCAGCTGAGACCGCACCCAGCCTTTCTCCCCAAGGTGGTCTCAGCCTTTCATGTCAACCAGGACATCTTTCTCCCTGTCTTTTTCCCAAAACCCCACTCGTCCCGCAGGGAGCAGCAGCTTCACTCACTGGATGTCCGTCAAGCGCTTGCCTTTTATATAGAGAGAACCAAGCCGTTCCGCAAATCCCCCCAACTCTTTGTGGCGGTAGCAGAACCTGCCAAAGGGTTACCCGTTTCCTCTCAAAGAATCTCTTCGTGGGTAACATCCTGTTTCCGAGCCTGTTATGACTTGGCTCGTACTCCTCCGGGTCACGTGACTGCGCACTCTACCAGGGCTCAAGCGTCATCGACAGCTTTCCTCACCCACGTGCCCATCCAGGAGATCTGTAGGACGCAACCTGGTCCTCCGTTCATACCTCTGCTTCCCATTATGCCCTGGTCCAGCAGTCCAGAGATGATGCGGCCTTCGGCTCCGCAGTGCTACACGCCGCAACTTCTCACTCCAACCCCACCGCCTAGGTAAGGCTTGGGATTCACGTAACTGGAATGGATATGAGCAATCACTCGAAGAAGAAAAGACAGTTACTCACCTTTGTAACTGTTGTTCTTCGAGATGTGTTGCTCATATCCATTCCAAACCCATCCTCCTTCCCCACTGTCGGAGTAGCCAGCAAGAAGGAACTGAGGAGCGGATGGGCCGGCAGGGGTATATATCAGGCGCCATGCCGGCGCCACTCTAGGGGGCGACCTGCCGGCCCACCAAAGTTGCTAGGGTAAAAATCTTCCGACGAACGTGCACACACGGCGCGCACACCTAACTGGAATGGATATGAGCAACACATCTCGAAGAACAACAGTTACAAAGGTGAGTAACCGTCTTATCTTGGGGAGCAATTACCACACAGGTGGGGTGCCAATTAATTTCTTTATTAAAGGAAAAAGGAAGTGGTGGGAATTTAACAATGAAATACGATGGGATGGGGCGTATAGGGTGTTTACAATAGACAACGATGGGGGGGTTCTTCTTATTGAACAGTGTAGGGAGTTCTAACAGTGGGGTACAGTAAGTGGGGTTCAGCACAATGGGATACAGTACAGTCAATAGCGTATCAAAAAGAAATGCAAAACAAAATGGTAGCTTCTATATAAAATGGTCAACAATCTTAGATAGAATGTATTAAGTGGTTAGTGGCCTTATACACAATGTAACACAATGATATCAATGCAAATACAAAGTATATCAGAAAAGTGGAAGCAACCAATGGGGTGTTATAATTACAAGTAAAATGTGAATCACAGTGCAATGATACAATATGGGTGATAAGTGAAATTATGCAATGTAATGGTATAAAAGAAAATTAATGACTTAATTTGTGAGGCTAGGATAGCAGATTATCTGCAAGAGTGTACCTAAAGGCTGGGTCAAGGAACAGGATGGGGGAGGGGAGTGAATGATTAGTGGCAACTGATGAGAGGAGAGTGCAGCTGGAAGCAGAGAGAGACTCTGAAGCCCTGCAGGGTAAGGACAATGGAGCAATGTGGATGGTGATCTTCAGTAGGGGAGGGGCAGTGGAGAAGTGTAAAGAAGGGCTGGAGAGAGGTTTAAGCAACAAGCGGACACCAAAAACAAAGGGAAAAATAGCGGCAAAGGGTTTGGGAAGTTTCACAGGGGGAGAAGCAGCAAGGGCTTTGGGGAGTTCGGAGGGTGATGCAGACGCGGGGGGGGGAGGAGCAGCAAGGAGTCAGGAAGTTCGGAGAGAGTGCAGATGCGGGGGAAAAAGCAGCAAAGGGTTATAACAGGGAGACACGGAGAAGCACACAGAGGGGGAGATTGGAGCGGGGGAAAAACAGACACAGGAAAGTTCAGGGAGAGATCGGGACAGCGGGAAGACGAATTTAAGCAGCAAAAACCTTATCTATCTTAACCAACGACTAGGCAAAACAACAAATATCACAATTCTAAGCAAAGCTATAACAAGCAACTATACGGAGCAACAAAACAGTAAACTATAACAAGGCAGGCGAACTTACAAGCTCTACAATCTTAACAAACTATGACTTATTAAACTAAAAAAACAAAACCTATGGTGCACCTTATGCTATGGGGAAGTTACAGAGGGCAGAGTGGTATGTGCCCAGGATCCAGCTCCCAAGGAAGCCAAGGAATGGTGGCTACAGCCATGGATACAGCTGAAAGCAGGGAGCCCCGAGGCAAAGCCCACAGGAGCAGAGCTTAGCAGCGGCACAAACTTATTTTTAGAGGCAAAGCGCCGCGGAGTTTAAGAGAGGTTTTAAGACACAGACCAAGGTTTAGCTTGAGTCTGTGTGCTGGGGAAACAGAGCCAGCAGCTAAAATAATAAAATAAAAGTAGGGAAAGTTTCACAGAGGGATTCTTACCAGTCCCCGAGGCAGCAGCAAAGGCAGAAGCTGCAGCAACATCAGAAGAAGCAAGGAGGGCTCGGTACAGTCTCAATAATCAGGAGATCTCTCAGGTAGCAATTCATTCTTCGTGGGGAGGGGTTTAAAAAGTCGGGAGTACGCTCAAAAATAAAACGAGAGCGGAGAAAGAACCCCCCCAAAACCCCTGGCTGATCAGACTAGGCAGCAATGCAGGAACCTTTCTGATGTTTGTTTCAAAAATGTCTGTTTTTAAAGGCAAACTTAGGCAGTTTCCCACCAGTAATCCTGATAGGCTCCCTCTGTCACAGGGGAGGAGGCACAGGGAAAAACTGCAGGTGAGCACAGAAACATGTCTGGGCAGAGTCCTGTGCAATAGGTGATTCAAAAGCACATGAGGTCTATGACTCATGCCCAGGATCTTAAAAACACAATAGGTCTTGCAGCTCTGGACATTGCCTGCCCTACACCGAGCCCAGGTTCAACGAGGTGATAACAGGATTAACCCTTTGAACAGGGCAGTGGTCCCATTTAGCACGTAGCACAAGTGGCCATCCCTTTGAGAAGGGCAATGGCTCTTGTTAAACAACTTAAGGGGCCCTCCCTTTGAGAAGGGCAGTGGCCCTGGTAAAGAACTTAACAGCCAGGGAAGGGCGGCCATAGGAGGAGAACAAAAACAAAATGGAGTATGGGGACAGCTGTAAGAAACAAAATGGAATAGGGGGATAGCTGTAACAGACAGAAGCTACCACATTTGTGATCATCTTTGTTCTTCTTTAATATTAAAGTAATTAAAACAGTTCTCATGTAATTAGAAATCATTCCTTTTTTAAATGTTTCAGTAAATACATTTGAAAGACTAGAAGATAGCTGATTACAAAGCATTTTGTACGTATCTGCTGGAAAGCCATCCATCTGAGGGCCCTTGCTAGAACTCATACTTTTTATAACCTGTTCAATCTCTTTGTTGAGTAAGCTTTGTCCATAAACAACACTCCTTTGGAAGTTAGGATATTAAAAGACAGGCCTTCAATGAAATGATCAAATTTATTAAAGTCAAATTCTTTGATTTATATAAAGCTTGATAAAACAGCTTACATTGATTATTTATCAATATTAGTTTAAGGATGGCACTCTCAATTTCTAGTTATAAGAAAGAAATATTGTTTGACTAGCTTCATCCTAAGTTTTGTGGCAAGAAGCTTACCTGCTTTATCTCCCCATTCATAATATCTGTGTTTGACAATGTTAAATGCTTATCCAGCCAAGCTGAATTTACACTCATTACATTTATATTTGTCATTGATTAGACAGTGCAGGAAGTTCTCATTTTTGGGAGGTCATTCTTGTGTGTTTTTGCCAAATCATCTGGTTCCTTGGCCAGAGAGTCTAATATTCTCTCTCTCTCTCTCTCTCTCTCTCTCTTTCTCTCTCCCCTTTTGGAAGGCGTACTTTATTCATTTACCCCCTACAGTCATGTTCAGAGCTTCCCAAAAGATGGGATCTAAGGTAACTGAATGCTTATTTTCTCATAAGAAATTAGAGATGATTGAATCAACTGTACAATGAAAGTTTGCATCTTTTAGTAGCAGAGTGTTAAGCCACTGCTTAATAAGGTGTAATTAGAGTCTATGGCAAATATAATTGCAGCATGACCTGAAATTAATATATTATCAATAGTTGATTCTAAATATGCTGGAATCAGTTCTGAAGACACAAGAAAAAAATCAATTCCCAAGTAAGATTAATGTACTGGAGAGAAACATGTATAGTCGTGCACCTTGGGTGTCTCCATCTCCATAAATCTTTTAAATGAAGTTCATCCATTAATGAGGGTTGCCTATTGTGCTTTGAGAGCTAGGTCTCATGTAATTGGTTTTGCCTAGGTGTCTATCTAGTATAATGTAACAATTGCCTCCCAGTATTACCAGAATTGTTGTTTTTTTATTTATTTATTAGAAAGAATGTCTACAATGTCTCTGAAAAATTCAGAATCCTCTTGACTTGGATTGTAAATAATTCTTAGGCTAGAATAAACTTTGAGTTGAAACAGCCTGCAGGAAGGATGTATCTTCCTTCAGGATCAGACCAAGACTGTATACATTGAAAAATTATACTTTTATGAATTAAGATGGATGTGCCTCTCCTTTTAGAATTCAGTGATGAATGATACTCTACACCTACCCACATCTTCTTGATTCTTTTGCATCTATTTCTGCAAGATGAGTTTCCGGCAATAAAACTACTTGTCTCTTTTTTGATCTGAGGGTTTTAATTTTTTAAGGTTGATTAAGTCCCTCACATTACAGGAGCACAGTCTAAAAACAAATCATGTCAAAGTTTTTAAAAGATATATTCAGTTATATAACCTTATTCTAAAGATACAGATATATCAATGGGGAAATATGTATTTATACATATTAGATACTGTTTAGTTTTGAATGAATTTGTCATCAGTTGATCTTCTAAAGGTGTCAGATACACAAAAAAACTCTGTAGTTAAATATAATGTATCTTCCTAAGTATATTTATAACAGAAAACAAACAATTAACAGTCTTAAAACAAGCCATTATGGGTATGTTCAGATACCTATGGATTTATGATCCTCTCCTCCCTATATCATCTAATAATATTCTAAACATCTCTCTCTCTATACAGACTCATCACATGTACATTTACAATTGATTTTGCAAATCAACACAAATTAGGACAATATATATTTATAAATATATTAAAATCATATTCATAATATGTCAAATGCCCTGATGAAATTGAGTAACTAGTGCTATTTAAAGTTTAGATGATAGTCTAGTTTACATGACAGAAGTATTGATTGTTCCAAGGGTCTTGTGGTTATCATAACATGAACCATCAGAGGCAGAACTAGATGAGACTCTGAATAGCTGTGCAAGTTGTGATGATTAGTGTGGCTAATCCTTCACTCAGTTGATGGTGCTATATTCCCTAGCTTAGTGTTAAACTGCTTCTCTATACACTGCAGTCACATTCAATTGTTGTTATTGCTCTGTACAAAAGGAAATCAATAGAAGAGTTCAGCCTAGCAGGTTATCTGCTAGGAGCTAGAAGATTATATAAGAGAATATTACCATATCTCTAAGGACACATATTAAAACAAACCAATTTTTAAACTTCTTGAGATATGCATTCTATGGTGGAAATAAACATTCTGCTGTTTTTGCTCAAATCTGGTCTCAGTGTTTGAAATGTCTGCCAAGCTTCAGAATGGTTTTGCAAAATCTTGTGGAGCCTGCTAAATCCATAGTGAAAGTGAATGGATACCTGATGCTGTATCTGATGTTGGTCTCTCTCAGGATCTGCTTTATGCTATTGAATGCAGCCCTCTTTTTGTTAAGTTCAGCTGAGAATTCAAGAAAAAGATCGTGTGGCCTTTGTACATGAGGCCTCTAGCTTTTCTGGCAGCATTCATTAACATTACTGTATTAATGACCTTCAGCAGCTTGAAGATATTGGGTCTGGGCTTGTCAGACTCTCACCTTCTAGTTCCAGGCAATATCTAACAGAGAGTCCAATTTAACACTCAGGAAGCAGTTTCTGAAGAAAGATGATAATATCCTTCTCTAAACGTTCAGCAATTCCAAGAGATTAAGGTTGTTTCTTCAAGCTCTGTTTTCTAAGTCATTCTGTTTTTCCTCCAGCTTATCCTTTAGGGAAACAGTTTCTTCTTTAATTTCATTGGTTTCAATGGCAGCCTTTTGTAGACTGTTTTCCAAGTGAGGCATTCAGGATTTTACATCACATACATCTTTAGAGAGGCCAGAGATATCTCTGGAGATTGAATCCAATCTGTTGGTAAGGAATTCTTTCAGTACCACCATATCCTGGGCTAGGTTTGGCTAGGACCTTGAAGTCTCTCCCTTCAGCTACTTACCTGATTCAGGCCTAGGTCTTTTGTTACCTCTCATTTTTTTCATCTGAATCCATATTTAACAATTTGATATTTATTCAGGAGAGTAACGGTGTGGGACTCACCCCTGCAGCACCTCCTGCTGGTTGTCTCGGGGAATTAGCTCATCCAGCCTCCAGAGCATCCTCTGCAGGCCAGTGTCCCGCTGCCGCTGGCCCCCGAGTCCCTCCCAGGACCCAGTGCCATTTTATCTGGGGTACTGCCCTTTTGTCTGGGGTACTGCTCCCAGAAATACCCCCACAATCTGCCTCTGGGTCATCCTTCTCTGGGGAACCCCCAACCCTCTAATCCCCACCTTGCCTCAGTCTGGGCTGCCAGTCATCATCAAGTCCCTGCTCCCTGAGGCAGACTGCAGTGTAAAATCCACTCATAAGCGAGGGGGTTCAGACCTGCTGCCTTCCTCTGCCTCCCAGTACCTCTGTGGGCCTAGGGCCAGGCTCTACAGCCTGGGGAGTTGCTAGCCTGGAGCTCCCCTGCTTCTCTGACCTTTCCCCTGCCCTGCTTCACTCTCAGTACCCTTTCTGCAGGCAGCCAGGCCCTTCTCTCTCTCTCTGAAGGCAGAGAGACTGTTGAGCTCCTGGCTCCCAGCCACTTATATAAGGCTAGCTGAGGCCTGGTTGGTGCGTAGCCTAGCTGCGGCTGCTTCCCCAGTCTATTAGCCTATTAGCTGCTTTCCCTGCCACAGCCCTCTCCCAGGTCTGTTTTAAGCCTCAAAAGCAGGAGCGGGGTAACCACCCCGCTACAAGGAGATTAAACTTTTATGATAAATGTATTGCCAATTTGCTAGGAAAGTAAATTATTAGAGACTAACTAATATGTGAGGAAAGAAGAAGTCTGGGACTAGGCAACCATATTCCTCCTGGGTACCACATGACCCCACAGTCCTGCCTCTTGATGGATCAGAAAGACCTCAAGTCGGTTTAAACACAGGTTTTGGGGTTTTTTTAATCAAAAGCCCTTTCTTTTTATATTGGTCTCCAGAAAACCCAGTTGGAAGTAGTACATGCAAGCCTCCCCAGGGGGTCATGCCTCTCAGGAGGTATTTATAACCTAAATGATCTTAATTGTCCCTCATTGTTTTTGGTTCATGGAGGAGCTGTGGTAACTCTCTCCCCACCTTCAAGTTGCTTATGATCCCTGGCCCACCATGCAGGACCGGCGCTAGTGTTTTTAGCGCCCTTGGCGCACAGCCATTTCGCTGCCCCGCACGCTGGTCCCTCGGCGCCGGTGGACCTGCCGCAGTCGTGCCTGCGGATGGTCCCCTGGTCCTGCGATTCCAGTGGACCTGCCGCAGTCATGCCTGCAGAGAAGGTCCAATGGTCCGCGGCTCCTGTGGAGCTGCCGCAGCCGTCCCTGCAGGAGGTCTACCCGAGCCATGGGACCAGGGGAGCCTCCGCAGGCACGACTGCGGCAGGTCCACCGGAGCCTCCTGATGCCCCCCCCCCCAGCAAAATGCCGCCCCCCAATAATCCTGGCACCCTAGGCGATTGCCTAGGCCTCCTAAATGGAAGCGCCGGCCCTGCCACCATGTTACCTAAACCATTCATAAACTTAATATAATGTGATCTCCAAAGATATTGCATGGGGAATAGAAGCCATTGTTCTACCCCTTTAATCCAATGATTTGATGAAAGTGTTACCTTCTTGGTTTTTGGGCCAGTCATGTCCTCATCCCTGCTCCTCTTGATTAGTGAGTAATTTTTAAAATTTGTTAAGGAGTCTTTTGAGATTTAAAAAAAAACATAGTTTTTAAATTGGATGCCATTGTTTGGCTGCAAGCCAGAGACAGCAAATAAGAACAGTGATGACCTGAATAGCTTAATTCTGCAAATGTAAGTAGCTGTTCCTAACCTTCTTGGGAGCACAGAAACACTAATGAGCATGTCTATGGAAAGTCATTAGAAATAGCAGCTAATGGGAAGTGACTGTCCTCAACTGAGGGGTCTTGTACACAGCTGGGATCTCCAGAATCAAAATACTGAGCAGGTGGCCTCCTACCAAAAAGTGAGAGCAATGCAGGGGAGGGAGAACAGGAGTCAGGTCAATTAGTTCAATATTAATTAAGTAGAATTAGCTTTTAAAGATAATATAGAAAAATTAAGGGCTGCTAAGGCACTTTGCAAAGTGCCGAGTTAGATACCCACAGTGCAGTGACTAATCCAGGTAAAAATGGCACTCTATGTCTTGGGCAGTAGCTCACATGGAGCCTTGGACCTGTTTTGTTCACTTCTCCACATGCTAGTCTTTTCTTCACTGGAGAGAGAACTCAGTTTATAACTTGTTTGTTGCCCCTAACATGAGCCCTGTCCACACACAAAACATCTTTACCCAAGTGCAGTGGTGCTTTGAGCTTGAGTTGGCTGGCCAGTTGGGGAATAGGCTAAAGGCTGAGTGAGCACAACTCATCAGCTGCTAACACAACCACTCTGCACAGCTTTAGTGATATTCCAGTGTGACACTCTCACCACAGCTAGGCTAACTCAGCAGTGAACTCAAGCATTCAGTGCAAGGTAGGCCCTGTACAGCCATTATTCCAGTCATTGGGTCACAATAGTTGCTGTAAACTATGCTCTGCCTTCCTCTGTGTAGACTGTGGTGATGCCACATAAGTGCTACACTGGGAGTCTTTTGGGGCTCTAGAATCCTATTCTAGGTTGTATGAGTTCTTCTTGTGACTCACTGTGACATACCAGGGTATAATCCAGACTAAAGAGTAGCTGTGTCACCCCTTCCCTGTAATCTGGGTTGCCCTTTACAATGCCTTGCTATTGCAGCCTCCAACCTGGGCTGCTCACAAAAGGTCTCCAGCATGTAAGTCACTCCCAGTTATGTCTGTGTATGCTGCAGCCAGCCAGCCATACGTTGTCTCTCACCAGTGTTGGTTACGATGCAGGATGACCCCAATACAGCTGCAGTCCCAGATTTCCCCCCAGAAGTATGTCTTGTACTACCCAGCCCTCTCCTGGACAGTACAAATACCTTAAGTCTGTTATTCCTTTAAGAAAATAATGCACACACAACTTGTTCCACCAAATGGAGTTACCCAGACACTTCAACTTGAACACACTGGATTAGATAAAACAATAAAACCAGTTTATTATTGACTAAAAGCTAGACTTTAAGAGAGTGCAAATAATGATGCATAAAAGTCAGAAATGATTACAAGAAAATTAAAGATACAACACTTAACTGTTGCAAAACTTAACAAACTACATTAGATTCAAAGCAAAGTTTTCTCACCACATGCTTTCAGCAGTCTTACTGACCAAACTGTTTAGGTCAGGACCTCTCCCCCAAAGTCCAATGGCTGCTTCTTTTGACTTTTTAGATGCAATGAATTCAATGGGTGGATGGGGATGCCTTGGGTGTTTGTCCCTCCTTTTAATAGTTTCAGTCCTCCTTGAAAAGCATTTCTAGCTGAGATCCAGGAGACAAAAAATCTATGTGGAAGGATATTCCCTGCTGGTTTTCTCCACCAGTGTGAACTTCCTTTGTTTTCGTCCCTGCTTGATGACTCTGTTTACTACTTAAATGTAATAAAGGCAAGCATACATTCCTTCCTTTGTTTAGAACAAACCTGAATTCTGCCTGTGCAGAGCTGTGAGGTTTGGAACATGAATTAAAAACATCATAAAGGGGACTCTGATAACTTCACATACAATGTTGCCACACACATTTTAAGATCATAAGAATGGCCATACAGGGTCAGACCAAAGTCCATCCAGCCCAGTATCCTGTCTACCGACAGTGGCCAATGCCAGGTGCCCCAGAGGAAGTGCACCTAACAGGTAATAATCAAGTGATCTCTCTCCTGCCATTCACCTCCACCCTCTGACAAACAGAGGCTAGGGACACCATTTCTTACCCATCCTGGCTAATAGCCATTAATGGACTCCATGAATTTTTCTAGTTCTCTTTTAAACCCTGTAATAGTCCTAGCCTTCACAACATCCTCAGGCAAGGAGTTACACAGGTTGACTGTGCGCTGTGTGAAGAAGAACTTTCTTTTGTTTGTTTTAAACCTGCGGCCCATTAATTTTGTTTGGTGGCCTCTAGTTTTTTATTATGAGAACAAGTAAATAACTTTTCCTTATTCACTTTCTCCATACCACTCATGTTTTTATTTACCTCTATCATATCCCCCCTTTGTCTCCTCTTTCCAAGCTGAAAAGTCCTAGCCTCTTTAATCTCTCCTCATATGGAACCTATTCTAACCCCCTAATCTTTTTAGTTGCCCTTTTTCTTAACTTTTTCTAATGCCAGTACATCTTTTTTGAGATGAGGAGACCACATCTGTATGCAGTATTCAAGATGTGAGCGTACCATGGATTTATGTAAGGGCAATAAGATATTCTCTGTCTTAGTCTCTATCCCTTTTTGAATGATTCCTAACATCTGGTTTGCTTTTTTGACTGCCGCTGCACGCTGCGTGGACATCTTCAGAGAACTATCCACGATGACTCCAAGATGTCTTTCCTGATTAGTTGTAGCTAAATTAGCCCCCATCATATCATATGTACATTTGGGGTTATTCTTTCCAGTGCGCATTACTTTACATTTATTCACATTAAATTTCATTTGCCATTTTATTGCCCAATCACTTAGTTTTGTGAGATCTTTTTGAAGTTCTTCACAGTCTGCTTTGATCTTAACTATCTTGAGCAGTTTAGTATCATCTGCAAACTTTGCCCCCTCACTGTTTACACCTTTCTGCAGATCACTTATGAATAAGTTGAATAGGATTGGTCCTATTGGGGAACATCACTAGTTACCCCTCTCCATTCTCCATTCCATGTTATCAGGGCAATGCTGACCAGCAAATTATGAATTTATACCTTAGAAGGCATACTTTGTACAAAGATTATTACAATAGAACGTAGTGTAGTGTGTAATAGTATTATTATAATAATATGTGACTAGAGAGGTGTATTCTGTCAAACTCACCCCAAAAGATGCTAGAGAAACCATGCAACAATTGAACTCTACTGACTCACTGTAGGAGATGCACCCAGGGAGGTGGGGGTGATCCTTCTGGTCAGAGTGCTCTTAAGAGAGGAACCATAGTCTTAGCCAAGCCTGCGGAGAATGCTTGTACTGGAGTTTATGCTGCATGTTTTAGGGCAACTAAAAAGATTAGGGGGTTGGAATAGGTCCCATATGAGGAGAGATTAAAGAAGCTAGGACTTTTCAGCTTGGAAAGAGGAGACAAAGGGGGGATATGATAGATGTAAATAAAAACATGAGTGGTATGGAGAAAGTGAATAAGGAAAAGTTATTTACTTGTTCTCATAATAAAAAACTAGAGGCCACCAAACAAAATTAATGGGCCTCAGGTTTAAAACAAACCCAAAGAAGAATATGAGTTTTTGAACCTAAGCAGTGTTTTGATTGTTGGAACAGAGTGGAAATACCACTAGTTTAACACACTCATATCAAGAAAGATTGTTGTAAAGTTTGTTGTAAGTAAAGGCACATGGGTAACTGATACAGTTTAGGTATCACCACAAATAATCATAGACCTGGAGGGCTCAACATGTCAATTCTGTGCTGAGGCAAGATTTAGACTATCCTTGAGAGGTGTTTGCCTGACCTATTCTTTAAAACTTCCAAAGACATGGATTTCAGAACCCCTTTGTTAACTTCTTCCAGTGCTTAACTATCCATATAATTAGAAAGCTCTTCCTAATATGTAAGCTGAATCCCCCTTGCTGCAAACTAAGCCAGTTACTTCTCAGACTTCCTTCACTGGACATGTAGAACAATTGATCATTATTATATATTTGAAGACTGCTATTATGTTCTCCTCCAGGCCCAGCCTTCTCTTCTCTAAACTAAACATGGCTAGTTCTACCAACCTTACCTCACAGGACCTGCTTTCCAAACCTCTTATCATTTTTGTTGCTCTCATCTGGACTCCCTCCAGTTTGTTCACATCTTTCTCCAAGTGTGGCACCCAGAACTGGACACAACTGAGATCTCACCAGTTAATAATCCGAGAATGACAGTTACCTTTTATGCCACAGCACTGCACTGTTGATTCATATTCAATATATGATCCACTATAACCACAAGATCTGATTTTGTTACCTAGTTATTCCCTATGTGCTACACAACCTGATAGAAGAGTGAGAAATTAGGAAATCCAGCTAAGTTCATCTCTAGGTTTATTTACTTACCAATACTTTTCTTTTAGATACCTAACTATCTCTTATTGGAGCCTTTAGTGACTTGTTATACTTGTTTATGTTTATGTTCTGTAGCACTGTTTGTACTACCAGCATGAATTGCATTGTGCAAGAATGAGTTATCAAATATGTAGGGCCAAAATATGGGCCCCAGGGACAGTGGGGGTACCCATACAAATGACCAGATTCTGTACATCCCTGCATTTGAAACATAAATTAGATAATTGAGCACATACCCATTCTCAGGCAGTTTCCCAGTGGGTAGGGCACAGGAATGGGAGTCAGGAGACCTGGTTTCTATTACCAGCTCTGTCTCTGATCTGCTGCATAAACTTGAACAAGTCATTTCACCCGTTTGTGCCTCAGCATCCATAGCTGTAAAATGGGGATTATAATACTTATGCTGCCTTGTAATGCTTTTCAAGATCTATGTCTAAACAATGCCATAGAAGAGCTAAGTATTGTCATGATGTGCACAAAATTATGGAGATTCTCACTGCAACTCACTATTTGGAAGGGAATCCAGGATGGTAGTTTGGTTCATAATATCAGTAAGTGTCAAGGGTACAGATGGTAGAGTATATTCGTGCAAATGAACATGCTGGCATTTTCTTTGTTTAGGCCACGTATAGAGGAAAGGTTGTGTTTAAGAATATCATTTGCTTTAAGTTTGTCAGAGAAGCGCATTCCAAAAGTACACAGTATCTTAAGGCCACACAGCTTCTAGAAGAGGTATTAAAATGTGCATATGTTCAAGCCAGAATCACTAATCATCATTGCAACCACTAGGTTTCCCTTAAATTTAATCTAAATCTCCTTGAATAATTCTGCTGCTCTTGAAAAGGCCAAGTAGGAGGATGAATTTCCATAGGAGCAAATTTCCATTCTGAAGGTCCTCTGGAATCATTTCTCTTTTATCTGAGAGATTATCATATCTGTTTCCATATCAGTTCCATCCATCTTGCATTGAAGCAAGAGGGAAACAGGTGTTCGCTTCTGTATCAGATAAATGCCACAAAGAAGCTAAACTTGGCCAAAATCATAAATCCCTTCCCTCGGCAAAACAATTTTCACTCCCCCGCAACAGGCGGAATCAATCACTGTGCCTGTTCATATGCTAATATATTTAGCTTTTCCACATCTCCAGTGGAGAGGTGGGCACAAGACTCTTAAACACAGCAAATGGGAGAACAGAACAGATTAGGAGGAATTACTAGATCTGAAAAACATATTGTTTAATGAATAATTATACAGTTACCCAGTGGTTGCCAATAAGCATTCCAGGCTGTGCAGTGGTTTACCAGGCCTCTGAGACCTTGCTGTCTAATTAGTGTGGCATCCAGAAAAAATGGATCAGCATGCTTCCTAGCAGGTCTGTTTCCCCTGTCATCAGCTGGTGGTAGTTTTATTAGTCAAAGAGGCTGAGTTGTTCTCTGTGGGGTTTATTTATCCAAATGAGGCATTTTGTAGGAGACATATCAAGCTGAAATGTCTTTTGGCTTTGTGCTGAGAGAGCTGGCTGTGGACAAATCCATGATAGTCCCTCAGCAGGCAGTTGTAAGGAGGCAGGTGCCACATATACCAGGAACAGAAGTTAATTCAGGAGTAGCTCTGCTGGAGTCAATGGTGTAATATTAGTTTTAAATGAATATAATAGGAATCATGCACACATACTTATGGGAACAGCTAACATTTTTGTTTTTCATTCGGCCTATTTCTAACAGGTGGCTAGACCTCTGTCTGATGGCACCTGCTGAATTAATATGTAGTGAAGAATCAGAAAGTACCCTGTAGTGGGGCGGACTGCCCCACTCCCTGGGAGGATGGGCTGTGGCAGGCCAGGGAGCCTGCACAGCCTGAGAGCCAATCAGAAAAGGGCTTATGGGGAGCCAATCAGGGCCCAGATTGGAGGGAACCAATCAGGGCCAGGCTCACCCATATATAAAGGCTGCCCAGAGCAGGAGCAGTCAGGCTGTCCCAGGCCTTCTACAGGGGAAGGTCAGTCTCCAAGGGGGAGACTAGCACTGTGGACAGCGCAGTGCTGGGCAGGCTCAGGGAGGCTAGAAGGCTGTAGCCCATAGCCGCCAGGCTGCAGGCCCTGAAGGGAAGGGCCTAGCGGGTGCAAGGGGCCATAGGAGAAGCGGCCCAGGGAAACAGACAGAGGAGGGAAAGAAAGAGGACAGCAAGGCTGACGCCAGAGGGTCCCTGGGCTGGGACCCAGAGTAGAGGATGGGCCTGGGTCCCCCACTTCTTCCTTGCAGTACATCCAGCAATTGTAGGGGGTGGCCATTATAGACTACTCCCGATCCCTGACAAGAGGGATTAGATACTGGGGTGTGTGGTTGCACATGGTGGCTGGGGTGGAGGACTGCTGATCACCGATCCCTGGAAGGGGGTGCATATGGACTAAGGGGCACTGCCGGAGGGCAGTGGCCTCGAAGAGAACACCACTGAGCAGGGAGCAACGCGGGTCCAGCGACAGCAGCGGAGAGCAGAGGGCAGAACAATGGATGGGACACCACCAGGAGGGGGCACTCCACTGGAATTAAGCTAATTCCCAAAATCACCAGCAGGAGGCGCCGTGGGTGGTGAGTCCCAACCCGTTTACACACCTACTTTGAGTTTCTTAGCAAAATGACAGTAACACAAAGCCTCTAAAGAATGAGAAAGGAAAACATCAGGTTAACCAGCACCCTTTTCTACACAACTCCTTTTCCTGGGTGAGTAAATATGGACACAAGGTAGAACATTAGTTGCAACAGTACATCAGCTTTTGTCTTTTCCACTGTAGCCAACAGGAATGCATCAATTCACAGGGATTACAGTATAGGGCATGTATACACAGAATGAGATAGTTAATTTAGTTACCCAAGTACAAGATTGTATAAAACATGTATCTTATACCAGTGAACATGCTGTATGTAATCACATGTGCTCCTTGTTAAATTGCAGGCATGAGGATGATGATGGATTCAGTGGCATATGCACACATTTCAAGTTGCCATTTAAAACCCAGGATCGAGTGACTTGTGGCGGTATTTTGTGTCCATTAAAAAAACATGTGGTTTGGAGACAGAAGCAAAACTTCTTATTTTAAACAGTGATTTGAAGCAAAATGAACCTCCAAACCTTCTGAGCTTTGTCCAGCCCTGGTGATCATTAGCTTGGAAAAGATCAAGAACAGACCAAAACTTAAACACAGGTTCTGGAGGCAGCCATAGAGAATAGCACTGCCAGGAAGCTAGAGTGAAGGCAGGGAACCTGCACAAGCACAGGGCCTCAGTGCATATAGCTCTGGTCTCCTGGGAACCATGAGTTTTGGGGATGGCCCTGCTTCACAGTCATTTCCTTGGGGAAGGGAAAACCTTGCTCCTCTGACAGGACAACAGGGGAAGACATTCATAAAGAGATCTTTGTGCAGATTTCCTCTCTAGGAAATCTTTTACATGGGTTCCCCACCCCCACATGCATGGGGTGATCTGGATCTGGACATCGCTACTGTCATCTCTATAATGTAGATAACAATGCTTCTGTACCTCGCAGGAGGTGGTTGGAAGATAAAATTACTACTGCATTTGAGGTGTTCAGATACAATAGGGATGCATGCTATAAAGAAGCTTATATATACAATATATATAAAGAGTCATTTGGATTCTATTCCTGATTCCACCGTGTCTTACTGACTGTCCCTGCGAGTCACTTATCCTCTTTGCCTTGTTCTTCAGGTAAACAGGTGCAATATTTAACAATGTGAACTATTATTTATAAAGCACTCTGGAATGCTAGTATGAAGCAACAAAGAATTTTTATTTTTTGATATTTTACATGTATAATGACCCCAGTTCCGCCCACTGAAAAAAAAATAGAAGTTTGCAGGCATCCAACAGGATTCTCGTTCATTGTCCACAGGAAACCACCAGAACCTGAGAGACTCATGAAAATTTCATACAAGAGCCTGCTGTCTTTCAGCAGATGACACTATAGGTAATAGTGTAATAAGAATAGATTTTATTTTTATGGTCTTATCCAGTGAAACCTTCTAGATGCCTCACAAAAATCCACCATGGAGTTAAAATACTACTTTAGAAGTATCTAAATCACTTAAAGTAATATGTGACCAAAAAAGACTGGCACACACACACAAAGAGGGGGTGGGGAGAGGACTTCAGCCTTTTTTCAAAAGGAAATGATTATATGACACTTTCTATATGGTATTTTAATTACTATGATTATGATTTACTTTACATTTATATAGTGCCTTTTATCTCCAGAGATGTGAAAGTGCTTTAAAACTTTTCATAGACAAGAATCACTTCCGCTGCTGAAAATCAACCATCCTCTATGATAGAACATGGCAGCCTCTTAAATATCATTTAGAACAGGAAATTTGAAACGATCCTTTGATGTGCTGTCCCTTTAAATCTTTGAGCACTTTCCCATCCCCTCCTCACTTTCATGTTGGTTTTGATTTTGCTGCCAGAACAATAAAACTACCACCATAGCAGTCAGCTGTCTTTCTATCAGCTCCCTCTGTGCCCATCTCCTTTGCAGGGTACAAGTATAACTGATCCTGATTCCAACTGAAATGGTACAGAGGTAAATTTGGGATGCAGATTGGAATGATCCGTCTTGGAATTTGATCTGGGGACTAGTTTTAAAACATAGGTCCTAAAGGTATTGCAAAAATTCCCATCCCCCCAGGTAAAAATCACAAGAGGCCCTCAGTTCTGTTCTTTCTTCCTGTGCCAATCTCTGTAAGACCTCCAGCACCAGGCTGCCCTGAATGGCATGCCAAAATTTTGTCTGAGTGCTTGCAATGAAGAGTGATACCTGCTGAATCATTAACATCCCATCCTTCATCCTAGATTTACCAAACATAACATCCATGGAAACGGGGGGAGGGTGGGTGAAGAACTGCCCTATCTTTGCTCCTGTCATGAATTCAAGTATTACTTAAGTTACATCCAAGTGCATGACATATCCATTTATTATCTTCCAATCTACTGTTTAATTAGAGGCTTCTTTCTTGAGCGAGACAGTCAGACAAAGATATGTGCCAATGTTTAACTCTCCATGACATTGAATGAGCTTTATGTAATGTATCTTGCCAGGGTACTGAAGTGTGTCACAGTGTATCTAAAAAATCCCCAAATGATGGTCCACAGATGGTAATTAAAATCCTGCTTATCCTGGAATCTAATTCTTGACATTTTTCCCTCCCCTCAAAAAAATAAAAGCTACTGAGAAATGGTGTTTTTCTTTGGAACCTTTCATTTCTTGTTTGTTTTGCACTTGCAAAGTCCTTAGGTTCCCTAGTCCAGGCCCATTCTAAAGCATGATTTCCTCAATCACTGCAGGATTTTTCCAGAGCTTTGCCCAGTAGAATTTTAAGTCACTCAAGCAATGGGGCTTCGATCCTTTCTCTTGAGACATTTATTCTAATACCTGTCATATTTTTTTAATACCTCCCACAGTTAGGAGGATTTTCTAGTTATCAGTCCTAAAGTTTCCTTTATTCAAATTCATCCACTGGGAACATCTTAAATAATTACTCTCCCACCTTCATGTGACCTTTGAAATACTTGTAAAATGTTACCATATTTACTGCCCCAACATACCCTAATTTTAAGTTAGGTGAACTGTATAGGGGGGAAAAGGAAACATTAGGGATATGGTTACAGCTCCCTGATTCTCAAGCCCCAAGTCTATGGGACCATACATCATCTTAAAATTGGAATAGTGGAGTGCTGTGCAAGACCCTAAACACTCCCCTGTGGTACTTGACATAAAAGCCAGATATGTTGCTTTATACTATCTCTGACAAAGGAATTCCCAACTGGTCAGTTGCAGACAGATTACATCCCCTTTGTCCCATTCAAATGCCAACTAGGACTGAGAATTTAGTTCAATATATTTAGTTCTTTTAATAATCTTTTCTCAGAAATTTGATCCCTCCTGCTCCTTAAAGTTATTGCTCTTCTTCATTGCTCCTAACTCATCAGTTGGCCATGTATTTCTAATCTTGAGAAAACCACAACTGAAACAGTATCCCAGCATTCTCACTAGTGATATATATATATATATATATATATATATATATATATATATATATGTGGTAGATCGTATAGTGCCAGAATAAAACCTACATTCAGCAGGATATCAGGGAAATCATTTTTTCATTAATGGAATCATTTACTTCAGAAGATAATCATAGAAATCTAGGGCTAACAGGAACCTTAAGAGGTCATTTAGACCAGGAGTTCTCAAAACTTATTTGATCACATATCCTTTCTTTGGGCCTGTAGTAGTTTACACTCCTCCTGCCCACCACCCAAGTACATATACTGATTAAAAAAACAACATGCAACTCTCACTAAATTTAAAAAACCCATAAGGCATTGATTCAAAAAGAGCTATTTAATTATAATATTATATTGCTCTCCAGCTGCTGAGATCTGAATGCAGCACCATTGCCAGTAGCAGCAGAGAAATAAAAGTGGCAATTCCATATCATGTCACCTTACCTCTGCACTGCTGCTGGTGGCTTTCAGAGCTAGGTGTCTGGCCAGCAGCTGCCACTCTCTGCTTTGTCTTCTCACACCACCCAGGAGAGTGCACCCTCCCCCTCAGTTCGAGAACCTCTGATTTAGATAATCTCTCACACTGATGCAGGATTAAGTATACCTAGACTATTACTGACAGATATTTTTCTAACCTATTCTTAAAATCTTCCAGTGAGGGGATTCTACAACCACCTTTGGTAACCTTTCCCATTGCTTATTTATCCTTATAGTTAGATTTTTTTTTCCCTAATATCTAATTTAAATCTGCATTGTTACTATTACTTTTTGTCCTACCCTTGGTGGAGATGGAGAACAATTGATCACTGTCTTTTTCATAACAATCTTTCACGTATTTGGAAACTGTCATCATAATTCTGTCTCGAGCTTCAGCGATGTTGGAAAAAAAGCTATGTCCTATGAATAGAGCTAAGCCAATAATGCAAATAATTTTCTGCAACTATTCTTTCAAGTTCTTCATTTAATTCAAGTTTTTTATGTTCCTACCCTTTTTGAGCTCATTTTCCACAAATATTGATGGGATTGAGCTGTAGAGGCAAAGCGTGAATTTCAAAGTCATATAAATAAGAATTTGCAGACAGAATATTTCATTCACATTGTGAGTATTAACTACAGAGATACATATAAACTGATCCAATCAGGGAACAGAAACAGTGCCATGTGACAAAGATCTACAAGAATGCCCATATTTTGCATTAAGTACATCCATTATTTTATCAAATCTAATCTAATCTTCTTTTATTGACATCCTTGTTCATGGGAAATTGAATTTGCATGACTTATTTGCATGAAGGACAGCCATTCCTCAGCTCTGTGTTCTTATGTTTTGACAACTATTCACAAAAAAGTGAACAAGAAGAGATGCAGCTATGGGTGGATAGAAAAGTGAGCTGGTATTTTCAAAGATGTCTACAAATAATTTTTCTAACAATTGACCTGTCTCTAGTCTGTTCAGAAGAGATCAAACAATGCCTCCTGCAGTAGTCCTGTCTGAGGGACTGTCTACGTAGAAAGCCTTGCCAGTATATTTATGCTGATATAATTACACTACTATAGTTATACTGGTATAATTCTCTATGTGGACACTGTAATAAAAGTTGCTTGTTCTGGTTTAGATTAGACCTCTTCCAGAGTAATATAAGCTAAACTGGAAAATGGCACTTATACTGGAATAAGTTTCCCCACAGTTATAGTGGCTGTGACTGAATGCACCCCTATATTCACACCCTACACACTCTTGTAATAATATTTGTACAAAATATACCTTGTGAGGCACCATTTAAAAACTAATAACTTACTAGTCAATAATATCATCATAAAACATATGTAGCAACATTATATGTAAAGATATGATCATAAGCTGAAATTAGATCTGAAATGTGTTTACCTGACAAATCTGGTCAAAGACAAAGGACAAGCTGAGGTCGCTAGCCAGGTGTCCTCAAAGCTGATGTGCAATCACCTGCCAAGTGACTATTCTTTGGCAAGGACAGGAGACAGGAACAAAGTGCATTTTAACAAACAACAGCACTGAACTTCTTTCACCATAAAACTCTTTGTCTCTGTCTAGGGGTAAACCTTAGTAAAATGCATTTCAGAGGGTGACTGAATTGTAAAAGTGAGGCACAAAAACACCTCAAGGTATCTGTCCGTATCCATCTCTCTCTCCTTCACCTAAGAAGGCAAAAGAAACAGCCTTTGGACTGTGGGAGCAGATCCTGGCCTGAGAATTTGATCAACAATGTTACTGGAAACGTGTGGTCAGAAGCTTCACGTTAAGCCAAGTCTAGTTTATTGAGTTTTAGTACTAGGGAGCATTTTATCATTATTTCTCTTGTAACCATTGTTGACTTTAATACCTTATACTTGTATTCACTTAAAATCTATCTCTTTGTAGTTAAATAAATTTGTTTTGTTCTTTAACCAAAATTAATCCAGTGTTGTGAATTGTTGGGTAACTCTACTTAGGGTAGCAAACTGTTGTATATTGATTCCCTTAGAGGAGTAACGAACCTAATATATCTAAACTGTCCAGGAGAGGCCTGGGCAGTGCAGAACACATGTTTGGGGAGGAAATCCAGGACTGGGAGTGTGTTGGGATCACCCTGCAAGTAGTAAGCAAGGCTGATGGAAGCTGGAGTGTGACTAATGTGTGGCTGGCAGGCTGCAGCTATACACAGATGCTGGTCGGCTACAGCAGCAAAGCGTTGTGAAGTATCTGAGTTTGTAGGGCAGGGATGACAGAGCCCCTCACTGGCCTGGATTTCACCCTAAAATATCATAGTGCTAAAACTATAGTACTTTAAATTGACACCCAACCTTACACTGGCATAACTTCCCATGTAGACAAGCCCTGACTCCTGAAGATAACCAAGAGGTTTACTCTGTAAGGATTTATTGGCATGCAGAACACTATTGCTTGGCTTGTCATTAATATCACAGAAGGATCCCAGTAAACACACATGGAGCTTCCTATAGAGCTTTTTACATTTGTATATGAACAATTTATTTAATGATCTCACACAGCAATGTTAAGTAATTTCATTTCTAATTAGTTTCTGGAATTAAAGGGGTTATATTTAGAACTTATTTAATTAAAAATGGATAAACTATATTTCATGTGCATAATATAGATATTCTCAGAACTTTCTTCTGTTTGCTATATCACAGATATAATTAACAGGAAGGTTTCCAGTGCATTTCCAAGAAGAAAGGGCAAAAATTTCTTTTTTTTTTCTAATGATAACAAGCAGCCCCAATTCTCTGGACTCTGTAAGTGGATAGGAAAGAATGTTTATTATTCAGTGCAATCTGCTATGCTGACATTTCTTAACATTTTAGCATAACAGGGCCAGAGGGTCTGTAAATAGTATTTGCCTCCTGGCAATTTTACACAGCGATATCTTTTGATGTCAGGACTGTGCCCAACGGACATGTACGCTGAGGCTATCTCTGTACTTCCCAAAGTTGATAAACCTTTTTCTGCAGCTTAAAAAAATCAAAACAAAAGCGCAACAACAGAAAAATTGCATTCAATAATAATTGAATTTATTTTGCCACAACAAAGGCAGGAACAGCTAGCTTGATGGTTACTGGACAAATTCTAAATGGAGAAGAGGGTCCCTCAGAAATCTCTTCTGAGCATGCATTGTTCTATGTACTGTGATGGGGCAAGGCCAGATGGCTACAGTAAAGTACTGAGAAATAGGTGTGTTAGCCCCAGCTAAACAAATCCCTAGTACCATGGTAACCAAATGGCAGTTGCTCCAGGTTAATCAAGGCACTTGGGGCCAATTAAGATCTTTCTAGAAGGCAGTGGATGTAGCTACATTGATTAGAACACCTGCAGCCAATCAAGGCAGGCTAATCAGGGCACCTGGTTTTAAAAAGGAGCTCACTCCAGTCAGGCGGGGAGGAGCCAGAGGAGAGGAAGTGCATGTGAGGAGCTGGGAGCAAGAGGCGCAAGGACATGAGACTGAGAGGGTGTGCTACTGGAGGATTGAGGAATTATCAGACAATCATGCATTATCAGACACCAGGAGGAAGGTCCTGTGGTGAGGATAAAGAAGGTGTTTGGAGGACGCCATGGGGAAGCAGCCCAGGGAGTTGTAGCTGTCATGCAGCTATTACAGGAGGCACTATAGACAGCTGCAATCCACAGGGACCTGGGCTGGAATCTGGAGTAGAGGGAGGGCCCGGGTTCCCCCCAAACCTCACAACTCCTGATCAGACACAGTAGGAGTTGACCCAGACTGTGGGTTCCACCAGAGGGGAAGATCATTGAGGTGAGCAAATCTGCCAATAAGCGCAGCACCCACTGAGGTAAAGGAGGAACTTTGTCACAGCTGGTGTCAGAAGTGGGATTTTTGGTGTTCACAGAGTGGCGGAAGGAGGGTGATTTAAAAAAAAAGGAAAAAAAAAAGAGGGTTAATTTTTTTTTGTCACCACAATGGATATCGTAGTGCGGGCATTGATACAAGCCACGGTGGCCCAGCAGGAGGCAACCCATGTCCAGGCAGCTGCCCAGCAAGAAGCAGTGCAGCTTCAGCAGGAGACTAATCGCCTGCTGATGGACCAAGCTGCTCAAGACCGAGCTATGTTGCGGGAACTGGTAAACCAGGTAAAGACCCTCACAGAGCTGAACCGTGGCCATGATGGGATGCAGCTCATATGTGCTAGCCATTGGCTGTAGAAAATGACATGGGAGGATGATGTAGAGGCATACCTTCTGGCCTTTGAGAGGACAGCCCTACGGGAGGCCTGGCCTCGAGATCAGTGGTCTGGCATCCTAGCCCCATTCCTGTGTGGGGAGGCCCAGAAGGCCTACCATGATCTGCCTGAAGAGGCTGCAGCAGAATACTCCCAGCTGAAGGCAGAGATCCTGGCCAGATCTGGAGTAACGACTGCAGTGCGGGCCCAGCGGTATCATGAGTGGAGGTACCAGGAAGACAAAACCCCGCGGTCCCAATTGTATGACCTCTTCCATCTCGCACAAAAGTGGTTGCAAACGGAGTCCCAGAGTCTGGAAGAGATATTGGAGGTTCTGGACATCGACTGGTACATGAGGGCACTGCCACCAGATCTCCGCAAATGGGTAGGCCAGAACGATCCATCCACCTGTGATGAGATGATCACACTGGTAGAAACACCCAACCCCAGCCCTGGAAGGTGGGACAGCCAAACCCCTGGGGATTCCTAGGTAGAGGAAGAGGGGCACTGAAAACCAGCAGAGACTCCAGAAGGAAGGGATTGGCCTGAGTGGGGGGAACCCTGGGACTAAAACCCCTAGCCCACATAATAGGAGAATAATTAGAAACAATTATAGATGTTATGCATGTGGGGAGTGGGGACACATAGCAACACAGTGTCCCAGCACTGAGGAGCCTATGCAATGCAACTTGGGGGATTGGGAGGTCCCATGAGCCCTTATCCACCTTGCAGGCGTCGCATTAGCCCCGCATAACTACACCAGGCTGGTGAAGATAAATGGAGCAGAGACTACAGCACTTGTGGACTCAGGGAGTGCTATCACCCTTATATCGGGTAAGCTGGTAAAAAGTAGCCAGCTGCTGCAAGCCAAATGCGTAGCAGTGACGTGTGTGCATGGGGCCATGAGCCGTTACCCCACCATCCCAGTGGAGATAGAGATTCAGGGAAACCCCATTAAGGTGACAGTGGGCGTAGTTCCTAAACTCCCATATCCTGTAGTTATTGGAAGGGACTATCCAGGGTTTGATAAGTTACTCCCCCCAGAGAGGCTGGAGGGAGGTGGAGACCCTGTTGGCAGTGACTCATCACTGGGGGAATGTCAACCCCCAATGTTTTCAGAGTTTTCTCAGGATCTTATTCTCAGCCCCCCAAAAGGCCCAGAAGACAAAAAAAGAAAGGAAGGCCGCGAAGGCTTTGGGAACCCGGATCCTGACTCAGGGCCAGAAGACCGTGCTAGTAGGCAGATGGACAAGAACAGCCATCAGAGAAACTACTAACATGGAAGGTAAGCTGGAGGCTGGCCCCAGCCGTGATGGCGACGAGCTGTTGGAAGAAGCAGCAGCCAGCCCCTGGGAGCTCAAGCAGGTTAGTCCTGGGAGAGAGACTTTCGGACGGGACCAGGCAGAGGACCCTAGATATGATAACGACAGGAAAGAGGTGGCTGAGATAGATGGGATACCAGTGGAGGGGAAGGTCCGGGGTCCAGGACCCTGTTTTATAGTGAAGAAAGATCTCTTGTACCATGTGGTGCAAATGCAGGAGCAGGAGATACATCAACTTCTGGTGCCACAAAAACATCAAAAAGCCATATTGAGCCTCGCCCACACTCACCTGTTTAGAGGACACTTAAGGGTAGAGAAAACTCAGGCCAGGATCCTGGGGAGGTTCTTCTGGCCAAGAGTACATGAAGATGTCAGGCGATACTGCACCTCTTGTCCAGAGTGTCAGCTACATAGCCCTCGCCCACACTTATGAGCCCCTTTGATACCTCTTCCAATAATAGAGGTACCATTTGAATGCATAGCCATGGATCTGATTGGGCTCTTAGAGAAGACAGCTCGGGGTCACCAACATGTGCTTGTTATATTAGACTATGCAACCCGATACCCGGAAGCCGTCCCCCTACGCAACACAGCTTCCAAGACAAATAGCTAAGGAGCTAGTACAGATCTTTTCCCGGGTTGGGCTACCCAAGGAGATACTGATTGATCAAGGGACACCTTTCATATCCAAGTTGATGAAAGATCTCTGTTCATTGCTCCATGTACAAGCCCTACGGGCCTCTGTATACCACCCACAAACAGATGGTCTTGTAGAAAGTTTCAGTAGGACCCTCAAGGCCATGATCAGGAAAGTGGTGAGCCGGGATGGGAAAGACTGGGATACCCTATTGCCTTACCTCATGTTCGCCATCTGGGAAGTTCCACAAGCCTCCACAGGTTTCTCTCCATTTGAACTACTATATGGGCGCCACCCCCGGGGCATATTGGATATAGCCAGAGAAGCCTGGGAAGAGGAGCCAAATCCCAGAAAGAACATAGTCGAGCATGTACTACAGATGAGGGATCGGATAGCTCAAATTACACCCATTGTAAGGGAACACTTGGAGAAAGCAAAAGAGACCCAACGGACCCATTATAACCACCAAGCAAAGCTTCGACGGTTCCAACCAGAGGATAGAGTAATGGACCTGGTGACAACAGCAGAAAGCAAGCTGTTGGCCCAGTGGCAGGGACCCTATGAAGTGATTGAAGCCGTGAGAGAGGTAAACTAAAAGGTGCGGCAGCCAGGCCGCAGGAAACCGGAGCAAATTTACCACATCACTCTGCTAAAACCTTGGCATGATCAAGAGGCATGCTTAGTCACCCAGGAGACCCTTCCCCAGGAGGATAACTTACAGGAGCAAGTGAAGATATCACCCGACTTGACGCCAGTGCAAAAATTCGAGGCAGCTAACATGATTAATCGCAACCGAGATGTGTTCTCTACAAAACCGGGGCAGATGACTGAGACCTATCACCATATCCGCACGATCCCCAGAGTCAAGGTAACACTGAGACCCTATCGAATCCCAGCAGCCAAAAGAGAAGTCAAGGTCGAAGTAAAGAAAATGTTAGAATTAGGCATTTTTGAAGAATTCTACAGTCAGTGGTGCAGTCCAGTTGTTCTAGTGACCAAACCTGATGGTACCATGGGATTCTGTAATGACTTTTGCCGACTGAATGTAGTATCCCAATTTGATGCATACCACGCATCGACGAACTGGTTGACCGACTAGGTAGTGCCCGATTCTTGACTACACTGGATCTGACAAAAGGGTATTGGCAGATGGGCTATTCCAGTACACTGCCCTCCCTTTTGGGTTACATGGGGCCCCAGCCCCATTCCAGCACCTCATGGATAAGCTGCTGCATCCCCATACTAGTTATGTAGCTGCATACCTAGATGATGTCATCATCCATATGCCAGACTGGGGAACCCACTTGGAGAAAGTTGAGGCAGTACTACACACCTTAAGGCTGGCTGGCCTCACTGCTAATCCTGCTAAATGTGCCATAGGACTAGCAGAGGCTAGGGATATATTGTAGGAAGGGGTATAGTGAAGCCCCAAACAAATAATCTAGAGGTGATTCAAAACCGGTCCCGGCCGACCTGAAAGAAGCAGGTCCGTGCGTTCCTAGACGTGGTAGGCTACTACCGACATTTTATTCCCCACTTCACCAGTAGGGCAAGTCCTCTAACGGACCTGGTGAAGGCCCAAGGTCCAGACATGGTGAAGTGGACCGACGCAGCAGAGGGGGCATTTTTAGACCTTTGGACAGCCCTCTGTAATGACCTCATACTCAGAGCCCTGGACTTTACCAAGGAATTTATTTTACAGACCGATGCTTCTGAGGTGGGGTTGGGGGCGGTTCTGTCACAAATGATTGGAGAAGAGGAACACCCGATCCTCTGCCTAAGCAGAAAGCTGTTCTCAAGAGAACAGAAGTATGCAGTAGTCGAGAGAGAATGCCATGCTGTCAAATGGACCATGGAAACACTGCGTTATTACCTCTTAGGCCGGCGATTTACTTTTGTGATGGACCATGCACCCCTCCAGTGGATGCAGAGAAATAAGGAAAAGAATGCAAGGGTCACCAGGTGGTTCTTATCCCTCCAACCATTCCAGTTCATACAGAATACTTACCATTCTGTAACATAAATGGAGAGCTTTTTAAAATGTAGGAATCATTAACATCATATAGAGCCTGAGTTTCAGAACTGCTGAATCCCAGCAGCTCTCTCTAAAATCATTTGGAGCTGGGGCACTCAGCACCTCTAGAAGTCAGTCTAGATCTCCTGTCATGTACAGGAAGGTTAACAGGAATTTTTTCAAAAGTCTATTGTGGGTGAGTCTAGCAGCATTATTATTTATTTTTTATTTCTCATCTGTTTCTGGTAATACTGTACTAGGTGCTTTTCAAATGCAAAAGTAGGCATGATAACAGCCCCCGGGACTTTCAGTTTAAGGTCCTGATCCAATGTCTATTGAAGTCAATTGAAAGATTTCAGTAGAGTTTGACTTAGTCACTAAGGATGAAATCCTGACCCCATTGAAGTTAATTGAAAAACTCCATTGACTTCAATAGGGCCAGGATTTCACCTATTTGTATAATAACAATCTCTCCTGCTATAGACGCTGTGGTAGGTGATGCGATTCCTGGAAATATATCAATGTCTATAACAAGAGAGATTATTATTATACAAATATGATTTGCACTGAAATGGAATGGGATATCAAAATACAATACACAGAAAAAGGGTGAATTTCACCCAGGAGGGCTTACATGGGACTTGAATGGTGCATATACCTTGTGATGGGTAAATTGCCCAGTAGCAAATGTGATTGGAATGGTGAAGTGACAAGTGAGTTTTGCTGGTCATCCCAAATGAATGGAATTGGTATTACAGGGAAACAGACACTCATTGTAATGCTGCATGTGAGAGATATGACAATATCCTGGACAAACTTTATGGAATTAAGTTAAACACCATTGAATTGGGGTTAGGTGCTTAAGAACACATTGCATGAAAAATACAACGTTTATGTGTTATTGTGGGATTGTATATAAGCTTCAAAGTACTTTTTGGGACAATACCTGTGAAGTGGATTTCTTAGGAAACACTTGGGATGAGGGGAATGCAAATGGCTCTCCTCCAAATCCATCCTTTTGAAGCTGTGTCTTAAGCAGAAAATCTCTTTCTGGCTAAGTAGGAATCAAAGTCTCTTCCAAGGCCCAAACTGAAGAACTGAGTGACTCACAGGCTATGGCTACACTATGAGGCTTTTAGCAACATGGCTGTGGCACTACAGCTGTGCCTCTAAAAGGCACGCAGTGTAGCTGCTGTTTGTCTCCTGCTGACAAAAATCTTCCAGCACTCACAAGCATCAGCAGCTCTGTCAGCAGGAGAGCGTTCCTGCAGACAAAGCACTGTTCACACCGGCGCTTTTCATCGGTAAAATTTTTGTCATTTGGGGGAGGTGTTTTTTTAACACTCCTGAATGACAAAATTTTGCCAACAAAGTTCCTGTGGAGACAAAGCCACAGAGTCATGAGAGTTCTTGTTCTGGGCAAAGACTGTTATGAAGTTTAAACTATAGGAAACACCCTGTGTGAGTGTGCAAAGGACTGCTTACATGGTGATCTCTGATAATCATAAAAGCATGCAAATAGATTCTTCTTTTGTTTTTACTATGTTTTTCTTTGTAATGCTTTAAATCTGGGAGGGAAACATGCTTGCTTAGAAAAAATGGTATGGTAACTTTAAACTGTTGGCAATTACTCTGCTAGTCTCTGAAAAGAAAACTAAGGGCTGATGCTGGACTTTTAGACAGTCTGCATTTCTGGGAATATCACAGTATAGTCAGGGAACTGTTCAGCCTGGAAATACCTCAGTCAGAAGAGAAAGAGATGCATATCTCCACCCAAAAGAGGGGACAGGTGGGGAGTCAGAAGCCTAGGGTGGGTGCCTGCCTTTACTGGACTATGGAGGGGGGATACAGAGCAGTTGTCCTGGAATGTAACATTCAGTTACCATATTTAATGTTAGAAACATTTTCAATATTTTAAAAATCATTTACATTTCCCCCAATTGGCTTGTGCTCAGCCCTTTTGTATCACATTTCATTAACAGACGTGGCATTTTAACCCTCCTTCTCCTCCACACCATATACACATACTGACAAGTGGCTGCTCTTCAGACAAATATCTATAGTCGCACATAAACCAGGGTATTCCTGTGCATCATTTAAAATGAAAATCTGCAATATTGTAGAACATGGAATTCTCCTCTAGCCTTTTCAGAATCACATCCACATGTTTTCCCTGTGCTTTCACCCCAAGGAATACTAAACCATCTCTTCTCATAAAACAAAAGATCAAATCAATGTCATGTCTTCATTTTTTGTCTTTGCATTTGTGGCTGAAGCAGGCCTAAAAGTGTCTTTTGGGGGAGCCTCAAAGATTATTTTTCACTCATAGAAAAAGTGTGCAAGACGGAAAAAATGCCTTTGAGATTTAATTATCTTTCTTTATTACCTCTCACTAGATGTATGCACAGTATTCTGCTGTACCTAAGATTTCTGTAGTAGCTACTCTTTTTGTTGTCAGTGGCAATATCTTTTAAAATGAATTATACCAACTTCCTTTCTCTTCCGCTTCCTACTTTTCTCTTGCTCTCTTTATTTCTTTTTTGTGCATACATGGGAACAGGAAGTGGTGGAAATAGGGAAAAAATTACTATTGGAACTCATAATATTTGGGTGGCAAGAGTTGATGAGTTTACTGCTAACCCATGGCTGTTTCTCCTACAGGATCTGATGTGGGTTGTGGAAGACTCTTCCGACAACTCTTAGCCAACTGCTCCTTTCACTGGGGAAGAGAAACCTCTTCCTTCTCACTTTGCCAGCTTGTCTCCACTTAGAGTTCAGCAAAAAACACAGGGACTTTTTTTGTTGTCTGAAATGTCAACCCAGTCTTTGCTTAGGACAAGCAAGCAGGGAAAAAAAAAGTCCTTTCATTTTCTGTGTACTTCCCTGAGCCTCCTGAGGAAGAGATCTGTCAGAGGAACAGTTTAGAATAAGCTATATCCTAAATCTACAGATGACACTATTGAGTGATTTCTAGCCTGAGGTCAAATACCTCCCCGCACCATGCCCTGGCACTTTTTTTTTAGCTAAACTGAGCATGTCTAGATTACTCACAATTCCTGCAGAGTGAATTCCACTCCACCTGCATAAAGCCTGGATATTCAGAATTTATGTAAACAGAATGTGGAGCAGTTGGATGAAATCTACCCTCAGACCATCATCAAGGTATGAGGCCCTTGTGCAGCCCCCTTCAATCCCTCTACTGTTGCTATGCCATTCAGTAGAAGAAAAGTTCTGTGTAAGGTCAAAAGCTTGTCTCTCATCAACAGAAGTTTGCCCAATAACAGATATTGCCTCATCCACCTTGTCTCTCTATAGTTTTTTCTCTGTCAAGTGAGGCCATTGAGGCATCTGGATTCTCAGGTCCTAACCATGACTGTGGCTTTTTAAACTAGATTATCCAGGACCAGTGTAGAGACCCTATTCATGGTGCATGTACAGGTACCCCATGTGATCATTCCACCAGCAGTTCATCAATGCTACTCCTATACAAGGTGTGACAGACCCAGGCCAGTGGGGTACAGGAGTCTGGTCCTATATATAGACTGGGATCTCCCCCCAGTCTAAGGGGAGGATCCACAGGTCTGTGACACCAAATGATTTCATAGGACAACTAATGAAAAAACAGATTGGGAGTGAGGTCATAGGGCTAAACGAAGGGAGCCTAATGGGGACACTGAGCAGAGAACCCCAGACAACGCCCACTGCTCCTCGAAAGGCATCAAGGGAGCCAGTGGACGCTGCCCAGAGGAACTCTGCCCGGATGCGTGAATGGACGGAGGAGCAAAAATAGGCCCCACAGTCGCAGGAAATTCCGTTGGCCAACCTCCTCTCCCTGGTTTTATAGAGGGCTAGTTTGGTCAGGGCCAAGAGGAGGTTGATAAGGAGATCCCGCGACTTTGTGGGGCCATGGATGGGGAGTGCATAGATAAAAAGGTGAGGGGAAAAGTGCAACCAAAAACGCAATAAGATATTCAAGAAGAGCCGGAAAAGGGGCTGCAATCTGGCACACTCTAAATATATGTGCGCCAGGGTCTCCGTCATGCCACAAAAGGGGCAGGTGTTGGGGACAGGGGTGAACTGCGCCAAGTACAAGCCCATGCTCATGGCCCCGTGAAGGAGCCACCAACTGACATCCCCAGCAGGCCTCAGGACCAGGGAAGAGTATAAGGTGGCTCACCGGGGCTTCTCACCCTCGAGAGGTGGCAGGAGGTCCCGCCATTTGTTAGCGGGCGGGACGCGAGGGTGAGGTAGTGAAGAATGTGGAGCACGAGCATGTACAGATGTTTCCTTGGCACGGTCCGGAACAGAACCGGCTGCAGATCGTGCAGCCGGCTTGCATTGAAACGGTGGGGGGGGCCGATTGGGTCCACGGGGTAGGGGCCCAATAAAAATGTCCATGGGGCCAGGGGTGGACGGTAGGTGGGGCGTGCCCTCTTGCAGGACCCGGTCGGGGTAGGCATGAGCAGTGGGCTGTAAAGCGACCTTCACCTCCTGAAGTACGCGCTGGGGAGTATGAGGGCTGGAGAGCCCCATGCGCTGAGCAAGCGTCAGGGATCCAGCCAGTCTCCCCAGTTGTAGTCCAGGAGGTCTCCGACCCTGGTGACTTCCATGAAGACCAGCCTCTGGTGCACCGCGGGGGACTCCACCACCTGTGTAGCAGGGGCTCCGCGAGGAGATCAACCCCCACGGTGGCTGCCATGGACCTGGTCATTGAAAAGAGCTTCCAGGTCCAGAGGAGGTCTTGGTAGAAGACTGGCATCCCAGAGAGGTCTCATGGAAGACCTCTCGGATGGAGGTAAAAGAGCTGCCAGTCGTATCGGAGCCCTCAGAAGCAGCGGAGAAAGGCGTGCGCCAATACATTCCATGCCGGACTACCTGCACCATACAGGATCCTCTGCAGGGCCTGGAGGAGGAAGACATGGACCTGAGTGCGTAGGCACTTCAGGCCCTGCCCCCCCTCCTCCAGGGGCAGGTGGAGAACCCCTGCAGAGACCCAGTGCATTCCTGGCCAAAAGAACTCCAGAATCGTCGTCCGGAGGTTGGCCAGGAAATCTGGGACCGGGACCAGAGTTTTGAGCCAGTACCAGAGCGTGGACAGGACCAGTTGATTAAGCACCAGTGCCCTCCCTCGAAGGGAGAGGCACCGGAGTAGTCCTGTCCATTTCCAGAGCCGCTCTGTCACTCTGCCCTCCAAACCGTGCCAGTTCTCTGGCAGAGACAGATGCGTAGCAGAAAGGTAAACGCTGAGATAGAGCAGTGGACCCGCGCTCCATCGGATGGCCTGAAGCGTGGGTGGGAGGGAGCTCGCCTGCTGCCTGTCCCCGACCACCAGGCCAGAGCTCTTGACCTAGTGGAGGCAGAGGAGGCTGCCGAGTACACAGCCTGGCAAGCCTCCACCTGTGCCAAGTTGCCCGGTCCTGGACCACGAGGAGCTCATCGTCAGCGTACGCCAACAGGACCAGCAGCAGCTCCAGGTCCCGAAGCACCAACCCCGTCAACCTCTTGTGGAGGAGACAGAGGAAGGGCTTGATCGCCAGCACGTACAGCTGGCCCGAGAGGGGGCACCCCTGCCGTACTCCCCACCTGAAGCTGACCAGCTCGGTCAGGGTCCAGTTGAGCCTGACCAGACACTCCGCAGAAGCGTACAGCACCTGGAGAAAACCCACAAACAGGGGTCCGAAGCCGAACGCTCGCAGAGTGCCCAGGAGATACCCGTGATCCATCCGGTCGAACGCCTTCTCCTGATCCAGGGACAAGAGGGCGAACGACAGGCCATCCCTACACCCCAATTCCAGAAGGTCCCGGACCAGATACAAGTTATCAAAGATGGTGCGGCCCGGAACTGTGTAGGTCTGGTCTGGGTGGACCACGTCCGCCAGCACGGACCCTAGCCGCATCGAGATGGCCTTCGCAACAATTTTGTAGTCCGTGCTGAGGAGCGAGACGGGACGCCAATTCCGTAAGTCGCGGAGGCCCTCCTCTTCGACAATAAGGCCAGCACGGCTCGCCTGCACGAGAGAGGGAGGACCCCGCTCTGCAAAGCCTCGGCCCAGACGGTGACCAAGTCTGGGCCGAGGACGTCCCAGAACACGCGGTAGAACTCCACGGTCAGCCCGTCCAAGCCCGGAGATTTATTGGTGGGCATGTGACGGAGGGCCTCCGAGAACTCGGCCAGAGTGAGAGGCAGCTCTAGCCGGTCCCGGTCGCCCGTGCTGACCGTCGAGAGCCCGTCCCAGAGCACTCTGCAAGCGTTAGGATCGGTTGGATCCGGGGAGAAAAGAGTGGCGTAGAAGGCCCTGGCCCTCTGGCACATCTCCGCCGGATCCGTGAGGGGGGTGCGTCCTCCGCCAGGAGGCAGGTGACGTGCTTCTTGGCCCCCCTCCTTTTCTCCAGGGCGTAGAAGAAGCGGGAGCCGCGATCCATCTCCCGAAGGAGGTGGATGCGGGATCGAACAAAAGCACCCCGGGCCCGATGGTCTTCGAGGGCCCGGAGCTCCTCCCTCTTCTCCCGGCACGCTCCGCAGAGGGATGGATCCTCGGGGTTGACGGCCAGACGCCTCTCCAGCTCCAAGACCTCCCGCTCCAACTGCCCTATCGCCGCATCCCTCCGTCGGCTGGCATCCCGAGTGTAGTCACGGCAGAAGAGCCGGGCGCGCACCTTCCCCAGATCCCACCACCGCCGCGCCGAGGAAAAGGCGCGCCTCTGCCCTCGCCAGGCCAGCCAGAACTCCCGGAAGGACGCCACGAAGCCCGCATCCTCCAGCAAACTATTATTAAAGTGCCAATAGGCCGGCCCCGGCCTCTCCGCGCAGAGAGAGGCCGTCACGGTGGCAAGGTGGTGATCCGAAAAGGGGGCCGGCCGAACGCTGGAGGAGTGGGCCCGTGAAAGGTGGAAACGTGACAGGTAAATACGGTCCAGCCGGGAGTGGCACGACCGATGGGCCTCCACCCGGACGAAGGTGAACGTCGAGACGTCGTCTGGGTGGTGGTCGCGCCAGACGTCCACCAGGGAGTGGCGGTCGACAATCTCCCAGAGGACGTCCGCAGCTGCCGGGCACTGCTCGGTCCCCGAGCGGTCCCGTTCCTCTAGGGTGGTGTTAAAATCCCCTCCCAGGACCAGGCACTCACGAGGATCCAGGGAGCCAAGGAAGGCGGACGCCTGCTGATAAAAATGTAGCCTCTCCGGGGCCGATGTCGGGGCGTAAACGTTGACGAGATTAACCACAAGCCCCTCCACACGGACCCGGAGGTGCAGCAGGCGACCCGGCACAGCCTCGGCGACCCCTAGCACCTCGGGCCGTAGGTCGGGGGAGAACAGGGTCGCCACTCCAGCCGCGCAGACAGAAAAGTGGCTAAAGTAGGCCCCGTCCCCCCACTCCAGCCGCCAGCTAGCTTCAGCAGCAGGATCCGTATGGGTCTCCTACAGGAAAACCACAGAGTACCCCCCCTCCCGGAGGAAGGAGAGCACCTGGCTCCTGCGGAGACCCATCCTACAGCCTCGGGTGTTTAAGGTGGCAAGGATGATCGGCACCATGAGGAGGGCTGGGGGTGATCCTCGCTGGCAGACACGCCCACGGCCTCCGGCAGGCCGCGCAGCAATCCGTGACCAACCCCGAAGGTGAGTAAGGAGTCACGGAAGACACGGACCCGCCGGTAGGCCGCGGAGGTCTGCTTCCCGGTCCTCTTACCCTCCCCCATGAGGGCCCTCGCGGCCCGGAGGACCTGATGGAAATCCCCCCACCGCTGGAGCGCAAGATGGACTTTGTTCCGGGAGCCACGGACGTCCTCGAGGAACTCCCGCAGCTCCTCCCTCAGCGCATGGGGGGGTGGGGTCACTGATCGATGACTGGCCCCCAGTGGGGCCCCCGTCACAGCCCCGTGGCCCACTGAGGCGGGTAGGCAGGGGGCAGATCCCCAACGTGGCAGCAGCTGGACCGACGCCACACGACCCGCCCCGCTCCCAGAATCAAGAAGGGGCGGTGGAAGGGGAACAGCAGCCCCTGGGGGGTCGGGACAGGAAAGAACTAGTGAACCCACTCCCTGGGAAGGATTGCCAGGGGCGGCACTGGCATCACAGGAAGTGGGGGGGACAAGGACAGAGCCAACAGGAGTAGGGCGGGGATCAGGGAGAGAATCCGGGAAGGAGGTAGAGGCAGGATCCGGAGCCCTCATAGGTGAGACGCCGGAAGGTGGCTCCTCCTGGCCAGGCTCAAGGATCTGGGAAGTGGGCAGGGGACCCCTAACGATGCCGGGCTCAGCCACTGTGGCACGTGCGGCAGCCTCGGCATCCAGAGAGAGATGGTGGTCAATGGGGTCCCCGCTGGGGAAGGAGGGCGGGTCCTCCACACCAAAGAGGGACATCCCCTGGGAAGCGGGGCTCGGCAGCGGGGCACTGGCCGTCGCCCCAAGGGGCTCGGCAGCTGCCAACAGAGTGCCACCCACAGCCGAGTCGAGGGAAGATTCCAGGGGACCCTCAGAGGTGGGAGCAGAAACAGCGGGTAGGGGAAGGGAACCCAGGGACAGGGGGGATGTAGTGAGGTCGCCCAGATCGAGGCCCGCCGGCAGAGGGTCGTCCTCCCCCTGCGTGACCGGGGTCAAACCCAGGGCCTCGATTTCTGCATAGATGGGAGGGAGATCACAGTCCACCACCCCAGGGCCCTCCCCGCCAGCACCCGAGGCGATACCCACCGCAGCACTCTCAGAGGCGCCAAGTGGGAAGGGGGCGAGAGAGGCTCCCTCTGGGGCATCCACGGGAAGGGACCCTGGAGGAGGGGCGGTGTCACCTTCCGGTGCTGCCACAGCATCCCCAGCCGGCACCACAAACTGGGAGTCATCAGGGGACAAGGCGGAAGACTCGACATCGGCGCCCCCCTTCCTGCTCTTCTGAGGGGCCTCCGAATCCGAAGTATGTAAAGAAACTCGAGCCTTCCGCTTGCCCCGCTTCCCCTGCACTAAGGACCAGCCCTCCATGGCATCATCCGGGGGCTGGCTAACAGGGGTCGGCTCGGGGGGCAAGGGCAATGGCTCAGGGATTCGAGGAGGCAGCGGTGGGACAGCAGAAACCGGGGGGGATTCCCCCTGGGACGAGCCCTCTCCCACGGCCGGCGGTAGCCCCGCCACACCCTCCTCCACAGAGGTGGACCGAGAAGGAGGAGGAGGGGCAGCCTCGGGTGCCGGGCAGCTAGGGGGACCGGCGATGACAGGGCCGGCGCCTTGCCGAGGCTCGGGGGTCCCGGACGCTCCTCCGTGCCGGGCCAAGGGACAGTCCCTCCGGACGTGCCCCATCGCCCGGCAGAGGTAGCACCGGGCCTCCCCCGTTGAATAATGCACCCGGTAGTGGGCTCCCTGGTAAGGGACCAGAAAGGACCCCTCGAGCGCCTCTCCGCCACGCGCCGCCGGCGGCAGTTGAAGCTGCACTTGCCGGCGGAACGAGAGAACATGACGGAGGGCGGGGTCCTTGCAGCCCAAGGGGAGAGGGCTGATGACAGAGACGGGGCGTCCCAGGGCAGAAAGGGCGGGCAGCAGGGCGGCATTGGGCAGGAAGGGAGGGACGGAGGTCAAGATCAAGCGGACTCCCAGGTCGTCTAATGGCTCCAGGGGGACGAACACGCCCCCCACCGCCAGGCCCGTCTCTACCGCCTCCTGGGCGGCAGCCTCTGATGCCAGGAAGAAGACCACCTTCCCGTACATTTTGGAGGCCGCCACGATGGCCGTGGGCCCCACTACCCTGGCCAACGCCCGCACGTAGGTCTCCACGTGGGGCGAGGCGGGCACCAGGAGGCAACGGACGCCGTGCTTCCTGGTCAAAGTGGGAAAGGGGCCCCGGTCGCTGTAGATGTTGGTGGAAGCAGCGGTCGGAGGAGCAGCAGCAGGCGGGGGGGGCCGCCGCCACCTGGGCGTACGCCCTGGGGGCCGAGGGAGGGACATCTGCAGAGCTGGTGGAGGGAATAGCGGGGAGGGATGCCGCAGCCGGTAGCGGGGCTGCGGCAGAGGGGGCAGTCTCCGCCATGGAGGGCCTGGCCTTTCTAGCGGGGCCCTTACCCTTCTTCCCACCCCGACCCTTCCCACCGGCTGGGGGGGCTCCCCCCGAATCAGAAGGGGCGAGAGAAGTGGCAGCAACGGAGGTCTCCCCAGTACTCGCCACCGCCGGTACCCCAGCAGGGGCGGTGGTAGGTGCATCGGCAGCGGCGGTCGAGGTAGAGGCTTGGGCAGTGGACACGGGGGCAGGTGGAGGAGGGGTAGTGGGAGCATCGCGAGGGGTCTCCCCCGCCGCATCCCCCGCCATAACGAGAGCGGGGAGGGGGACAAACAGCGAGGGGAGGGGAAGGAGAGGAGGCGGCCACCCTTCCCCGCTAGGCTGCAGGCAGGGGAGGAGGGCGCCAGAAGGGGAAGGCTAAAGGGGCGTAGGGAGCAACCAAGGACTAAGGGCGGGATTGTTGCAGGGCACCAACGCAGAGGGGGGTTCCGGCTCCTCCAGTTGCACTAGGGGAGCGGGGGGGCAACGGCAGAGGGGGGAGTGCAGTGAACAAGGGGAAACCAAATGGGGAAGGGCACAAGCGCCTGAGAGGGGGCGTGGGCACATGAGGGGGAACCGATCAGGGCTGGGGGAGCACAGGGTGGGGGGAAAGGGCGAGCTGAGATTGGGGTAGAGGGACCACGGGGACAGCCACAGGGCCGGGGCAGAACTATCAGGCAGCAGAGGGAAATAGGTGGGGTGGACAAATGTGGCAAAGGGCAGGGGGTCAGTCCAGTATGAGGGGGGAGGTGGTGCACCCACAGGCACTCGTGCCAAAAAGTCAGTGGTTGGCTGCTGCTGCTGCAGGCCCAAATGGTGGAAGTGGGCGTGGTGAGCCAGGCGAGCAGCTCAGTCCCAGAGGCAGGAGTCCAAAGCAGAAGGAAAACAGCCAGCGGGGGTTGTGGAGGGGGCAACGATGGTGGTGGGGGCGAAGGGGGACACGGATGGACTGGGGACAGGCTCCACGCCACACCCCCGGTGCCCCAGCGGACACAGTCCAAACCCCCACCACAAGAGCACAGTTCGAAAAAGACTCAGTCCAGAAAAGCCCCCTCCACAGTGGTCTTCATACTGTCTCCAGCAGCGGGTGGTCCTCTTCTCCTTCCTCTCCTCCTCCGGGCACCAACAGCTCCCCAGCAACAGCCACAGTAGGCCCAGCAGCTCCAGGTGGTGGTGGTCTGGCATCCAGGCAGGAGGGACCCCGCTCAGAGGGTGATGGTCTCAGCCACAAGAGCTGGGGTCCCTTACTCCCCTCTTCTCTGGGAAGCAGGCCAGCAGCCCCCCCCCCCCAGGGGCTGTAGGTGGAATAACAGCAGTAACTGAGGTGGGGGGGGAACCACCAGCTAGCCAGCAAACAGACAGCAGAGAGAGGGGTAGGTGGTGGTGTCTAGCCCAGCCAGGGAAGCAACAGGAGCAGGAACAGCAGCAGAAACAGCAGCAGCGAGGGCCCAGCGCCCAGCAGGAACAGCAGCAGCAGCAGCAGCCCTTTCTCTCCTTCCTCTACAGCAGAGCAGTTGAAGGAAGAATCAGTACTGGCCTATTGGCATCCAGTGGGGTGGGCGGGCAAAGCCCGCCCACTTCTAAAGGGCCTCCCCCTAGCCTAAGGGGAGGACCCACAGGTCTGGGACACCAAATAATTACGGGGGACAACTAATGAAAAAAAACAGGATCGGGAGTGAGGTCATAGGGCTAAACGAAGGGAACCCGATGGGGACACCGAGCAGAGAACCCCGGACAACGCCCACTGCTCCTCGAAGGCGTCAAGGGAGCCAGTGGACGCCGCCCAGAGGAACTCTGCCCGGATGCGTGAGCAGACGGAGGAACGGAAATACGCCCCACAGTCGCAGGAAATCCCGTCGGCCAACCTCCTCTCCCTGGTGTTGTAAATGGCCAGTTTGGCCAGGGCCAAGAGGAGGTTGAGAAGGAGATCCCGCGACTTCGTGGGGCCACGGATGGGGAGCGTGTAGATAAAAAGGTGAGGGGAAAAGTGCAACCAAAAACGCAGGAAAATATTCAGGAGGAGCCGGAACAGGGGCTGCAACCTGGCGCACTCCAAATAAACGTGCGCCAAGGTCTCCTTCTCACCACAGAAAGGGCAGGTGCTAGGGACAGATGTGAACCGCGCCAGGTACATGCCCGTGCTCACGGCTCCGTGAAGGAGCCTCCAACTGATATCCCCGGCGGGCCTCGGGACCAGGGCAGAGTACAAGCTGGCCCACCGGGGCTCCTCACCCTCGAGAGGCGGCAGGAGGTCCCGCCATTTGGTATCGGGGCGGGATGCGAGGGTGAGGTAGTGAAGGGTATGGAGCACGAGCGAGTACAGATGTTTCCGTGGCGCGGTCTGGAACAAAACCGGCTGCAGATCATGCAGCCGGCTGGCAGTGAAAGGGTGAGGGGGCCGATTGGGTCCACGGGGCAGGGGCCCGATAAAAATGTCCACGGGGCCTGGGGTGGAGGGTGGGCGGGGCGTGCCCTCTCGCAGGACCCGGTCGAGGTAAGCCCGAGCAGCGGGCAGTAAAGCGGCCTTCACCTCCTGAAGTACGCGCTGGGGAGTACGAGGTCTGGAGAGCCCCATGCGCTGAGCGAGCGTCAGGGGATCCAGCCAGTCTCCCCGGTCGTAGTCCAGGAGGTCTCCGACCCTGGTGACTCCCGCCGAGACCAACCTCTGGCACACCGTGGGGGACTCCGCCACCTGCACACGAAGCTGGGGATTGTGTAGCAGGGGCTCCGCGAGGAGGTCGACCCCCACGGTGGCCGCCACGGACCTGGTCGTTGAAAAGAGCTTCCAGGTCCGGAGGAGGTCTTGGTAGAAGACCGGCAGCCCGGAGAGGTCTCGCGGAAGACCTCTCGGATGGAGGTAAAAGAGCTGCCGGTCGTATCGGAGCCCTCGAAAGCGGCGGAGGAAGGCGTGCGCCAATACGCTCCACGCCGGACTACCCGCACCAAACAGGAGCCGCTGCAGGGCCTGGAGGCGGAAGACATGGACCTGAGCGCGTAAGCACTTCAGGCCCTGCCCCCCCTCCTCCAGGGGCAGGTGGAGGACCCCTGCAGAGACCCAGTGCGTCCCTGGCCAAAAGAACTCCAGAATCACAGTCCGGAGGTTGGCCAGGAAACCCGGGGCCGGGACCAGGGTGTTGAGTCGGTACCAGAGCATGGACAGGACCAGTTGATTAAGCACCAGTGCCCTCCCCCGAAGGGAGAGGCACCGGAGTAGTCCTGTCCATTTCCGGAGCCGCTCCGTCACCCTGCCCTGCAAATCCTGCCAGTTCTCCGGCGGAGACGGATGCGTGGCAGAAAGGTAAACGCCGAGATAGAGCAGCGGACCCGCGCTCCACCTGATGGCCTGAAGCGCAGGTGGGAGGGAGCTCGCCTGCCACCCGTCCCCGACCACCAGGCCAGAGCTCTTGACCCAGTTGACCCGGGCAGAGGAGGCCGCCGAGTACACAGCCTGGCAAGCCTCCACCCGCGCCAAGTCGCCCGGGTCCTGGACCACGAGGAGCACATCGTCGGCGTATGCCGACAGGACCAGCCGCAGCCCCAGCTCCCGAAGCACCAACCCCGTCAACCTCTTGCGGAGGAGACAGAGGAAGGGCTCGATCGCCAGAGCGTACAGCTGGCCCGAGAGGGGGCACCCCTGCCGCACTCCCCGCCCGAAGCTGACCGGCTCGGTCAGGGTCCAGTTGAGCCTGACCAGACACTCCGCGGAAGCGTACAGCACCTGCAGAAAACCCACAAACAGGGGTCCGAAGCCGAACGCTCGCAGAGTGCCCAGGAGATACCCGTGATCCATCCGGTCGAACGCCTTCTCCTGATCCAGGGACAGGAGGGCGAACGACAGACCATCCCTACACCCCAATTCCAGAAGGTCCCGGATTAGATACAAGTTATCAAAGATGGTGCGGCCCGGGACGGTGTAGGTCTGGTCTGGATGGACCACGTCCGCCAGCACGGACCCTAGCCGCATCGAGATGGCCTTCGCAACAATTTTGTAGTCCGTGCTGAGGAGCGAGACGGGACGCCAATTCCGTAAGTCGCGGAGGTCTCCCCTCTTCGGCAATAAGGCCAGCACGGCTCGCCTGCACGAGAGAGGGAGGACCCCGCTCTGCAAAGCCTCGGCCCAGACAGTGACCAGATCTGGGCCGAGGACGTCCCAGAACACGCGGTAGAACTCCACGGTCAGCCCGTCCAAGCCCGGAGATTTATTGGTGGGCATGCGACGGAGGGCCTCCGAGAACTCGGCCAGAGTGAGAGGCAGCTCTAGCCGGTCCCGGTCGCCCGTGCTGACCGTCGGGAGCCCGTCCCAGAGCACTCTGCAAGCGTTAGGATCGGTCGGATCCGGGGAGAAAAGAGTGGCGTAGAAGGCCCTGGCCCTCTGGCACATCTCCGCCGGATCCGTGAGGGGGGTGCCGTCCTCCGCCAGGAGGCAGGTGACGTGCTTCTCGGCCCCCCTCCTTTTCTCCAGGGCGTAGAAGAAGCGGGAGCCGCGATCCATCTTCCGAAGGAGGTGGATGCGGGATCGAACAAAAGCACCCCGGGCCCGATGGTCTTCGAGAGCCCGGAGCTCCTCCCGCTTCTCCCGGCACGCTCCGCAGAGGGATGGATCCTCGGGGCTGGCGGCCAGACGCCTCTCCAGCTCCAAGACCTCCCGCTCCAACTGCCCTATCGCCGCATCCCTCCGTCGGCTGGCACCCCGAGTGTAGTCACGGCAGAAGAGCCGGGCGCGCACCTTCCCCAGATCCCACCACCGCCGCGCCGAGGAAAAGGCGCGCCTCTGCCCTCGCCAGGCCAGCCAGAACTCCCGGAAGGACGCCACAAAGCCCACATCCTCCAGCAAACTATTATTAAAGTGCCAATAGGCCGGCCCCGGCCTCTCCGCGCAGAGAGAGGCCGTCACAGGTGGCAAGATGGTGATCCGAAAAGGGGGCCGGCCGAACGCTGGAGGAGTGGGCCCGTGAAAGGTGGAAACGTGACAGGTAAATACGGTCCAGCCGGGAGTGGCACGACCGATGGGCCTCCACCCGGACGAAGGTGAACGTCGAGACGTCGTCTGGGTGGTGGTCGCGCCAGACGTCCACCAGGGAGTGGCGGTCGACAATCTCCCGGAGGACGTCCGCAGCTGCCGGGCACTGCTCGGTCCCCGAGCGGTCCCGTTCCTCGAGGGTGGTGTTAAAATCCCCTCCCAGGACCAGGCACTCACGAGGGTCCAGGGAGCCAAGGAAGGCGGATGCCTGCTGATAAAAACGTAGTCTCTCCGGGCCCGATGTCGGGGCGTAAACGTTGACGAGATGAACCACAAGCCCCTCCATGCGGACCCGGAGGTGCAGCAGGCGACCCGGCACAGCCTCGGCGACCCCTAGCACCTCGTGCCGTAGGTCGGGGGAGAACAGGGTCGCCACTCCAGCCGCGCAGACAGAGAAATGGCTAAAGTAGGCCCCATCCCCCCACTCCAGCCGCCAGCTAGCTACAGCGGCCGGATCCGTATGGGTCTCCTGCAGGAAAACCACAGAGTACCCCCCCTCCCGGAGGAAGGAGAGCACCTGGCTCCTGCGGAGACCCATCCTACAGCCTCGGGTGTTCAAGGTGGCAAGGACGATCGGCGCCATGAGGAGGGCTGGGGGGGATCCTCGCTGGCAGACACGCCCACGGCTTCCGGCAGGCCGCGCAGCAATCCGTGACCAACCCCGAAGGTAGCAAGGAGTCACGGAAGGCACGGACCCGCCGGTAGACCACGGCGGCCTGCTTCCCGGTCCTCCTACCCTCCCCCATGAGGGCCCTTGCGGCCCGGAGGACCTGATGGAAATCCCCCCACCGCTGGAGCGCAAGATGGACTTTGTTCCGGGAGCCACGGACGTCCTCAAGGAACTCCCGCAGCTCCTCCCTCAGCACATGGGGGGGTGGGGTCATTGATCGAGGACTGGCCCCCAGTGGGGCCCCCGTCACAGCCCCGTGGCCCACCAAGGCGGGCAGGCAGGGGGCAGATCCCCAACGTGGCAGCAGATGGACCGACGCCACACGACCCGCCCCGCTCTCAGAGTCAAGAAGGGGTGGTGGAAGGAGAACAGCAGCCCCTGGGGGGTCGGGACAGGAAAGAGCTAGTGAACCCGCTCCCTGGGAGGTACTGCCAGGGGCGGCACTGGCATCACAGGAAGCGGGGGGGACAAGGACAGGGCCGACAGGAGTAGGGCGGGGATCAGGGAGAGAATCCGGGAAGGAGGTAGAGGCAGGATCCGGAGCCTCCACAGGTGAGACGCCAGAAGGTGGCTCCTCCTGGCCAGGGTCAAGGATCTGGGAAGCTGGCAGGGGACCCCTAACGATGCCGGGCTCAGCCACTGTGGCACGTGCGGCAGCCTCGGCACCCAGAGAGAGATGGTGGTCAATGGGGTCCCCGCTGGGGAAGGAGGGCGGGTCCTCCACACCAAAGAGGGACACCCCCTGGGAAGCAGGTCTCGGCAGCGGGGCACTGGCCGTCGCCCCGAGGGGCTCGGCAGCTGCCAACAGAGTGCCACCCACAGCCGAGTCGAGGGAAGAGTCCAGGGGACCCTCAGAGGTGGGAGCAGAAACAGCGGGTAGGGGAAGGGAACCCAGGGACAGGGGGGATGTAGTGAGGTCACCCAGATCGAGGCCCGCCGGCAGAGGGTCGTCCTCCCCCTGCGTGACCGGGGTCAAACCCAGGGCCTCGATTTCTGCGTAGATGGGAGGGAGATCACAGTCCACCACCCCAGGGCCCTCCCTGCCAGCACCCGAGGCGATACCCACCGCGGCGCTCGCAGAGGCGCCAAGTGAGAAGGGGGCGAGAGAGGCTCCCTCGGGGGCTTCCACGGGAAGGGACCCCGGAGGAGGGGCGGTGTCACCTTCCGGTGCTGCCACGGCATCCCCAGCCGGCACCACAAACTGGGAGTCATCAGGGGACAAGGCGGAAGACTCGACATCGGCGCCCCCCTTCCTGCTCTTCCGGGGGGCCTCCGAATCCGAAGCATGGAAAGAAACTCGAGCCTTCCGCTTGCCCCGCTTCCCCTCCACTAAGGACCAGCCCTCCATGGCATCATCCGGGGGCTGGCTAACAGGGGTCGGCTCGGGGGGCAAGGGCAATGGCTCGGGGACTCGAGGAGGCAGTGGTGGGACAGCAGAAACCGGGGAGGATTCCCCCTGGGACGAGCCCTCTCCCACGGCCGGCGATAGCCCCGCCACACCCTCCTCCACAGAGGTGGACCGAGAAGAAGGAGGAGGGGCAGCTTCGGGTGCTAGGCAGCCAGGGGCACCGGCGATGACAGGGCTGGCGCCTTGCCGGGGCTCGGGGGTCCCGGACGCTCCTTCGTGCTGGGCCAAGGGACAGTCCCTCCGGACGTGCCCCATCGCCCGGCAGAGGTAGCACCGGGCCTCCCCCGTCGAGTAATGCACCCGGTAGTGGGCTCCCTGGTAAGGGACCAGAAAGGACCCCTCGAGCGCCTCTCCGCCACGCGCCGCCGGCGGCAGTTGAAGCTGCACTTGCCGGCGGAACGAGAGAACATGACGGAGGGCGGGGTCCTTGCAGCCCAAGGGGAGAGGGCTGATGACAGAGATGGGGCGTCCCAGGGCAGAAAGGGCGGGCAGCAGGGCGGCATTGGGCAGGAAGGGAGGGACGGAGGTCAAGATCAAGCGGACCCCCAGGTCTTCTAACGGCTCCAGGGGGACGAACACGCCCCCCACCGCCAGGCCCGTCTCTACCGCCTCCTGGGCGGCAGCCTCCGATGCCAGGAAGAAGACCACCTTCCCGTACATTTTGGAGGCCGCCACGATGGCCGTGGGCCCCACTACCCTGGCCAACGCCCGCACGTAGGTCTCCACGTGGGGCGAGGCGGGCACCAGGAGGCAACGGACGCCGTGCTTCCTGGTCAAAGTGGGAAAGGGGCCCCGGCCGCTGTAGATGGTGGCAGAAGCAGCGGGCGGAGGAGCAGCGGCAGGCGGGGGGGCCGCCGCCACCTGGGCGTAAGCCCTGGGGGCCGGGGGAGGGACACCTGCAGAGCTGGTGGAGGGAACAGCGGGGAGGGACGCCGCAGCCGGTAGTGGGGCTGCGGCAACGGGGGCAGTCTCCGCCATGGAGGGCCTGGCCTTTCTAGCGGGGCCCTTACCCTTCTTCCCACCCCGACCCTTCCCACCGGCTGGGGGGGCTCCCCCCGAATCAGAAGGGGCGAGAGACGTGGCAGCAACGGAGGTCTCCCCAGTACTCGCCGCCGCCGGTGCCCCAGCAGGGGCGGTGGTAGGTGGATCGGCAGCGGCGGTCGAGGTAGAGGCTTGGGCAGTGGACACGGGGGCAGGTGGAGGAGGGGTAGTGGGAGCATCGCGAGGGGTCTCCCCCGCCGCGTCCCCCGCCATAACGAGAGCGGGGAGGGGGACAAACAGCGAGGGGAGGGGAAGGAGAGGAGGCGGCCACCCCTCCCCGCTAGGCTACAGGCAGGGGAGGAGGGCGCCAGAAGGGGAAGGCTAAAGGGGCGTAGGGAGCAAGCAAGGACTACGGGTGGGATCGGTGCAGGGCTCCAACGCAGAGGGGGGTTCCGGCTCCTCCAGTTGCACTAGGGGAGCGGGGGGGCAACGGCAGAGGGGGGAGTGCAGTGAACAAGGGGAAACCAAATGGGGAAGGGCACAAGCGCCTGAGAGGGGGCGTGGGCGCATGAGGGGGAACCGATCAGGGCTGGGGTAGCACAGGGTGGGGGGAAAGGGCGAGCTGAGATTGGGGTAGAGGGACCACAGGGACAGCTACAGGGCCGGGGCAGAACTATCAGGCAACAGAGGGAAATAGGTGGGGTGGACAAAAGTGGCAGAGGGGAGGGGGTCAGTCCAGTAAGAGGGGGGAGGTGGTGCACCCACAGGCACTTGTGCCAAAAAGTCAATGGTTGGCTGCTGCTGCTGCAGGCCCAAATGGTGGAAGTGGGTGTGGTGAGCCAGGCGAGCAGCTCAGACCCAGAGGCAGGAGTCCAAAGCAGAAGGAAAACAGCCAGCGGGGGTGGTGGAGGGGGGCAACGATGGTGGTGGGGGCGAAGGGGGACACGGATGGACTGGGGACAGGCTCCACGCCACACCCCCGGTGCCTCAGCGGACACAGTCCAAACCCCCACCACAAGAGCACAGTTTGAAAAAGACTCAGTCCAGAAAAGCCCCCTCCACAGTGGTCTTCATACTGTCTCCAGCAGCGGGTGGTCCTCTTCTCCTTCCTCTCCTCCTCCGGGCACCAACAGCTCCCCAGCAACAGCCACAGTAGGCCCAGCAGCTCCAGGTGGTGGTGGTCTGGCGTCCAGGCAGGAGGGACCCCGCTCAGAGGGTGGTGGTCTCAGCAACAAGAGCTGGGGTCCCTTACTCCCTTCGTCTCTGGGAAGCAGGCCAGCAGCCCCCCCCCAAGGGGCTGTAGGTGGAATAACAGCAGTGACTGAGGTGGGGGGGGGAACCACCAGCCAGCCAGCAAACAGACAGCAGAGAGAGGGGTAGGTGGTGGTGTCTAGCCCAGCCAGGGAAGCAACAGGAGCAGGAACAGCAGCAAAAACAGCAGCAGCGAGGGCCCAGTGCCCAGCAGGAGCAGCAGCAGCAGCAGCCCTTTCTCTCCTTCCTCTACAGCAGAGCAGTTGAAGGAAGAATCAGTACTGGCCTATTGGCATCCAGTGGGGTGGGCGGGCAAAGCCCGCCCACTTCTAAAGGGCCTCCCCCTAGCCTAAGGGGAGGACCCACAGGTCTGGGACACCAAATAATTACGGGGGACAACTAATGAAAAAAACAGGATCGGGAGTGAGGTCATAGGGCTAAACGAAGGGAACCCGATGGGGACACCGAGCAGAGAACCCCGGACAACGCCCACTGCTCCTCGAAGGCGTCAAGGGAGCCAGTGGACGCCGCCCAGAGGAACTCTGCCCGGATGCGTGAGCAGACGGAGGAACGGAAATACGCCCCACAGTCGCAGGAAATCCCGTCGGCCAACCTCCTCTCCCTGGTGTTGTAAATGGCCAGTTTGGCCAGGGCCAAGAGGAGGTTGAGAAGGAGATCCCGCGACTTCGTGGGGCCACGGATGGGGAGCGTGTAGATAAAAAGGTGAGGGGAAAAGTGCAACCAAAAACGCAGGAAAATATTCAGGAGGAGCCGGAACAGGGGCTGCAACCTGGCGCACTCCAAATAAACGTGCGCCAAGGTCTCCTTCTCACCACAGAAAGGGCAGGTGCTAGGGACAGATGTGAACCGCGCCAGGTACACGCCCGTGCTCACGGCTCCGTGAAGGAGCCTCCAACTGATATCCCCGGCGGGCCTCGGGACCAGGGCAGAGTACAAGCTGGCCCACCGGGGCTCCTCACCCTCGAGAGGCGGCAGGAGGTCCCGCCATTTGGTATCGGGGCGGGATGCGAGGGTGAGGTAGTGAAGGGTATGGAGCACGAGCGAGTACAGATGTTTCCGTGGCGCGGTCTGGAACAAAACCGGCTGCAGATCATGCAGCCGGCTGGCAGTGAAAGGGTGAGGGGGCCGATCGGGTCCACGGGGCAGGGGCCCGATAAAAATGTCCACGGGGCCTGGGGTGGAGGGTGGGCGGGGCGTGCCCTCTCGCAGGACCCGGTCGAGGTAAGCCCGAGCAGCGGGCAGTAAAGCGGCCTTCACCTCCTGAAGTACGCGCTGGGGAGTACGAGGTCTGGAGAGCCCCATGCGCTGAGCGAGCGTCAGGGGATCCAGCCAGTCTCCCCGGTCGTAGTCCAGGAGGTCTCCGACCCTGGTGACTCCCGCCGAGACCAACCTCTGGCACACCGTGGGGGACTCCGCCACCTGCACACGAAGCTGGGGATTGTGTAGCAGGGGCTCCGCGAGGAGGTCGACCCCCACGGTGGCCGCCACGGACCTGGTCGTTGAAAAGAGCTTCCAGGTCCGGAGGAGGTCTTGGTAGAAGACCGGCAGCCCGGAGAGGTCTCGCGGAAGACCTCTCGGATGGAGGTAAAAGAGCTGCCGGTCGTATCGGAGCCCTCGAAAGCGGCGGAGGAAGGCGTGCGCCAATACGCTCCACGCCGGACTACCCGCACCAAACAGGAGCCGCTGCAGGGCCTGGAGGCGGAAGACATGGACCTGAGCGCGTAAGCACTTCAGGCCCTGCCCCCCCTCCTCCAGGGGCAGGTGGAGGACCCCTGCAGAGACCCAGTGCGTCCCTGGCCAAAAGAACTCCAGAATCACAGTCCGGAGGTTGGCCAGGAAACCCGGGGCCGGGACCAGGGTGTTGAGTCGGTACCAGAGCATGGACAGGACCAGTTGATTAAGCACCAGTGCCCTCCCCCGAAGGGAGAGGCACCGGAGTAGTCCTGTCCATTTCCGGAGCCGCTCCGTCACCCTGCCCTGCAAATCCTGCCAGTTCTCCGGCGGAGACGGATGCGTGGCAGAAAGGTAAACGCCGAGATAGAGCAGCGGACCCGCGCTCCACCTGATGGCCTGAAGCGCAGGTGGGAGGGAGCTCGCCTGCCACCCGTCCCCGACCACCAGGCCAGAGCTCTTGACCCAGTTGACCCGGGCAGAGGAGGCCGCCGAGTACACAGCCTGGCAAGCCTCCACCCGCGCCAAGTCGCCCGGGTCCTGGACCACGAGGAGCACATCGTCGGCGTATGCCGACAGGACCAGCCGCAGCCCCAGCTCCCGAAGCACCAACCCCGTCAACCTCTTGCGGAGGAGACAGAGGAAGGGCTCGATCGCCAGAGCGTACAGCTGGCCCGAGAGGGGGCACCCCTGCCGCACTCCCCGCCCGAAGCTGACCGGCTCGGTCAGGGTCCAGTTGAGCCTGACCAGACACTCCGCGGAAGCGTACAGCACCTGCAGAAAACCCACAAACAGGGGTCCGAAGCCGAACGCTCGCAGAGTGCCCAGGAGATACCCGTGATCCATCCGGTCGAACGCCTTCTCCTGATCCAGGGACAGGAGGGCGAACGACAGACCATCCCTACACCCCAATTCCAGAAGGTCCCGGATTAGATACAAGTTATCAAAGATGGTGCGGCCCGGGACGGTGTAGGTCTGGTCTGGATGGACCACGTCCGCCAGCACGGACCCTAGCCGCATCGAGATGGCCTTCGCAACAATTTTGTAGTCCGTGCTGAGGAGCGAGACGGGACGCCAATTCCGTAAGTCGCGGAGGTCTCCCCTCTTCGGCAATAAGGCCAGCACGGCTCGCCTGCACGAGAGAGGGAGGACCCCGCTCTGCAAAGCCTCGGCCCAGACAGTGACCAGATCTGGGCCGAGGACGTCCCAGAACACGCGGTAGAACTCCACGGTCAGCCCGTCCAAGCCCGGAGATTTATTGGTGGGCATGCGACGGAGGGCCTCCGAGAACTCGGCCAGAGTGAGAGGCAGCTCTAGCCGGTCCCGGTCGCCCGTGCTGACCGTCGGGAGCCCGTCCCAGAGCACTCTGCAAGCGTTAGGATCGGTCGGATCCGGGGAGAAAAGAGTGGCGTAGAAGGCCCTGGCCCTCTGGCACATCTCCGCCGGATCCGTGAGGGGGGTGCCGTCCTCCGCCAGGAGGCAGGTGACGTGCTTCTCGGCCCCCCTCCTTTTCTCCAGGGCGTAGAAGAAGCGGGAGCCGCGATCCATCTTCCGAAGGAGGTGGATGCGGGATCGAACAAAAGCACCCCGGGCCCGATGGTCTTCGAGAGCCCGGAGCTCCTCCCGCTTCTCCCGGCACGCTCCGCAGAGGGATGGATCCTCGGGGCTGGCGGCCAGACGCCTCTCCAGCTCCAAGACCTCCCGCTCCAACTGCCCTATCGCCGCATCCCTCCGTCGGCTGGCACCCCGAGTGTAGTCACGGCAGAAGAGCCGGGCGCGCACCTTCCCCAGATCCCACCACCGCCGCGCCGAGGAAAAGGCGCGCCTCTGCCCTCGCCAGGCCAGCCAGAACTCCCGGAAGGACGCCACAAAGCCCACATCCTCCAGCAAACTATTATTAAAGTGCCAATAGGCCGGCCCTGGCCTCTCCGCGCAGAGAGAGGCCGTCACGGTGGCAAGATGGTGATCCGAAAAGGGGGCCGGCCGAACGCTGGAGGAGTGGGCCCGTGAAAGGTGGAAACGTGACAGGTAAATACGGTCCAGCCGGGAGTGGCACGACCGATGGGCCTCCACCCGGACGAAGGTGAACGTCGAGACGTCGTCTGGGTGGTGGTCGCGCCAGACGTCCACCAGGGAGTGGCGGTCGACAATCTCCCGGAGGACGTCCGCAGCTGCCGGGCACTGCTCGGTCCCCGAGCGGTCCCGTTCCTCGAGGGTGGTGTTAAAATCCCCTCCCAGGACCAGGCACTCACGAGGGTCCAGGGAGCCAAGGAAGGCGGATGCCTGCTGATAAAAACGTAGTCTCTCTGGGCCCGATGTCGGGGCGTAAACGTTGACGAGATGAACCACAAGCCCCTCCATGCGGACCCGGAGGTGCAGCAGGCGACCCGGCACAGCCTCGGCGACCCCTAGCACCTCGTGCCGTAGGTCGGGGGAGAACAGGGTCGCCACTCCAGCCGCGCAGACTGAGAAATGGCTAAAGTAGGCCCCATCCCCCCACTCCAGCCGCCAGCGAGCTTCAGCGGCCGGATCCGTATGGGTCTCCTGCAGGAAAACCACAGAGTACCCCCCCTCCCGGAGGAAGGAGAGCACCTGGCTCCTGCGGAGACCCATCCTACAGCCTCGGGTGTTCAAGGTGGCAAGGACGATCGGCGCCATGAGGAGGGCTGGGGGGGATCCTCGCTGGCAGACACGCCCACGGCTTCCGGCAGGCCGCGCAGCAATCCGTGACCAACCCCGAAGGTAAGCAAGGAGTCACGGAAGGCACGGACCCGCCGGTAGACCACGGCGGCCTGCTTCCCGGTCCTCCTACCCTCCCCCATGAGGGCCCTTGCGGCCCGGAGGACCTGATGGAAATCCCCCCACCGCTGGAGCGCAAGATGGACTTTGTTCCGGGAGCCACGGACGTCCTCAAGGAACTCCCGCAGCTCCTCCCTCAGCACATGGGGGGGTGGGGTCACTGATCGAGGACTGGCCCCCAGTGGGGCCCCCGTCACAGCCCCGTGGCCCACCAAGGCGGGCAGGCAGGGGGCAGATCCCCAACGTGGCAGCAGATGGACCGACGCCACACGACCCGCCCCGCTCTCAGAGTCAAGAAGGGGTGGTGGAAGGAGAACAGCAGCCCCTGGGGGGTCGGGACAGGAAAGAGCTAGTGAACCCGCTCCCTGGGAGGTACTGCCAGGGGCGGCACTGGCATCACAGGAAGCGGGGGGGACAAGGACAGGGCCGACAGGAGTAGGGCGGGGATCAGGGAGAGAATCCGGGAAGGAGGTAGAGGCAGGATCCGGAGCCTCCACAGGTGAGACGCCAGAAGGTGGCTCCTCCTGGCCGGGGTCAAGGATCTGGGAAACTGGCAGGGGACCCCTAACGATGCCGGGCTCAGCCACTGTGGCACGTGCGGCAGCCTCGGCACCCAGAGAGAGATGGTGGTCAATGGGGTCCCCGCTGGGGAAGGAGGGCGGGTCCTCCACACCAAAGAGGGACACCCCCTGGGAAGCAGGTCTCGGCAGCGGGGCACTGGCCGTCGCCCCGAGGGGCTCGGCAGCTGCCAACAGAGTGCCACCCACAGCCGAGTCGAGGGAAGAGTCCAGGGGACCCTCAGAGGTGGGAGCAGAAACAGCGGGTAGGGGAAGGGAACCCAGGGACAGGGGGGATGTAGTGAGGTCACCCAGATCGAGGCCCGCCGGCAGAGGGTCGTCCTCCCCCTGCGTGACCGGGGTCAAACCCAGGGCCTCGATTTCTGCGTAGATGGGAGGGAGATCACAGTCCACCACCCCAGGGCCCTCCCTGCCAGCACCCGAGGCGATACCCACCGCGGCGCTCGCAGAGGCGCCAAGTGAGAAGGGGGCGAGAGAGGCTCCCTCGGGGGCTTCCACGGGAAGGGACCCCGGAGGAGGGGCGGTGTCACCTTCCGGTGCTGCCACGGCATCCCCAGCCGGCACCACAAACTGGGAGTCATCAGGGGACAAGGCGGAAGACTCGACATCGGCGCCCCCCTTCCTGCTCTTCCGGGGGGCCTCCGAATCCGAAGCATGGAAAGAAACTCGAGCCTTCCGCTTGCCCCGCTTCCCCTCCACTAAGGACCAGCCCTCCATGGCATCATCCGGGGGCTGGCTAACAGGGGTCGGCTCGGGGGGCAAGGGCAATGGCTCGGGGACTCGAGGAGGCAGTGGTGGGACAGCAGAAACCGGGGAGGATTCCCCCTGGGACGAGCCCTCTCCCACGGCCGGCGATAGCCCCGCCACACCCTCCTCCACAGAGGTGGACCGAGAAGAAGGAGGAGGGGCAGCTTCGGGTGCTAGGCAGCCAGGGGCACCGGCGATGACAGGGCCGGCGCCTTGCCGGGGCTCGGGGGTCCCGGACGCTCCTCCGTGCTGGGCCAAGGGACAGTCCCTCCGGACGTGCCCCATCGCCCGGCAGAGGTAGCACCGGGCCTCCCCCGTCGAGTAATGCACCCGGTAGTGGGCTCCCTGGTAAGGGACCAGAAAGGACCCCTCGAGCGCCTCTCCGCCACGCGCCGCCGGCGGCAGTTGAAGCTGCACTTGCCGGCGGAACGAGAGAACATGACGGAGGGCGGGGTCCTTGCAGCCCAAGGGGAGAGGGCTGATGACAGAGATGGGGCGTCCCAGGGCAGAAAGGGCGGGCAGCAGGGCGGCATTGGGCAGGAAGGGAGGGACGGAGGTCAAGATCAAGCGGACCCCCAGGTCTTCTAACGGCTCCAGGGGGACGAACACGCCCCCCACCGCCAGGCCCGTCTCTACCGCCTCCTGGGCGGCAGCCTCCGATGCCAGGAAGAAGACCACCTTCCCGTACATTTTGGAGGCCGCCACGATGGCCGTGGGCCCCACTACCCTGGCCAACGCCCGCACGTAGGTCTCCACGTGGGGCGAGGCGGGCACCAGGAGGCAACGGACGCCGTGCTTCCTGGTCAAAGTGGGAAAGGGGCCCCGGCCGCTGTAGATGGTGGCAGAAGCAGCGGGCGGAGGAGCAGCGGCAGGCGGGGGGGCCGCCGCCACCTGGGCGTAAGCCCTGGGGGCCGGGGGAGGGACACCGGCAGAGCTGGTGGAGGGAACAGCGGGGAGGGACGCCGCAGCCGGTAGTGGGGCTGTGGCAACGGGGGCAGTCTCCGCCATGGAGGGCCTGGCCTTTCTAGCGGGGCCCTTACCCTTCTTCCCACCCCGACCCTTCCCACCGGCTGGGGGGGCTCCCCCCGAATCAGAAGGGGCGAGAGACGTGGCAGCAACGGAGGTCTCCCCAGTACTCGCCGCCGCCGGTGCCCCAGCAGGGGCGGTGGTAGGTGGATCGGCAGCGGCGGTCGAGGTAGAGGCTTGGGCAGTGGACACGGGGGCAGGTGGAGGAGGGGTAGTGGGAGCATCGCGAGGGGTCTCCCCCGCCGCGTCCCCCGCCATAACGAGAGCGGGGAGGGGGACAAACAGCGAGGGGAGGGGAAGGAGAGGAGGCGGCCACCCCTCCCCGCTAGGCTACAGGCAGGGGAGGAGGGCGCCAGAAGGGGAAGGCTAAAGGGGCGTAGGGAGCAAGCAAGGACTACGGGTGGGATTGGTGCAGGGCACCAACGCAGAGGGGGGTTCCGGCTCCTCCAGTTGCACTAGGGGAGCGGGGGGGGCAACGGCAGAGGGGGGGGTGCAGTCAACAAGGGGAAACCAAATGGGGAAGGGCACAAGCGCCTGAGGGGGGGCGTGGGCGCATTGGGGGGAACCGATCAGGGCTGGGGGAGCACAGGGTGAGGGGAAAGGGCGAGCTGAGATTGGGGTAGAGGGAACACGGGGACAGCTACAGGGCCGGGGCAGAACTATCAGGCAGCAGAGGGAAATAGGTGGGGTGGACAAACGTGGCAGAGGGGAGGGGGTCAGTCAAGTATGAGGGGGGAGGTGGTGCACCCACAGGCACTTGTGCCAAAAAGTCAATGGTTGGCTGCTGCTGCTGCAGGCCCAAATGGTGGAAGTGGGTGTGGTGAGCCAGGCGAGCAGCTCAGACCCAGAGGCAGGAGTCCAAAGCAGAAGGAAAACAGCCAGCGGGGGTTGTGGAGGGGGCAACGATGGTGGTGGGGGCGAAAGGGGATACGGATGGACCAGGGGCAGGCTCCACGCCACACCCCCAGTGCCCCAGCAGACACAGTCCAAACCCCCACCACAAGAGCACAGTTTGAAAAAGACTCAGTCCAGAAAAGCCCCCTCCACAGTGGTCTGCATACTGTCTCCAGCAGCGGGTGATCCTCTTCTCCTTCCTCTCCTCCTCCGGGCACCAACAGCTCCCCAGCAACAGCACAGTAAGCCCAGCAGCTCCAGGTGGTGGTGGTCTGGCGTCCAGGCAGGAGGGACCCCGCTCAGAGGGTGGTGGTCTCAGCAACAAGAGCTGGGGTCCCTTACTCCCCTCTTCTCTGGGAAGCAGGCCAGCAGCCCCCCCCCCAAGGGGCTGTAGGTGGAATAACAGCAGTAACTGAGGTGGGGGGGGGAACCACCAGCCAGCCAGCAAACAGACAGCAGAGAGAGGGGTAGGTGGTGGTGTCTAGCCCAGCCAGGGAAGCAACAGGAGCAGGAACAGCAGCAAAAACAGCAGCAGCGAGGGCCCAGTGCCCAGCAGGAGCAGCAGCAGCAGCAGCCCTTTCTCTCCTTCCTCTACAGCAGAGCAGTTGAAGGAAGAATCAGTACTGGCCCCAGGAGAAGCAGGCTTCTGCTTCCTGAGGGACCAGAGCAGGGGCTGCACTAGAGTAATCAGGAACCTGCTAGAACTAATCAGCCTGTCTGCCTTAATTGGAACACCTGCAGCCAATCAAGGCAGGCTAATCAGGGCACCTGGGTTTAAAAAGGAGCTCGCTCCAGTCAGGGACGGGAGAGCTAGAGGAGAGGAAGTGCGTGTGAGGAACTGGGGGCAAGAGGCGCAAGGAGCTGAGAGTAAGAGGGTGTGTTGCTGGAGGACTGAGGAGTACAAAAGTTATCAGACACCAGGAGGAAGGTCCTGTGGTGAGGATAAAGAAGGTGTTTGGAGGAGGCCATGGGGAAGTAGCCCAGCGAGCTGTAGCTGTCATGCAGCTGTTACAGGAGGCACTATAGACAGCTGCAATCCACAGGGCCCTGGGCTGGAACCCGGAGTAGAGGGCGGGCCTGGGTTCCCCCCAAACCTCTCAACTCCTGATCAGATGCAGGAGAAGTTGAGCCAGACTGTGGAGAAGATCACTGAGGTGAGCAAACTCTGCCAATAAGTGCAGGACCCACCAAGGTAGAGGAGGAACTTTGTCACAAAGGGTTAAGTGATGCAGAGCAGCTTGCGCTACCCTCCATGATCATCATCATGACTCTCCTGTCACAAGGACATTATCAGATTATCCCAGTTCTTCTCTCCAACACTTTTACAAATAGAGTACTTGTTTTTTTCTCACTAGTTTGTGGAGACAGTAGCCGACTTTAGAGTCGTATATGGTCTCTAAAATATTTCACTGTTGTTTGGGCCAGCACAGATAATCTCATACAACTTATTAAACAAAGTCACAGGCAACTTTGCCTATGGTGAAAATTAAGCAACTACCAGCATAGTTCTTCTACATCACTGATTTCATCACTTGGCATAGTCTCTATATGTTTCTGACCAGGACTTGGCCCAACTGAAGTAGAGACAACATCTAAATTAGTGCTGTGCATTTTTTTCTTGCTTACTTTTGGCACCTATGTTTCTTCCATGATCGCTTTATTGGACCTATGATTTTACGTGTACAAAAAACAAGACGAGGGGCCTTGGTACAGCATCTTCATGTGACCATGTCATAACCCTGCAAGGTATATGACTGAGAAGAGTGAAAACCCAGGGATGCATGTTATAGGCATTTCTTGACTATTGCCTCTAACCATTCTAAGGCACTTTTCCTAAGATGTCTTGTCCTTGAGGCAATTTATACACCACTAGTTGTTGTGCAGCTTTGCTATTTGTTGGATGATTTCTGGATTCCTCCAAGAAGTGGCTGAATAATATTGGCCAGTAAAATGAATTGAATCCTTTGGAGAATATAACATTATTAGTATTATAATATATGGAGAATGTACTTTCAAGAAAGGAATTTTGTCCTAACATTTATTAGGGTTTTGTACTTCAATGCTGAGTTTTCATTAATTAATGTCAGAATCCCAGTGATATGGAACACAATAATAAGATTTACTGAGCTACTTTCACCTATAGATTTGAAAGCTGCTTATATATACTTCTCCTTTGTACCAAACAGGGAAATCAAGGCCTAGAAAAGTTAAGAGGTTTCCACAAGTTAATTCAGGAAGACTGCTGGAAAGCAGGTGTAGAACCTAACGTCTATCCGCTAGTCAGTGGGCCACACTGCTGCCTCAAGAATACACCTTGGTTATATGCATTTTACAATGAAACATGTTTTAAACTATGTTATCTTATGACTGAGCTTAGCACAAGGGTGATCATGTCAGATTGTTCTACCATTGCTTGAGCCAGTGCAAAATCCTTGATGACATCTATTGTTAGGGGAAAATAATCCATTCCCACTAACAGTTGGTTTTGAGTGCTTTTTTTTTTAAGACAAAAAACCTATTTTTTCAGCCATAATACTTTTCAAGGTTCACAATACAAGCCTGTGTAACTTGCTGATTTTTTTTAAAGCCCATTTTAGCAATGCTTAAAGATAAATGATCCATTTGCAGCTTAGGTACTTTTACCTTTATCCATATAGACGCTTACTGTATAACGTCAGACTTACTGTATAATGTCAGATTTTGTCCTCCTGAGGACAAACTTGCCTCAGGAGGACAAAATCTGACATTATACAGTAAGTCTGACATTATACAGTAAGCATCAATTTGCAAAATGTGCTGTCTGCCTTTCTCCAGGAGGAACAAAGAAAAGAGCGGATGCTAAAAGAGAGGTTTAATGTCCTAGTGTTTGCCTTAGATATAAAGCTAAACAAATAATGGGCCAATTGATTGAACTATAAATGAAGCAAGGAGGGAAAAAGCAACTCACAAAGAACTACATTTCTACTGCATCCTTCTCCCTCCACATTTTCCCCAGAGAAGAAAAGCAGACAGCTGACATTGATTTAAAAACTCTTGCCACAGGGAATGGCATTTGGTGACAGAACAGAGAAACTGCACGTGTTTAATAGGGAGACTGTGGGCCTGATCTAAATCTGATTCAACTCATTAGGAGTCTATCAACTTCAGTTGCCTTTCGGATCAGGTCCCATATGTAATGTAAAGGGAGAACAACTTGATGCTGGGAGGAATTGATTCATGAGGAAAGATAAAAGAAGGATTGAGAAAGAAATGGGTTGGCTATCTACAAGTGAATGAAAGAAGTTGGTTAATATGGGCTATTGAGGTTTAGCCAGAAGCAATGAAGGGAAATTAAGGGTAAAAATCTAGGCTGGATATCAAGAAAACTTCCCCAAGAACGAGGGCTTTTTAGCCTATGGAGCAGTCTTCCAAAGGATCTATGACTGGTATCATTTAAATTAGATAGCTCTAAAAATGATACCTCAGGATACAATTCTGCACTGGCTGGGGGATGGACCAGATGGTCTCATGAGACTTTTTCATTATGACTTCTAGGATAACAAATCTCAGCACTTTGTTTTCAGCTGGGTCATCAACAAGGTGTTTGTTTTTTTTTATTACTTGTTTCCTTCAACTGCATTATGCTTTATATCGCTCTTTTCTGCTTATAGCTCTCTTAATATCAAACCAGAGCAGATGTGCTTTATGAATGTATAGTTACACATCTTGTTTGAGAATGAAAAGAGGGTTTGGTGCTGAGCGAGCAAGAGAGTTTGAGGGGGAAAGAATAGGATTTGAGTTTTCTAGGTATGATGAACTGCACATTACATTCAAAGCTGCTGGTTTGAAAGGAGAGTCATGTTTTGATATGGGAGGAAGAGAGTGGAAATGTTTTTTTTTCTTGGGGTGCATGTTGTTGTTGCTCTTCTTGAAGATATCTGTGCCATTTGCATAGAATTGATTTCACAGGATCACATCGCCCTTGTAATTCCATTATAGGGTTGTGAAATAATCTCTTTCTACTTAAGGCACACTTTCTGATGCATATGTTGTGGGAGTCTAGTCAAGCAAATTACTGCCTAGAATTACTCCTTTCCTGAAAGCCATAACGAGTTTTTTTCCTTTAGGCACAATCAAATGTCCATTCTCTTGTTTGCTGGTGGTGATCGTTTATTCTGAATCTTTGTTTTTATATCTGACCTTCTGAGAGTGTACTCAGAGAAAGTTAATTGATGACTTGCTCCATGTCTAGAAGTACCTACATGAATAGAAGATTTCTGCTAGTAGAGGGAAGGGTTTTTAATCTGACAAAGACACAGAAAGATTGAACGCTGGAAGCTGAAGCTACACACATTCAAATTAGAAATACGGTGCACATTTTTTACAATAACCAATAGAACAATATGTCTAGGGATGCAATGGATCATCCATCACTTGAAGTCTTAAATTCCAGCTGGATGTTTTTCAAAAAGGTCTGCTCTAGCACAACCAGAAATTATGGACTTACTGCAGGAACCACTTATTGAAACTCTATGTCCTATATTATGCAGAAAATTAGACTGGAAAATCATAATGGTCCCTTCACACCTTAAAACCTATCAATCTGTTAAACATATCTCCTTTGAGTTCCATTTGGTTACTGAACTGAGAGAATCAAATATTTTCTCCAGCGGTATGGGAGAGTCAGCTGGACTGTTTTCTCAAACATCATCAACAAAATTGTCAGCTCAGTTTTGTTGTTCTTGCTTTATTAGGGGTGATACTATAAGAGGCAGAAAGAACCAAGAGACCAGGTGGAATGTGCACGTCTGTCAGTTACAACAGCAACAGCAACAGCATCATCTTTTGACTTCTAAACTCAACCAAATTAACAGGAAATCAGTGAGAGGGAATAAACACAGAACCTCGGAATGTTATTTTTACTGACTCACTTTTCTGACTAGAATCGTACTTTGAAGTATACAGAGCATATAGTACACAAGATACTTGAAAGCACTAACTTTTTCAGTAACTGTCTGCCCCAAGTTAAACCTAATTTAAACAATTCTGGCTTTAGCATCACATCATTTTAAACTGACATAATTAAGCACTCTTCAAAGGCAAATAGATGCTGATGCCTCCAATATTATTAAATATTTAAATCACACATCATTGCTGTACATTTCCTGACGGAGAATAATTTTACCAAAGTAGATCAAATGAGAACATCACATCCCCTTGTAGTAAGTGTACCCAGCTCCTTGAATTATTCACCACTGTATATCTATATACATAAAATATACATGCAGTAACTGTACAAAATAAAGTCTTGGTTAGTCCATGAAAGCATGTCTAGAATATGTTTTGCAATACCCTAAATCTCAGATTAAGCAAAAGAACACTTAGCTCTGTGTGCTCCATAGGGAGTATTTTTCCCAAAGTGACTGATTGCTCCAAGTTGTGGTTGGGGAGAAATATAATTATATTGTGTATATCAGTGCTTCTCAGCCAGGGGTACATGTATGTCTGGGGGTGTGCAAAGGTCTTCCAGGAGGTATAAGATCTCATCTAGCTATTTGCCTAGTTTTACAACAGGCTACATAAAAAGCACTAGCAAAGTTCGTACAAACTAAAATTTCATGCAATGACTTGTTTATATTGCTCTATACTATACACTGAAATGTAAGTACATTTATATTCCAACTGATTTATTTTATAATTATATGATAAAATTCAGAAAGTAAACAATATTTCAGTAATAGTGTGGCTGTGCCACTTTTGTATTTTTATATCTGATTTTGTAAGTAATTTTTAAATGAGGTAAAACTTGGAGGTAGACAAGACATTTCAGAGTCCTAAAAGGGGTATAGTAGTCTGGAAAAGTTGAGAGCCACTGTGTTACCTGGAGTTCTTTCAACTCAAAACTCCTGGTAACTTTTACTCTGTGCAAGGTGGTGTCAGGAAATAAATCAGGGGAGACACGGCCGTCCAACCGATAGATGGCTGGCACAAACAGGACAACACAAGAGTGCTTTCACTTAAAGCTAAATTTTACTTAGTCTCAAGCACTTACACATCCACAGCAGGTTAGTAAAACACCCCCAACCCTTGATAATTACCATAGCTGAGTGTGGCTCTCGAGTGACACAGCGGCAGCCCGTCTGCCGGTGGGGAACACAAGATACATCCAGAGGCAGAGTCCAGTCTCAAAGAGTGCCCCTTATTTTATACGTTAGGAACACAATGACATGTCCCTTAAAGAAAACTTGTTAAGCAAACAGTTTAAATGGTCAAGCAAGAGGTTTTCTTCTGATTATTGATTAACCAGGTGTGATTTTTTCCCCCCGAGTTTGCAGCTTTGAGACCCTGTTAGAAACATTCCTGGGGCACATCCTGCTCTTCTAAAATGCATGTATCAGCAACTTCAACATAATCCTTATCAGGAAGGACATGGGGTCAAGCTGCCCTTTCTGTGGCACCAAAAGCCCCTCCCCTCCATCCTTGGTTAAGCTAAGCCTACTGCATGGCCACTTTACGGCCTTCTGACTTGGCTGCTTTTAGCAATATGCAATAATGGTTTGGGGCACTTTACTGGTTTGCCAAAATCTCCTTGTACAACTGGTGTACATGATTGTGTCTCTTGGGCAGTTGTTCTCCATTTCACCTAATCAGGAAAGAGCTTGGGAATATTGTGCATTGCTAAACTACTGTAATGTGATGCCAAAGTTTTGCCATGGAAGAAATGAAACTCAATTAAAATGATTAAACAATAACTTTGTGGCACTGGAAGGTGGGTAGCATCATTGATAGTGACAGACAAGCTGGGTGAAATGAAATAATAAACTTCTTACACTTTCACCTCAAACATTTCATTTGTCTCATGTGTCAGCTTATGCAACATGAGTCCAGTGTGTTATTTTCTTGACCCGTCCCCCTTTCATCAGACCATCAGTAACTTTTTCCCTCTTGCTTGATTACTGTATCTTCCTTCCTATGGCTTTTCAAGTAACTTCTCTTAAAACTCCAGTATGTGCCAAATGTTGTTGCATGCTAGCTTCACTTATGACAAAAAGGCCTGACTCCTTCTGCCTCCTCTCTCCACAAGTAAAGTAGTGAAACTATTTCCGCCAGCATTTCCCTACAGAGAAGAGGGGAAAGAGGAGAAGAAAGAAAATGACCACACCCAAACAAAACAGTGTAAACACAGAGCAAAAGAGTGCAGTGCCTTTATGGAAAAAATGTTATTGTGATCTCAGACTTGTATTTAATACCTCGATAATACAGTGTAGATCTCTAAATCTCCTCTGAGGATAGGGAGGATAACTTTTGTGGGGGTCAATTTCCTGTGTGATCTTGAGCAAGTCATCTAATCTATCTGTCTCAGTTCCCTAGCCACAAAATGGGAAGAATATTACTTCTCTCCCTCAAAAAAGTATTATGAAGATAGACCTATTAACATATGTGAGGTGCTTAGATTCTTCATTAATCAGGGCTATATAAGCACCTAAATAGATCTGACAGCAATATAAGCCTTCCATTGCTCTTGGCTGTTAATTTATATCTTTATTCTAACACATTATTTTAAAATGGTGACTACTATTTAAAGTGTTTTAGAATGCACTTTATATGCAATGTTATCTATAATAAAGTTATATTATATGGTATTTTTTGATGCTCTTTTTCCTCAGCCAGGGGAACCAGAAGCACTGAAATACAATGAGGAAAGGGTGGCCTTCTGACTGGTAACAGAAAGTACCAGAAATTGAACTAGAAAGCCAATTCATGTGACAGTTCCAGCTCTGTTCTGCCAGACCCAGGGGATTCTGTTGAATTTGGTGGAAATGTATGAATATGACATTGCTTATCTAAGCTGAACCCCCAAACCTGAGATTTGTGCATCACTAGATATTGGATACCTCTCTATTTAGCTAGTACATTTGTGATTTATATAGCTACAAAGATGCAGTTCCTTTGTTTTCTTTATACTGACCCTTTACATTGCTAAGAGTTCTGCTTTATGTATAGATTTAGCCATCATTTAGCCATTTTGTTCTCACAATTGCTGCTGTTTATGCAGAGGGAAAAAAACTCATGTACTCTTGTAAACTAGCTTTTCATGTTCTTGTTTTCATTACTTTAAACTAAGGCTATGTCTGCACTTACTGCGGGATTGATGCTGCTTTGATCGATGCACGGGGGGTCAATTTAGCGGGTCTAGTGAAGACCCGCTAAATCGATGGCAGAGTTCCTCTCCAGTTGACTCCAGTACTCCACGGGAAAGACAGGAGTAAGATAAGTCAATGGGAGAGTGTCTCTTGTCGACCCCGTGCAGTTTAGACACTGCAGTAACTCGACCTAAGCTACGTCGATTCCAGCTACGTTATTCATGTAGCTGGAGTAGTGTAACTTAGGTTGACTTACTGTAGTAGGGTAGCTGTGGGCTATGTCTACACTAACAGCCTATGTTTGCATAACTTATGTCACTCAGGGGTGTGAATAAACCACCCCCTTGAGCAACGTAAGTTACACTAACATAAGCACTTGTGTGCACAGCATTATTTTGGCAGAAGAGCTTCTCCTACCAACATAGCTTCTGCCGCTTATGAAGGTGGCTTTATTATGCCGATGGGAGAGTTCTCTCCCATCAGCATAATGTGTCTTCACCAGACGCACTGCAATGGCGCAGCATCATCAATACATCTGCATGCTGCAGCACTATATGTGTGAACGTGGCCTAATTCGAACTCAAACTACAGGACTGGTCTGTATGGAATATTATTGTTCTTGCCTTTGCAGACTTAACAAATCCAATGCCTAAAAAGAGGACAGATAGTTTATATAAAATTTTGTAAACGGGTCTGAGTTAAACAGATGTTAAATGCCCAGGCTTTTTGAAAGCTACATAACTCTTGGATATACAGAATTCCAGAAGAGATACTGTACAATAGCATGCTCCAGTAACAGTGCTAACAGAACTAGCGACACTGCCATCAAGCAGCAAATAAAAACAGAATAGGAAGCTTGCTGGGGGAAAGAAGCATGATCAAGTCAGTTCATTAGTGAGTCTTCCATGATGTGATGAGGCTACAAATTATTAAACCTCTTTTAATTTCTTGACTTTTGAGTTCTCATTTGTGAAAAGAAAATATTTAGGTCATATGGTGAACTGATATATTATGGAAGGTAGAAATGAAAGGGTATTTGGGAGCATTTTCTCAAGCACATTGGAAGGGGATTTGTGTATGGAGTGAAGGATTGGGAGATGTAGGCTAAGGGACCAAAATATAGAGCTGAGTCTGATTGTGGTAGCACCTGTGTGCAAATCCAGAACTGACTTCAATGGGGTTAGTCTGGGTTTGCACTGGCGCTACTGAGATCAGAATCAGATCCACATAATTAAAAAGCAATCTGCTGCAGTCCCAAACACTTGAGACCCAGAAAGATAAGACCATTTAATCACATGGCTGCCTGGGTGGATGAACATCCTACTTTGTATCATCAATGTATGGGGAACAATGGTAGGAATCTGGTAATTGTCAGAATCTTATTACTTCCAGAACTGAATATTGGTTACTGCAATCTTACTCATGATGTTGGGAACCCAGAGTGTGGGAATTCCAAAGAAAAATCAGTACAGACTCATAGTCTTCTAAATCTACTCTATTAATTCTGATGCAGCAGGCTTAGGGTCTAGCAGTGTCTGTGTGTCTGTTTGTCTGCAGAATCTATCACACTCATCACACTGGGGTATCTGCAGGGCTTTCTGGTGTCTCCATTATGTGTAATTCAGACTAACCTACATCTTAGGTAACATATATTCATTGACAACATGACAATTTGTGAAAGGCAATATTGTGACTCGGCAGCTATTAGTATTGTCACTGATAACAGTTAAGCCAAATCGGACAGGCCGTGCATTATAGTCATCAATCCCTGCCCATGATTGCTTCATCTGAGAGAGGGACTCTGTATTTCAAGCCTTATTTATTTGTTTGATTATTTAATTAACCCAGTCTCCTCTTTTTAGTGGGGATCGGATGGTAGGAGCTCAAATTTTCCCATAACTAGCCCATCCTACCCCCCTACTGTAAACAAACAAGAGACTAGAGAGAAGGAAAATTGATTCATAAAGGCTCACTGTCACTGATACTTATTTCCCCCTCTACCACACATGGGACCAACGTTCTAACTAAGGTAGGTGTGGGACAACTAAATGCAGATGACATGTCACACCATCCCTATTCAAGATAGGCAGGAACTGTATGTCACCTTCACTTTCCCTAACACAAGGAGACAATACCATGAGAAGTGTCAGTGAAGATTTATAGCCCATTGAGATCTCTTCCCCCTGCCCCTTCCCAAAAACTAATGTGAGCAATAAAGTACAGAAGCTCAAGAAACCACATAACTCTTTCTGTCAGACATGTCACTTGGTTTCAATAAATCCTGGTACAAGATGACAACACTGTCTGCTATTGTGTAGTGAGTGTCCTGAAAAAATGTAGTTCTCCCCCTCCCTTTACCCGCACAACAAAAAGCAGAATCAAAATCCTTGCACATGAACAGGTTTGTCTAGCAGGTAAATTAATCTATTTGTCTCATTTATCCCCTGATTTTGAAGTGCCTTTCTTTTTTTTTTGTAGCTTCTGTCACTTTTTCTTTCATTCAATCTTTTTTTCTTTCATTTTCGTTTTTCATTCTTTGGCTACAGAAGTAGCAGAATGCTATCAAATCATCAATAATTCTTGACAACTCACTCCTGTTAGGTCAAAACTGTAGCCATCTAAGCATTGTTGAGGCAATGAGGGTTTTTTTACCCGCCCCAGATAGCAGAAATAAAGGTCCAAAAGAGATTTGTCACCTTCCAGAAATGAAAACTTGCCGTGAGTGATTATGTAACTTTAGGTTGAACTTCTCAGCATTTTTAAAATTTTTATTTTGTCAGCACTATTGCTAGTGGAAACAACCTTAGAAGAATCTGCAAATGGATGGCACGGCTGTCCATGTGACACTACTGGGGACATGTAAAAGACTGGACAAAGTGCAGCAAAATATATGGGAAGGAACTGACAAATGTATATGTGTATCAGTGCTCTGTTTTGGCTGGAATTGGAACTGCTCTGCTGTGTGTTTGTAGGCCTTTTATTATTAATAACTGAAAGGTATTCTCCTTTAGCTGAGGATAGTTTTGGAGGAGGAGAAACATTTTATGGGAGGCAATGTGGGCAGCTATTAGTAGAGGCAAACTATGATTTGAGGGACCCTGGCCCAAAGCAAGTGGGGACTTCTCTACACCCCTTCCACCTGCAGTCCCTGCCACACCACCCTCGGCACTCCTGCTGGTGAAATGAGGTCAGGGCATGGGGGCTTGCCCTGCTCCCCCACCCAGCATTCCTGCTGGGGAGTGGGGATGGGGAACAGGGACTTGCCCCGCTCCCCCGCAGGACAGCTCAGGGGGCAGAGCGGGGCAAGCCCCTGCACCCTGACCCCACTCTCCAGCAGGAGCGCCGGATGGGTGGGGTGGGTCGAGGCACAGGGGCACCCATTTTTCAAGAGCCCCATCATAGGGCTGATATACCCTGTCACACCGTAGGGTCGGGGGAGAGGTGTGTCACAACCCCCCGATCGAGTCAGAAGAGCTGTCACGCATCTCGGGCAGCACGGCTTCATGGCCTTAGTCTTTAATACGATCCTTGCTCTCAGGGCAGTGTGGCCTACTGGCCAGAGTCAATACTACAGCCCTTGCTGTCGGGGCAGTGCAGCCCAGTGGCCAGCATCAGTGATATAGCTCTCACTCTCAGGGCAGTCAGGCCCAATAGCCAGAGTAATAGTGGTGAGTGGGGCCGCCACCCCGGGGTGGGAAGTGGCCAGGATAGGGGGATCCGGGCCTACCCTCTCCACCGGGTCCCAACCCAGGGTCCTATCGGTGGTAGGGTTGCCCACCACCAGCTCCAACTGAAACATGTTGAGCCTTGGTCTAATACTGTAACTGTTTCCATGCAAAACTTCCCTGGGTTACTTCCTACCCAAGTCTCAGGGGTTCTCCATCTCTGGGATTCTCCAGTCTCTCCCCTCTGTGCGACATCCTGTGCCAGTGTGCCGGAGTCTGTCTCCGACTGGCTGGCCTCTGCATCCTGGAGTGCAGGTGGTCCTTCCTCAGGAACTGGTGACACCTCTTTTCCTGCTGATGGTCAACCCCAATTGAGCTGCTCTGCTGGCTTTTATATCCTGCTTCCAGCTGGAGCATGCCCAGCAGAGCCGGGGGTGTGTGGCCTCCTAAGCTAAGAGAGAAGGGTTAACCCCTGCTGTGCCAGTGCAGGGCTGATACACCCCATCACAGCCTCCCAATTGGCTGGGGACCTGGGCAAGCGCCCTGTTGGCCCAATGGCTAGTCCACCACTGGCTCATAGCATTGCAACTCATAACTGATTGACTTCTCCGCATTATGAAGACATCAAAATAAATCGGAGTCCTAAAACAAGGCCCAGATTCACACCATAGTGTACCTGGCAGAGGCACCATTTGTATGTCACTGGCAGGCCCTCAAGAAGAAAGCAGGGCACAAAAAGTAGATGGGCCTGACTATCAACATTGGATGGGCAAGGAAGCCAATGGGATGTACTATGGCACCAAGGCTTCCGTGAAATCCTGAGGGCCAACTTAAAACTGTTTCCTGGTGAAGGAAACTCTGAAGAAAAGTGAGGCAGTGGTAACATCATTTGCTCTCCCTTTTGGTGACTTCCTGCTGTGTGAATGAGGGGTATGTGCTGGCACAGGGCATAATTTGTTTGTCCTTGCACCAATTTAGATTTTCTTAGCTTCAGGAGTTTGATAAGAAGGATGATGAGATACCTTCAGGCTGTCTTCTCCCTAACTCCAATATTCAGAAGACTGGAGAGAACATTCAAGAAGACACATCTGCTGCACAGGTTCAATGAGCTGCTCTGAACTAACAGAAACTCTTCTAAAGTACATTCAGACAGCAACAGCTATTCCATACACCCTTTCCACTCTTGCACATTTCCAAGCTCTTAGCTGTGGCTCATTACCTTCCTGGCCCTCAGGCAAGATCGGCATTTTAGCAAGGGCAGAAATGTGGGATTTTGAGATAATGAAATCTGTGTCCAAAAAAATTTAAACAACTTTAAAGGATTTAAATTAGAAAAATTAATGTACTGTGTGCTTAGCTAATTATGTCAAGGGGTTTTTGTACTTTTTTTTTGTAGCCAGAGTAAAGGGTGGAAAGCTGCAAGCTGTTTCTTATTTTTCTGTCTCCATTTAGCAGTTAGAGGGAAGGAAATTACAGTTATAATTTTGCTTTAATTTTATTGTTTTTGTGCTTTGTACTCATAATTAATATCGTGTTCTGCACTACAGAAGGATGAAATTATATGATCATTATAGAATTAATTAAAGTCAGATTAAGTCATTTGATTCCCCCACCCTGTCTATACTTTTTGCCTTGTGTGGCCTTTTGGCACTAACTAAGATAGCATCTCTCCTCTCTGATTCCTTTGCAACTCTGGTGGATTCTTCTTCTTTTCTAGAAAAAGTCAGAAGAAACGGAATTGCTCTTCTTTTCTTTGGGTTCTGTTATACACCCTCACATGTCCAGGTATGTTGTCTGTCAACCTGAGAACAGACCTCATTCCTCTTTGTCCTTTCACTTCACAAAATCCCTTTATCTCCTCCATGAATTTAAGGGAGCTGGAGTGACCTCTAGACAGTGGTTCCTCAATTGCTCCCTATTAAGCATAAAGGCCTTAAAAGTCTAAACATTCCCCATGGGTATCCTAAAAGAATTGTTAAGGAAGACTCCCAAAAAGGTTTGCAAGTAATGCTAAGAGAAAGATAATAGGAGTTTATTAGCAGGTATCATTCAAATTGTTTTCAAGAGTAAAAAAGCATAACATATTTTCACAATCCATTTTAAGACACTTTCTGTTATGCTAAGCTGTAACTGAAATTGCAAGAAATGGTACACAGGTTGGAGACAGTTAAGAAAATGTAACTCACCATGAAGGTATATGGAAAACTTGCTTTTGCTTGTGCTAAAGTTATATGGAAGTTATCAAAAATAGGGATGTTACAGCTTAGGGTACCTACACTGGTATTTCCCCTCTGTGGTCCAGCAAGGGCACCCACTCCAGGCTCCATGCTCACCAGCTGTCACTGCTTTTTGGTGGAGACAAACATCTCTCATCTGCTTGCATAGGGTATTTCCAGGCTGCACAGTTCACTAACTATGATGTGATATCTCCACCAAAAGACAAACTTAGTAAGCAGGCCTGTACTGCCTTCTACACAGTGTGATTGCCACAGTTATAAGTTACCACACAGCTCTTTATAAGGGTAGTGGGGTGGTTACCCTGCTCTGGCCCTGAAGGGGTTAAAAGCAGCCCTGGAGAGGGCTGTGGCTGGGAAAGATTGATCGGGGAAGTAGCTACAGCTGACGTCATGCCCCAATCAGGCCACAACTGGCCCTATGAAAGGGCTGGGAGCCAGGAGCTCACAAGACATTCTCTCTCTAGCTTTTTGAGAGAGGACTTGGTTATCTGAGAGCGAGAAGGTACCTGTGGTGGAGCAGTGCTGCAAAGGGCAGCGGGAGCTGGTGAGCTCTAGCCAGGAAAAAACTCAGGCTGCAGGCCTTGCTTAAGGGGCAGAAAAGGTACTGGGGCTGTAGGGGGGCAGCTCAGAGACAGGCAAAGGCAGCAGATCCTAACCCTCCTTGCCGATGATGGGTGGTTAACAGAGTGCAGTCTGCCCCAGTGAGCGGGGGCTAGATGGAGACTGGCAGTAGACACTGAGACAAGGTGGGAATAGAGGGTTGAGGGTTCCTCTGGGTGGGGAGACCCAGATTGTGGGTTATTGCCAGGGGCAGAACCCTGATGTAGAGGGGTGCTGTCTAGGAGGGAGATGGGGGCCAGCGGCAGGCGAGACACCAGCCTATAGAGGGTGCTCCAGAGCTGGAAAAGAGCTAATTCCATGGATAACCTGCAGGAGTGATTCGGGTGATTCGTCGCCCCAATTGCGGTCCACTTCTGATACAAGGGGCAGGTCAAAGACTGTGGGACTATTGCCTGGATCAGAACTTCAGAGGAATGGAAGATGAAGAAAAAGGATGGACTTTTATTGGAGGGCCTGGGTGGCCCAGCTTGCCGAGCAGCAGAAGGGGTTGTTCCGGCTGTTACGGGGGTGGACACCCAGACCATATGAGAGACCAGGCACCAAGGGCTGAAGGCCAGGGTCTGGACCCAAGAACTGTTTCGCCTGGGTGTGACTGGGACACTACAGGAGGGAGTGTCTCTACTGGGATGGAGCTCAGAGGCCCCATCTGGAAAAAGTAGGAATTGGGAAAGCACCCCTTATGAGGGTAATGGGGGCCCCCGAATATGTTGGGCTTGGAGGGAGCCCAGGCACATAAAGAGGCTGTGCTCTCAGGGGACTTGCAGGGCCCAGGCTAGTCCTGAAGGAAGGGCTAAGCCAAAAACAAACTGTGGGAGGGCCATGGCAAAGGGAGGGCACAAGAGGTGCTTCCACTGCCACACTAAGGGCCATCTCAAAATGCACTGCCCTAAGAGGAAAAAGGGGAAGCATCGACCAAGGGGCCCAGTCTGAGCCTGCCCAGGCTAGAGGGACGGGGAAGACTGGAGCCCCAAACAGGGACCGGTTGGGGGAAGAGAGGCCCCAGACTAACCTAGGAACCCATAAGGGAGCCAGGAGGGCTATGGTGGGAACCCGAATGGGGAGGGGAACCCCCATGAGAGCTGAGCAGGCTACAGTGGGGACCCAAACAATGAAAGAGGAGAGACGGCTGCTCCGCATGGTGGAGAGCCTATGGTAGGAGAGGGATTTCCTGTTGGCCCAGCTACAAGGGATGCTGGAGCGATAGGGATTCTCTCTCCACCTGCCCCATGTGTGGTCTTAAGGGGGAGGGTGTGTAGCGGAGTGATTACCCCACTCCAGCCCTGAAGGGGTTAAAAGAGCCCTGGAGAGGACTGTGGCTTGGGAAAGGCTGATTTGGCATGGCATCAGCTGTGGCTACTTCCCCAATCAGGCCACAGCTGGCCCTATAAAAGGGATGTGAGCCAGAAGCTCACAAGACATTCTCTTTCCAGCTTTTTGAGAGAGAAGGACTTGGCTGCCTGAGAGCTGAGAAGGTACCTGTGGTGGAGCAGTGCTGGCAAAGGGCAGGTACTGGGGCTGCAGGGGGACAGCCCAGAGAAAGGCAAAGGCAGCAGATCCTAACCCTCCTTGCCAATGATGGATAGTTTACAGACTGCAGTCTGCCCCAGTGAGCGGGGGCTAGATGGAGACTGGCAGTAGACACTGAGGCAAGTTGGGGATAGAGGATTGGGGGTTCCTCTGGGTCGGGAGACCAAGATTGTGGGTTACTGCTATTGGCAGAACCCTGACATGGAGGGGCACCGGGGTCCGGGAGACACAAGGGGCCAGCAGCAAGTGAGACACTGACCTTCAGAGGGCGCTCTGGGCTGGAAAAACTAATTCTCAGGATGACCATCAGGAGGTGCCATGCCAGTGAGTTGTCGCCCCACCACAATAAGTATCGCGTGGTAGGTACACCCCCCTCACAGGGTGTCAGGTTACATAGAGATAAATGGAAGGGCAGAGGCGATTCTTCAGCTGGTTAGGTCCTAGACCGATGATCCTTACTGTAATGTGGGGGAGTATTAGTGACTAGAGTCAGTGAGTGGCCGTTCCCATCAGTGCAGCGTGGCCCAACGGCCGGAGTCAGTGAAGCAACCTGCCTCTGTGAGATTGTGCGGCTGTTTGGGCCACTGGGGGAGTGGGTGCTACTCGGGGAGGGAAGGGGGGGTTGGAGGCCTAGGTTAGGGGGCTTGGGACCTCCTTGCTCCTCTGAGCCCCAGGCCAGTGCCCTGATAGTGGTGGGGATCCTCCTGAGTCAGCGGGTTCCTCCCGAAAAACACTGTCCAGGACCCCGGTCCACTAACTGGTGAAGAGTTTAAATCCCCTAGGCTGCTTCTTACCACTTCTCCATCATCGAAACTCCCAGAGTCCTCAAATGGCCAGGCTCCCATCGGTGCCGTCCTTTCTCTGGGCTCATCGGGCAGCCTGGAGTCTCCAGTCAGGAACTCTGTAAGCCGTAGTCCTGTAGTCGGGGTTTGTAGCAACTCCCTGCAAGGCACTTGCAACCTGCATCCTTCTCCACTTCTGAGGCGTCCGTTTGTAAAATAAAGGGCTTTGAGCAGTCTGGGTGGAACAGCACAGGTTCCTGGGTGAGTCGCTCTTTCAAGGTCTGGCAGGCCCTTTCACAATCCTCCAACCACTGGATGTTCCGTGGCCGGGAGTTTTTTGTGAGGTCAGAGAGGGGGGCAGTTATCATTGCAAAGTCTGGCATGAACCACCTGAAGTATCTGGCCAAGCCCTAGATATAGGTGTCGCTTCAGAGTCTGGAATGTCCACCAGGCTGGCCTGGACTAGTATCTAGTTGCAGCCGAAGTCAATGAGAGCAGTCACTGGGGTACCGTCTTCCACCCAGGCAGAAGGAGTTTGGTCAGGTCCTTTTTCCAAGCTTGGTGGTCCACTGTCCACTCTTGGTCATAGGCACACTCCATGAATGGACAATCTCACCAAAAGTGCCCCTCTTGCCCATACTCATAGCAGCAACCTTTGGGCACTTCAGCCCAAAGGTCATGTCCTAGAGACCCTGATGCACCCGAGGGAGTTCCGTCACCTCGCATGGTTAAGCATGCCACCTGACTCCTAACAGCCTTCTGTGGGGATCCTGCTACACTGAGTTTACTCTGAGGTCTTCCCATCTTCAGCCTCAGTTGTTGGCGCTCTGGGTTCTAGCTCCGTCCAGTTGCTCCTTTTGTTGTGGGCAGGGCCAGATTACCTTTTTCTGGGCCCAGCTACAAACATATTTGTGGGCCCCTATGGGGGCAATGGGACATGGCATAGGGAGGTTGGTCCTTGGAGTGAGTGGCCAACCAGGGTCAATGGGGCATGGCACAGCAAGGGTAGCCCCATCCAGTGTGAGGGCTCTGTTTACAAACTGGCAGTTACCAGATACACACTGGCTCACCAAGCTCTATGCTGCCAGCATGCCCCTTCCCTGTGGGGGTGGGTCCATGCCGCACCACACAGCCTCTCCTAGCATCCCCTGGACCCACTATGCCCAGCACACACCAGCACAAATGTACAGTGCCCCAACACCACCTCTGCCCTGTGCTCCCTGACCTCATCCCCACCACCACAACTACACAGTGCACCCCCAACAGACCCCGACTCCCTAGCACCCTAAAATACACAGACCTCCCCCCACCTCCCAGCACCTCCCATGCCCTCACATCCCAGTATTCCCCCCCACAGACCCACTCCCTCATACCCTGCCCCCAAACCCTGCAGAGCCAGTGCAGAGCACGGATCCTTCCCTCCCAGCACAGTGGTAGGGGGCAGGACCTCTGAAACTTGGGAGCAAAGAGCAGACCCATCCCCTGGGACCGCACCCAGCCCTACCTGCCTGGCACTGATGGTGCTTGTGGTGGAGGAGGCAGTTCCTTGCATGGCTGGGGGGAAGAGAGGCAGCCTCCAACTTCCCAAGCCTGTCATTTCCAGATAGCAGCAGGGAGAGGCAGGTCCCACCCCCAGGGAGCCTGAAGTGGATGGTCACCAGCTTGGCCAGAGGGGCAGCAGCTGACTACTGGCTATACCACTGCCTTGCCCCTGCAGGGACAGGCCTTGCCAGTCCTGATGGTTACAACAGCATCACCACGTACTGGACCAGGAGTTCCTGCTGGGTCTGATGCTGGGTTGCCAACTCTCAGAGCTGCTGCTGTTGTTGCTCCTGATGCTGGGTCATCTGCAGCTGATGTTGATTGGCTAGCTGCTGCATCAGCTGAGCCTGCTGTTGTTGCTGCTGCGCCGCCTGTTGTTGCTGACTTTCCAACGTCCACTTAAGGAGTTTCTCGGTATCCATATCAGGCTGTTGCAGGGATTCCACTGTCTAATTCCCCTCGTCTGGACCTCTCAGCAAGTACCGGTCGATGCCCACATTCTCCACCAAGATGTCGCAGGGTACATATACCCCGTCGCGGGGTGTCGGGTTATGTAGGGTTAAACAGAAGGGCGGATGCAATTCGGCAGCCAGTTAGGTCCTATGCTGATGACCCTTACTGTAACAGGGGGTAGTATTACTTAGTGACTAGAGTCAATAAGTGGCCTTTCCTATCAGGGCCATGTGTCCTAATGGTCAGAGTCAGTGAGCGGCCCTTCTTGTCAGGGCAGCATGGCCCAATGGCCAAATTCAGTAAGCGGCCCTTCCTGTCAAGGCAGCGTGACCCAATGGCTATAGTCAGTAAACGGCCTTCTTGTTAGGGCAGTGTTGCCCAATGGCCGGAGTCAGTGAAGTAGTCCACCTCTGTCAGATTGCGTGGCTGGTTGGCCCTTTGCGGGAGGGTGTGCCACTCGGGTGTGTGATGCCCCAGGTAAGGGGGCTCGGGCTCTCCTTAATCCTCCAAGCCCCAGTCCAAGTCCCTGATGGTGGTGGGGGTGCTCACCACCGAGTCAGCAGGGATCCTCCTGAAACACGCTGACTGGCGAAGAGTTCAAGTCCCCTGGGCTGCTTCTTACCCTTTCTCTCTCGTTGCAACTCCCTGAGTCTCTAGGGTCCTCAAATGACCAGGCTTCCACTGGTGCCAGTCATTCTCTGGGCTAATCGGGCAGCCTGGAGTCTCCAGTCAAGAACTCTGTGAGCCGTAGTCGGAGTTTGTAGCAATTCACTGCAGGGCTCTTACAGTCTGCATCCTTGCACATCGGCAGCCTCCTGAGCTGGGCTGCTACATCTTATATGATTCCTCCAGGCTGAGCATGACCAGCAGGGTCAGAGGCATAGGGCTTCCTCAGCCTGCCTTTCGGGGCTGGTGTGAGGTAAGTACACCCCATCACAATAAGCAATCACATTTATTCTTAAGGTAAAATCAATACAGAAAAAACATAGTAATGGCCATCCTGGGGAAGAACAATGGTCCATTTAGCCCAGTATCCTGTCTTTCAGCAGTGGCCAGTGCCAGATATCTCTAATGGGATGAACAGAATAGGGCAATTTTCAATAGATCTGCCCCCTGTTGTCCAGTTCTAGCTTCTACTAGTCAGTTATTTAGGAGTTGCTGCCCATTCTGGCTAATATCCATTGATGGACCTATCCTCCATGAACTTATCTAATTCTTTTTTGAACCCAGTTATACTCTTGGCCTTCACAACATTCCTCTGGTAGTAAGTTCCACAGGTTGACTGTGCATTTTGTGAAGAAGTAGCTTGTTATGTTTATTTTAAACATGCTGCCTATTAATTTCATTAGGTTCCCTGGTTCTTATGCTATTTATAGGGGTATATAATAATTCTCTATTTATTTTCACCACACCATTCATAATTTTATAGACTTCTATAATATCCCCCCTTGGTTGACTCTTTTCTGAGAAGAAAAGTCCCAGTTTTTTTGACCTGTCCTCATATGGAAGATGTTTCATACCCCTAATTATTTTTGTTGTCCTCTATATTTTTTTTTTCAATTCTAATATACCTTTTTTGAGATGGGGCAACCAGAACAGCATGTAGTTTTGAAGGTATGGGGCCTACTGTGGAGTTATACAGTGGCAAGAGATATATTTTCTATCTTATTATCTACCCCTTTCTTAATGGTTCCTAACATTGTTGGCTTTTTTGACTTCCACTGCACGCACATTGGGCAGATGTTTTCAGAGGTCTATCCACGATGACTCCAAGATCTTTCTTGAGTGATAACAGCTAATTTAGACCCCATCATTTTGTATGTGTTACTGGGATTATATTTTCCAACATGCATTACTTTGCATTTATTAACAGTGAATTTCATCTGCCATTTTGTTGCCCACTCACCCTTTAAGCCCAGAGAGGGCCAGATGACCATGTTTTGGGGATGTGGAAATAAAAAAGGCTTAAGAAGTGGTTGAAACTGGAATGCGAAGAAAGAAGGTGGTCCCACAGCATTAATGGCTATGGGGAAAACCCTATCTTTTTAAGGACTTGGGACCAAGAGACCTTTAGTGTAGAGTTGGCAGGACTCCCGTCTCTAAGTCAACTGGGATGAGGAAAATTTATATGCTTCCTTCTCCTCCTTAACCGGGGATGTTAGCAGAAGGAGGAAGCCTACAGGGAAAATGGAATGAGTAAACAATAGGGACCAACTGGAGAGAAGTGGTCAGTTAGCAGGAATTGCAACCCAGTTCTGGGAAGAGGCCTGTGGATTCCTGATCTCAAGAAGGAAAGACTCCCTATATTTTACCCAGCCCTGGGAGGTGGGCTATAGACTCCTTATCGAGAAGGAGTGGAGGAAGAGAGACTGCTTTACTCCAGCCAACCTCTTGGACAAGTGCTATAGATTACTGATCCAAGGAGGGAAATTGCGTCTATCTTAACCCTGCTATGAGAGGGGACCTTGGACTCCTGATGCAAGGGGAAAGAGGCAGATCAAATTCTGATTCAGCCTCAAGTGGAAGGCTGTGGACTCCTGACCTTAAAAGAGGGAATTATTGGAATTGGCACCCACCCCACCCCCACCCCCTGGAAGGAAGGCTTTAGACTCCTGGTTCCCAGAGAATGAGACTGAGAGTTACAACCCAGCAAGGAAGCCTACCCAAACCTTCATACCAGCCCTGGAGGGCATTGGACCAAAACAAAGAAGAAGAGGGAAATTCAGGCAGGGTGCCTGCTGAACTACCTCAGGACATGAGAAGATGTAGTGGAGGTGATAACCCTACAATACTCACCCTAATGGCCTGATGTTCAGAGGTGCTGAGCATCTACAGCTCCTGTTGACTTTAGTGGCAGTTAACAATGTTCAGATGCTATGAAAATAAGGCCACTGATGACTTGTGCAAGGTCACGGAGCAAATCAGTGTCAGAGGCAAGAACAAGAAACCAGTTCTTCAGCGATTACCAGTGAGACTGAATGCATCCCTGCATTCACACTGTACACACTGTTTTAAGAATCTTTGTACAAAATATGCCTTGTCAAGTATCATTTGAAAACTAATAACTTGCTGGTTAATAATATGATGAAATGTGTGCAGCATATTCTATGTAAAGGTATAAACATAAACTGAAATTAGATCCAAAATGTGTTTACCAGACAAGTCTGGGTAAACCAGTTTCTTAAAGAAAAATGACAAGCTGAGGTCTCTAGCCAGGTGTCATCAAAGTTGATGGGCAATCACCTGTCAAGTGGCCACTCTTTGGCAAGGAACTGGGACAGGAACAAAGTGATCTGCATTTTAGCAAACAACAGCATTGAACTTCTTTCATCGCAAAGCTTTGTCTTTGTCTTCAGAGTGGGCATGACCTTTATCTAGGGGTAAACCTTTGGAAAATGCATTTCAGAGGGTGACTGAATTAAAAAAGTGAGGGGCAAAAACACCCAAGGTATCTGTCCCTATCCCTCTCTATCTTTCACATAAGAACACAAAGCCTGTGGACTTCGGGAGCAGAATTTGGTCAGCAATGTTGCTGGAAATATGTGGTGAGGGACTACACCTTGAACCAAGTTTAGTTTGTTGAGTTTTAGTAGTAGAAAGCATTGTATTTTAATTTCTCTTGTAACCATTTCTGACTTCATTGCTCTATACTTGGACTCACTTAAAATCTATCTCTTTGTAGTTAGATACACTTGTTTTAGTCTCTAATCAAAATTAATCCAGTGCTGTGAATTGTTGGAGTAACTCCATTTAGGGTAGTAAACTGTTGGATATTGTTCCCTTAGATGGGCAATGAACCTAAAATACCCAAACTGTTCAGGGGAAGGCTGGGCAGTGCAAAACACATATTTTGTGTGTGGGTGGGGGGAAATCTGAGACTGGGACTGTGTTGGGGTCATCTTGCATGTAGTAACCAAGGCTTCTGAAAGCCAGAGTGTGGCTCGCGTGTTGTGGACTAGCTAAGGGGGTCAGAGTTGCTGGACTAGGGCTGTGACATGCATGCTGGCAGGATGATTGTGAGTGAGCCAAGTTGGAGGCTACAACAGCAAAGCCATGTGAGGCACACAAGGTTGCAGGGCAAGAATGACACAATCCCTCAGTGGTTTGGATTGCACCCCAGAATGTCATAACAAATCTCTTGCTATAACCACTAGACAACTGCTCCCTGAATCAATACGACACAATGAAAATTGAGTATTACAGCAGAAAGTCAGTGAACCCCAGTGGAAAAAAATCAGTACAACACAGTGAATGTGTGCGCTAAATGTAAAATGAAGAGCAGAAGTAAATTTCCATATTAAAGTATGGAGTTGAACAAAAGTATCAAAGTGCTGCTGATATATTTCAGTGTGGGCACATTTACTTTAATTAGTAGGTGTCTATTTGCTACTCTAACAGAAAAGAAACCTCAACAAAATAGAAAGAGCCACATGACTCCCTTGGCAAATGCAAAGGAGAATTACATTCCCATTAAAAAGAATAGAAAGATCAGCACAAAGAAAGGGAAGGAGAGACAAGAAGCATAAGAAATGCTCAACAAAGTCTGGAGAAAAGCTACAAGGTGGATGTTGCACACACAAAATCATTTGAAAATGAAGGGACCTCTTGTGGGTTATTCACTCCAAGAGCATTTCAAATGTCAAGTGTTAGGTAAGTTCAAGTCAGGTGGTGCTTCCTTTGTTAAATAATACTTGCCCCTATTTTTGTGTTTAGTAGCTGGATTTGTTTTTAAGGGAAAAGAATTCTTTGAAATGATTGGAAGGGAAAACACTTTGCTTGCTGTATGAGGGAGGGATTAGATTGGATCAAGTGATTAGGAGTCTGAAGTCTTGGTTTATTATCCTTGCTCTCACTAACTTGGTATGTGACTTAGAGTACTTTTACCTAAGATGGAGATCTAAAATTAGACAAGTAAATCCATATTTATGTACTTAAATAAATGTTCTGAATTTCAAAGGCACATAGCTCCCGTAGACTTCATCTCAGTATGAATGTAGTTCCCTAACCTTAGGCATCCAAGTTTGAAAATTTTGGCCTTACTATCTCTGTGTGTCAGTTGCTAGTACTTACTAATTGTTTGTGGTGTGATTTGATATCCTTGGAAGAAGGCAGCAGCATAAGTTCAAAGCAACATTAAACGAACTTAAAGACACCTTCTAGGGCCAGATCCTGGCCCCCAGCTGTGATCTTTCCCCACAGTGCTATACTGGCTATACACTACCTACCTATAAAGGGGAATCCTCAGCTTCTCCTTTAGGGCAGCTTTCTGGCTGCTTTACCTACTGAGGAAACACAAAATAATTGGGGCCAAGGATCTGCTCCTTTATTCTCTTTATGGCTCAAATATATTTTTGAGGATCAGAGAATCAGAGGCTCAGTAACCAAGGGAAACTGAAAATGTCCCCACAAAGCATTAATGGGGACTGCAACTGTAGGTGGTCCCTGTGTCAGAAAAGTTCTTATCAGAGCTGGGTGGGAACTAGATTTTCTATTTCATGGGAAATTCCATTATTTCAAACTTTTTTCCATTACAAAACTAACAACCAAAATCAAGTAATTTTTGAAATTACACATGAAACAAAATTCCATAAACATATATCAATTTCATTTTGATAAAAATCAAAACAGTTTGTTCTAATTTTGACATGTAAAAATTAATATAAAAACAATTGATTTTTTTTTCAAAAATCACTTGAAAACAAAAATGCCAAAATGGGACACTATGAAATTACAGAAATATTTTATTCATGTATGTTTCAAAATGAGATTTGGGCAAAATCAGCACAGTTTTCTAAATGTTTTGATTTAGATGAAAAGGTCATTTTTCCTTTAAAAAAAAATCCAACTATCTCGGATCTGAGCTGTAGAAAGGGTATGGCCTATTTATTTTCACTAATCAATCTTGGATATTTGTATGACTCCCATTATCATGTGGGGTGAAAACCTCACAATCTTTGATTATTTATCCTCACAAAACGCCTGTGAGGTAGGAAAGTGCTATTATCCCCATTTTACAGATGGGAAACTGAGGCACAGAGCAACAAAGTGACTTGGCTAAGGTCATACAAAAGTTAGAGCTGGTCTCCCAAGACCTAGGCTAGTGCCCTGACCCTCCTTCCTCACTTCACTTCTCCCACCCATATACATGGATTGCAGTCAGAATTTCTATTAACACTAACTGTATTGCGAAGTAATTTTATCCCATCTCACTACAGCACATTTATGAAAGTGCATCATGCCCCTGACCTAACAAATCCACAAGTTACATTCAGGGTAATTCTTCTTCTTTTGCTGTCCAGCCTAAATCTAGTTGGTAACATTCCCTTTGCTGTAGGGGGCAGTGTGCATCTTCCCCACTGCTATATAAGCAATATATTTTATTGTGACTATCACAGCCAGGGGCGGCTCTAGCTATTTCGCCACCTCAAGCACGGCGGCATGCCGTGGGAGGTGCTCTGCCGGTCACCAGTCCCACAGCTCTGGTGGTCCTCCTGCAGAGGTCCCTGCGGAGGGTCCACTGGTCCCGCGACTCCAGTGGACCTCCCGCAGGCGTGCCTGCGGATGCTCCACTGGAGCCGCGGGACCAGCGGACCCTCCGCAGGGATGCCTGTGGAAGGTCCACCAGAGCCACCTGCCGCCCTCCCGGCGACCGGCAGAGTGCCCCCCGTGGCATGCCGCCCCAAGCACGTGCTTGGCGTGCTGGGGCCTGGAGCCGCCCCTGATCACAGCATCTTTCTGTTACGAGGCCAAAAAACTCTGACTATGCAAACAACAATCTGGCAAGATTGTGCAAGTGAAAGAAATATCCCCATGTCAGCAACCCATTGTATTGTAGAATGAAAGCAAAATATAGCACTGACAAGGCACAAAAGTCTATTACCTAGTCTCCTAAAGTTACATATTAAGAGAGATTTATATTCTCCTCTGATGTTGGTAGAAATGACTCTGACAATGCTGCTCCCTATTTGTTCAGGTGATTTTGATGAATGTAACTAATTGTTTTATTGCTGTTATCTGTTGCAGGTTGGCTAATAAGTCTTCATAAAATACCTTGGGGAGGCCATTACCCTTCTAGTCTTTGAAAGGACACTATAAAATTGAACTATTAGACTATTCCTTTGAGGTTCCACATTGAAGACTGATAACTGGAAAGTCAAGAGTCTAGGCCAAATATAATATTTTATTAGCTAAAAGTAGTAATGGAGCTTCTACTAGGAATGGCACAGACCCTCAAGGGGGAAGAAAGAGGCACTGTTGGGGAACTTTTATTTTTCTCATTGAATGAAAGAACAAGCTCCCTGGAATGAGGAGAGAAAAAAAATCTTGCTAGCATCAACCAATATTTCTGGACAAATTTGCTAACCCCAGAACCCTGGGGTAGCCAGCCACGTGCTCTGGGGAAGGAAGCTTCACTTAATTATATTTGTAGTGTCCAGCACAATGGAGCCCCCAATCCTGATTGGGGCCTTTGGAAGCTACCGTGATGTAAATGTACATGGAAGATCTACAAGGGAGAGAGTGGTCTAATGTTTAATATTGTAACCCAGTCCCCCTTGCAATGGGTGGCCTCTGGGCACTTGGCAGAAGTACCCTTCGTTAGAGTATGGCAGTGGACCTCACTTCACAGCAAAATCTCGGGATGGATCAGGACAAGTGCAGATGTGCACTAAGAAGATTTCCATTTGATCCACCTCAGTGGAAGGAAGGACGTTCACTTCAGTATGGGCTGTTGATGAAAGAAAGGAAAGAATAAGGAGAATCTCCCTTCAGAAAATTGGCTGCCCCTGCTCCTTAAGAGATTTATAATATTGCTTTGCACATCTATAGATCTCACTCCTCTGAGAAGGCAACTCAGGATGACATGCTGAGGTTATCAAATTCATTTAAATAAGAAGGGGAAATGTCAGGTAGCTCAATCATACTTCCATTATCTAAAAAGGAAAATGAAACCAGGATTGAGACATTTTCTGTCATTCCTAGTTACTCTTTTGTGTGATGGACCCTGGGGCACCTGCTTTGGAGGTTCAGTATTTAGGAAAAGGAACAGACAACTTTTGTAAAGCTGTAGCTGTAGTTGTTCAAAGCTTCAAATCATTACACCAAGTTCTACCTGAGACCCCCTCAATGGTCTCTGCAATAAATATGAATTTGGGACAAATTTGTACATGTAGTAGAGTTTTTTCAGTTTTTTCAAATCTGAATTTGCTCTTTATATCTCATTACTTTCAGGAGATATAAGTGAAAAGAAATGCAGTGGAATAACATGCTCTGAATTAATTGTCTTCTTTCTGGCAGTCTTAGGAGATAGACTAAGGAGACAGAGGTTGTCTGTCAGGGTTAGGTCACATTGTCAGGGAGTCATGCATGTGTGAAGCTTGACCTACTGCTATCCAAGCTGTAACACTCGCTAGGTAAATAAAGAACATGAAACCTAATTTGGAGCTATCACTTTTCAACAGCACTAAAATTTACTTTAAACAAACAAACAAACAAATGTGCCCATTAACAAAGGTTATTTAACTTTGTCAGACATTTGACAAATGGCCAATAACTCATATTACTTTTTTTATGTGATATTTAATGGCAAAAAGCATTAATTAAGCTAATGATCTTATAAGATCTTTGGCAGTGTTGAATTAAATTCTAGTATTAGGTCTGCAGAAAATTTGTTCAAGGGCAGTGCCTGCTGCTTTCTGCTGATCCTCAGACATGAAGTCAGTCATTTTCAAAAAGTGGTCACAAATTTTGGGTGCTTCAGTTTTTGCATGCCTAAGGCCTGGTCTACACTACAGGGTTAGGTCGAATTTAGCCACGTTAGGTCGATTTTAAAACGAATGTATCCACACAACCAATCCCGTTCTGTCAACTTAAAGGGCTCTTAAAATTGACTTCTGTACTCCTCCTTGGTGAGGGGAGTAGCACTAAAATTGACCTTGCTGGGTAGAATTCGGGGTAGTGTGGACGCAAATCGATGGTACTGGCCTCTGGGAGCTATCCCAGAGTGCTCCAATGTGACTGCTCTGGACAGCACTTTGAACTCCGATGCACTAGCCAGGTACACAGGAAAAGCTCCGGGAACTTTTGAATTTAATTTCCTGTTTGGTCAGCATGGCGAACTCAGCAGCACAGGTGACCATGCAGTCCCCCCAGAATCGTAGAACGTAGAATGTTTTTACGATCCCCCTATCATCTCCATCCCTGAGGTTATCGCAGATTAGGAGAAAAAAACGCCCTTGCGATGACATGTTTTCCAAGCTCAAGCAGTCTTCCTGCACTGATAGGGCACAGCTTAATGCATGGTCGGCATTCAGTGGCAGAGACCAGGAGAGAATTAAGTGAGCATGAAGAGCGGAGGCAGGATGCGATGCTGAGGCTAATAGGGGAGCAAACGGACAAGATGAAGTGTCTGTTGGAGCTGTAGGAAAGCCAGCAAGAGCACAGACTCCAATGTATCCACTGTATAACCACCTACCCTCCTCCCCTTGTTCCATAGCCTCCTCACCCAAACGTCCAAGAACGTGGGTAGGAGGCTCCAGGCACCAGCCACTCCACTCCAGAGGATGGCCCAAGGAACAGAAGGCTGTCATTCAAACAGTTTGATTTTTAGTGTGGCTACAATAAGCAATGTGGCCATATCCTTCCCTCCTTCCCCACCTCACCTGGGCTACCTTGTCTATTATCTCATTTTAAAAAAAATTAATAAAGAAAGAATGCATGGTTTCAAAACAATAGTTACTTTATTTCAAGGGAGGGAGGGTGGTTGGCTTACAGGGAATTAAAATCAACAAAGAAGGCAGGTTTGCATCAAGGAAAAACACACACAACTGTCACACTGTAATCTGGCCAGTCATGAAACTGGTTTTCAAAGCCTCTCTGATGCACAACGCACCTTGCTGTGGTTTTTAATTGCCCTGGTGTCTGGCTGTGCGTAATCAGCAGCCAGGCAATTTGCCTCAACCTCCCACCCCGCCATAAATGTCTCCCCCTTACTCTCACAGATATTATGGAGCACACAGCAAGCAGCAATAATAGTGGGAATGTTGGTTGCGCTGAGGTCTGACCTAGTCAGAAAACAGCACCAGCGACCTTTTAAAGTTTGTGACAGTGAGCTGAGTGGGCTCCATGCTTGCCATGGTATGGTGTCTGCATGGGTAACCCAGGAAAAAAGGCGCAAAATGATGGAAAGCCGTTGCTTTCAAAAAGGGAGGGGCGACTGACAACATGTACTCAAAACTACCCGCGACAATGTTTTTGCCCCATTAGGCATTGGGGGCTTAACCCAGAATTCCAATGGGCGGTGGAGACTTCAGCAACTGTGGGATAGCTACCCACTGTGCATCACTCCGTAAGTCGATGCTAGCCACAGTAGTGAGGACGCATTCCGTCGACTTAATGCACTTAGTGGGGACATACACATTCGACTGTATACAATCGATTTCTAAAAATCAACTTCTGAGTATCTACAACTCCTAAAAGCATCAACTGGAGTTGTGGTGTTCAACTCTTCTATATACCAGACTCAGGCTCAGACTTTAAACAGTGCAAACACTTAGTCCTGGTCTATACTAAACCGTAGGTCAATGTAAGCTGACTTACGTCGACCAAGTTGTGGAAATGTCTTCACTTAAATTTGGCTGACATAAGTGCCTCTTTATGCCGACTTAATAACACCACCTCCCTGAGTGGCGCAGAGCCATCACGGTTGATGTAATTAGGTCAGTGCAATGCCAGTGTAGAGATTGTGTTGCTTACACTGACTTTTATTGGCTTTCAGGAGCCCTCCCACAATAACCCACACTGACAATACAGTCAACACAAGTGTCCCTGGTGAGGACACGCACCGCTGACACAAGGGGCCAAGTGTGCACACACACAAGTGATTTAATAATAGTGGTGGCTGTATGCCAACGTAAATTCAGCTGATATAATTTTGTTGAGTTGACATGGCCTGATTCTCTAAAATCAGCAGGATTTGACTTTGTCACTACTCACCTGTTTAAGGTTCTGCATGTGCATAGGTGGCTGCAGGATTACAGTCTTATTTTGCTGATGGAGATCAAGGGGAATAGTTATCTAAACTCCGAAAAAACCCAGTGTTCACATAAGAGTGATATTTGTTTAGGTTCTGGTTGCAAACAGTGACTTGCTGTATAAAACAGTTGCTTCCAGCTAAGGAAAATGTACATAACTCAGCCTGCTTATTTAATGAACCTAGTAGAGTGGCTTTATGTGAACCACAAACATCCCATAGTACTTCCATAACACCTTCTCTGAGTATCTCACAACAATTTATAAAGCCTCACATGATCCCCTGGGAGGTGGGGAATGTCCAACTCCTCATTTTACATATGGAGAAACTAGGGAACATTATTCTTATACCCTACACCAGGAAGATTTTCCTGCTATTCAGCCTCAACTCCTACCTTTCATCCCATAGTCGGACATACATTTTTGGAAGTGTCACTCAAATGATGGAATATATATGTACAAAGTCCATTTCTGAGGACAAGTTAAGTGCAAATGGGTTTTGTGCATGTCAATTTTATTATTTCAATGCACAAATGATAGGGCAGAAAACCTGTGTATGCAAGTGATCTGAACACATGAAGGTGTCTGCATACAAATGGAGATTATTTGGAAAATGTCCATCAGCTGAATCCAGCTCCAGCTTGTTGCCCACCAATGTTCTTGATGCTTATGGAAGTTGAGAGGAGTAAAAGAGCTTCTCTTGCAGTGCAGTAACCTAAACCAGAAAGGTGGCTTCAAGCTCATCTTTCCACTGCTCTGATCCTGCTGCTGCTCTGTGCTGGTCAGTCACCCTGTACTTTGTTAGTGTGGTCTGAGGGTGGCCATGGTCACAGATTACTGAAAGTGCAGTTAAGGTTTGGTGTACACCAGGAACATCTATCCCATGCCCTCATTCTCCTGCCACATCCTCTTAGCCCTACTATGCCGGCTGCAGGGTGTGGAGTAGCTTTTAAGGCCCTGTGACCTCTACACAACCAGAAGTTCACCTTTACACTTGGATGGTTCTCTACAGGCTAGTTAAGATGGCTTCACAGATAGCCTATGCCAATGATGTGGCCCAAAGTGGCTGAATCGTGCTGGAGGATCTGGACCTATGTCAACAATAAGGTGACAACAACGAATTCCAGTATACGGTAGCCCAATGTAATATAATTCAGGTCATACTTACAGTATTTTTCTTTCATTAAAAGGAGCATCTTGCTGAAGTTACTTTGCTACCGTCTGTGTTTCGTCAGAATTAGGGTATGGCTACACTTGAAATTTCAAAGCGCACGGCAGCGCTTTGGAGCATGAGTGTGGTCGCAGCGCCAGCGCTGGGAGAGAGCTCTCCCAGCACTGCACGTACTCCACATCCTCTACGGGTTTAGCTTGCAGTGCTGGGAGCCGCACTCCCAGCGCTGAGGCACTGATTACACTGAGGCTTTACAGCGCTGTATCTTGCAGCGCTCAGGGGGGTGTTTTTTTACACCCCTGAGCACGAAAGTTGCAGCGCTGTAAAGTGCCAGTGTAGCCAAGGCCTTAGTCATTGACTTGCTGTGCTTGCAATGCTAATGGGATCTCTGCATACTTTTAAGGGATCAGGTTCATTTTTATATTCCTACGAAACAATTTGAGAATTCAGCCGCCAGAACTAAGGGTCTATACTGTGTTTGATCTGATCTCCTATCAGCACAGGTATGCACCAGGGTATTGACAATTTGCTAGGAGACAGGCCACACTAACAATGTATATATTTATATAAAATTTGTTACAAAAAATGAATGTACACAGCAGTCCCATTTACCCGCACTTACGTCTTCCTTGGTACATAAATAAATATGATCTGAGAACTGTCTACCTGTATCACACTTGTCCTCATGATTCCTGGTGTAAAATGCAGTCGTTGCCCAGCAGTTACAGGAAGAATGTAGCCAGAATTTAGAACTTCCTGGCTCTAATATGGTCATCAGCTCCCTCTTTATCCTCTCATAATGTAAAAAAGCTTCATGAATATCAGGTATCCTTCAATCAGAGCAACAGTATGCCTAGTATAGGGTAGATTTTGAAAGCACCAATGTGGACTGTTAGGCCTAGGTCTATTTATGAAGATCTCAAATTAAACCTTCGGGATCTTCCTTTTCTACATGTATTTTGTAAAATTTATTTTCTAAGGCAGAAGTATTACAAGTCATCATAAGGAGGCCAAGGCCTCGTGACAGACATTGTGGGAAGACTTTGGTATATCACAAATATTATAAATATATAATCTAGACACACAGGAAATAAAGAGAAACTGTAACACATCAGTGCAATTCAATCTAAACTGAGATAGAACAGAAAAGCCTATGTAACAAATGCAGATACTGGCATTGCTATGAAGTGAAAAGACTCCAAGTGCCACCTGCTGGTCAAATGTCTCAACATGCCCATCTGTCATTGGAGCTCCCTAGCAGAAGCATTTTTCATCCCTGGAAAAAATTGATGCTACTCTATTCCAAGCTATAACTTAAATTCTTTTGCCAGGAAGAGCAATGGAGCCATCAAGGGACAAAATGACATTTCCCCCACCCAAGGTTTTGAACAAACTGGCTAACTGCAATCCCAGAGTTTATGTTCCATCATACAACACCAGTCATTAAAGGTTTAGGCAGGTTAATTGGCATAGTAAATCTGCAGCCAGGGAAATCTAAATGCAACAACAAATACTACTCTCTAAAACCACTGTACTTGACTGAGATAAAAACCATTTGGTAATTGTTAGGTTTTTGCCTTTTCACTCTCCCTTGGTGGAATGGGAGAGGGGTATCGTAGGCATTTAGATACGTCTCTTTCTTCTAACCTCTCTTATCCTCATCACTCAGAGCCTGCTGTGGGTGTGTGACCATTTCTAATAGCTTCAGCATATTGCAGACTAACCATTTTATAACTGCCCTATGCATCCCAACAAGTTCTCTGAGGGCCAGAGCAGAGGCAATGAGACAAGACAGGCCCCTTCTCAGCAGAGATCAGCCAGTAGGAGGTTTTACTAAGGTTTGCTCTACACTGAAAGCTTACACCAGCATAGCTACCACATCTCAGGGCTATGAAAAATCCAGATCCCTGAGAGACATATCTATACCAGCCTAACCCCAGTGTAGACAGCACTAGATCAATCAAATAATTCTTCTGTTGACCTTTCAGGAAGGTGGATTAGCTACAGCGATGGGAAAACCCCTCCTGTCACTATAGTGAACCCTTGTCCACACTAAGAAATTAGGTCAATATAACTACGTTGCTCGGGGATATGCAATATGCATCTCTTCCCGCCCCCCACAAGTAATGCAGTTAAGATGACCTAACCTTCAGTGTAGACAACGTTATGTTGATGGGAGAATTCTCCTGTCGACTTAGCTACTGCCTTTCAGGGAGGTGGAGTACCTATGCTGATGGGAAAACCCCTGCCGGTGGCATAGGTAATGTCTTCATTGAAGTGCTACAGCAGCACAGCTTCATTGCTGCAGCTCTGCCACTGTAGCATTTTAAGTGTAGCCGTAGCTTAAGACAAATCCACACAGACATCAGCACTATTGTCTGCCTGGTGGCCCATGTTTTGCTTGAACTGGACACCACCTTCATGACAGAGGCAGAATAGAGTGCAGCCAATCTTCTCTAATCCATAATTTAATAATCCTAACAGCCCTACGTGAAGCAAATAAGCACTGCTCTCCTTGTTACATCAAAATACAGAGATTAGGAACAGGTAGATTCAGACTGACCCATGTTTGCGGGGTGGTGAGGGCGCACTCAGTGCATGAGGAACCAAATATCATGTCATGATGTTACTGCTGCTGTGACTTCTGCACTGCAGTGACCTGACATTAACGTGATGCCAATACCATGCTCCCTGCTGCCCAAGCAAGTGGGATTTTGTGTTTATTCTCAGTGGGTGCAAAGCTGGTCAACAGTTGTACTTCAGGTCCAAGCTCAATAGTTGAGCTCCGTCATTATGTGAAGAGAAACTTGGTCTATGCTGTATTATTAATTATTATTCTGGGTTTTATTTTATTTTAATTTTTTTCTTGCTGGAATTTGAAGATTTAACCATGCCAAGTGCAGCCAGGGCCGCCCCGGGGCGGGGGGCAAGTGGGGCAATTTGCCTCAGGCCCTGGGCCCCACAGGGGCCCCCATGAGAATATAGTATTCTATAGTATTGCAACTTTTTTTTAATGGAAGGGGCCCCTGAAATTGCTTTGCTCAAGGCCTACTGAATCCTCTGGGTGGCCCTGAGTGCAGCTCTATTGCCCAGGGCTTGCAGCTCCTTTGCAGAGTATGGGGCCAGCACAGATAACACTGACTCACAATGGCCGAATGAGCAAAGCACAATAACCATTATTCAGCCAGGCAATGCAGCCACATTCTTCGCTCAATTAACGGTTTCCTCCTGTTGGGGCCTTTGTTCAACTGCTGACAACTTCTCGGCTTTCTCATAAATTTCTCAATTCTATAGCGTGGTCTGAAATCACATTTCTGGGATGAGGAGGCTCTTCCTTGCATAACGCTTTGAGCTTTGGAGCCTCTATCACCTCATTTAGTGTTGACAACACCACACTTCACTCTCATTCACTGCACTTTATAAAAGCTTCCCTTCTTCTCCCCAGCTCAGTATAACAAGTTCCTATCCTGACAATAACACATTAAGATTTTCAACTAATGCCTTAAATTTGCATTGCTCTTGAGTTCACTAAGACAATTGCTGAATAGTAGTTACATATGAAATGATGATTAAACACTTTGTAATGGTCCTGCTGACATCCTTTTTTCATTCCCGAGTACAGCCTTTTCGAGTGTCAGGCCCAAGCCTCCTTACTCTTTGGGATGCGGCCCAAAACATAGCCATTCCTGGACGGAGTCTTTGGATTGCACTCCCCTGGTAACCAGCTACGATACCTACCAGTTCTAATGGACTTAGCACTTGTCAGACTTTTCCTTTTGGAGCCTAGGGACAGGGTTAATATGCAGTGACAGACAAGCAGCTTCTCCAAATCAAAGTAAGATTTATTTGCCTATAAAATACGCAGTGCTTAGAGAAGTGGATTTAAAATAACAGAGGCTTATTGTCTTACCTACACTCAGTATTCATTTTGAGCCCTTAGGTGGACATGACTTAGCCTTGGCATCCCCCATTCTCCTGAGGACCGAGTTGTACTTGCTTGCTGCAGCCCCTGGATCTCAATCAGTCTGGATCAGTCCTCACCATGCTTTCTCTGCATCAGGTTCCAACTGAGCTGACCATTTCCCTCCTCCTTTTTGAACAGGGACATCTTTTAACAACTCGATGTCTTCTGAATCTCTTTTCTCAACCTTGGCAAACAAACCTGATACTGTGGTCGCATCTGAGGAGTCCCTGTTCATGGTTGTAAACCTGGCTATTGTTTTTGAGAAGAGGTCATTGTTCTACCTTTCCTGCCTGGTTTCTTCTAAGGATCCCTTTTGCTCTAGCTGTGCCTTAAAGCAGTGTAATATCACACAGACACACTGAAGGGTATATGATATTTATAAAAAAAAAAATCCAAATATTTCCCAGGTTTCCACACAGTAACACAACTATTTTGTCTCTGTATAGCCAAGAAACAGTTAATCTTCAATATTTTGCCTCAATGAGATGATTTAATTGGGCCAAAATCTTCAGTCATTCATCAAACAAACTCATTGATCTTAAAGAAAGTTTTTCTCGAGTAGGAAATGCAAGACTTGGTTGAGTGGTCAAAAAATTCAAAAATCGGAGCCTAAAGTTAGGCTCCTGAATCCCTTTTTATGCATTTAAATTTGGGATTTAGGAGTTAAATCTCATGGCTGTATTTGTAATTAACCATTGGAACATTTTACCAAGGATTGTGGTGGATTCTTCATCACTGACAATTTTTAAATCAAGATTGGACATTTTTCTAAAATATATGCTCTGGGAATTATTTTGGAGGTCTATGGCCTGTATTACACAAGAGGTTGGACTAAATGATCATAATGGTCCTTTCTGGCCTTAGACTTCATACATTTTCATTCCCTTCCTTAATGAGTGACCTAATTTTCAAAAGCAGTGAGCTCCCAGCAGTTTCCACTGAAATCAGCGAGAGTGTTGACCGCTTTTGGAAATGAGGCCAGTTATTTAGGAGCCTAAATATGGTTTTAGGAGCTTACCTTTACACCCCTATTTTTCAAAATCTTGGCCTAAGTGGTTTCTGCAAGGTCACATGAGGGTCTCAGGGCTGCTCAGGTTTGGCCCCACGGCCCCACCATCAAGACCCTTGTGCACCAGGTCTCAATGGTCCCACTATCCCCTCCTCCCCATTATGACAGAGGTGTTTTTGGGCCAAACCTAAACAGTGCTGGTACCCCCATGTGCAGGTCACAGTATCACTCATTCAGTTTAAGAGGTCCGTGGGTCCAAACTTGAGTGTACAATGGAGTTGCCAGTGCTGCTACTCCTTGCCAGTGCCGTTAGACCATCTTCTGCAACAGGAATCCTCCCCAGAGGCCTACCCAGTGTTACACTGCTGCCAGCACCTCATGTCCCCTCTGCTCTGCCTGCAGGACTCACTCAGCAACAGCCTCAGGACCTGCAACAAGTACAGTGATTTGTGACAAGTGCCTGCACAGAGAAGTCATCCAGGAGATGGGCAGAGGTGAGTCCTGGGGACGAGGGTGCTGACACGAGGGAGTTTTGCCTCTTGTAAGATAAAATAATGCATGTGTAGATGTTACACTACAATGAAGTGTCAGTGGTTCAGTTGTGCATACCATGTGAAAGATTTCAGGGGTACTCTGGTTGCACTTTGAATTAACAAGCCTTGATTTGTATGACTAGTAGCTTAGGGGTGAAATTTATAAGGGCCCTTCTTCCCCATCAGCACTTACTAGCCAGGAAGGTCCAAGGTTCTGTAAATGTTTACATTCTGTGGTGACATTGTATTGGGCTATATCCTGCAGATAATAGTAAAATCTATAAAGCCTGATCCAAAATCCAGTGAAATCAATGGGATTCTTTCCATTGACTTTAATGGGCTTTGGATGAAGCTTTGTATGTACATAGCCTCTTTCATCCCAAAGGATGCCAAACTGCCTTACAGACTGCAATCCCTTCATTCACTACTGAAGTTTAGCCTCCTCTGATGTGGAATGTGCCAGCTATCTAACAGTACGCAACAATCCTACACAACAATTTTGCAAAAAGTGAATACTTTATTCCATTAAAACCCACAGGTATTTAGATTAGATAGATGGATTGTAACTACCGAAACTGGATTCTGACTTGAAGCCTGAGGGTAGCACCTCTGACTCTTACGCTTCTCAAAAACACCATGGGATCTTTAGTGCCCACAAATGATTAGGACTTTAGTATTATGTTTTAAAAAAGAAAAGAGCATCTCTAGGAGCCAGTATCAGCACTGTACTAGGGCATTAGTTCAGTACAAAGACAGAAGGCTTGTCTATGTTAACTCATTTTGATGCTGTGATCCCCAGCATGCATGTATTCTCACATACAAACCTAGCACTTCTTCCAGCTCCCTGGCATCGAGGCTCTCTTTTTGTTCTGTCTTTGTACAGCATCTAGCTAAATTGGGTCCTAATCCAAGATTGGAGTTCCTAGGTGCTACTGAAATCCAGATAAGTAAGTAATATTAATATTCAGGATTTCACCATCATGATTGCACTTGCTCAGAGGAAAACTTAGCACCATTGCTAAGTCCTGGTCCTTATGCACCATTGTAGGACCATCAACTACAAGTACTGAACCTGCAATGGTGCCAATGGTGCTCCCTGTGTTATCCCTCCATGCTGCCTCTCCATGTTTAGTGGCAGGCAATAGAGACCTTTCTTTTGTTCTTTCTTGATGGTTTACCTTAATCTAAGATAAGTCACTTTTGTGTGTGGAAATATATTATTATCAATTATCTTTTAAAATCTTGGACTTTTAAAAATGCTTTCATCAGTACTGGATGTGCTATGAGGAAGCAAAACTTCATTTGTTTTCTGTTCAAATCCAGGCTTTATTAAACCATGCATTTTCCACAGTCAAAGAAGCCATGTGTAGGATGGTCAAGACACACAATTCCATCCAGTGGTATAACACCTTTTTCAGAGTGGTTTGCTCTTTCTATGGCTTAATTAGAGTTTGATAGGGACTGAGGCTTTTCTGTGTTATGTAGCAATGCAGTAAGTGATGTGGAAAATCTCTTGAGTTCTCATCATGAAAAGCCTGTGCCACGAGCTCTCAACATGATCTCAGTAATGAGCTGTTTCTAACTTTATCCACAACATCACAGACTGTTAGTAAATTATGGATTTGAACACTTCCACCATTAGTTGGCATCCCAGAGCAAGTCAGGATGCCAAAAGACTATTATGTGTAATCCTTGATTTCCTATAAAATGTACTTCAGGATTATCAAGCTAGTAAGGAGACAAACTTTGGTTTATTTTCCTTCTCCGTGACTCCAGATGATCTGACATCTGACAGAACTTGCACAGCATTTGTGCATTTTAATGAGGAAGGGAAAAAATCCCCCAAACAACTCCAAATTAGCTGTAGAACAGAAGAAAAAACTCCATGAATTATTCATAAAGTAACATATGCTCCCACCCATCTTGTCTCCACATGGGACATGTCAAACATATTTTGGGATACTTAGAAGCCTGAAGGCAAACAGTGATAGTGTGTGAGTATGCATGCATGTTTCTATCACAATATTGTTGGTGTCCAGTAAAACTCAGGTAAGAAATTTATCAGCAAGAGAAGGTCCTAGCTGCCATAACTCAGTCGAGACAGATTAAAAAACACTTTGCAAATCCTCAATCCTACAGTTGGAGCTGTGTGAGTGGATACCAACTGAACTATGTGTATTGTGAAGGGGTTGATTTATCTGTGTCTCATTCGAGTGGCAGGCAGTGTATAGCAGCTCTCTCCCCGCAGGATGTCTCCTGCCAACAGCTACTCTGCCTCTGAGATGAGCTGCCTCTTTTGATGACTCAGCCGTCTGGGCAGGTCACTTTGAAGTCTCTCCCGTTCTGGGGTTGTCCATGAACAGAAAGCAAAAGGAATCAACACAGATAACTGAGTTACTAAGAAATAGAGGGGACTGGTTCCCTATCAGGATGTGTCCAGATCTGGCCCTCCCTTTCCTCAGGGAGGGGTCTTCAGACAGCAGTGATCTAGGAAGCACTTGCCTTCAGTCAGCCCTTTCCTCAGGGGCTGAAGGTTTGTTCTCTTCCCTCATCTACTAAAAAGTGAATTGCTCTGCTCTCTTTTTACACTTCTCCTCCAGCCTGTGAATGTCTTGCAAGTACGGTGGGGCAGAGCTGCCTGAGCCCAGAGCAGCTCCTTGTCATGTAATATGAGTTTTGTTCACATCATCACAGCATGCACAAAGGTCTACCCATAGAGAACCAGTCTTAGGACTGGGTTTTGAGACTAACTTTGCTTGTGAATATTGCAGAAGATCCCCATATCCCATGAACTCTCTTGCAGGGGAAAAATCAGCAGAAAATCCATTGGGTTTCCCTGATCTGCTGAGTGACCTTACATAGTCATGTGGGGTAACTTTTTCAAATGTACCAAAGTGAATACGAAACCGAACTCTCAGTGCTTTTCAATGAGATTTAGTGGGAGATTTTCAAAAGGCACAAAGGGGAGTTCGGCCTCCTGGTGCCTTTGAAAATCTCCGTAAGTTATCTTTGAAATGGGACTTTAATCTCCCAAGCCATTTAGATGCTTTTGAAAATTTTTATCATAACCACTTGTGCTTTAGCTTTTCCAGCTGTAAAACAGAAATGAGAGTAATTATACTGTCCAGTGTGTACTTTGGTTAACTCCTCTTTGATACGTATGTGCAAACTGTTGTAACAATGGCACCTTAAAGACTAACAAATTTATTTCAACATAAGCTTTCATGGGCTACAGCTCACTTCTTCAGATGCCACAAGTACTCCTGTTCTTTTTGCGGATACAGACTAACATGGCTGCTATTCTGAAACCTGTTGTAACAATGGAAAGTATTATTTAAAAAAAAGAGAGAGAGAGAAAGACTCTGTTGCCCGACTTTCCTCTAGCAGGTTTTTCCATAGCTGCCAGTGACTTATTAACATCTTCCAATAGTCCTGTTCTGCACTGCCTCTCCATTTTTTTCTTCTTTTTTCACAGGCTTTGGTCTGTGCCAGCAAATACAGTTATGCTCACTAGCAGTGGCAGCCTTGTGCATGTCACCCCAGAGTTTTCACTCAGAAGTTGCACTCTGCCAATAGCCATTGCAGCACACGTGCCATGTGTTAGCTTTCCCTAGTGAAATATCATTCAAGATTCTTCCCTGTTATTTACCATTCACCTGCTCCTCTTCTTCATATGCCCCAAAACTGGGAACTGGCATGATCAATTCTGTTAGTTGCCTGAGCTAGATTTTAGCCGAAGGGTACCACAACAGGTATCAATATGAGCTTTGATTTCTCTCTTTCTCTCGTGACCACCTAGCCTACCTGTTTGTTGTAGTCTGCAAGTGGCTTGGGGAAGGCTGGTTATGGTTGGTTTTGGTTTTCAGACACTGCCATTCATCCTGATACTTGCATCTGATTACTGAGACCTGAAGATCCCTGTCCAGCCTATTAGTAAACATTTGATTTGATAAAAGTTTTGACATATTGCAACATGAAGCAACTTGAAGTGTCAAATTAAAGACAAAATTCCTGAGCCAAATGTGTTTGTGGGAGGTAGTCAAGTGGAGAAAACACTTTGTGACATCTTAGTAGTTTCCATTCCATTTTGAAGTAGGCCTAAGGTTTTGTTGCAGGGCATACATATCTTATAACCATTTATAATCACATGGCAATCTAGTAGAATTTATTTCCAAATACCATGGGGCAACATACATTGCATTTATATGTTTCTGTGCATCACTGAGTAGTTACACATAGCAGATCAAAATGCAATTACCATGCAACCAACACTGCAGTTTGGCAGACAGAAATAATCATGTATTTATTTCCCTTGCAAGAAAATTGTAATTACTATGTAATTACCCAGACACTGCATGATAATTAATTACTGTGAAATTCAAGGGTAAGCAGTTAAAATAAAATAACAACAAAATAAGCATAAAATAAGAAAAAAATACTTCTCTCAATGGAAAGTGTGGTTTTTCATTTTACAAAGATATATTTTTCTAAACTGATTCCACAGTACATCTTGTGCACGTATATGCACGAAGTGAGGATACCTCATTGTACTTATGCAACTGACGTTAATGTCAATACTTTAATGGCTGTACTTAATGCAAGTTTAAAATTGTTAACCATTGAAAAACAAGCCCATGAATAATACCTTCTAGTTCTAGTGTCTTCTATCTGAAGAGCTCATAGAATTTTACATAAAGTGATGAAATAAGCCTCACAGTATCCCTTTGTGCATATTATTATCCCGTTTTACAGCTGGGGAATCTGAGAAGCAGAATGATACAAGAAATTTTTTTCAAAACCAGCCATTGATTTTGGGTGCTTCTGTTTTAGGTTGCCCAACTTTGGGCATGATTTTCAGAAGTGCTGAGTACTGGCCGCTTCAACAGACATCAATTGGGATAGTGTGTACTCAACACTTCAGAAAATCCTGCTCTATGTGTTTCAAGGTACCAGAAACCAGAGTTCCTCCCCGCCCCCCACATCACTGGCCATTTACAAAAAAAATTGGCTCAAGTGACTTGGTCAAAGAAGCTTCTCTCAGAGCTGGCAATGGAACCCAAGTCTTCTGACTCCTAGCCCTATACTTTACATCCATCCTTCCTCTGTCTGTCTCCCTAAATGTTTTCAGCAATTTATAAGTGAAGAAACGACTGAAGACCAAGGTCCATCACTGGCTGCACCTTCCAAGTGCAAGCCAGTGAATGTTTCCCTATCAGTAATCCACATGATGGTAAATGTTGTTCCCAAATCCCTTTTAATATGCACTATGCAAAATCTCCTTGCTGGGCCGAAATTTGGTGATTGCTTCTGTTTCCCATACACAAAGAGCAAGTGTGTACTTTCAGCCTAAATTGTGTTTACTTTAGATCAAGGAGAACCAACAAAACAAGAAAGGTAAAAAGTAATGCATCCATGAGACAGAACAGTGCATGTGTTGTCTCTGTAACAGTCTACAATATAACTGAACACAAAATGGCAGCTGCCTTCAGGATGGAGCACGTCTGGGGATTTAAATGTGCAATATCCACAGAAATAAAATCGCAGTGGTTACATAGCTTACATTCATGCACAGTTCATGTGATGGAGAAATCCCCCTGAGTATATTAAGGGTTTGGTAAATACAAAGTTTGATTCCAAGAACGTGTGGATTTGGTACAGCCTGCGAGATGGCTGCAAAATCTCACCAGGCCTGCAACACTAAGAAGAAAAACCGATAGCAGAATTCAACCCATACAACAGAATTTTGTTTAAATTCTTCCAGTAATAAAGACACATATTGGATGGCTCCAATGCAGCCTTCTGTGACCATGGGCATTTCTTATGGGCAGAACCTTAAAGGGAATTTAGCAAGATTTGATATCAGATAAACCTGCAAATATTGTGGAAGACAGTTTTATGTCAGTCAGTAATCCAGAAATGGATTAAATTTGTCTGTCTAAACAAGGGTCTTAAAAGGAAAGTGTTAATCATGCATCCTGTTGGGTAAGCACCTCTCTCCATTGTTTATTTTGTCAACAGTGAGAGACAACTGCAACATCATAACTAAAAAGCTGACAATCCTCTCTATTGGTGCAACTGAAATTACTTCTAGATGTGTCTCCTTTCTCTGCCCCAAAGGCTCATTCCCATTGTCTCAAACTGACACATGAAAACAAGGCAGTGGAGGTGGACAGCACACATAGAAGATACTCTCTTTGGAAAGGACAATGGGAAGTTGATGCAGTGGGTGGAATTATTGGTGTGAGGGCATGTGAGGTATCTGTGATGGGTTAGATCACAGAAACTCCCCTGGCAGCTGCCAACTGATGTGCCAAGACTACCTCTGCTCCTGTTTTCTCTGCCAGCTCAGGACTCCATCATCCTGTCTTGCTGAGCCAGACACTCCTGTCTGCTCCAACAAAGACCCAAGGTCTGAATTACTTGCCCAAAGCTGCAGGTTTACCTGGAAACAGCTCACAGAAGTGTGCTTGTCTTTAGCACTCAGATGTCCATCTCCCAATGGAGTCTAAACCCAAATAAATCCATTTTACCCTGTATAAAGCTTATGCAGGGTAAATTGTTTGCCCTCTGTAACACTGATAGAGAGATATGCACAGTTTTTGTTCCCCCAGGTATAAATACATACTCTGAATTAATTAATAAATAAAAAGTGATTTTATTAAATACAGATGGTAGGATTTACGTGGTTCCAAGTAGTAACAGAAAAAGTAAGTCAACAAGCAAAATAAAATAAAATGTGCAAATCTATGTCTAATCAAACTGAATACAGATAATCTCATTCTCAGAGATGCTTCAGTATGTTTTTTCTCAGACTAGACATCTTCCAGACCTGGACACAATTCTCTCCCTGGTACAGTTCTTGTTCCAGCTCAGGTGGTAGCTAGGGGGTTCTTCAAAATGGCTCTCTCCCTTTGTTCTGTTCCACCCCTTTATATAGCTTTTGCATAAAACGGGAATTCTTTGTCTTTATCTGGGTTTCCATCCCTCCCCCCCACTGGAAAAGCACCAGGTTAAAGATGGATTCCAGTTCATGTGACATGATCATCTGTCACTGTAGGACCCCAAGACTTCATTCTTCCCAGCCTAACTCACAGGAAGGCTTGCTTGCAAGCAGAGCCCCAGTCATTTGTCCTGGTTGATAGGAGCCATTAAGATTCCAAACCACCATTAATGGCCCACTCTTTGCATAATTACCATAGGCCCTCAGAGTTATATTTCATATTTCTAGTCCCAGATACAAGAGTGGTACATTTATACCAATAGGATGATCACACCCAGTAGATTATAAGCTTGTAATGATACTTTACAAGAGACCTTTTGCATGAAGCATATTCCAGTTACATTATATTCACTTTTTACCATATTTTTATAAACACATATAGGCTGCACAATGTCATAGTATAAAGACTGGATCCTGGGTGCTAAATTAACACTTAATTCTGATACCCTTCCACCTTTTCTGGGCTAAAGAACAACCAGACTCTGGATCTCCAACAACAGACACTGCCACTTCATAAATATAGGTCTTTCTTCTAGACTCATACTCATTTGCTTAACAGCTCTGTCAACTTGATTCACACTTCTCTTCACCACTAATTCTTCTGGCTGGATAGCCTTGCTTTATATTACTAAGGATTATATCTGCTCTTATTTGAGTTAGAGTTACTTTCTCTATCTGCCACATAATCATGTATGAATGCAGCTCGTGAAGTCTGGAGAATAGCTATTCATCCTCACTCTTATGTTTATCATCTGTATTGGTGTTTGTCACTCAAGAAGAAAAGAGGAACCCAAGTGAGACTCATGCCTGGCCAGCCTCTGGCTGCTGGAGTTGGGATGTTTCATGGAGGTGATATGTGGGGCTGTAATGACAGGAGCTGTAATGGTGCTATGTTCTCAGAGTTTTCTGTTGACTTATTTGTGGTAGGACTGATGGCAGCCATCTGGAAAGAGGAGAGAGGTAACGTACCTTTCCCATGGTGCACACCGAACCTGGTGGGTAGAAGGAGTCTTGTGGTGAAACCACAGAATGACCAAGGTGATGGAAAACTGAGAACCATGTCCATGTCAGTCATCTGTTTGACTGACTGAGTCACAGAGTGATAAAGGAGCAATTCAGTAATAAAAATAATGATAGTGTCCATCGTAGGAATTTGGATAAACAAAGAGTGGAAACGAGAGAGAATTCCAGGATTCTATAGCAATGTATGAATCCTTTAAAAAATCATTGCAAACTCATATATTGGGCCATTGGCAAGTTGGCTTTCCTCCCAGAGATAGATAGTCATTTTTCTAAGGGATTTTTCAAACTACATGGGAAAATTTAAGTGTACAACAGAAGAAATAACATGGAGATTAATAAAATTAACTTGCAATGCATGATTTTACTGCAAAGACATCTCTGACAAGAGGCCTGTGTTGTGACTGCAGTCTTGAGGAATAAGTTGCCCTGGGAATGTTCTTTTATATTGTTCATTTATTAATTATTATTATTATTATTATTAAATATGTGTATAGTAGTGGTTCCCAGATCTCTCAGTTAATATCAGGGCCCCCTATTATATTAGGTGCTGTACAGACACACAGGCATGGCCCCTGTGTAGAAGAGCTTACAATCTTTTCAGAAAATAAAAATGATAAGATTCCAACCTAGCTAATAGAAACCAGTGCATTTCTAGTGAGAAATGAAGCCCCATCCCTGTGCCTCGGTCCCTTCCTTCCAGCTCACAGCTGGGGCATGACTGGACTTAGTGTAAGGAAAACCAGACAAGGAATCCTGCCATCAGCAGGTGTCACTGTGGATAGAAGAACATGCTAGAAAGAGTCTATGTCTTAGGCAATAAGTGCCAACTTTGATTCTATAAAATGCATCTTTGGGAAGAGATTGAAGTGATGCTGAGGAGGCTACTCTGACAGATATGGCTGGTATTACAATAGTGTTTGACAGCTTGTTATAGAGGAGTCAGATTGAGCCTGATAGTCTAGTATATGGGAACCAAATGTTGCAAGCCATGGGGAAAGCATACAAACATATTTGGTTTCTTCTGCTTTCTTGATAGTAGTTTACAAACAGCTACTTAATGTGGAATGCACATTACTCTTCAACATTATTACTGAAATCAATCCATGACTCTCAGAAGGAGGACAAGATAGACCTATATAATGGTTAATAAGCAAAAAAATCAAGATGCAGATATTGTATCTGGTGAAAAAGTTAAGTAAGCAGCAGTTTCTTGCTATACGTCTGCTTGTACAACTGTTTTGGGGTGCTATTTCTAGTATCTGTGCAATGATAAGAAATGTACAGTGCTGTGGTTGTTAAGAATATTACTCAACACACAGGCAAGAGGGACAAAAACCTGAATCCAACAGTTAGGGAACAAGAAATTAGAATTGTGCACAGACCAGTTCAATTTCACAAAGAATTCTGAAATTGTTTTGTTCCAATAAGGAATGAAACACAAACAAACAAACAAATTCTCCATAAAGGAAAAGTCTTAACAAATACATTTTTGGAGGAAGGGGGTTCATTCAAAATGTTTCACTTTGACAAAAGCAATTCACTTTGTTTTAAAATTTTGACTTTTTTATTTTGTATTATATTATGCATGATATTAAATCATATAACACAAACCAGTTTAAAACAAACAAGTAATTTCCAATTGAAAAATCAAAATGTTTTGTTCCAAAAATGTTGAAATAGAATGTCTTAATATTGCTTGAACTTGTTTTTCTAGAATGTAATTCTGGCAAAATCAACCTGATTTCATGAGGTGTTTACATTTTGACAGAACTACATATTGCAACGGAATATAGTTCCATCACAATTTCTCTGATCAGGTCTGCAAGAAACTATAGAAGTTCAGACAATACAGCAAAGAGAACCATATAACTATCTAGACAGATACTGCAAAAATCAGGCATAACCATCTTTCTACTGATTTTGGTGCGCAATGCTTATGTGAGGCATTTGGATGGACAATAAGGTTGGTGGATGTGGTGTGGACAATGGAAGAATTCCTACTTTGTCCAGTTGGATGAATGTTCCAGATAAGGCCTAACTGATGGAGAAAGTTTTGTTTAGTTGTCAGAAAAGATGAGCTCAAGCTACATAATTTGGATTCAGATAGAGATTTAGAGTCCCGAAATTTTCAGGTGTTTGAGTAAAAAAAAAAAAAGTTTCATCCACACCTCAGGCTTCCTGAAAAAAATTGGGCAGTTTTCTGCAACAGGAAGGAAGGGAATTTTTATTTTTCTGGCCTACTTTCTAATTAGGTCTGGCCAGCATTTGAACATGAACCCAGGATTTTGTGTGCACAGTCCTTTGAGTTTTCAGCAAATCTGAACAGATTAACTGACATGAAAAAATTGAGGGTTTGGAAACATGAACTATTCTGTAATTTTTAAAATAATGTTTGAAAGTCTGGCTTTAGATCTGACCTTGAGACCAATAGCATCAGCTGGATTCAGTTGAAAGGAGAGAGAAAAAAAGAGCTAATAATCTCTGGCCAATTTCTGATCTCACATGGGCATAAGATGAGAAGTCAATGGTGTAAAATTGGTGTAAGCGACACCAGAATCAGGGTCTGGCTCTGCTACCTGTACCCATTTTGTCTTACACTGGTATATATAAGGTATTTTCCTTCCGATCTTTAATTTAATACAATTATTTCCCTTTGCTAACCCAGGGTATGAGAAGAAGAAAAATGTCCATCACAATTTGTCCCTCCAAAATAAATATTAAATATACTGGAGTGCTAGTAAATTTTAAAATTAACATAACTTTGATGGATTGTTTCAGATTTAATTAAAAAAAAACACCTGAAAGAATCTTTTCCTCTATTTAATTTCCTTCACCTTCATTGAAATTGGATACTTTTAGCTGGTTTTGCAATTTTAATTTTTATTTACTTTCAGGGCAAATGCTAACATGAATTCTTAGGTCTGTCAGCTCAGAATGCATCTTTGATGGAGATTATAAAATTCAGTTCATTTACCAAAGGCAGCTCTTGTCTTCAGCACATCCAATTAAGTTTTCATCCTAAAACAGAGTCTTTACAGTTGATGCTGGAAACAAACATTTCAGGGGGCTGGCTTTGACTGTTAATCATGACTTCCCTCAGTCTACCCCACGTACTGTGTGTTTAACTGTGATGTTTAAAATACTATAAAAGAATTGCTAATTGCGTTTTTAAAATAGTATTGTTTAAAAAGTATGTAATGAAGCCTGCATTCATCTGGTATAATGTAAATACAGCTTTCTGAATTCCTAAATTCAGAAGTTTTCTCTATAAAGAAACAAGTGTCAGGGGGCATTACGTACATGAACTTATTTGTAGAAAGAAGTATTATGTAATGGTTTAAAAAAAGTTTTGTTTCTTGTAAAGAGATCTATCATGTTTCAACGAAGTAGTGGAAAAGCAATGAAATAATTCTGTGTCTTCCCACTATCTTTCATGCAACCCTGCAAATATGGAAGGAAGCTTTAACCTGTTACTACAGTTCAGAACACCTATGCTTTACTTATAAGCCAGAATGACTGAATGGTAATAAATGCCTGTGTTATGGCAATTCACATGGGTCATGAGAAGAGTTTGATGTTCAGATCACGAACACTGCAACACAGATTTCTCACATTTGAATTAATGGAGTAACTCTTATAACAGGTGTGACAAGGTGTACTAGGCACTTGCTGCTCCCTACCCAGAGGCCTCACCGCTTTGGAATACCTCTCTCTAAGAGCATGTCTAAATTATGAAATTAGGTCGAATTAATTTAGGTCGACATTTAGCCTCCAATTTTACAAAGTCTATGCTGCATGTCCTCACTGTGCATACTCTGTCGGCGGAGTGCATCCTCACTACCATGGCTACCATTGACTCATGGAGCGATGGACTGTGGACAGCTATCCCACAGTTTCTGCTGCTGTTTGGAATTCTGGGTTAGGCTCCCAATGCCTGATGGGACAAAAACATTTTCGCAAGTTGTTTTGGGTACATATCATCAGCCTCCCATGATGCACTTGCCTCCTCCCTCCATCCCTGAAAGCAATGGCAAACAATCATTTTTGAGCCTAAGCCTGGGTTACTCATGCAGATGTCAAGCATGGACCCTGCTCAGCTATACACTGTTGTGAGAGTTGCAAACACCTTATGCATCATTTTGGGGTATTTGGAGAGCCTAGCCAGGAGTCACCGTGTGGAAGAATGTGACGCCATGCAAATAGCCATGCTGGAAGCCATGTAATGGAGTAATTTGTACATGCTTACAGTGACAGCTGGGCTTGTTGACAGGGTAGAACACCGCTTCTGGGCCTGAGAAAAAAGCACAGACTGGCTGCATAACTTTCAGATGAATAAGGCCACTTTCATGGAACTTTGCAAATTGCTTTCCCCAGCCTTGAAGTGCAGAAATACCAAAATGAGACCTGCTCTGACAGTTGAGAAGTGAGTGGCAATAGACCTGTGGAAGCTTGTAAAGCCAGATTGCTACCAGTCAGTCGGGACTCAGTTTGGAGTGGGTAAATGTACGGGGGGGCTGCTGTGATCCAAGTAGCAAAGGCAATCAATTCACTTCTCCTAAGAAGGGTAGTAGTGACCCTGGAAAACATGCAGGATATAGTGGATGGCTTTGCCATGATGGGGTTCCCTAACTGTGGTGGGGTAATAGATGGAACACACATCCCTATCTTGGCACCAGACCACCTTGCCAAAGAGTACATAAACCGCCAGGGGTACTTCTCAATGGTGTTGCAAGCGCTAGTGGATCACAAGGGCCATTTCACCGACATCAATGTGGGATGGTGGGGAAAGGTACATGACACATGCATTTTTAGGAATTCCAGTCTCCTCAGAAAGCTGCAAGAAGGAACTTTCTTCCCAGTCCTGAAAATTACCATTGGTGATGTTGAAATGCTATTAGTTATCCTTGGAGACCCAGCCTACTCCTTGATCCCATGGCTCATGAAGCCGTACACAGGCACCCTGGACAGCAGTAAGGACTGGTTCAACCATAGGCTGAGCCAGTGCAGAATGGTGGTAGAATGTGCCTTTGGATGTTTAAAGGGGCATTGATGCAGTTTTCTCACTTGGTTAGACCACAGCAAAAGCAATATTACCATTGCTGTTGCCGCTTGCTTCATAATATCTATGGAAGTAAGGGGGAAAAGTTTCTGGCAGGGTGGGGGGTTGAGGCAGATTGCCTGGCAGCCCATTTTGAGCAGCCAGAAAGCAGGGCAATAAGAAGAGCACACAGAGGCACACTATGTCTCTTAGATGCTTTGAAAACCAGTTTCATGAACAATCTAACACTGATATGACAGTTCTGTGTGTTGGTCCTTACCAAGCTGCCCACTTTTTTGCACGTACTGCCTTGTAAACTAAACTAACGTGCACAATGCACATTTTTATTATGCTAACAAACACTGAACAGAGACAGCAATGATTAGCAAAGATAACCCAGGTCTAACAGCGTGATAACACAATGGGGAAGGTGCAAGGACATATAGCTTACTATAATTGCACTGTCAAGCAATCAAAGCTGTGGGAATGAGAGCTTTGTGCTCCATGAACCATACCCTGGAGTTGAGTTCAAGGGATAACAGAACTTCCCTCCTCCTTCCCCACTCCCACCCCCCTCATTCTAGTAGGATACAGAACTTGGTGAGGAGGGCAGCTGGTTCTTCATTGGGTGCAGCAGGACTTTAAGGTCCAGCTGCCTTTCCTGCACCTCAGTCAGATGCCTCAACGTGTCTGTTTGCTCCCCCATAAGCTGTAACATCTCCTCTTGTGTGTTACATTCTTGTTCCTTGCATGCTTTCCAGCCCTCTTGGTCAGTGTGCATGATTTCTGACAGTGCAAGCCTCCATGCATTCAGCTGAGTCCTGTGAGTCTCGGAGGAACAAATCAAATCACAGAACATTTCTTCCCTTGTCTGCTTTTTTCACCTTCTAATGATAGAATCATAGACTTTAAGGTCAGAAGGGACCATTAGGATCATCAGTCTGACCTCCTGCTCAATGCAGGCCACAGAATCTCGCCCACCCACTCCTGTATCAAACCTGTGTCTGAGCCACTGAAGTCCTCAAATCATGGTTTAAAGACTTCAAGGTGCAGAGAACCTTCCAGCAAGTGACCCATGCTCCACGCTGCAGAGTAAGGCAAAAAAAAACACAGGGCTTCTGTCAATCTGCCCTGGAGGAAAATTCCTTCCTGACCCCAAATATGATGATCAGCTAAACCCTGAGCATGTGGGCAAGACTCACCATCCAGACACCCAGGAAGGAATTCTTGTTAGTAACTCAGATCCCACCCCATCTAACATTCCATCACAAGCCATTGGGCATATTTACGGCTAGTAGTCAAAGACGAATTAATTGCCAAAATTAGGCTATCCCTTTATACCACCCCCTCCATAAACTTATCAAGCTTAGTCTCGAAGACAGATATGTCTTTTCCCCCACTGCTCCCCTTGGAAGGCTGTTCCAGAACTTCACTCCTCTGATGGTTAGAAACCTTTGTCTAATTTCAAGTCTAACCTTCCTGATAGCCAGTTTATATCCATTTGTTCTTGTGTCCACATTGGTACTGAGCTTAAATAATTCCTCTCCCTCCCTGGTATTTATTCCTCTGAGACAACCGTTGTACTGGTGTGGAGAAAGCACCCATAGTCAAAGTTGCAGCTGCAAAGAGAAATGTATATTTTTGAAAACAGAAGGTTGCAATGAATGAAACACTTCATAGCAGTAAATACGTTCCCTGAAATACAGGGCCACAGTTTGTCTTTTAAAAGAAGTGCCTACCAGTAAGGTACAACACATGGAAGAGCACTGGGCAGTAGATTTTAGTTTGCAGGCAGGCATGGTAAGCACACAAGGAAGGATAGGAAGTGTCTGGGCACACCCAGGGACATTTTTTTGGTGGGGAAACTCTTGGCACATAAACAGGCTTTTCAGGGGAGCACCTTTTATGTGGCTGGATTGGCTGCCACTGTATCCCAATTGTTTATTTCAGATTAATCATTAACCACAATTGCAGTTACAAATACACAATTGTAGTGTGATTACAAGTGTGCCCTCACTAGAGGTGCCTTCCCTGCCATCAGTCCCGCACCAATGGGTCCTGGGAGGGGGTTGGCTCCAGAGTTAGGAAAAGGTCCTGGCTGTTGGGGAGAGTGGATCCTCCTCTTGGCTGCTGTGCATTCTTCTCCTCCTCCTTTTCCTCATCAACAATGTTCTCCTCATTTTTACCCTTGGTTACCTGGAGAGTGTTGGGGTACTAGTGGGGTCCCTGCCTAGAATCGCATGCAGCTGCTTATAGAAGCGGCATGTCTGTGGCTCAGAACCGGAGCGACTGTTTGCCTCCCTTGACTTCTGGTATTCTTGTTTGAGCTCCTTTATTTTCACATGGCATTGCTGTGTGTCCCTGGTGTAGCCTTTGTTCCTCCATGCCCTGTGCAATTTTGGCATAGATGTCAAAGTTTCTTCTGCTGGTTCATATCTCGGCCTGCACAGACTCTTCTCCCTACGCAGCAATTAGATCCAGTGTCTCCTGTATGCTCCATGCTGGAGTGCATTTGTGGCCCTGGAATGGCAGTCAGCTGTAGTGGTGAGCTCTCTATGATGATCAACAGGAAATGAAATTCAAAAGTTCCCAGGGCTTTTCCTGTTTACCTGGCAGAAGTGGAGTGGAGTTGAAAGTGCTGTCCAGAGCGGTTACATTGGAGCACTCTGGGACACCTCCCGGAGGTCAAACGTGTCAGATTACACAGCGTTGTGACTACACTACCCCTAATTTGACCCGGGAATGTTGACTCTAGTGCTACTCCTCTCGCCATGGTGGACTACAAGTATTGATTTTACAAGCCCTTTAGGTCATTGGAAAGGGCTCGGTAGTGTAGACAGGCACATTATAAATTCGACCTAATGCAGCATATGTTGATCTAACACTGTAGTGTAGACCAGGCCTAAGGAAGCGTCATTCTGAAGGGGAAGAAAAAGGAGTTCAGACCTTCAGAGGTTGCCTAGAAAGGCTTCCCATGATCAGCTGCATGCAGAACAGAACCAGTGAGTGTTGGGTCTTAGTCACATAGATGGGCCAGAAGCAGGCAGAGGTCAATCAGAAACCAGCAAGCAAGATAAAAAGGGGTGGCAATTTCTACTACAGGCCAGTTCTGGGAATGAAGGATCTCCCTGCCTTAGCCCAAATAACCTGGCCCAGGCAGGGGCTAACATTGACAATCTTAGCCTTGGACCTCTGTGAAGGATTAGTTTTTGTATTATGGACTTTAATGCCCAGGAGATTATTCTGAGTTCATATTTAATTAGTTTTGTTAACCCTGGAAGGGGATTGGACTGAGATATGACCTGCCTGGAAGGCAAGGCCACAGAGGCAGCACACCATTGTGTAACCAGGACACAAGTGAGGTGGTGAAGGTGCTAGAGCGGAATGCTGTGTCCTCCTGTGGGGGAAAGGGGGAATGCTCTGGCAGTGAATGGATACTATTACAGTTGATACCAGAAGCGGACTGTTATCCTCATGGACATGCTAGTAGAGAAGAATGCAATTCATACTTTACTAGCTTATTAAGAAGCTTTCCTCTTTCCTCTTTTATGGAGAGTTGGCCAAAGGTTCCAAGTCAGGTGTTCATTGCAAAACTGAATTTTTGTAACTCACTATACCTGCAGTTGAAGTTAATAGCAACTTATTGTCCATCTCATGTAGAATGTGGAAGCATGTCTCTTCCACATATGTAGCTTCCAAAAGCACATTTCCCCTCTATTCTGCACCCTCCACTGATTCTCAGTTCACATCTGAGGCTAATTCAAAGCTTTAGCCCTGATGTTTAAAGACAACAACAGATCAGGACCCAGCAACATCAGACACCATGACCATCCATAGAACTGTGATTTCTTGGGATATGCTGAGGAGACCTGGAGATAAAATGTTCTTGATCAAAGATACAGTGGTAGGTGAGCAGAAGAAGCAAGGAGAGAGAAATGAAAGGGAGTAGGTTATTAATATTGTTTTATTTTTGGTAGCACACAATTTATTCTCAAATATAGAAGAAGGTACAATACATGCTTTTAGATCCTCAAGTCCAGTACAGTTCTGCTCTAAACCACCTTTCTACCTCCAAAATCTGAATTCAGGATAGGTACTGATTTAGCTTCTAGTACAATTTACAACTAATTTGTGCCTGGCTGGAAGATCGCCAAGGCCTGCTGCAGATCACTGGAACACAACAGCAGTTCTGTCATGTCCTCTTCTCCTAGTTATGTCCCAGACATACAAAATATATTAGGGATAGCACAATGGATGGTATACGGTCAGATATATTGTCTCTATCTTGCCTGAGGTTCTCTTTACATGAGATACCCAGAGCTGCCCATTACATCCACCTTTTAAGTCTTCCCTGTGCCAATGGAGCAGCATAAATCAGTCTTAGTGGGGCTGAGAAATTGTGTCTCACAGGAGGAACATCTATAATCACTGGCAAAAGGCACACTTTGCCATCTATACAACAAAATTAAACTAAGAATGAAATTTCTAAAGAAACGTCAACAAATCTGGCAAATATGTCCATCTGATGCATGCAAATGACATATGCAAGCACAGATCTGAGTTTCAAGGTGTACAATTTAGACATCACTTTTGGAACTAGGAGTATTGTTTTATTTTAGTAGACAATAATGACTCAAACCATATGCAAAACTGTAGGTTTACTTCAGCAGAAGCTGGTGACCTCTGAAAGTGGATAGCCAAAGTTGGTGTACAAAAGTACAGGTGCAGAGCCACTCACAGCAAAAGGTAGATGATATGACATATCTGATTCAAAACAGCACAAGTACTGCTCAAACTGCCTATGGTAAGAAGTTTCATATACAAACTTTTTAAATTCTTGTACATTTTTCTGTCATAATGTCCCCACATGGCAATACCCAATATAAATACATATATCAATGTTATGTTGTTGCAAAACCCAGGCATGATAGCACAGTGTTCACTAATAACCTGGAATAATGAACATACTCTGCCAGAGTTTGGTTTTTCAAGGTAATTACATAGGTAAACTTTATTCAGATTTTCTGCAAGGAGAAGACTCCACATTCTTAAGCAAATGATCAAACCTTAATGTACACAGAGGATCTCCAGGATACCTCTAGTGTGGGTCCAAATAACTAGCCAGGTTTTTCATGAAGCTACTACCTGGCTGATGTTATTTCTAAATTCACAAAAGGGCAAAATCTGACTGTTTTAAGGTTGCCCATTGTCTCTCTCTCTCTTTTTTTTTTTTTTTGGTGGGAGGAGTGGTTGTTGTTTAAGCAAAAACAAGCCAGTCTTTTTTTTTCTCCCCTCACTCATCATTTCTGACAAAATGCAGAAATGCTGCTGTTTTCATTTTCTTGGAAACATGTTTTATTCAGCTCTTTCACAATTGATTTCACATTCACTTGCCTAAAATGCTCTGTATAGTAATACAGCATGTCTTGTGTGTATTTACCATAACATCTCTCCCTGTATGTCAGCTAGCTTTTGCCCTCCAATCTGCCATAGGCAGTATTTTGATAGCATCTGAATTTAACCCATATGTGCCTGGTACTATTTTGGGGTGGGTGGAGGGGAATCAAATTGTATAAAGTATACAAGACATGGTGATTGGCTTTTGTGTTCTTGTCAGGCCTACTGGGGAACTGTGAATTTTTGGACAAGGTGCTTGATTGATCCTTTGTTTTGTTATTTGATGATGCTAATTATCTAATGTGCTCAATGATTTCTTAATAATGGGTATTGTATTTCACAGTGCCCCATTTGGTGTATTACAATTAAAAATCATTTGCTCCTTGTCAAGTAAATCACTTTTAATTATATTGTTTCTAGCAAGGAGCAGTGTAGCTTGACATATAACCAGGCATATAAAACATGCAGAAACATGAAAGTGTCCTTTTCTCATTTGTCTTTGGCACTGGGCAGCAGGCTGGAGTCACCAGCTGCCATCCTAACATTCTATTATTAATCAAACGCACCCTTAGAACATTTACATTTATTTTTAAGTGCATTTAATGCTGCAAAAAGGTGCCAAAATCACAGATCTAAAAATTCACAACAGATACACTGCAAATAATCAGCTGTGTAGGATTCCACCCCTCCACCCACCATGTGTGCCTGAGCCTGGGCGTGAAGGGACCACTTCTTGGGTGCAAGGGGAAGTTAATCGCCCTACATCACTCATTGGGTACCAGCTATGGTCATTCCTGAAGACATCTTTTTTCTACAAACACCTTTCCATTTGGATGAGATTCTGTGGCCTGCGTTGTGCGGGAGGTTGGACTAGATGATCATAATGGTCCCTTCTGACCTTAAAGTCTATGAGTCTATGAGATGCAAGACCCAATAACTTTTTTTTCCAGGTAGATAGTCTATGATAACACTCTTTTGACAGGAGTATGTCTCACAAAAATATTTAGAAAAATTGTTTTCTTTTTCAGCAAAATATCTGTGGTTGTTGGTGTTGTTTTTTAAATCACTTTTTCCCTTTCTACATCCAAGCTATTTCAATGTTAAATAAACAGGTTCAACTTTTCACTGCCTGGCTCAACCAAAACTGAAATAAAAGGTTTTTTATTATTATTATTTTGTCAGCTCTATTAATTTAACTTAAAAAAATAAATAAAAGAGGTCTCTGTGTCTGTAGGTAAAGTTCTGTTTTAAGGTGTGCTAAGTAAGAAGACAGGTTCTATCTACACAACCAAAAAGGAAGTAAAACATGTAAGTGGTTAAAACAATAAACCTAAACCATCATTCAAACCCTATAAAAGTGAAAACTGAGTCTACAACTTTCAGCCAGATGAGTTGCAAACTAAATATGCAAAAGACAAAAAAAATTCAGAAACACGAACAGCCCAAAATGGATGAATTGCTGCGTTGTCATTTGCATTGTTATTTGTGTCTGGGAACCACTTGGTGGCAGAAAAGAATGCAATAATTTATAAGATAAGTGCTGTCAAATGCTTTTGGGTCTAAACTGGTGAAACCCGTCCCCATTTTGTTGTGGAACCTGATGACAACAGGAATAATCCCATTATGGCCCATCAGTCATAATAAGATGCATTAGACTGACATGATGTAAAAGCATGAATGAAAATACAATAGCTATAGAAAACTGAGATATCATCTGCCTGGATAGAAACCCTTATTCTGCCTCACTGACACCTGTGTTAATGAAAATAGATTTCAGAGGTGAGACATTTATTATGGCAGCAAGTTAACAAAAAAAGACTTGTCAATTTGATGGAAGAGGTTATTTGTGCAACAAAACCAGAGGTTATATGTGCAACACAACCAGAAAAAAACTATGCCTCAAGAAGGGCCAACCCCCTTCCCTCTAGGCTTGTAAATGGGACATTGTATCTTGCAGACAGATCATAGAACAGGGGTTGGCAACCTTTGGCATGCAGCCTGCCAGGGTAAGCACCTTTGCAGGCCGGGCCAGTTTGTTTACCTGCCACGTCCGCAGGTTTGGCCCAGGGATGTGCTGGCTGCTGCTTCCTGCCACCCCCATTGGCCTGGGACAGCGGACCGTGGCCAGTGGAAGCTGTGTTCGGCCGAACCTGCAGATGTGGCAGGTAAATAAACCAGCCCAGCCGCCAGGGTGCTTACCCTAGCGAGCCACATGCCAAAGGCTGCTGACCCTTGCTATATCAGGAGCTGGGTCTGGATAATTCAGGAAATTGGGCTGTGGAGCATTTGCCTTCTAGAGCACAGTTTCAAATACATCCTACTATGAATGAGAAATAGAGCTGGTCAAAGAGTTTCAGAAGAAAATATTTTTGGATGAAAAGTTGACTTGTTCCTAAATGACATTTCTGTGTGGAATATGTTATAGTTTTTCAGTTTTTTTTAAAAAGCAATTATTTAGATTTTGCTGGAATGTTTTGGTAGCCATCCTGAATGCATCTTTAGTGTATAGGAGCAAAAGAGATCTCATCGTTTAACAGCACCCTGTTGGGGTTTGAAGGGGTTGTGTACTCAGTCCAGCACTGCTAACTCATGTGAGGATGCTCAGTAGGAATGTGATGGGGACAGAGTTTCAGCCCTTTGGCTAAGTCCTTCTGGGTGTTTACATCTTTCAGGTTTCCAAAAGAACAAACAAATAGATGTAGTAGGAAGAAAGTCTGAGACATAAGCCTTTCTATCAGAGGCCTGGAATGAGGCAGGACCCGCTCACAGAATTTGGCAAGAACAGGGCTGATATTACAGAAATACACATTCCTAAGAAGTGCTAGTCACAGAGTGTTTACGCAAATACATCCCAATATCAAGTGGCACCAGAACATCCCGATTTCAAGGGATGGTACAAAAACACTACCCAAGGATAGCAGGAACTCATTGACCCCTCCTAAAAGATAAGGTCATGATGACAGTATGTAATAGAGATGTTTTGATCGAACCAATATGTACAAGATGATGGGTGATAACTAGCGATGTCGGGGGCAGTAACTAATTATGTCAAAGGGTCAGTACTAACTTGTTTATATCAGGGTATAAAGATATATCTCAGAGGGAGTATCTTTGTCCGGCCTAGGGAGGAACTGAAAGTCCCTCCATTCACTGAGCTGGTCCATTGTTATGGGCATACATGTATTAGTGGTCCGGTAGAGTCTGCGGGATACTAGTACCGTGCTTCATCGACAATAAACCTGACTTGGTGTCTTCAGCCCTTAATGGATCTTGTGGTCATTGAGCAGTTCGCTCGAGGTCTGCTGTGCCAGGTGTCTGTGCAGGGCTGGGGCCGCACACAGAGGGAACACACACATGCAGCCAAACATCTATCAACATCTACCATCTAATCTAATCACAATAGGAACAGGAAAATAAACAAAGGGAACCAAAGTAGTCACTCCAAGCTGAGCTGTCAACGTCTCTTCCATCAGAGGGGCCTTGGACAGACCTAAGTTTGGCTCAGAATCTGGGAAACTGGGAATGGATGACTGGGGATGCGGAGGGATTACTCAAAGATTGCCTGTTGTGTTAATTCCTTCTGAAGCACTTAGAATTGACCACTGTCGGGAGACAGGATCCTGGGTTAGATGAATCATTAGTCTGACCCAGTATGGCCGTTCTTATGGTTTTTCATCAGAAGAAATAGGTCCAGCCTTCTTTTGCCTCAGGGAGCTTATTCCTTCATTAGGTGAAGGAACAGGTTCTGCCTTCTGTCAGGCCCTTTTCTGTGAGCTGGGGAGACCAGCAGTATACTCTCCTCCCAGACTTGCCTACTATTGAATGTACTACCCCCTCCCGCCCCATGTCCATTTCTAACAGGACTTGCAGGTGGGATGGGGCAGGGCCACTCTATTGTTGGTCCTTCACTGACTACGTCTGTAGCCTAGAACAGGGCTACTCCCTAATAATGTTCTTGATTTAATGGTTTAAGGGAGCTAATTAAAGTATTTTGCCCCTATTAAATATGAATGTGTGTGAGGGGGTGAGGCAAGAGGTAATCAATTCAATTTCTACTGATGTCCACAGAGCTGGGGATCTGATTACCTTCAGCAAGAGAGCCCCATATTAATGAAGAAACAAGCTGAGATGGAGCATGGTACAAAGGATTAGGTGTTATAAAGAGAATGCCTGTATCTGTGCTGTATTTTTTCCTAGGTCAGTCAGAAGAGCTATAAGTAGGATTCAAAATTTTAATACAGTCATAAATGTTTAATATCTAACTTGCCAGGCACCTTCAATCACTGAAAAGAGGAAAATCTCTCCATTCCTAAGCAGGAAATGGTATCTAACTCTAACACAGAACTTGTACTGTAAATAACTAGTAATAAGTATCAATCAGCATTACTTCCATTACTACAGAACCGTTGGGCTGAGATATATTGTCCAGTGGGTTTTGAATTCTCTGCCAACTTGTAGCTGCAAGTTTAGCTTTGACATGTCCTTTCATTGCTGCTTTTCAAAAGGCAATAAAAACCTCGTGTGGAGGAAAAATTAACATCTCTTTCTAAATTATATACTCTCTGTGACTGTATCCTATTCTCATTCCACACAGGAAGTCTTTTAATAACTGTGCAACCAAGGAAGTTAGAGCCAGAAGACAGAAGAGACCTCAAGAGGCTAAGTCCTGCCTCTCTGAGCTTAATGCAGGTTCCTCCCTTTATACTACATTGATTGTGTGTCTAATGAAGGAAGCAGTGCTACATTATCACTCCTGCCCCTGCACGCCACCACCTTCTCCCCACAGCCATGCAATAAAAATGCTCATGACAGATGGCATAGAAGTCAAGGCCCAAAGGAATGTTGGTAAAAAACCATGAAGATGCTCTCAGGCAAATTTTCCCTTCATTCTCTTGGTCCTAGCAAAATGCATAACTAAAGGCAGAATACAAAAATCAAGGCTAATTGTGGGATTGTTCCAGGGTCCCAAGGGACATCAAACAACCTGCTCCAAAGTTCATAGAAAATAATGTAAAGACTCAGGCCTTAAGATTCAGTATTCATATAAGGAAATATCAGCCTTCTCAATCATACCAACTCTGTCTGGACATCTACATTGTGCTAATTAAAACTCTGAGGACCTGATTCTCATTTAAGCTGCCCTAATTTCAAGGTAATTGCCCCTGTATTCCCCCACCATGGTCCACCAAGGGCAACCACTTAAGGTTTCAGGCTCCCAGCTTGGGTAGAGACTCACTTCTCTCTCCTGCTTCACTGGGGATTTTAAGGCTGCACAACCCATGGCCATCCTCAGCAAGCCAAAGGCCAGCTTCTGGGCATTGTTTTCTCTCAGAGGACAAAAGCCTTACAGAGTAAACATATACAAAACAATAAACAACCAGAAATCATTCATTTTCCACATAGGAAGTCTGATGGGCCAATGTTCTTTCCAACCCACCAGTAAGGATGGCGCCTGTGCTTGGACAGAGTGTCATGTCCATTTGCTGTATCAAAATGAAGGCCACAAGTCATTTCAAGCTCATCTTTTCATAACAAAAGCTCTTTCTTTGTTTTCCAGCTTGAACCAGTATATGCAAACTATCCCAGAGTGTGGAACTTCTTTGGAGTTGTTTAGTCTCAGTGCCTCACCTTAATCACACCACATTATTTTTTAATTCCTGTAGGAACAGTGGTAACCCTTCCTCATGGAGTATAACACAATCATACATAAACCATTCATATTGGTCCCACAGTGTAAAGGAAACGTAAAATTTCTGTTAATGTAATTCACATCCGTATGGTAAATGGAAATCAGGCTTTGAAAATCCTGTCCCACAAGGTGGTATATAAAAACATGGGATAGGTTTTATAGAAGCAGCTTCATCTTTCATCATTACAAAGTCTTGATGGAACATTAACATGGAGAGTAGAATAAAATCAGGCTCAGGATACTAGCTATTGAATGATACTGAGACACCATAGATGAGTCCAAGTAATTTGTGATTTGGATAAAAAATAACTTTCTTCTAGAAAAAAGTGATGGGAGCCAACTGGTGGGAAGGTAGACACTATGTGGCTAAAATGACCAAAACCTAACTACTGTGTACCCCATCTGTAGGAAAACAACTTGACAGAAAGGAAAAAAAAATGCTCTTGAAATTTCTTATTTAGTTTTTGTGGTAAGTGGTGCCCCAGATCTCACCTCAGCCCTATACCTCACTCTGGCACACATGATGATGATTTATATAAATCTGATCATAGTTATCAGCATCTGAAAAGCCCATATGTACAAACTCTAATTTATTTTACATAGGGGGATAGGAAGCTACAGGGAGCCTCTTCCACCACTGGAACACTCAGACATGAGCACGGCAGTTTGCAGACCTATTGCTCCCTTGAGAGGTTTGGCAGGCTGGCATCACTTCATGCCCTCATAGGCATATGGTCATATGACTTTGAATAACCAGGCAGTTTGCTCCGTGGGAATGTTTTTAAATGTCTGCATGAGATAAATTGTCCCAAGGGACTGGTAATGAGGTGACAGTCTCTCACCAGGACAGTAGTGATGGAAAGTGGCCTACAGTATGTAAAATGAATTGGTGGCCACAGTCACTGTCAAGTGCCTAGTTGATAGGAGTCCTCACGATAAAAACAACCATAACAATAGGAGATGGGTGAAAGCTAAAACCAACTCTTTCCCCCTAGTTTTGGAGTTTGAGATAAAATGGAACCCACCTTCCAACAGCAATCTTGTGCAAAAGCAAAAACCACCTTGATTTTTGCCCATCTCTAATTGTGACTGGTTGTCTCAGCCCAAAAGCCTAGAAATGAATGTACATGAAGACTGAACTCCCAATCTTGCCTCTAGTGCCTTCCCAGAGCAGAGAGGTAATGGACAAGAAGTTGGTACCACCTGTCCTATGGCTAGAAACAGAGGATGTCAATCTCTGGGGCAGTTAACCTAGCTCCTTTCACCAGCTCTAAATTCACTACAAACATAAAGGTATGAAGCAGTGTACAAGAGAAATCAAATACCTGCTCTGAATACCCATTTTGTGAAAGCAGTGAAGATATGTTAAATATAAAACTAAGATAAATTAATGAAGGGCTAGGATGTTACATGAACATCTCTGGTAAAAGAAAGGAAACAGCTGTAACAGATTATGGCTAAGACAGATGGGAAAGGCAACTGACTTTTTGATAAAACATTAATAGAATGATTGCTTAGCAGGAAAGGGTTTCTGATATAAATATGCCTGTGCCACTTTATTTAGCATGTTACACTGAGTAGGGTTGGTGTGTTCTGTGAGCTGTAACTAAAGATACTTAAAAGCTTTTGCTGTATGTTAAAGGAAAAAGGGTAATAAATAATTTAAGAGAACAAAATTTTAGCCCTTTTTTCCCCTCTGTGTGTTCCCCGTCTCCCTTAACTTGCCTCCTAGACTAGATGAAAAGTTAAATAAATAAATAAAACAATGATGATGGCAACAACAAAAAAATCATATGAAATCTGTATATGTTCACCGAGAACGTAAAGAAAAAATGTTTTCACTGTCTATTCTGCCATAGCCACCAAAACCAAAGCCATATTGATGAGTCAGGAAAACTTCTGTCTATCTCTTAGAAAATCAATAACCATGACCACCCAAGAATACACATAACTGGGTTGGCCCTTGGATGTTAGATTGGGGTGGGGAGGGGAGATAAAAACAAAACCAAACTAACTACAGGCAGTGTTTCTGGAATTAGGTTGGGTTTCACTAAGTTGTGACCTACCCCCTCAGTCAGTGCTGAACCCCTACCCAAGTGTGACTTCAGATGAAATATTAAACAGAAATTTTGATTACTTGTGATTATTAATGATTCCTTACCACTCTTCACAAGTTTATGGAAGTGGTGTTAGCATGAGGATCTCAGGTCAAATTCCAAATCTGGGCACCTACATCCTACCTCCAAAAAAGTCTGGTATCTCCATTCCATGCACCAGAGCTCAAAACCTTGATTCTAATTCTTTTCAAATCCATGAAATTGTCCTATTTTAAATTTCTAACAAAAACAAAGTATAAAGCAAAGAAAGCAACTTGACAGCAAAACATTTTTGCTTCTATCTCTTAATCACTGAGAGCCCCCCCTTTTATTCCGCACGACAGTTTGATATGAGCAGGATGGAGATGCCATATGTAGTGGTGCAAAGACCGATGGATTGTTCTCAGCCGATGAGTGGAAATCAATCATCATCCCTAAATATTATAGATCAACTTGTTTCAGGCACACATACCAGGTTTGTTATGAATGGGTTCTCCTTTAAATGGATTTGACAGCGTGTGTTTTATAACACTTCACAGTGGATGCTTTACGCTGTGTTTGAATTCTATCAATGCCGGGTTGGAGAAACACAGTTACTGTGCTTACTGACAAGTTAATGTCAAGCAAGTATTAATCTCTGGAGCCTGTAGTCAGCATTCTACTCTACGACTGCTTAGTTCAGGTTAGGATTTACTGGAGACAGTAGGCATCAAAGCTATTAGTCAATCAGAGAGCTATACGACCAGAGAGAACTACGGGGTTTATCTGGACTCAACAGCCTCAATCAAATCTTTTAAATTACATTAATCTGGGGTGAGGTGCCTGCCCCCGCACTACCAGGAAAAAGGTTAACTGGAGCTAGAAAGCTCAGCTAGTGTATCTGGCCACATCTGGACAGTCTGATTACTGATTAATTTTATCTGGGGAAGGAGCTGGAGGTTAGTATAATGAGAGGAAATTAACAGCAGAAATGGGACTGCAGGGAGAGAGGTAGGAATATGGCAGTCACTGTCTGGACTCAGAGAATGGAAAGAGCCCTGGGAGGTGTTCAGCTGAGAACCAAGAGAGGGTCAACCCCAAGGAAGGCAAAAGGGAATTTAAATTTATACTTTTATCCTAGGATGTATTGGGGATTCCAGTGGAGACCCCTGTGAGTCCTGGCCCTGCAAGAAGAATAAACTTAGAGAGGCTGTGCAGAAGCCTGCTGACAAGCTCAGATAGGAAGAAGCCAATGAAGTAGCAGGAGTGAGTCTGAATATAAACAGATCTTGCCTGCTAACTACAGGGTCCCTGGGCTAGGAACCAGAAGAGAGGGAGGGCCTGTATTTTCCTACTAGTTGCTGAAAACTGCCCCTGAGAGAGGCAGATAAGGCTGACTGAGCCATGAGAGAAGGATGAAAGTACCACAGGGCCCAGAGTTGAGGCTAGAAAACCTGATGCAAGGACTTACTGTCTGTTACCTTAGAAGAAGTGGACTTAAATGTGAACTGACAAGAGGGTTGAATCAGGAAAAGAGCTGGAGCACCATAGGACTGGAGCAATGGTCTGCCAGAGGTGGTAGACAGATAAATGAGGTGCTATGCTGTGCCTATCCATGAGAAAGTGCTCCAGTGGTGAGTCCACTCTTGTACATAATCTCAGTGAAGTCTTCTGTTGCAATTACAAATGATACAGATGGATGTCAATAGATGCAATTGGAAATCAAGCTTTTTCTAACCATATCCATCTCCTGTCAAGTACTATGATTTAAGCCAAATAATTACATTTTAAAACTGGCACCCAATATACAACATAGTAGAACCCTAATTACGTGACACTCCACTGTCTAAACTTCTCAGCATGGCTGACTATTGTAATGTATTTGGACTCATAATTATCTGATCTCTCAATTAAACATGTGTAGTGTCACTTGAGTAATTTGGAAAAGAGATTATACCGTATAGTGAAGCTTGAGAGCATTCTATTTTTAGTTCATTAGGAATTTTGATGGATAAAATATTTTTATTTTTATTTTTTTTTAATTGACTTGAAGTGTTCTACCCTGTCATGGATTCAAAGATTTTAAGGTTAGGAGAGACCACTAAATCATCTATTCTCACCTCTGGCATAACATGAGCCATAGAATTGCACCCAGTTCCCCCTGCATTAAACCCAGTAACTTGAGTTTGGCTAAAGTATATCTTTCAGACAAGCATCTGGGGTGAGTTGAAGACAGTAAGAGTTGGAGAATCCACCACTTCTCTTTGTTTTAATGTTTTATCACTTTCACTGTTAAAAAATGGTGCTTTATTGATGCTGAATTCATCTGGCTTTACTTTCCAGCTGCTGCTTCTTTTTATGCAGTTCTTTGCTAGACTGAAGAGCTCTTACTACCCAGTATTTTCTCCCTATGAAGTTACTTATACACTAATCAAGTCACCTCTTAATCTTTTTGATAAACTAAACGCTGTTCCCTTTGTTTCTCAATGCAAAGCTTTTCCACCAGCCCTTGAATCCTTTTGTGGCTCTTTTCTGCACCTTTTCTAGTTTTCCAACATCCTTTTTTAAAATATGGGCATCAGAACTGTATACAGCAGCGTTTCTCAAACTGAGGTCCACGAGGGTACTCCAGGGGGTCCATGGGCCCTGCTGATCAACTTCTCTCCCTCCCTCCCAGTACCTCCTGCATGCCAGGGAACAGCTATAGAGCGGCATGCAGGGGGTGCTGGGAAGTACGGGGGGGAGGAAGAAACAGGCAGGGAAGAGGATGGGCAGGGGTGGAATGGGGCAGGAAGAGATGAAGTGGGGGTGGGGCCCTGAAGGAAGGGGTGGAATGGGGGCGGAGCCTAGGGCTCCACGTGTGGTTTTGCTAAAGTTTGAGAACCGCCTGTATGCAGGATTCCAATATCAGTCTCACTGACAGCATATACAGAGGTAAAGTTGTCTCCCTACTCCTACTCATTGCACCACTGTTAATACATCAAGGATGTCATTGCCTCTTTGCCACAGCATCACAGTGGAAGCCCATGTAGAGTTGCTTGTCCACTATGATCCCTCTATCATTCCCCACCCCCCCAGGCAGATACTTTTAGACTGTGATCAAATCACCCCTTTCTTAACCTTCTCTTTGTAAAGATAAGTAGATTGAGCTCCTTACTTTTTTCCAAACCTTTAATCATTCTTATGGCTCTTCTCTGCATCCTGAAACTTATCACACCATGAATTCTTGAATTCTCTAGTCCTGCTTAGAATTCCACTCTTTGTGCATCCAAGGATCACACCAGTCCTTTCAACTACAGCATTGCACTGGGAGTTCATGTTCCACTGATTATCCACAATGACCACAGCATTTCTTTCAGAATCACTACTTCCCAGGAAAGAGCCCACAGTCCTGCAAGTATGACCTACATTCCTTGTTCCATTTAGCAATATTAAAATCCATATTGTGGGCTCCTGCACAGTTAGCCAAGTGGTCCCGATCTCTCTATATCAGTGACCTGCCTTTTCATTATTTACCACTCCCCCAATAATTGTGCAATTTGGAAATGTTATGGATTTAAACTATATTATGTTTTCTTCCCGATCATTGATAAAAAAAAATATTAAGTTGCATAGGAGGCAGAACTGTTGCCTGCTCATCCCTGAACTTTGAGGGGAGGGGGTTAAATAAAGTGAGCCTTGGACCCAAATAATTGGTTTTCTGTTTTCTAATGGAAAAACCTAAACAAATAAGTCAAAACCACTTATTTTTCTTTGCCCATCTTTAAGGAAAGGCCCACATACGTATGTGTGGGTGGCTGGGAGGGTATAGGTGAGAAGAGGTCATACTGTAGTAGGAGCTCTGGATGACTTTTAGCTGAGTCAGATAGATTTTCTCCTGGGACTCATGGGAAGCACAAGTTGTAGAGACAGCTCTGCCATATGTAGAAAGGGTCCAGAATGTTATTCCCATGCATTGTCTTAACTGACTGGCACGGTGGCATTTGATAAAATGGTGCTAACAGCCATGACCCCAGCCTCACAGCACACCTTATAAGTGGTTAGTGTCTCCACTAACCTGAAACAGACTTTGTGCCCAGAGTGTGCAGGGGCAATAACATGGGCTGGGCAGAAAAGGGTAGATTACCATCCCACACAGAGTCTGGTAGTTTACCATCTCATACACAGCCATGCAGGACAATCTGGCCCTTTGTCTTTCAGAACAGTGAGGTTAACTTCCCTCTCCTCTGTACTTTCAGGCTCCAGCTTGGAGTGGACAGCAGAAGGGCCCAAGTAGATGGCTTTCTCTCAAGGACTCTGAAACATTCACTTCTGTCCACTGATGGAGATATAACATGAAACTGCCTTTTTTGTTGCATTTTGACACTTCCAGTTGTGATTCCAGTTGGACAATGAAAGTGGTGCAGTGAGAAGGTGCAGTTCATCACTTCCAGACGTTGAGATTGTTCTAGAAGTGAACCTGGCAAAGTTCTGTTGGTTCTTCTATCAGAACTGGTTAAACCATCCCTGACACAGTCTAGGCCAAGATTCTAAGTGCTCTGGCATATACAAGCGAAACTCAACTATACTTCTTCAAGTTCTGGCTGGGCAACTAATGTAAAACTGAGTTCCAGTCATAAAATTTGGTGGCAGATTTGGAATAGCATAAAAGTGAAGAAGTGTTTAATTCCACAGTTTTGGCTTACATTTAACTCTACTATGCCAGGGGAGATGTGGCAATCTAAAGCTACATTACAGTTACATCTTAACATACCTCCGAGAGCACAGGGAGCAATGATGTTAGTGGAAATTTCATCATAATGTGCACCATAGCACATTTAAAATTAAACTCTTGACTTGTCATGTTATTTAAAGGGAGGTGGGAGTCAGGGGGAGCAAGGAGGAGGATCAAAAATAGTCACAGTTAGGAAAACAGATGTGTCCCAGGAGTCTTTCATTACATCAAGATCTGTATTGAGCTGCTTTCTGGTTCCAAAGATGCCTTGTGTTTTCTTATTGGCAAGTTCTGTAGACACTGGCTCAGCTGTTACTGTTTAACCTATGCAGAGAAGCTAGAAGCTGACTGCTGCAGCATTAGGAAGTCAGAGATTTACCCACACTGCCACCTACAGCATGTTAAGCATATCAGCAAGTAAGCAGAGGTGATTAAACCAAACAGATGCTCCAGTTCCCTTTTTGTTAGCATATGTAGCACTTGTCCAATCATTTCCATTCTTCATAGCTTCATTATGGTACATTGCAATACCACATTCACTTACATTCTTCCCAGGTTCACTGCAGAGCCAGGAGCTGTACCAGGGTTTTTGGCGCCCTAGGCAGGGGTCCTTCCGCGCTTCCGGTCTTTGGCGGCAATTCTGCGGCGGGGGGGGTCCTCCACGCTCCAGGTCTTCAGAGCACTTCGGCAGCGGGTCCTGGAGCGAGTGAAGGACCCACAGCAGAATTGCCGCCGATGACCCAGAGAGCGGAAGGACCCCCCACCGCAGAATTGCCGCCCTCCCAAATCCTGGCACCCTAGGCAACTGCCTGGGTCGCCTAAATGGAAGCGCTGGCCCTGTGCAAAGCAGCACTGCAGCTCACTGCATCTTTTCCAGGTTCACGGTACAGCTACATTTTGCTCATTGCATGTTCCTGTTGCCGCTCACCTGGTAGAGAAACTCTCTGTGGATCACAATGACCCCTGTTGGAGTCTTGGGGTACGTCTACACTACAGGGTAATTTTGAATTAACATAAACCTGTTTTATAAAACAGATATTATAAAATCAATTGCATGCACACTAGGCACATTAATTCGGCGGTGTGCGTCCATGGTCCGAGGCTAGCATCGATTTCCAGAGCGTTGCACTGCGGGTAGCTAACCAATAATAACAATAACAATAACTTCGATTTGCGGCCACACTAACCCTAAATCGATATGTTAATATCGATTTTAGCGTTACTCCTCTCATTGGAGAGGAGTACAGAAATTGATTTAAAGAGCCCTTTTAATCGATATAAAGTGCATTGTAGTGTGGACGGGTACAGCGTTAAATCGATTTAACGCTGTTAAAATCGGTTTAACTGCTTAGTGTGGACCAGGCCTTGGCTGTGATAACATAGTATCAATATATGTGGTCAATCCATGCACCACATGCAGAACTCTAATATCTGGTTAAGTGCCACTCTAGTGTCAAGTCACCAGCTGGCAGACTCAGCTCTACTGCCACTCTGTTCATGACCAAGTCAGCATTTAGAGAAGAAGGAAAAGCCCCAGGCTGTTTCTTTTTCACTCATAAGACTCCACTGGGGAAGTAATAGCAATGTGTGCAGTCTCATCAGCAATGCTTGGCAGTTACAAAGGGATAAAGAAGGCTGAAGAGTCTCATCAGTGTTCAAGAAGTCTCTAAATATACTATAAAAATACTCTACTTGTCATTCTTAATGACTCTCTGCTGCCACTTATGGTGATTGGCGCTCCATTTACAGTTTTTTCAATTGAAACCATCTCAATCTTAGAGAAAATTGAACAGAATGAGAGTCCACATTTCAAAGTGCTGAATAGAAACTTCACCACTCTGGATATATATACATACACATATATATTTAAAAAATTGAAAAAAACAAAACCCTCCTTTTCTCTGCCAAGCTCCTTCTAAAACTCAATATAGTTTGTATACAAATCATTCCCTTCTGTAAATGAATGGGTGTCAGCTGTGTAAGAACTGCTGTATTCTTGTCTGAATGCTCCATGCTCATCCAATAATAGGAAATAACATCATAATGTAGAAAGTCTCACAAAGCCACTCTGTTTTGTGGGCAGAACACTGGGGAGGGAATTTTGACCCTTGCCCTTCATAATATTGAACTATAATGGGATTTCACATGAACTGAATATGTTTGTTAAACCTTCAGGATTTGGTGGAGGAGTGTAAAGAAGACAAAAGGTTGTGAGGCAAGAGAAAGATGAAGATAAACATTTTAAATCATTCTTCTAGAAAGCTTTTATTTTTGAGAATTTAAAATACATCCTCCCTAGAATTGTTCAGATGCCGCTTTACAAATATGGGAAGTTTTAACTCAATTTGGTTCTATCAATCTAGCCTGATCTTTTGAAAAGCAGCAAGATTTATTTATTTTTTCTCCCTCAAGAAGAAATAACAGGAATAGAAATAAAATCCTTCCTGACTTTCTGTCTCTTTCTTTTGATGCATTAATCAGCAGTCATGTTTTGAGGCACGTTTTATTGTTGACTCATTTTGGAGGCAGAGGAGGTAGTTCCCCTGACAATATCAATATCCACATTTGCAAGAAATACGACTCCCACACATAGTCTAACAAATTAACTTCCTAGAAGGGGCCTGGTCCAAAGCCCATTGATGTCTATGGCCCATTAACTCCAGTGGGCTTTAGATGAGGATCAAGATGCGTGATGAATCTCCTTGGACTTGGCAAGATATCTTGGATAATAAGAACTGGCCTGAAAATAACACCAAAACTCAATTTTTAAAAACTATGTTTGAGAAGGTTTCATTTTTCTTTTTTCCCATTTTCATGCAGCCTTTACACCATCCTAGTTTCCTTTTGAAGTCCTGGGATAAACTACAAGAAGAAGCCATTCCTGTGATGTTTCCAACACCTGAAACATTTGAACCTCCCTAATGGATTGCCTATTACAACATAAGAAGAATTTTTCTCTCATAAGCGCACTGAGCAGGGCTCTGAGAGTCTGAGGTCTGGTGAGCCATTTAGGATATGTCTACAGAGCAAAAATAACCCTGTGACAATGATTCTATAAGCCCAGGTCAACTGACTTGGTTTTGCGCTGTGGGGCTAAATCAAAAAGCAGTAAGATATTTAGGTTTGGACTGAATCCCAGGCTCCGAGACCTGCCCCCAGTGCTATGTTCAGAGCCCAGGCTCCAGCTCACACCCAAATATCTACACAACTATTTTGAGCCCTGCAGCAAGAGCCCCATAAGCTAATCAGTTGACCCAGGCACAGAGACTCTGCCACCGGGCTTTTTTGTGATATGTAGACATACCCTTTGGATAACAAGGCAGATCCTCAGCTGCTATAAATCTGCATAGCTCCTTTAAATTTTAAATATATTTAAATAAATAAAGATAAGCTGATTTACACCACCTGAAGATCTAGCCCCGTGTTTCAGGGAACAGCATAAAAATATGTCTCCTTATACTCAGAAGTCTGATACAGAGCTGCCTTGGAGTATTCCTACCAAGTTTTTCACCAGGGCTTAGATCTCTGCAAATGAGATCACTAAGGTTCTAGGGCCAAATTCAGGCCTGATGTAAGTGCAGTTGCACCTGCCTAAGTTGTAGCACCTAAGTTTGCCTCCCATCTAAATTTTAGAAACTTTAGGACTGCTTCTTGAAAACTCTTTGCAGGGCTTTCCTCCAGTTCTTAAATGACAAGCTTACAATGTTTGGCTTGGAAAATGGTAATACTTCTGTGTGTTTAGGTAGCAACTTGTGTTTGGGACGCTCAAAATGTTTCATAATACATACATTAATAAATTAATAGGCAGTCCTGGTTATTATCATTTGTCAGATGGAGAAACCAAGGTACAAAAAAAGGTTCTGTGACTTACTCAAAGCCTAATTTAAGGATGTCAAGTATCAGAGGGGTAGCCGTGTTAGTCTGGATCTGTAAAAGCAGCAAAGAATCCTGTGGCACCTTATAGACTAACAGATGTTTTGGAGCATGAGCTTTCGTGGGTGCATCTGAGGAAGTGGGTATTCACCCACGAAAGCTCATCCTCATTTAAGGATGTAGGTATAGGAAATTTTTGCTTCACCATCATCTGCTCTAATTACTACACTACACTTCCTTGTTGGATTGCCATGCTAAGAAAGTACAGCTTTTTCATGCCATTTATATGTCATCCAACATTAATGAAACATCACATCAGCTATTTACATTGAAAGATGCTGGATAGCTTTCTGAATACATTTATTCCATCCTTGAGGGTATTCATTGACTTAAGTACCTTTTTGTGGTTTCTCAGGGTCCAGCTATGCAGTGCATCTCCTTAAGAAATGAACTATAAATGGAAAAGACTGGTCTTTTTAGAAAACTGTGAAACTGGGTTTCTTACTCCTAGTTTTGACCCTTGCCTTGTCTCTGAAATATTGGCTTGTCCCTGATACATTTTAAACACTTTCTTTCTGCAGGGCAGCAGATATAGTTCACAGATATTACTGTAAAGCAATAAAGGATGGATGGCACTTGGTTGGCTGAACATTCCACAGCTTAGAGAGACTGTTTGAAGAGAGAGGGTATATTGCTCCCAAACACTGAAGGGCTTCTTGTAGGGGAGTCATCTTTAATCTAGTACCCCATGGTACCTCCAGGAGCCTTACAAATTATGACAGAGAATCCTGAAGCACAGTCTCTGCTACTCTAAAGATGGTCACTCTTTTCCTGACATTGCAGTGCAAGAGCACACCTTCATTACTGTTTAACTCAGTAAGAGCTGCTGGACTGTGTCGTTAAGAAGTCCAGAGTAAAAGGTGATGCAGAAGACGCTATCCCAGGACAATTCTGAGGGGGCACTGTACTCAGGGACATCCCCAAGAGGCATAATTCCCTCCCTGCTTCCCCTGTGCCCAGGGTTGAGGAAGGGGCAGTGTTAATTTGGTAAGGCAAATTATAAGATCCCCTGCACTAGCTCAGTGAAAGTGGCCAGTGCATTGTGGGGATGTTTGTGGTTGGTTCCCTCCTGGTCCAGGGGTAAAGAATGAGCAGGCACACTGAACCCACTTACTCCTGTGTGCCCAGACTCAAGGCATAGTTAGCCTCCTTACATTCTCATGTGGGATATTACTGCCCCTTGCTTCCCTCTATGGGCAGGTAGTCCAGATCACAAGCTAGCCCTCAAAAGCAAACTCTCTCCCTGTAGCAGGGAATATACAGTTACAAGCCAGTATTTTTGTGGGCATGCACTGTTTCAATTTTCTACTTGACTGCAAGCCAGGTATCGGCTTTGCGTTCCTGGCAAGTTTCCAGTACAGTCACTGGTGTCACAGAGCACAGACACTCTTATCTGAGATGGCTAATTATAAATGTCACAGAGAGCATGGAGATAGGGGGAATTCCGATCTATGCAAAGTGAGCTTTGTTTGGTTTCAGTAACCAGCAGTTATCAGTAATGGGCACTTTATATCAAGTGTCCTACTTCACTCTCACTTCATTTAGACCTAATAAGATAGTGATTGAATGTTAATTAAATACCATATAAGTATTAAGAACATCTGTTTCTTAAAGTATCACAATTATGCAGCACAGAGTTGAGTCATTTTTGCCTAATTTGAAAAGTGCTGCAAAATACAAGCAAAACCTCCAAACAAAAAAAGCCACATATGTTTGTTCTTTGCTAATCTGTTCAACTTTTTCCACGGGCTCTCCCAGTGTTAGAGAATTGTTCACATCACAAAAAACTGCCTTGCTGCTTTGACCCACTCAGCTTGTCTGCTACTGGCTCAGCTGGGGAGAGGATCATTTTTGGCTCACATTATAAAGCTACTGGCTCTGAAAAGTAAAGGTTCTAGTAAAGACGTCAGTTTAGTGAGATCAGACTCAATGGGAACTGATATCTGGCCCAGTGGGAACTAAGTCCACTTTGTGCCACCCCAGCTTCTCTTCTGGGGAGTGTGGTAATGATAGGTGTGGGGAGTTGAAAGGGATTCATGAATTAAGATAGCAGAAGTGCTGCAGAGATACAGAGGGGACATCAGAAGTCCCATTCATGTTCCATTCACTCCAATGGTTGCATCTAGACTGTCTCATTTGTAGCTGTTAAACACCTGCAGGTGTTAAACACCAATCAGCCATTCCCAATTAGCTGTTCCCTTTGCAGCAGTCCCCTTCCCATTTTTCTTTCCAAAACAATATGCTCAAATCACTGAATCCTTTGCCTGCAGACTTACTGGTTAATAGCAGATACATAATCAAGCTGTGCAGTGTTTCGAACTGGGGCTTTGGTTTCTCTATATGAAGTTCTAGCTATAGGATCATAACTGCAGTAACTGAGTACCACAAGCATATTAATGCATTATCTCACAATACTTTGTGAGGTAGGGAAATAAGATCATTTTTCTGTGCCCCAGTTTCCCCATCTGCAAATTGGGGAAACTGGGACACAGAAAGGTGAAGTGACGCCCACACAGAAAGTTTGCAGCAGAACCAGAAAGGAAAGCCAGTTCCTCATCGCAATCTCGGATTATACCCACAAAACCATCTTTTCTTCCATCAGCCTTTTATAAACAGAATGTACATCTGCAAAACATTTCAAGTACTCCCATAGGCAGGCTATTTGGAACCTGGGTTTAAGCTCAGAGCCACTTATTGTTAATACAACCCTTCTGAAACACTTTGTTAGGGATGCTAATTATTGGACTATTGAACAAGACCAATAACATTGCTGTGCCATTAATCCTATTACTGTGTTAACAGGTTTTTCACTCAGAAGTCAGCATATGTTTAATCTATCATTTTAAACACACACTGCTGACAAAGTGTTGTTTTTATTTGGAAGATTAATTTGTCTCTTATTACCTTTTCATAAAATCCTGCAGCCTCAGATGAGGCAATACCCTCTTGACTTCTCCGTTTGAATCCTCTGAAATTCATAGGGAATCAGATGTACAGGACTGGCTGATGCAGAGCCCTAGCTAAGTAAGAGCTCATATACAGCTGCACACAAGCCAATACATTGCTAGTACATTGAGGGGAAAGGGGTAGGAATGATTAGTGTTCCAGATAATTCTTTGAAGTTCTGTGGAGCATTGGTGCCAAAGTCTTTTGAATTAAACATGAAAAGAAGATCTTGACTTCTCCTGGCTGTTAAATATTGATATGATTTATGTAAGGCTAACAGTGTGCTAGTGCTTTAACCATTATTCCCATTTTACAGATGCACAAACTAACTTTCAGAGAAATTAGATTATTTTTACATCTTGTCACTCAGCAAAGCAGTGTCAGAACCAGGATTAGCATCTGGGGGCTTCATTCTGTGCTGTGCCTTTCCCATGAGGAAGATTTAGGTTATTTCTCTCCTCTTCCTCAGCTCATGAGGAAGTTTTAAGTTATATGTATGTCTCCTACATGCTCTGGGGGCCATATGACAACCAGTGTGAGTTAGGACTGCTCTGTGGTCTGCTCTAACTTATGTCCACCTTCATTCCAGAATGGCTGAACACTGAGCTCCCTCTACCCAAGGCTCAAAGGTTGGGAGAAGTGCAGGACTGTGTAACCTAATTCTACACACCTTCTGTGTCAGAGAAATCTCAGTAGCTCAGGAACTATGAGGTTTAATGCTAAGTTCTCTGTATCTCATCTGAAAGCTAGAAATCTCCTCAAAGAGTTCCTATTTCTAGCCCTGCAACATCATAAACTAGCAGACTGTAATCCTTTCTCTGGTCTTTCTCTCTCATGTGCCTCCCACAATTTTAATCTGTGTGTTGCAAATCCATTTCCTTTTTTTCTTTTTCTTTTTGAAGAGAGGTGGTGGAAAGAAACAAACATTTCTCTGGAAGGTCTTTTGGTTTTGAAAGGTGGCTTTTTAAAGCTTCTGAAGGGGGTTGGAATGTCAGTAGCAGTCCTAATAGAGATGAATTAGTGAGCAGAGTTCAAGTGAGGTGTGAATGGTACATGGTGAATGCAATTTATCATAGGGCTATCACTACCACATTTGTAGTATGGTGATAGCTGGCAGAGAGATATGTATCACAGATCAGGAAGCCTTATATGATAAAGAATAAAATAAGAACTGATACAAACAGGAAATATAGAACTGTGTAACCCTTCTGCCAGGTGCTAAAGGCAGCATTAAGGTCATGTGTCAATGTGTCTAGGGGCTGGTCTACACTAAGTGTTTATACCGATTTTAGCAGCGTTAAACCAATTTAATGCTGCACCCGTCCACACAACGAGGCTTTTTATATCGATATAAAGGGCTCTTTAAACTGGTTTCTGTACTCCTCCCCGACGAGAGGAGTAGAGCTGAAATCGGTATTACCATATCGGATTAGGGTTAGTGTGGCCGCAAATCGATGGTATTGGCCTCCGGGCAGTATCCCACAATGCACCACTGTGATCGCTCTGGAAAGCAATGTGAACTCGGATGCACTGGCCAGGTAGACAGGAAAAGCCTCGCGAACTTTTGAATTGCATTTCCTGTTTGCCCAGCGTGGAGCTCTGATCAGCACGGGTGGCGATGCAGTCCCAAATCCAAGAAGAGCTCCAGCATGGATCGTACGGGAGATACTGGATCTGATCGCTGTATGGGGAGACAAATCTGTTCTATCAGAGCTCCATTACAGAAGACGAAATGACAAGGCATTTGAAAAAATCTCCAAGCTATGATACAGAGTCCACAGCATAGTGCTGTGTGACAAGCGTAACGGAAGGCCAAAGTATCAAATAGACGATCATGGAGGAAGGGAGTGGGGACTGAGGACTCCAGCTATCCCACAGTTTCCGTAGTCTCCGAAAAGCATTTGCATTCTTGGCTGAGCTCCCAATGCCTGTAGGGTCAAACACATTGTCCAGGGTGGTTCAGGGTATATCTCATCAATTTACTCCTCCTCCCCCCCCGAAAGAAAAGGTAAAAAAATCGTTTCTTGACTTTTTTCAATGTCATCCTATGTCTACTGCATGCTGCTGGTAGACACAGTGCTGGGGCAATGAACAGCAGCATCCTCTCCCCTCCCCTCCCCGGTGGCAGACGGTACAGTGCAGTAGGACTGGTAGCCATCCTCATCATCAGCCTGTGAGTGCTCCTGGCTGGCCTCAGGTGAGTTCGGCCGGGGGCGCCTGGGTAAAAATAGGAATGACTCCCAGTTATTCCCAGCAGATGGTACAGAACGGCTGGTAACCGTCCTCATCATAGCAACTGGGGGCTGAACTCCATCAGCCCCCCCACTTTCATGTCTAAAGAAAAGATTCTGTACTGCATGGACTATCACAGCAGCGGGATGCTGTGCTCCTCTCCCCTCCACCATTTAATGTCTTGCCTGGACTACCATAGCAGCTGAAGGCTGCCTCCCCCTCATTTCATCTCACTAAAAAGTCAGTGTTTCTTATTCCTGCATTCTTTATTACTTCATCACACAAATGGGGGAACCCTGCAACGGTAGCCCAGAAGGGTTGCGGGGGATGAGGGAAGCAATGGGTGGGGTTGTTGCAGGGACACCCCCTAGAATGGCATGCAGCTCATCATTTCTGTGGGATCTGACATGGAGCGGCTGTGCTCCCTGGTTCTCTGATACACTGGTTCTCTAGTACACCTGCCTCATATTCTAGGCAGGACTGACTCTATTTTTAGATACAACATAAAGGAGGGAATGACCCAGGGAGTCATTCCCATTTTTGTCTTTGCGCCCCCCACCGACCTCAGAGAAGGTCAGCCAGGAGCACCCATGACAGCACCAGACGGTACAGAACGACTGATAATCATCATCTCATCACCAATTTACAATGGCACAGCAAACGGTACAGAACGACTGGTAACCGTCTCTGCTGCCTTGCAAAGGCAAATGAACACTGCTGTGTAGCGCTGCAGTACCGTGGCATCCAGTACACATATGGTGACAGTGACAAAAAGCAATGCTATGGCGTCTGCCAGTGCAATCCAGGGAAAAAGGGTGCAAAATGATAGTCTACAGTTGCTTTCATGGAGGAAGGAATGAGTGACGACATTTACCCAGAATCACCCGCGATACTGTTTTTGCCCCATCATGCATTGTGATCTCAACACAGAATTTCAATGGGCGGGAGTGACTCCAGGAACTATGGGATAGCTAGGGGATAGCTACCCACAGTGCAACCCTCCAGAAATCAACGCTAGCCTCGGTACATGGATGCACACCATCAAATTAATGTGCTTTGTGTGGCAGAGTGCACTAAAATTTATACAATCTGTTTTACAAAACTGGTTTATGTAAAATCGGAATAATCCTGTAGTGTAGACGTACCCTAGGAGTCTTTATCTAAAAGAAATAAAACCATGGCTCAAGTACCCATCCAAAATCATACTCCTTGTAATGCTGCATATAGTGACTCAAGAGTGTGAATAACAACCTCAGGGCAGACTGTTATGAAGTTATGAATATTCACTAGGTATCTGTATTTCAAATGTGCTTACCCAAAGCTAGCCTTTCACGTACAATAATGAAGAAGCTGAATAGTGCTGATGGTCCATTAGCAAAGACAATGAACTATGGAAGAGCTTAGCCTTCCTGTAAATGTTTCGGTCATCCAGTTAGTAATGGCTTCTATGACTCAGGGAGGGCATGTGACCAGACCGCATGGTACTGAACTCGATTTTGGTACCTGTATTTTTCCACAAACTGGGCTTGGAACTGAGCTTGGAACAAAAAGTTCCTGCCATATGTTAGTTATATAAGGTGGGGTGTGACATCATCTAAGGGTCTCACTGGACACACAAGAAAACTCCTGGAAACACTTGAGGAACAAAGACTGAACTAGGGGTAGTGCTGGTCCTAGACTAAAGGGATTTATAGCCTGTGTATGGAAACTTGGTGGACCGTTTGTAACATCAGTCACAGTGAGAAATTACTAATTCAGATTCTATCATGTTAGGTTTGGTTCACTTTTTTGTTTATTTACTAGGTAATCTGCTTTGATCTGCTTGCTAGCACTTATTATCACTTAAATCTATTTTTTTTGTAGTTAAAAAAACTTGTTTTATGTTCTATAGATAAATAAATCAAAACCCAATTAGTCTATCAGGATGTTGGGGAAAAGACCCACCACCTTGTCAATTGATCAGACAGCCTGAGGCTCCTTTTATTGATATATCATTAATACATGTGTGCACACACGGAGAGTCAGCGTATTCCCTAGCAAGAGTTAAGCCGCTCTCCCGTACTGATTTTTGCCAGTGCTTATAAAGCTTAAAACCGCAAATTATCATATCTTACTTACACATAAATCACAACCTTATTTGGCTATCATATGGTATACATTGCAGAAGCACAATATTGTCCTTTAACATGGCATAACATATGAAAAATTGCAAGCCTTATCTTTTCACTTCCTTATAGATGTTTACTTGATTGTCAGAAGACACTGACAGTTCAGTTACCCCTACTTGCGGTCAAGCTGACAAGCTTCGCATGGCCCTCTGGGATTCAGTGTCTGGTGTCCAGTTCCCAATTCCGGCCAGCTGTTTCTATGCTGATACTGAGTTATTTATGCTAATGCAAGCTTATTAATATGTTACTTTAGGCAATGATGAGCTGGTTATTAGGGGACTTTTATTTGAGTTTTCCCCTTTTGCTAGCAGCATGATCATGGTTTGTGTATAACGAAACTGTCTGCTGGGAGTTCAGTTCCGCAGTGGTTAGTATAGCAACTTATTTCCTTATAGAATTAGTAATCTTAAGGCCTAGGGCCTATACTTATGTCATTATGGCCAATATATTTTGGATTTATGCTTGGGGGGGGTTGATTTTCCCTATCAAGGACTACAGCCCACACTACGTTCCAATATATTAACTCTCCAGATTGTTGAAGTCCAGAAGTTAGTCACACAACACTCCCCACTCACCTAAACCCTACTCCTAGGTAAGGTCCAATGAGACTCAGTGATAGGGGTATTACAGGTTTCAGAGTAGCAGCCGTGTTAGCCTGTATCACAGAGGCTGTATCCTCTGCCTATCTGCTCCAGTCCAGAGAAGTATGCATCAACAGGTTCTGCTCCAGTATACTGGTCCAAGCCTGTGATGTCCACTCTGCCACTACTGATCTTGTAAGGCCCTGTCTTGAAGTCCATCTCTGTGCTGTTGTGTAGTCAGCTCTGTGCTGCTGCCACTGGTCCAGTCAAGACTCACTGCAAAGTCAGCTCTAGGCTGTCTCTGCTACATCCAATCCCAAAACATCACTCCACATAAGTTTCAGAATGTCTAAGTGGGGAACCCAGAGAAAAATTCTCCTGGTCTCTGACAGCCTTCTGTTCTCTCTTATGGAACTTCAATCCTCTTCCCAAACCAAAGTCCACACTACCTGTGAGTTCAGGGTGATTCACACATTCCAGGACATGTCTTACACAATGTCAATGTTTCAGAGTAGCAGCCATGTTAGTTGGTATCTGCAAAAAGAACAGGAGTACTTGTGGCACCTTAGAGACTAACAAACTTATTTGAGCATAAGCTTTCGTGACAGCCCACTTCATTGGATGCTTAGAATGGAACCTATAGTGAGAACATATATATATACATACAGAGAACGTGAAAAGGTGGAAGTTGCCAAACTAACACTAAGAGGCTAATTAATTAAGATGAGTTATGAGCAGAAAAAAAAAAACTTTTGTATTGATGCTCTTTCATGTGTACAGTTACAGTATCAACCTATTGTTTATACAATCAGAACACATGACTATTTCAACTAAAGCAAAAAAAATACAAGATGTGGAACTGTGGGTAAACAACATTATAATTCACCTAAAAGAGGCTGGCCAGAGTTGGGTTTTCCATATAGAAGCAGCTTTCAAATATATATATATATATAGCTAATAAATGTCTATAGTGGGATGTGGCATTCTTCACTTCCTGTCATAAATTGCTGCTATGTAATGCAGTGTTGTGCTGTGGTCTGTTAAAAAACTGCTGCCTTTCACCCCCAAGAAAGCTGCATTCACTTTGGGGGAATGAGGTAATCCCTGCACACAGCTTGGTCAGCTGTCTGGGACCCATCGGGATAAAAGGCAAGCAAATCAAGAGACAAAGCACTTTAAGAACTGCTAACTCTCTGGCTACCATCAGTTAGTGACAAATTTGGCCATGTACCTATGAACAGCCTTAGGCTGCAACTCCAGACCACTAAAGCTTTTCACATACAATACTGGAAGGCTTCAGTTCATGAACAGCATTTCTAATGGACCTTTGAGTGCACTGCTTTAGGGTCAAAAAGTGCTGAAACAAAGAAAATGAATGCCTAGGCAGCACCACTGATTCCCTGAGGCATGGCACTCACTAATAGACTAGAATGGGTGGGTTGAGTGGAGTAAGGAGGTTGGGGAGAGGCACACTGCTTTATTAAAGATGACTTAGTGCTAGAAGAGAAGAGAGAGCAGGGAGAGATTAGCAGAGCTGCTGACTGTGCACAGGGAGAACAGATGTTGCTGGTTAATGGAGCATTAGGCAAAGAAAAAAAAATCAGTGTCTCCTAATACCTGGCATGGTTACTGGAGTCACAGGATTCTTTACAGAGATACACAAAGTTTAGTCTCAGTTGGAAGTTTGAAGTAAGATACTGCATAGTATTGTTTAGCATAATGGCTTTTCATAGATATATACTGGGCTCTGATGTTGCCCTATATGAGTTTGCTGCATCAGAAGCATTATCTGTTATCAGTCTTTCCCAAGTATAATAGTTGCACCGCCTCAAGGAAAAAGAAAGTTTGGGGGCCCTCCCTTTGGAGTGATTTTGTGTAATAAGATGACAAGGCACAGGATCAGAGATACACACACTTATTCAAGATATTTATGTATTGTTATTCTTCATAGTATTTTTCTTTAGACCAGGGGTTCTGACAACAAAAATTTTGGTGGCCTCAGAGTGCAGCCACCAACTCTTACTGGTGACTGCTCTGACAAATTTTCCTAAAATACTTAATTAACTTAGGAAAAACTACTAAATATGCACATATATATGTCCAAATCATAGTAATGTATTTTGTAGGGTATTTTTTTTCAGACTCAATAAAAATAATGTATAGTTGTATTTTGGTGACCCTGCTGCCTCCCCTTCCCCAGCACCCATTCCCTTCTCCCTGGGCTCCCCATCATCCTCCAAGGCCTGATGATCTCCCCCGCCATTGCCCTCAGCTCCTTTCTGCAGCCTTGCGTTGCAGGCTCACCCCATTCCTTGCCGTTTGACCACAGCATCTCATAAGGCCAGCCCTACTGAATCTCTGTATCCCTGGGATGAACTGGGGGAAGTGGGCTGAAGTTCCATGGCTGAAGCTTTGGGCAGGGTGGCTGAAGGCTGAAGTCTGCCTCCGTCTGAACCAAGGGAAGGGGCAGAAGCCCATTACTGGAGCCTTTGGCTAAACCAGGATTGGGGGGCTGAAGCCCAATCCTGAAGTCCCATGGCTGAAGACAGGAGGGGGGAGCTGAAGCGCGCTCCTGGAGTACAGCAGCTGAAGGTGGGGAAGAGAGGGGCTTAAGCTCTCCCCTGGAGCCCTTGGGCGCTTCAGGGAGAGTCTACTGCTGTTCCCCCTCCCCTATCTCTGTCCAGGAGGCAGTAGGAAAACCCCCTGATGACCACATTTGAGAAATGCTGCTTTAGAGTACAGAAAGAAAGTAGTTAATTTACAAAACATATACATTAAAAGATGTTTGCCATTTTAGCACCGATAAAAGACAGCGATGGGAGCTTTCAAAATGCAGAATTTGTACAAATATTTTTATAATAATAAGGAACCTCTGATTCTATAAAAATATAACTTCAAACTGTATGGTTTTCTCTTCACTTGGTACAGAAAGCAGCTACCCTATAAGTCATTAGACTAGGCAAGCATATTTTAAGAAAAGCACCCTGTGTATTTCATTGCTGGTCAAAGAAATTGCATACTGACAGATTTGGAGACTGAAACCATCTGCTTATCAAAAGAAGCACAGCATAGGCCGTACCAATGTAAGTTTCCCTCAGATTGCCTGACAAGTTTTAGTGTGCAGTCCAGACCAGTGAGGAATTGTGTCATCACCTGCCTTGTAACCCTGGAGGTCTTAAAATGCTCTGCTGTTATTGCTCCCTTGTCCAGACACTCCCAGAGAGCATATAAGTATGCACTGAGTGTCCCTGTGATAAACAACTCTCAATCAGCAACTCTGGCTCCAGCAGCCTGCTGGTCAAACCGCAGCCACATTCTGGTATCCATCAGCCTTGTGTACACCTGACAAGCTGACCCCAGCACTCCGGAATTCTCCCAAAACCATGTGCTCTGCAATGTCCACCCTTTCCTGGACCATTCAGAGGAATAATAAGATTTGTTTGCTCATCTGAGGAGACAACGCATAGAGCTTACCTCTTTAACTGGAGTTAACAATCACTTCAGTGAAAGTGTTACCCTGGGTTGGGTTAGATTAAAAGGAAGACAAGTTTATTAACAAAAGGAAATAGGATTTTAAGTGAGTTTGAATATAAAGGATAAGGTTAGAAATCGTTACAACAAATAAAAGTGAAAAATACATTATAGAGACTAAGACTTAACAAAACTAGTCTTGGTTCAAGACTACATTACTTTCCACCAAGACGACTGACAATCCTCTTGGTCAGGATCTCACACAAAGTCCAAAGTGCTTGGTTCCTTTGTCTTCTTAGATGAAAGATAACTTTCAGTTTTTTGCCCTCTCTTTATAGTTCAGTGAACCTTTGAAATTGATTTTTCTGAAGATTACCATCAAAGTAAAATTAATTCAAGCTGTGAGGAAGGCAACCTGGAACCTGGTGATGAAGAAAGTCCCATTATGGTTTCTTCTCCCACTGGTGTTTGCTAAAATGCAAATTGATCTGTTCCTGAAATCTCCTCTCCCTGCTATGATGTGGAGTGGTCATCTCCTCCCCTTGTTACTTTTATAGTTTTGTTTACATTTTATGTAAATGGAATACCAGTATCTCTTAAGGTATCCTGGAAATATTTTCAAGGTGGAGGAACCACATTCCTTTGTCTAGGGTGGGTAAGTTCAGCCCCACCTGGCAGACACACTTTGAGAACATATTTTCTAATATATTTGTAATTTTGCATTTGTCCTCCATACATACACCACATAAAAATATTAATGATCAGTTTTTGTTAGCTTCCTATTGATACCTTTTAGATACAGGTTATGACACTATGAGTTGGGCTACAATTAACTGGTCAGGCCAGCTGAAACTCACTACCAGATGCCAGTGTGCCCCCAGACCTCTTGCATTTGGGTGCTCTTTGGGTCACACTGCCCCTAAGCAATGTTCCTCAAGCCCAACCTAGAGGGATTACCTCTAAGGAAAATAGACATTTCTCCTGGTTTTTCATATGGTGCCCAGCTTTTCCAGGAACTTCTTTCAGGGTACCTGGAATATGCTAGTTTCCACTTCGCTAATCGAGATGTTTTGTTTTATAACTACAAAATGTCTGTTCAAGGATCAGAGGGTTAGCCGTGTTAGTCTGGATCTGTAAAAGCAGCAAAGAATCCTGTGGCACCTTATAGACTAACAGACGTTTTGGAGCATGAGCTTTCATGGGTGAATACCCACTTCCTCAGATGCATGTAGTGGAAATTTCCAGGGGCAGGTATATATATGCTAGCAAGCAAGCTAGAGATAACGAGATCAGTTCAATCAGGGAGGATGAGGCCCTGTTCTAGCAGCTGAGGTGTGAAAATCAAGAGAGGAGAAACTGGTTCTGTAGTTGGCAAGCCATTCACAGTCTTTGTTCAATCCTGAGCTGATGGTGTCAAATTTGCAGATGAACTGAAGCTCAGCAGTTTCTCTTTGAAGTCTGGTCCTGAAGTTTTTTTGCTGCAGGATGGGCACCTTAAGGTCTGCTATAGTGTGGCCAGGGAGGTTGAAGTGCTCTCCTGCAGGTTTTTGTGCATTGCCATTCCTAATGTCTGATTTGTGTCCATTTATCCTTTTCCGTAGCGACTGTCCAGTTTGGCCAATGTACATAGCAGAGGGGCATTGCTGGCATATGATGGCGTATATTACATTGGTGGATGTGCAGGTGAATGATCCAGTGATGGTGTGGCTGATCTGGTTAGGTCCTGTGATGGTGTCGCTGGTGTAGATATGTGGGCAGAGTTGGCATCGAGGTTTGTTGCATGGATTGGTTCCTGAGCTAGAGTTATTATGGTGCGGTGTGCAGTTACTGGTGAAAATATGTTTCAGATTGGCAGGTTGTCTGTGGGCGAGGACTGGCCTGCCACCCAAGGCCTGTGAAAGTGTGGGATCATTGTCCAGGATGGGTTGTAGATTCTTGATGATGCGTTGGAGGGGTTTTAGCTGGGGTCTGTATGTGATGGCCAGTAGAGTCCTGTTGGTTTCTTTCTTGGGTTTGTCTTGCAGTAGGAGGCTTCTGGGTACACGTCTGGCTCTGTTGATCTGTTTCCTTATTTCCTCGTGCGGGTATTGTAGTTTTGAGAATGCTTGGTGGAGATTTTGTAGGTGTTGGTCTCTGTCTGAGGGGTTAGAGCAGATGCGGTTGTACCTCAGTGCTTGGCTGTAGACAATGGATCATGTGATGTGCCCGGGATGGAAGCTGGAGGCATGAAGGTAGGCATAGTGGTCGGTAGGTTAGGTCGGTAGGTACTCTCTTCAAGGAGTATTGCTCTATCTAATTCAATTTGCTCTGTGTTGACCAGGAACAAACAGTCCATTGGAATAACTGTCCAATGTGGAGAAGAGTAGGGTGAAGAGAAAGTCAAATGAGCATAGACACTTTATAAGCTGTTGTTTTGCTCCAGGCACTTAAATTACTGGTGAAAATCCTGCACTTGGAGAAACATGCATCTGTCACTGTTGAGTCAGAAGCTGGCAGTAGTCATACTGGTTCATTTTTGTGTAAAGGTTACTTTTGTATGAGTATTGTGTAATCATGAAAATGGCACCACAAAAATGATTTTTGATATTGAAAATATGGACATTCTATCTACATAGAAAAATTCAGTCTCTGTGTCTGATCAGGTACTACAGTTATGGGCTCTGTGGAGAACGTTAAGATATGTATTGTGTTGATATTATTTTAGATATGAAGGTTGTGGGAGATAAAACATGAGGATGGAAGTAAGAGAGTTGTTTGAAACCCAAGGACTCTGTGTGGGCCCATTCTGTTGCTAGGAGTCACCCCAGAGTATTGTTTCAAAGTCGTCAGTGGCAGGATGACTATTGAAGCAGTGAGTGTGGAAACTATCCAGCTGGACGTGGTTTTGTCCAGGCTTGTTGAGGTTGCCAAGAAAGGTCTCTCCAGACTCCAGAGACTGGCTCATCATAGATGACAGAAGACTGGACTAACGAGAGGATAATGGACATTGAGAGAACATCAGATCCCGGGGCTTATGAAAAGCAAGATATAGCTGAGATATGAAATAAGACTTTCTGGGGCTTGAAATGGAAAGTGGACTCTGCCTTATTATGGGTATTAGAGTTCATGCAGACTTCATAGATGATAAATTATAAGTTGTTAAGTTAGTCAGAGTGGAGCTGCAGTGAATGGGGATTTCTGCAGTGACCTTTCAAAGAACACCTGCCACAACTATCACGGGACTTTCCCACACTCCGGGGAACAGGATCCTTGTAACAAAGGAGCAGAGGGAGGGGTTCCCCGAGTTAAAATTTCCATGTGAGAAGCATGGTGGTGGAAGCAGGTAACCAAGATGGTTGTGATGAGCTCAGTTTAAAATACGTAGATTCAGTCCTTTTTTTCTCTCCTGAGACTACAAAGATACCAGTTGTGTTGGTGGTTTTGTGAAGTAGATACCTGCCCCTGTTCACTGGGATGGAAACCAAGACCATCAGATTAGTTCCACAGAGGAAGCTGACAGAATGTTTTACTCTACTTCTCTGGCAGAGAAAACTGCTGCTCATTTTCTTTTTGCTAGGACATTTCTTTGTTGGGATTGGCTCATCTAATTTTAAATCCAGTTCATTTGGAATGAAGATCTGTGGGAAAAGGGGCAGAGTAAAATAAGTTTTGGCTTCCATTCAAAATTACCTCCCATGCATGTGCTCCATTCTATATCACAATTCATGTCTGTCTCTGCCCCTCCCTTTGCATCCACTTGTCACCTATCCCTGACTAGTTTTCACATTCCTCTTCAGCATGGGTCATGGGTGACTAGCAGGTTTAAACTAATGTAAATGGTGCATTCTCTGTAACTTGAAAGTCTTTAAACCATGATTTGAGGACATCAGTAACTCATCTACAGGTTAGGGGTCTATTTCAGGAATGGATGAGATTCTGTGATCTGCAGTGTGCAGGAGGTCAGAGTAGATGATCATGATGGTCCCTTCTGAACTTAAAGTCTATGAGCCTATTAAAAATGGACTAGACCATTCAAAACCATTCAAAAATCTACTCTTGTAAACAAAAAATTTACCTCGTAAGGTTATCATAATGAGGAAACACTTTATAGAATAAACTTGTAGTAGCCAGGATGATAAATAAGATGATTTATGGGTCTTTTTCAACTCTCTTTTTGGCAGTCTTTTACTGACAGGCAGTGCACCAGTCTGAATGTTACCTAATCCTTTATATAAAAGCAATTTTCATGTTTTGCTGCCATGTCCTCTATGCAAAGCATATAGGAATTGTCAAACAGCCTAATGGTCTACTAGCTAGTCTCTTCAGTGGCCACTGCTGGATCCTTCAGCACTGTAATGCCCCATAACGTTCGCACAGTAACTACTGTACTATGGAGAGTAATCTCTTCCTGCCTCCAGCTGGACATGAAGCTTGAAGCTTGATAGAGCTTGTGATTTTCATTCTGTTAATTGTAACTGCTTATGATATTCTTATTCATATAAATCAATGATGAGTCCAAAATTTAGGGCGGGTCAGAACTAAAAATCAAATGTTGTGCACCTCTCTAATAAAATAGTTAACCTTTGGCTAAATCTTATCCACTGTATTTGCCCCAACAATACTCTGCATCTACGAGTTTCCAAAGATCAGTGATACATTGTGGGAAAGGATGTCCATTTTATAAATGTTCACTTTTCATTTCTTTTATGATGGGGTAAATTAATGATCAATTAATATATTCCCACAAAGAGATAAGAACCCAGTACTTCAGAACTACCCCAATTGCTTTAATTAATCTCAAAATTGTTTAACTCTTAGGGGGTTGAGAAACTATTTTTTTTTCTGTTTTCAAACTCAAATAACAGCCTCCAGCACTTTCCAGATGTAAGCAGTGAAGGTAAGAAACTAACAAGAAAAGGATATAAATTATAGAGTCTCTGTTTTATTCCTACAAAATGTCATTTGAATTCAGACTCTGTGTTCCCAGTTTTCATCAACTATAGAAATGCTGAGCAGCTCACAGTCTGCATATAAAAAATAGCACTGACTGGTCAGACAAGTTGATCCCAGTTGTATAAAATTCCCTGAGGCATAGAATCTCTCTCTGTGTGTTTTATGCCATTTCTTCTACAACAAAGTGAGAAGACAGTTTGCAAACTAAACTGAATCCCCTAGTGTTGTGACAACTATTAAAAAGCCAGTGTTTGCCAGCAGTTACCATGTAGAGGTACTGTATCTGAAATACTGCAGTATTTCACTATATTTGTAAAAGGAATAATCTAAATCATCTTCCTATTTATCTAAGCATTTATATCACATTCATCACAGTGGCATCCAAGAGCCATAATGATGGTATCTGAGTAGTACCAATATCTGTAGGTAAATACTGCCATTTTTATGAGCACTGTGCTTAATTTCAGAAAGGATCAAAGTTTCTTTGTAAACGGATCCTACAGAGTCATCACCTATGCTGCCATTTGCATTTCTATTATTCTACAGGAGAACTAAAACTAAGTTCCTGACTACATGGGACCTTTCAAGACAATAGGGCATTTTTTGCAGAATTACTGTCATTAGAATTTCCTCAGGAATGATATGGCTACATTCTGCTTACATATTTCTTTCCCTACATTTCAGTGGAATATGGTATTCTTTTTAACTTCCAGTCCTAAATTGTTATGGGGTCCACTATTGAACAGCACTTGTTTTCTACCTAATAGGTAGCTGAATTTCAGTAGTGGAGGAAGTGATTCATGTGTGAAAGAGAGACAAAGAAAGAGAGGGAGAGAGATAGGTGTGTAATTTTCAGAAGTGCCAAACCTTCACAGCTCCAAAGTGAAATCTATATGGTCTTCTTTAGTGCACTTGGACTTTCCATCAGGATGAAAATGTTATATAAATGAGACAGAGATTAATTTAGTATCATATTCCTTCAAGAAGCCAAAGAGAATTATCAGCTGGCTTGGGGCACAGAACTGGCTGCTGGGAGAAGGCACTGAAAAATAAGGAGTTCTCTATCTCCCTCTTGGTTTAAAATGACTCCTTAGGTAAAACCTGCAGATTCAGGAAAAAAGTTTAAGCTGTTTGTTAGTTTTCTCCTATAAGACTATACATCAACTCTGATGGAACGAAGCTGACCTGGTGGAGTGTATCATTGGAAGTGCCTTTCTCATATACCTTACTCCTGTATGCGTAGCTGATTTTCCACCTTGCACTGGAAAATCTCCAGGTAAGGAATGATTACTGAGAAAAAGCTGTACATGGTGCAAGAGAAAAGGAAGATACAGTGCTGTGCTAGTCCCAGATTTGCTATGCAATTTTGTTTTTTGACGGGGCAATAGAAAATGACAACAGAAGATGGTTAAATACCAAGATACATAAAAGACAAAAAGTGGCTTCAAAGAGTGGGGTGGTTTGAGAAAGTGCTATAAGGCTAATATTGATCCCAAACTGCCTTTCTATGTATCTTATTTGCACATAAAAAGCCTTGTCACAAAAGTTTTTGAGAGAACATAGACATGCCTATTCCACATGTAGCTATTTCTAATTAAGACCAAATTCTACTCACTTTGTTTTACCTGCACTTCAGTCACTGGAATAATACTGGCGAGAGCACATCTGGACTTTTTTTTTTTACATACTCATATACCCATTTTTTCTTTCAATTATACCCATACAAGGCCATTGAGTTCAGTGCAATTGGATGTAACTGACAGCAGAATTTGGCTGATAGAATGAAAAACAAACACAAACCTGTTGTATCAACAAAATAGACAGCAAACACTGACTCTTCACACTAATTACCACTTAAGTCCAGAATACTGGGAAGGCGTGTTAAGGCACTCGCCTAGAACATGGGCAACCAATGGTTCAAGTCCCTGCTCTTCCTTATACAGAGACTCACTCTTTCTTGTGGCTTTTTCCTGAACAATTTCTAAATGTCTCAGTTTTGTGCCAATGTGGAACAAAACCAAAGTTCAAAACCTTGATTTTTTTCATGAATCAAAATTGTTTTCCAGACAATCCTAAAAATGTTATGCTCCAGCTGAATGCTCAGCAGAATTTAGCTAGTATAGATCTTCGAAAAACTAATCCCAGTTCATGCTAGAAGTATCATCCAGCACTCCTGTGTCAAGATGTTACAAAATATACTAAATGCCTTTAGGAAAAGTGGTACAATAAAGGGACCTGGAGAGGTCGTCTCAGTTCATATAGACAAAGTGAATCCCCCAAAGGCTATTTTAACAGGATCCAGTCACTCCAGAGCAGAGCTGTATAAATTATTACCCAGTCCAACTATGTTTTTCAATTCTGCTCCTCTCACCACCCAGTCATCAGTGTCTGTTTGCATGTCACTTAAGGAAGTGTGTGTGTGGTGTCCTTATACAGTGAGCTATCCAATTCAGCAGTGCACAAACTATACAGCAATCAATAAAGAGCTGCTGCTTGAGAACCTTAACCTGCCTTGACCTTTAGCCAGGCTTCTGACTTGACTAACTTTGGAGTAGTAGATAAGCACCGCATTCTGCAAATACTGTTCGGGGACCCACAGCCTCACCTCAAGATATTGTGCTTGCTGGGCTATGATGTTTGGCCAACCTTTTGTGTGTTTTGGCTTTGATGACCATTGCTGACTGATACAGTTTGATTAAAAGCTATGTACACATGAGAACATTTGAAGACTCTCGGGGCAGAGTCAGAAGAGGAGAATATGATGGAGTTGCCCATAATATAAAAATGGATTCTTTATTCACGCAAACTCTCAAACTGTGGCAATGACGCAAGTTTGTTGTTCTCCCTTTCCCCATTCACCTGCCTTCTCTAAGCTCCAGCTAGGGCTGTCCAGTATGAACTGAAGCCACTCACTTCTGCTCTAGCCAATTAGCAATATATATAGTGACATAATTTGCTGGCTGCCTCAATGTGTTATATTCCTCTCTTTGTAAGATGAAACCAGGGCAGCTTTATAGGTCACATCACTTTTTTTTTTTTAATATAACCTAAGCAACATACTGGTTTGTACATCAAAACACAGCTCTAATGGTATTAAACTAAAATGAGGCTTTGGGGGATGGAATGGAGATAGTCAGGGGTAGAAAACAAAAGATGGTCTCTACAGCTCTGCCTTTAATTATGAAACGCTAATATAAAATCATTCAGAATAGGTGTAATAAGGAAGCCCACAAGGAGCAGCAACTGTCAGTGTCCTTTTCAAAATTGCAATATCCACACACTAAGCTGTTTGATTTTGGAGAGGGAAATTAAAGTCCCTGTTCTCAATTGGAATCCCAAGTGGGGAAATTAACAAGTAACTCACACTCATGCCCAGCATCAACACTTCACAATGAAGAGGGCTAATAGCTCTCTCACTGAGCTGGCATAATATGCCAGTTTAAATTTACAGCTAACACAGGCTAATAATTCTGCTGTTGCTGCTGCTGCTGCTATCCAGTTAAAATGAAATCCAAGGATAAGAAAGGGGAAAATAATCTCACGAATACAGCAGTGAAATGGAATGTAAGTTAATTCTCATTTTTAATGAATGTTTTCAGTAGCTTCTTCCCTAGCAAAAGTAATATGTGAATGATTTTATCCAAACAGAAAAATTGCTTCTCTCGTGTGTTGTGATGTGCAAGCAGAAGGGCCTCGAACATAATAGAATCAGGCTTGGCTTGAGCAATGTTATAATGGAAATGCTGTGTTGTAACTTTAACTACTGTAAAAAATGGCATTTATGACCCCCTAGCATGCCCACCTGACCTTTGTCCTCTCTTTTATATGATGGTTTATCAGCAGTTTGGACCAATCAGGAGCTGGATATTGCTCAATCCCCCACCTGCATAGAAGTAATTTAAGGACAGCGTGTGGCTCCAGATCTCTTGACTTTCTAGAGAGGAGGCTGCTCACAGCCTTTGTCACTTAAGAGACTGAGTGAGCAGCATTAGGGTTATTCTAGCTCCTTTTTCTTGTCAAACTGTTCCAGGAGTGGCAGTTGGGACAGGCAAAGTAACTCATCCCTAATCTGGAGCAGGGAGTATGGAGGCAACTTCTGTCTCCCCAATTCTAGGGCTGCAAAGGCCAGCTTGTCCCTGCTGTAGATGGGTGACAAGCCCTATCAGAAGATGGGGAATAGCCAAGGTGCAGAACAACTCTGGCTGTGTCTTTTACTGACCCTGACTGGCCCCCATGCTGCTCTGAAACAAATCCTGTGACAGTGGCTCCTGTGCCTGCTGGTTGTTCTCTGGGGCGGGGATGGGGGTTGGGGCATGGGATGCTGTGTGTATCTTAAACTGTCACAATCACAAAACTGCAGTAAAATGGCAGTGAGGAATTCATTCTGGGATGGCGGGGCTGGCTCCAGGCACCAGCGAAGGAAGCAGGTGCCTGGGGCGGCCAATCGAAAGAAGCAGCACATCCGCCCGTTGTGGGGCGGTACGTCCAGATCGTCATTGTCAACACTTCGACAGCAGCTCAATCAGTCTGCTTCAGTCTTCTGCAGCAATTCGGTGGCTGGTCCTTCACTTCCTGTCTTCCTCAGTGGCACTTCAGTGGTAGCTCAATCATTTTCTTTCTTTCTTTTTTTTTTCTTGCCACTTGGGGCCCCCAAAAAAGCTGGAGCCGGCCCTGTCAGGAGGGATCAAGCATTTCCCTCTAGAGTTTAGGAGCTCTGTTTGCTGGGACTTACTGAAACTTTTCTACTTCTGTAATGAGACTGGGCAATCTTTGGCATTTGCTACTAAACATAAAATAGCTTGGCTTTTGCAGGCTGAAGGGAAAGAAGGCTGCATTGGTCCACTCTCAGGTGCTAGTCCTCTGTTCCAGGGTATGGCTACATTACCGCTTATGTCGATATAACATGCCCCTGAGGGGTGTGAATAAGCCATCCCCTGAGCAGACCTAGGCATCGATGTGAACAGCGCTATGTCCACTGGAGAGCTCATGCCAACATTGCTGCAGCAGCTTGTTGGGGGAGGATTAATTAAGCCAATGGGCAAGCTCTCTCCCATCAGCTTACAGCAGTTTACACTAGAGAGGTTACAGTGGCATAGCTCTACCAATGCAGCTACACCACTGCAAGCTCTCTAACGTAGCTATAGCCCCACATGCTGATTCCCAGAGATGTGAAGGGTCATTTATCCAGTGGTGTCCAAATGCTCCCAATTCTTTTTATGACCTGAACAGATGCTGAAATCTTTTCTGAACAAGTGGATGTGAAAAGAGAGGAGGGAATGGAAGTTATTCTGCTTAGTCTGGCTTCTTCCCAAATGTCTCTATTACAGGTATTTTTACTTTGTAATTCACATACACATGCCAAGAGATTCTCAGAAGCATTTTCAAATGTCATCAAGTGCAAGTGGGTTTGTATCACCCTCATTTTACAGATGGTGAAACTGAGGCACAGAATGACAACACTGTGGCAGTGCTAAGAACAGAACTTTTGGAGACCTGACTCTCATTCCCCTTGCTCTAAGCTCTAGAAAATGCTACCACAAGGAAAAATATTTCCTGGGAAAGCGAGTCACTTCTCCATAAATATCCTCCCGTTTTTTAATTATCTCCTGGGATTAAAGTTTCTCAACCAGAAATATTGTGAGTTTAGCTGTACTACAATGGGGTAACACAGGGTATAAATTTGGGCAGAAAACAGCCTCTAGACAGCAACATAAATTATGCTAAAGTCTAATAAAAAGGCCCAGAATAGAGAAAATAAAACAACAGTAGACAGACACTGAATCGAGCAGTTTCTGTTCACCCCTGAGGGAGGGAACTAGCTTCTATAGATGGGCCCAGGTAGTTCTCTTCTATATCTATCCTCTGTGAAAAATGCAGATGGTGACAAGGTGACATTTTTTCAGTTGCTTTCCTGACCCAGACATGACCCAAACATTCAGAAGCTATTCACAGAGCTTGTGCTTCTCTTCAGGCTACCAGCTGCCTCCCTTGATGCTTTGTCCCCTTTCTCCTTCCTTTGCTCTCAGTTCCTATAGGCAACACTGATGTGCTGTGAATCCTCAGATGCTCCTCTCTTACATGTCAGGCTCAAAAAGATGAAGCTTGGATAGTTCTTCCAGTCCCCACTCTCTCTCTCTCTCTCTCTCTCTCTCTCTCTCTCTCTCTCTCTCTCTCTCTGTGGCATCTGGCTCCTTGGCCGAGTTTTGGGCAGCTGGGTGGCAGGTCCAGACTTGCCCAGGGCATTTGGTTAGGGCCACTGACTGGGCCATCTGGGGTGCTTTGACCTCTCCAAATGTCATTTTCTTTAACTCACCTTTGGGTTCAGTCACATTTTTACACAGCTTTTTTATTTTCATCTCAGAGAGTGTCTGAATCACCATCAGATGTGGACAAATGAGAAGGGACTAAAGAACAGCCTAGAGATCTCTTCAGTTCCTAAATAGGAAAAGCCTTTTATTTAAGAAACCTTTATTTTGGAACAATGGGGCATTTTTTTCCCTACCTGGATAACATACATAGCTGGTGTAACCACTAAGCGAACTAGGCAGCTGCCTAGGGCACCAACATTTGGGGGCACCAAAAAGTGGTGCCCCAAATTTTTTTTTATACTACAGTGGAGTTACATCTTACATCGGGGTTAGGTTCTAAGGTCAGCATGTAAGAGGAAAATTGCATATAGAGAAAATTACTATAAAATACAGTATACACTAGAACAGGGTTCTCAACCTACAGCACACGTGCCACCTTTGGCACGTGAGACGATTTTTTTTTAATGGCAGGCTGCAGATGCTGGCAGCCACTGAGCCCGCTGCCAGCCTGGGGTACCATTCACTCAGCCAGCAGTGGGCTGAGCAGGCCAGCAGCCAGGACCCCGGATGGCAGGAGCCAGCGGACTGAACCCACTCCAGACCAGCAGCTGGCTGGGGTTCCGTCTGTCGGCTCCTGCCAGCCGGGGTCCCAACCGCTGTCCCTGCTCAGCCCACTGCCAGCTAGGGTCCCAGCCAACATCTCCACTCAGCCTCCTGCCAGCCTAGGTGCACGGTCTGGGGTTCCATTTACCCAGGGTTCCATCTGCCAGCCTGGGATTCCATTCACGCAGGCCGGCAGGAGGCTGAGCAGAGCTGTCGGCTGGGACTCCGGATGGCAGTGGGCTGAGTGGGCTGAGCGGGGCCAGCAGCCAGGACCCCAGCTGGCAGGAGCTGGCGGTTGGAACCCCAGACCGGCAGCAGCTCACTGCCGATCTGGGATTCCAACTGCCGACTCCTGCCAGCCAGGGTCCCGGCTCCTTGCCTGCTCAGCCCACTGCTGGCTGAGTGAATGGAACCCCAGGCCAGCAGTGGGCTCAGTGGTGGCCAAGACCCACAGCCTGCCATTAAAAAAAAATTGGCTCGCATGCCGCCTTTAGTGGGCTGGTAGGTTGAGGACTCCTGTTCTGGTGTATACAGTATATACTGTAGCTTATGGTAATTTTCACTATATGTGATTTTCCTCTTACACACCTACCTTAGAACCTAACCCCTGTGTAAGTTGGGACTCCACTATATTCATTTTTGAAAGTTTATAATAAGCAATGCTCCGGGGGGAGGGGAGGAGGGGGCACAAGTTGGAAGTTTTGCCTAGAGTGCAAAATATCCTTGCACTGGCCCTGATGCCATCAACAAGTCAGCAGCTATTCAAACAGTTTCCGCATCTGAAAAGAGCAGAATGTGCACCAAATGACCTTAATGAAATTGACAGCAAAGAGTATTTTCAGTTAGATTTGAAAATGGAGCAATTCCAGGAGAACGTAAGAATGGCCACATTGGGTCAGACCAAAGGTCCATCTAGCCCAGTGCCCTGTCTTCCAGCTGTGGCCAATGCCAGGTGCCCCAGGGGAAATGAACAGAACAGGTAATCAAGTGATCCATCCTCTGTCACTCATTCCCAGCTTCTGGAAAATAGAGGCTAAGGACACTATCCCTGTGCATCTTGGCTAATAGCCATTGAGAAGCCAGATTTAATATCCAGATTACACTGAAAATTTTAGAGTAGGGAATGAATAACAAACAAAAGTTTCTATGACTAAGGGTAAGTAACATTCACTTGTTCACCATACCTGACTATTGACATAGCCTCATCTGCTGGTCTCCATGACACCCATGTCACCTTCTCCATTCCAGACATAGTGCAACTGCCAAGATGATCTTTCTTACTGGCCCTCTGACTGTATCTTCCATCCCTATCTGTATTTGGCTTTGCACCTTTGGCACTTGCCATGGATCCAAGCAATCTTCCTAACTCCGCTCTAATTTCTTTTAATAATCATCCATAAAACTCTCACAACAAGGCTGGCATCCCTGCAACCCTAACATTGCAAAAGGGGGTGGGATGGCCTCTCTGGCTTGGCAGTACAGACCACTACTCAATGAGGTCATGATTTAAAAAGTTGCCTAAGGGATTTGCACTCCCAACTCCCATTAGACATAGTAGTGTTTGAATGCCTAAATCCCTTATACGCCTTTGAAAATTCCAACCTAAGATACTGGTCTGTTAGTGCATTGTTTAATTGCTGAAAGCCCAGTGTCACACGTACAGTACATCCAAAGGGTTAGTAGTGAATGTAATCACGAGGAAAGACATGCTGATCTGTTCATCCATTCAACCACAGATATTCAGGGGACTGACAAAAATACAATTCCAAAGAAGCTAAAATGCCCCTGAGCTTCTGATGTTATCTCGCCAGCGATAAGGAGACCTCTCCAAAGAAAATATTGGAGTCTTTGCAAAGCCCAGGTGGTGCAGAAACAGAATGATAACAAAGATAGCAAAATGTTACCTGGAGATTGAAGCAGAGGCATGGATTAAAACTAGAAAGAAAAAGCCCGCCTGTAATAAACCTTAGTGGTAACTTCAGTAAGCAGTGGAAGCTACTGCTCTCTCACTGTTACTTTAAGGAAAATTAAAACTCAGGGCTCCTAATTGTATATAGGGAGGAGAATGTTGCTGTATGGGCAGCCCCACATTTTTGTGCATTCTTCTATGTGCAATCACACAGAGAGCAGAACCAAGAAACTACAGTAAACACAGGGCAACCAAAAAGGCCCATTGCAGAAAAGAGCTTCATGGAGTCACCGGTCTGAGAGTAACTATTTTCAGTGTGGAAAAACAAGTCTTCCTAAACTCATGCCAGAATAAAATCTCTCCACTTCTGATGGCAAATGCAGATTGTTAGCAGCAAACAGGGCAAAATTATTTCCCATCAACCCTGCGAAAATCATGCCTTAAATAAATGTGGTTGGTGCTTCTCAGTACAGATAAAATGGCAAGTTTCTTACCCTGAAGAGTTTACAGTCTAAGTCCCTGATCCTGCACCTAGGTCAGGGATGGGTCTGCTAGCACAGAGCTGGTTGTAGGACTGGGGCATAATTTCACAGGTGATGCAACAAGTCAGGAGTAGAGACTACAAAACTTGTTTGGAGAAGGAAGGGCAAGGCTTACATCAATATGAGGTTGTGATCTGTTGGCGAAGGACACATGCAGGGCACGATTCTCCTTTAAAAAGATAAATAAATAGAGTAAGAATACCAGAGTGTTTGTTGACTCACTATCTTCATAAACACTTTTTCCCCAGGCAAATTTCTGCCTGTCTCATGCATTAATCTGTAAATTCCTTAGGGATAGGTTTTGTATCTCCTCTTATTTCAAGCACTGTGCACCCTTACATTACTCTAAAAATTATGGTTATCTGTTTTCCACTGGCAGCTGCTGATTTACCAATTAATAAAGAAGCCCTTTTTTAGGGATTAAATGTTGTTCTCTTTCACAAAATGGGCTTTTTTTCTTCCCTCATATCATTGTAGGTGAGGCCAGAGTACCTTTTGCGGCCTGCTCAAGTAACCTGTAGTTAGAACCAAACAGATAATTTGCAGTGAATATCTACTAGACGTATGTAGCCTCCTTTTTCTCCATGCAGAATATCTGCAAAGAGATCACCAACTCATCGCATTTGAATTTGTTCAGTTTATTTTTTGCTAGTTTTTGTACTCTTAACAGTTGATCTCAAACCATTAACTATAGTCAATACACTTTCCGAAATTCAAGATCTTTTTGCACTGGGTCATGTATTGTATGCTAGTCCTTCTGTTCTCCAAGTGGATGAGTTTCCTGAGAGCTCTGGTTCCAGGACAGTCTGCCTGGTTGTCTACCCTTATTTAACTCACCCACTTAGAGAATCAAGAGGTCCACATCCTAAATGAATCTACTGAGGGTGTGAATCTTTCAGGGAAAGAGAGAGTAGATAAACCAGATCATTTGATACATTTTCCTTTCTAAATGGATCTTGCAACAGGCATTGCTCCTAGTAAAACCAGGGGACTATAAACTTAATTTATCGGCATGTTGCAGAGTGTAAATTTAACCTCCATTCATCACATACACACAAAGTAACTGTGTGGGTAGGAAAGTTCTGAGCTGCATAGGCTGTGGCCAAATCCTCATCTGTCCAATTTAATTACTTCTGTGAGAGGCCTCTGGTGAGGGTTTTGAAGAACCCTGCTATCATCTGTTATCAAGTGATGACCCATGACATGTGAGTTTAGCCTTTGCAATTCAAGGTATGCAAGCTTAAAATATGCTTTCTGTAAACATCAATTACTCAGCTAGGCATGGATGGTATATGCAGAAGAGGTTGTGAGTACCATTAGAGGGAATTCATTTTTGTTCTGCAACATTGTTTCAGTTCTGTCTGTTACAATACCTAACTGCACAGAGGCAGTGCCACACCCCATAATCATTAGTAGACCAGACACATATAACATGGGAAACAGAACACTAGACTTTGTGCTCTAGAAACTCGGGTCTCTACTGATTGAGCTAAAGAAGAATTTCCATCCACTGTCAACAGTATTAGAGTTTGCATCCTCTTTGCAGGCCTCAAGCCATTAGAGGGAGACAGTCACATGCGCTTGAACACAACTGATTTCATGCACTAGATGGCAAAGCTGGATTTAACAAACAAACAAACAACCAGAAGCCAGCACCATTGCAACTTACCTCTAGGTAGGCATCCTCTAGCATATAAACTCAGCTTTACTTAGACGGTACTGGTGATGCTGCATTTTAGAAAAGAATGACTGACTTTCCTTCAAAATTCTGCTAAACGTCAGCAGTATTCATAACGTCAAAACTGGCATGATGGAGTGAAGAAGAACCAGTTAACCCAGAGCACAGCTATGGTAGCTAATGCAACAGACTTTTCTCTTAAAGAACTGGAGACAGACTATTGTCTATTATCTTCCTGTGGATGCTCTCAGGAATTATTTTACACAGCAATGTTTAGGGATCATTGCTGGAAAAAAATGGTGTTCATTGACTGAAAAATATGGAGAACATTTAAAATGCAGGTTCCAGAGCTACCTAAGGACCACATCAGGCTGGGAGAAATCACTTCTTAGGAGGTTGGGACTGGGGGTGGGGCGGGGAGTTCATTCACCTTAATCATTTAATGCTTGGTCACAGTTCTGAGACTGCTAATACAGGAACCCAGTAGTGCCAATTGTGAAGGTGGAATGTGTGATATGGTACTTATCTAGTCCCTCTTTCTGTTGTCTCTTTTTGAGAACTGAAAACCAAGATCCTAATTTTAAGTTGCCACTGAAGTCAATGGATACTGAGTCTATCCTATGTGAAACATATTCACATTTGTAACTCTGACCCAATTCAGGAAACCAAGGTCAGGTGAAATTCTGTCTCTGACCACCACTCCTGTGTGTCACACTTTTATAGTGTGGCAGCAGAAAAACCACTAACTCTCCGCAGAGGAGGAAATGAAGCTGTCTAGATCCCTCAATCTGCAAGGGAAGCTGGCTGAGAACTGGAGGCAATTTAAAATTTTCCTGGGAGCAATTGGTGTTGCAGAAAAACCAGACAGTGAAATCTTCCGCAACGATGTATGTGCCAGGCCCAGAGGCATTACTGGTTTACAACACATTCCAGAAGGGACAGGTGGATGCAGCAAAATGCCAGGCAATAACTTTCAAAAATGTGAAGAATATTGTGCTCCAGGGAAGAATGTCATTTTGGAAGACACATTTCCTTTGGAAAAAGCAAGCTGCCCAGGTGAAACAATTAATTAGAGCTGGGGAGGGGGTGTCGAATCCATAACATTTTTTCATCTGAATTTGCCAGTGGGTCAAAATCAAACTGTTCCTCAAGACAATGTGGATTTTGATGAACTTCTGTCAGGAACCAGGCAGGATTTTGATAGAAACCCTGTCTGGTTCCGACTAGGTAACCTGCCTGGCTCCTTGGCAGCCCTTGTGGTAGGCTAACAGGGAGCCGAAAGCCTGGAAACAGTGGGAGCCCCATCTTCTAAGCTCCTAAATAGTTCAGGCTCTCAGACCTTCCAGGCACTCTGGCTCCAGGGTAGCCCAACAGGCAGACTGTCCTAGAGCCAGAGCTCTCAGAAAACTAAACCTAATCAGAACTGAAACAAATTTTGAAATTTCAAAATCCTCTGCAAAACAGAATTCTCCACCCAGCGCTACAATTTATCCTTGTGTAACAGACCTCAATAATAAAGCTAAATTACATGAATCGGAACAGTTAGTAGATTGAACTAATTAGAAAATAAATTGTTTGTAGTATGTCTGATATCATTTCAAAGCAAGGTCACATCAACAAATTGATTTAACAGTGAAAACACTGGAGGTATTTGTAGGATTAATGAAACTGTGCTTCCCAAATGTAGCACATGTAGGGAAATAACTACCATGCATCTAATTAAAAGTGCATACCTAGGTCCAGAGTTCCAGAGCCTGGAAGGTATTTTTAGGCATCTAATTCCCATTGATTCTGAGCCAGAATGCTCACATTTCAGATTTGTTTGCATTACATATGGAGGCAATCATAAGATCATGTAAAATGTCCAGCATAAAGAGTGTAGTGTCATACATGTAATAAAAGCAGCCAGGGATGGGTTGCTCTCAGTACAAATTACAAAAGATATTTAAAGGCAAAGTTCATTCCAGAACAGAGAGCTGAATGATAAAGCTGGGATGCTGATACAGAGTTGGTCTTCAAATACATTTACAAAGCAAAGTTTTACAGCAAATTTGGCTTGTGATATTGGAATTAAGTGAGATGCACCTGATTACCATAGATATAATTTTTTTAGCACTTTTAAAAAAAATAAATATTTTTAAGCCAAAGGAGAATCCTACTTGCTTTCCCAAAAAGGTTGCATTACCAACAAGCAAAATGTCTTAAAAGTGATGCTTATTCCTCAGTGTGACAATTGCTGAAGGTTTTTACTTTTTTTATCTGGGCTGCTGTTTATAGTGGTTGGGGTTTTTGTGCAGGCAATTTAGATTATTTTCTCATTTACATCCAGGTACTGTATCAAGGATGCTTCATCAATATGAAAACCCAGCTGGAGGAAACTTAAACAGTCAATCAATTTTAAATTAAAAAAAAATAAAACACCTCTAGCTTTAAAAATTACTTCCATTAATCAGCACAAGCGAGGGCAGCAAGTAATAAATGAACTAGGATCACCCCTTGCAAACTAAGACATTCCTGGCTCAGCACAGGGAAGATCTGGTGTGGAACAGACCTGGACTGGACCTAAGTGCAAAATATTAGGGGACAAGAATTACCATCATCAGTATTTTCCTACCCATATCAGAAACAAAATGAGTTTCAAAAGCTATTACCTTCTAAGTGGAAAATTGCAGACCAGATGGAGCTAATTAATTTACAATTAAAGATTGCCACAAACCAAACAAATATCATTAACTCCTCTGAAAGATTATGCTTAGGTACAAAACTGACTTGCCAGTTCTAAGGTGTTCCTAAAGCACATAATAGTTATATAGACTGATGGAGGTTTGAAGAGTCAGATAAGTGCCTTTAAATTCAGATGCTGTAGCACACTATTTCAGTTTCCTTAATCTACAAATCTAGGATGGACACTTTGTAATAGATCAGAACTTCTGGTGTTTTGGCACCTTATCCCTGCTGTCAGTTGCAGCTTAGATATGAAGAAGATGATGAAGGGGGAAAAACAGGCCAACCATTGAAAAGCTACAACATAGTTATATGATTGCAGAATCTGGTAAAGGCTTCAATGCGATTATTTCTTTTCCAGCTGCACTTCTAACAGACTACTTCATTTGAGGCTGGGAATACTGGGAGAGTTTATGCTCCCACATGAGATTCTTCCTGGTCTTGATTTGACTGTGAACTACCTCAAAACAATCTTTCTTACTGTATTTGTGCATGGACTATTGTCTATTGATTTGAGAATGGGACTCTGCTATTGAATCTGCCACTGTTTTGAGCTCTTAATTGTGCGTGTAATCCCACTGACATTCCAGTGCTGTGCTTGAATGCAGCCTTCAATAAGGCTACCACCATGAATAAGGGCTATAAAGACCTGAACAAGACTCTTCCCCTAGTTTTGTCTCAGTATCCCCATTAGTAAATGGGGATAATAATTCACAGAAGTGTTGTGAGGAATTCATGTTTGTAAAGCACTTTGATATTCAGATTGAAGGTGCTATAGGCAATATACCAGATGAAACTCTGGAAACCTGCTTTCTGCTGCCCCTCTAATGGGCTAGGAGCCCTTACAGCTCTAAGAGCTAGCCAAAAGCAGGGCTCAGTCTGTTCCTCCTTCTTCTAGAGAAGGAGCTCCAAGAACCTCCTCTCACCCATAGCCCATGCTTTGGCCACCACTGTCATCGCTTCCACAGCTTAAGTTAGCTTGTTTATGTAAACTTTCTCTGGGTGGGAGTGTAACCTATAGCTGCTTGGTGTGGTGCTCTGTCCCCCTCTAATGGCAACTAACCCAGCTAGAAATTGATGAGTCTTCTACAGCCTCAACTAAGAGCTATGTGGCTTGTATCTCATGTAGTATAGGCTCACAGGCTAACCTTCAGAGTTCTCAGGTTTGATCGCACCTGCTGACAATTAGGGTTTGTCAGCATTACAGAAGTAATGGTAAGGTAGCCGTTCACACTTGCAGATAGGCATTCCTGTAAAGGTATATATGCTTAAAAAAAAAAAAGTCCAGTGTCTGATGTCTACCAGTCCAGTATCCTAATACAAACCACCCTGCTGGCTCTCTGAGCAATGAGAAAAGCCCTGCTGTGCTTTTAGAATTTGGGGACTCCTAGAAAGTTGGGAACTAAAAAGATCCTGAAGATAACTGGTCACCAGATACCTGCCATCCCAAATTCAAGTCCCATGGGTAAGTGGAAAAGGAGGACATCACAGACAAAGGTCTTGTAATGTGCCTTCTTGACACACCTTGCATCACAAGAATTCCTGGTTCAGCCATTTCTTGGAAAGAAGATCCTGACCCTAAGATATTGACTAATCATTTGTGAAGAAATGCATATACTTAGTCAATACAGCCCTGCACTATATCTAACATTGTTCTCTAAAAGCAATAGATAGTTAAGGTCCTTTTGCCTTAACCATTATTTTTTTGCCATCTTCTTTAATAAGCCTATCCCAACTACTAATATACTGAATATAGGCTTTCAAGGCAGCAGTCCAAGACTTACTGATAAAGAATCATCAAGCGTTTTTGAGTGAAGGTAAAAGAACCTGGAAATGGAATTCCCTATATAAAAACAACTGTTTTTGTAAAAGACTTCCCCAGGAGAGGTTTACAAAAAACCAACAACTCTTGAGCGCTTGAATTCACACAACCCTATTCACAGAGGACTAGAGAAAAATAACTCAGAGGGGACTGATGTTATTAGGAGTTGCAGGTCCTCTGCATCTCAGAGAAATCTGGCACAAGCTGTCTCAAGTGAAGCATCCCAAATTGAGGTGCACAAATTTAGTGACTGTTTTGGAAAATGTGTATCTTAACTTCTCTGCCTGAGACCCCCTAATATTAAAATAGAGGTAATATCTATCTCACAGTGGTGTATACATATACTAGAATGCTGAACACAGTTTAAATGCCTAGATGGGAATTAGTTACTATTTAAAGATAAAAAGCTCTGTATATGTGTTAAGTATTTTTTATTATACCGATATCCAACAACATTAGAGAAAGCACTGTCTTAGGATTTCAGACAGAACATACTGTAAGTAGCAGACACAAAACTTTGGATAGCTCCTTCTACATGATGCTCTCAAAGCACTTTACAACATTTATTAATTAGTCTTCATCTTACCCTTATGAAATGGGTACAAGCAAGTATACATAGTCTCATTTTACAAAAGGGGGAAAGTGAGGCAGAGACATGACATGCATCTTTCAGAGTTATGTCACAAGTCAGTGGCAGGCAGTTATAGAAGCCAAGGTGAAATCATAGCCCCAGTTGAAATCAATAGGGGAGCCCCAGTTCAAGAGCCCCCACTGACTGACGAAGAGAAAGGATTTGCACAACGATCTGCCACCTCCCAATAGAATGTTCTAACCACCAAACTGTGCAATACTTCAACCTCTCCTGTTGAAATTGTTCCACTTTAATTAAACATTAATTGGACAAGAATGAGAACTATTCTATAGCCCAGTAGTTAGGGCACTCACCTGGGCTAAGGGTTATAAGACAGCTGCTTCTCCTCCTTCTCATCCACCTATCTCATTTATGTAGAGCTAGGCGGCCTGTAAGTGCACCTACTGGATCAGGCCCCACACTCAAGAAAGGCATTCACCCACCTACATTACCCTGCTTTGTGGATTGCAAGTAGAGATGCATGCTCCTTCCAACCAGGACTTAGATACCTTCTCCGTGAGAGGGGTGGGACTTAGAACACACTCTTTTTGTCAGCAACTCACATTGGCTATCTTAGGCAGCTCCCTGCTTAGTGTTGTTCTTTGTGGATTGCTTTGTATCGGCGCCAAAGCACCTAACCTAGTCTTTGTGTATTACATTGCATCTAAAAGTGAGGCACCACCTACGTTCCTGACAGTTTGTGATCTATTGACTTCTCGTTCTGGGGTTATCTTTAAATAGACATGCCATTAAACTGGTTAAAAGCTATCATGGAAGCGAGAGAAGAGAGGAGTGAACACTTTTTAAACTAGGTTTATCTTCCTACTACTTTTAGACTACAGAGCACGTGCTTATCCCTGCTCCCTGAAGGCTTGGGGAAATATTTGGCCAATATGAACCCTTTAACAATGGCAGGGGAGCTTTGCTTCTATCAAGCCTTAATCAATTCTCCAAGCTGTTTGTTTGAGGTAATTAAAATGCGGAATCTCATCAAGTTCAGTTCCCTTATTTCCTCTTGCAGTCTCATATCTAGTTTCTTGCCAATGCTGTCTTTCTGGCAGCCAGTCATGAAGTGATGATCAGTGTACAGTGAAACAAGCCATGCCTTTCAGTCCTTTCCTGCGCTTTCCTTGTTTAAACTCCCTGAAAGGGAGTGGGAGGACTTGGGTGATTCTGTTAAGAAATTGCAGGTGGGTGAAGGAATATGTTTGCACCCAGAGAAATGCAATGTCCTGCTGTTTTTGCCCATGAGCTTTTTTTTTTTTTGCTGTTCTTAAAGAAGATTTAGCTAATTATTTTCTGTTCTATAAAATGCATGTATCACATGCTCAGATCTACCTTGTGTCAGGCATCTCATGTGGCACTCATTAATTTTGTAGCCCTGCCACACCTGCTCACTTCTCAGGTAAAATGTTCTGAGGGGCAGAGTAGGATTTGATACTACTCAGCCTTCCTTCAAATTCCTTCTAAAGCTTCATTTTTACATGATGGTTATCTAGATCAGTGGTTCTCAAATTAGGGCCACCACTTGTTCAGGGAAAGCCCCTGATGGGCTGGGCCACTTTGTTTACCTGCTGCGTCCATAGGTTAGGCCAATAGCGCTCTGCAGTTCACCGCAGTTCACCGCTCCAAGCCAATAGGGGCTGTGGGAAGCAGCGCGGGCCGAGGGATGTGCTGGCCGCCCTTCCCGCAGCTCCTATTGGCCTGGAGCAGTGAACTGCAGCCCATGGGAGCCGTGATCGGCAGAACCTGCAGACACAGCAGGTAAACAAATCGGCCTGGACCGCCAGGGGCTTTCCCTGAACAAGCGGCCCTAGTTTGAGAGCCACTGATCTAGACTGTCACTATTTTTTTTTCACACACAAAGAAACCTCGTTTGCAATGCCCCAAATTTCAGCTGCTGCGTAGCCAAAAGAGGAACATTATTTATTATTTGCTTTGTAGTAGAGCTCTGGAGATCCCAGTCAAGTATCAGAGCCCCATTGTGCTAGGCACTGTAAACAAATATAGTAAAAAGATGGCTTTTCCCTAAAGAGCTTACAACTATATATGGGAGACAATGGATAGAAACAACAAATGAATGAGAAGAGGACAAGACAAGGATGAGTAAGGCTGCGATTCTTTCCTGGAGATGGTGGAAGGCATGGATTCTGCAACTTTCCGTGACCTCTGTGACTTCCACAGCAGCTGGTGCAACTGACTTCAGGGCCACCTGAGTGGCTGGCCGCTGGGTCAGCTGCTCGGAAACCCCATGGCAGCCACACCAGCTGCTTCTTGGGAGGAGCAGTGGCCAGTTTGGCTGGTCCCAGGACTGCACAAGCATCAATTCTGGGGGCGGCCTCAGGGAGCATCTGAGAGGCGGTCCCGGGGGCTGCCCCCAGGGCCAGCTGCACTGGGCACTGCTTGGGCAGCCCCAGGCAGCTGGCTCCAGAGACCACTGAAACAGTGGTGAGTGTGGCTGGCTCCACGGAGTGCACGAGCAGCAGTCCTGGGGCGGCTGGAGCAGCCATTCCAGGGTGAAGCAGCTGGGGGGCAATCAACCTCCAGTATTGGAGCAGGGTCACAGAAATAGAGATTTAGTCACAGGTATTTTTGTTAAAAGTCATGGACAGGTCACCAAAAATATCCATGACTAAATCTTAGCCTTAAGAATGAGACAGTTGGTTCATTAGTGTAAAAAACATTGGTCTCAGCTGTACTCCATTTTACCTTTGCTCTGGAAATTAGGTGTTTACTCAGTTTAGTTCCATGCCCAACTACAGTGTGAAAATAATGCTTATATATGACCCAACTTTTTGTTTCTCATAATATATATTTCAGTGTTAGCCCGAGTTCTGGCTAGTTAACCATCTCTGATCTGATTCTGATATTCAAATGATGAAAACATTTAAAGAGTATCATGCACTGAATAGTTTCAGTAAATAATTTTGAGTCTATGGCTTGTTCTGGTCAAACATTTCAATTGCGTGTGTGTGTGTGTGTGTGTGTGTGTGTGTGTGTCTGTGTGTGTTCTGTGATTTATCATCTAAATCACATAGTATTGTATCTACTCCTTGACTGGAAGATTCAAATTTTTGAACAGGTGAAAAATAGATAATAAATAACCAACTTCCAGAACTAATTTTTGGATAACTAAACATTCTTGCTAACATTAATGAAGAGTTCAGATTCCATGTCCATTTTCACAAATACTTGGTAATAAACTGAATACTTGTGAAAAATGAATAATGTGACACCATGATTCATAGTGACCTGTTCTTATCACTTTAGTCTGTGAAGATATTTGTAAATCTGGATTTAAACAAAAAACACTCTTTTGATCCGTTCTACTGAGGTTGGTAACTAAAGCCGGACTTCTCCTGAATTAATAAGTCCCTGATTTGATAGCTAAAAGCTGCCATGAAGCAAAAAACACCTGTTCACCAAATAAAGCTTAGTTTAATCATTGGCTTGGTCTTCTATTGAAGTTAGTGGGATTTGTATGTACATAGGGTTTCCAGGTTTTGGCATCCTTATCTGAGCTTTCATAGTTACAAATGTTAATAAGCATAGAATTATTCAACCTATAAACATAGCCCCAATCTATGACTCAGTACCTTCCTGTGACAGTGCATTCTAGGGACTGCAGGAAGCCGTACCAGTGTATTTCCCCTAGCATTCAAAATTCTGCTGATCCTTTAATTTTATCAAGTGATTGTCTTGTTTTCACTTCATAGGACTGTTCTTAATATGGTTACAGTTTAGCAGGTACCTAAAGTTAAACATATACTTAAATGTTTTGTTGTATAGCGATGGATTGCTGCATTGGCACCTGTACCCTTCATAAATTGAAACCTTCCACTTCAAGTACATTTTGCAAGTTCCCCTTCTGCAGCACTATGAAGAAAAGGAGATTTTGATGTCAAGGAATATATCTTTACTTTCTACATGCACTAAATAATTTTTAACTAGGGGTATAATATAACAAGTATTATGGGGAAAATGAACAGGTACTCTAGGCTATCTCCTTAAGGAAATAAGAGAAAAAGAACAATTAGGTAGATCTAGTCAGGAAATGGCTTTCCAATCCTGTCTGAATTTTCAGAATTTCCAGGTTTTTTTTTCCCAATCCCATGTCATGACAAAAATTCTAAATCTGATTTTTTCACAAACTGAAAATCTAAAAAATTCAAATCAGATTATTCAAAACATGTTTTGATTTGACTATTTTAATTTTAAAACTTTTTTTAGCTATAATTTATCTTTTTGATTTAAAAAAATTCAACTGCAGAACTGAACATGTTTACTTAAAAATCTTGAACTCTGACATTTTGACAATTTAAAATAAAAAAAACAACAACAACCTTGTAACAGAAACGCTCATATTTGCCTCTTGCAGAGATTTCATTGATGTTTAAAAGAAGAGGGAGGGATGCCTAGTATGTTTTCAGAAGAGATGATGGAATATTTGGAACTGCAGCTATGCCACCATCTGTATTAAAAAGTGTAAGCTACAGATAACAGTAGTCCATGCTGAGCTCAGTCAGTCAGCATTGTTTTTTATCCCCATTAGTCATTTGGATTTTTCTTGTTACCCATCAGGAACAAACTCAGACATGGTAAATCCCTATTGCTCAGAGCACAAGCTGGGGGTATTCATTCATTTTGGTGCTTCAGTTTTCTGTTTCAAATGAAAAAAAATCGAGTTTTGTTCCCTTTTGCCTCATACTGAACAATTCACATACATATAAAATATATTTATTCCTGGCAGATTGCAGCTGGGTCATTTTTAGAGTATCATTCAAGTGATGCACAACAAGAAAAAATGATTGAATACATAAGCCTTGTACTACTATTATGCTCGTTGAACTGGCCCTGAATCTGGTTAGAACTGAGTTAGAGGCACTCAAGCAAGCTTATTACACAAAAATATCTGATGATGAAACATTTGTAAGTTAAAAATGAAGGTTTGTTTCATCAACTGAGGGACTAGATGAATCAGGTTGGAATTTCATAAATGGACAAGAAGTTTGGTCACAAAGAGAGCGTTGTGTAGTGATGGACACAAGACTGGGACTCAGAAGTTCTGGGTTCTTTCTGTGTGATCTTTGGCAGCTCATTTAATCACTATCTCTCTAGGTGTATCTCAGCAATGACATGGCTGGTTGTCAGGACCGGCATCAGGGTTTCTCGCGCCCGAGGGGCATGGCCATTTCGCCGCCCCCCGCGCTGATCCCGCGGCTCTGGTGGAGCTGCCACAGGCATTCCTGTGGAGGGTCCGTTGGTCCATGGCTCCGCTGGAGCTGCCACAGGCATGCCTGCAGGAAGTCCACCGGAGCCGCGGGAGCAGCCGATCATCTGCAGGCATGACTGCAGCAACTCCATCAGAGCCGCGGACCAATGGATCCTCCGCAAGCATACCTGCGGCAGGTCAACCAGAGCTGCCTGCCGCCCCCCCCGGCAAAATGCTGCCCCCTCAATAATCCTGACACCCTAGGCGATTGCTTAGGCTGCCTAAATGGTAGCGCTGGCCCTGCTGGTTGTCCACTTTTTCTCTGTAACAGTTTAGCGTGTCCACACAAAGCATGCTTTAAAACTGAAGCTGTGTCCCAGTGCTGGCAACACTTCCTGCAACACTTATCCATAGAATCCAGTGGGGCTTTTACCAAACACAGGGTAATGATTTTCTTCCATGTGTTAAGATGTGTAGCTACTGTGATTAGGTGTTCACCCCTACTCAAGGAAGGGGTTAAGGTGGCCCAATTAATCTTCACAGATGCATCAGGAGGGAGGATCAGGAATTTATGAATCACTAATTGATGATGAAGCCTAGCCGGTGGATGATCTTGAAGAGGCATAAACAGAGGAAGTTGGGGATAAAAAATGATTGTAGTGAGGAAACCTCCACAGTAATTCTCTGGGCATTGGAGAGAAAAGAGGAAACATAGTGGGAGAGTAGAAACCCTGGGGATCCAGGTCCTGAAGGAAGGGTTTATCCAGAAAGGTGATGGAGTGGAAGCCTGAGAGAGACAGAGTAGGAAAAGGCTCAGGGAAACAGCTGCAAGGTGGGACATTGCAGACCTTGACTGCTGATAAAGGATCTCCAGACTGGAACCTAGAATAGAAGATGGGCCTAGTTTCCCCTACCAGCCACTGAGGTGGAGTCTGGGCAGGGAATTTGAAAACTGTCTGATCAAGTTTGGATGGAGATTCTTTTACACTCGAGAAGGAGGAATACACATAGTGACCTGGCCATAGGACCAAGCCATGAAGAGGAAGCAACCAAGTCATGTAAAGGAAGTGCACAGAGTCCCAGAGAACACAAGGAGTGGGTGGAGTGATGGAAGGGGATATCATCCCAGGAGCAGTCAGAAGGAGGTGCCCCAGGAGTGAGTGAACCCTGTTACAGGTACACAGACAATGTTGGTTTAACCGTTGGGATGGCTTTTGCATAAACATGCAACGTAGTATGGATGCTGCAATTTCAAAGTGTTCCAATCAACTCTTTCTGGCTGTACTTTTTTGCTTCTTGTAGACAAAGCCTCATTGCCTCAATTTCCCCAAGTCTGAAGTGAAGATCACAGTTCCTGCCTCACAGGAATTCATTAATATTTGCAAAGTGTTTTGAGATCATTAGGCAGAAGGTGTTATAGAAGTATAAAGTACTCTATTAGAGTAGCTGGATTAAATGAGAAACTGGGGTGGCTGCTTTTGTTGTAAGAATTTAGATGGTATATTCTGGTTGCAATAGCAAATCAGAGATTTCTTTTCCAGATTTACTACAAGCAACTGTGTGGTTGAGTCAGGGACTGTACAGTTCACCTTTGCTCTAACTGGATAAAATCAAGAGCATTCACTATGTTATATTTTCTATACTGGAATACATCTAATAACAAACACATGAACTACTTTCATTTTTAGTTCCTTATGAATAAAAACTCATGAAAACTTAACAGCACTTTTTCACTCATTTAGTTTTAAAAAACAAACCAAAAAAAAACCCCACCCAATTTATCTGGTAACTAACTTTATGCTATTTGTATAATTTGTGATGGAAACATCATAAGAGAATGCCTGGAGTTGGCAGACCTGAGTTCTATTCACAGTCCAGTAACTGGCTTGCTGTGTGATCACGAGCAAGTCACTTGAGCTATGCACTACTTAGATTTCCAAGCTATAAAATGAGAGTGATTCATTCCCACCTGTAAAGCTGTCTGGAGTGGCTCACGAAGGTGAGTGCCAACCTCAAGGCAGACTGTCCAGAAGCAAACTGGTTGTGTGTTCTGTACTTAGATTTCACCAACCTAAAAATACATGTGAACTCCTAAAGCACTAGCACAGCCTTAATAGGAAGTCACAGACTGTCCTTTTAGGCATTCCAGTCTATCTTGCCTCCTGGGAAGATAGATGCTCATGTTACACCACAAATAGTGATAGATGCTCATGTTACACCAAAAATTACAAAAAATATTCAAGTTATTCCCAGTCACAAAGGACCAACACCTTACCCCAGCTCATTTGTACTGAGATATCAAATCAAAGAATACTTGTATCCAGTCCTGTAATAAACTAACTAAAGGCTTATTAACTAAGAAAAATAAATGCATTTTTACAAGGTTAATCAAATAAGCATACACACAAATGAGTTAGTCAGGTTTCAAAACATAATAGAAACTTCTATATTAAGCAGACTGAATATCCTTCAGGGCTAACCTAGGCAAAACAGCTCGGGACTCCTTGCTTATACTTAGAAACCCTCACCTCTCAGAGTTCAAGCAGCATACGCATAATAATTTCTCCTTAACAGGCATTTTTACTTCCTACCTCAGCATTGAAGCTGGGATGGGACCAGGGCTTGGGCATATACACTCTTCAGTTCTGTGGGGGAAGCAATGAACAAAATCTTTTTGTCCACAATGGCTAGTCTGATGTCTGTAGACCTTCATGCAGCAACTTACAAGCATTGCATAAGATCATAAAATACCTATTTTAGCCATGATCACACATAGGTGAGTCAGACTGGTTTCCAGCTATGCATCTGATAGTGCTCACTTGAGGCCTAGGGACCAGGGCATGAGCAGACACCTGGTCTATCAGCATCACACTACCTTTCAGAGGGGGTACTTGCTAGAAGACTTAACTCACTGATTATAGCTACAAATGCTGTCAACCTTCTGCAGAGCTGGGTAGGCGGGTGGGGGAGCTGGGCACATGTGCAAAGTATTAAGTACTTGTGTATATTGTCTAATAAATGCTTAACAGCTACCAAGTACTTCAAGGATTTTTCCTACATAGCCTGCTTTTACCCTGTGGCAACTCTTTCCCTCCAAGCCTCCAACTGTTCATGAAATAATAAGGTGCACACTATTGCCAGGATGTTTAGAATGGATAGCAGTAGAGCTGGAAGCCAGATTACAGATGGTTCACACTGGGGATGGGATCCTTACAGATCACCAAGGCCCTGCATTAAACTTCCAACTGCATTATAAACCAATGATTCTCAACCAGGAGTATGCGTATCCCTGTGGGTAGGCAGAGGTCTTCTGGGGTGTACATCAACTCATCTAAATATTTGCCTAGTTTTAAAACAGGCTACATAAAAAGCACTAGTGAAGTCATTAGAAACTAAAATTTCATATGGACAATGACTTGCCTACACCACTCTCTCTATTATAAACTGAAATATAAGTACAATATTTATATTCCAATTGATTTATTTTATAATGTAAAAATGAGAAAGTAAGAACATTTTTCAGTAATACTGTGCTATCACACTTTTGTATTTTTATGCCTGATTATGTTAGTATTGCCAGTCTCATTTAAGTGACTGCCTCTCTGTGCCTTAGCTTTCCTAAGTTTCCTAGGTCTCATGGGAAACTGGTGCCGCAGCCAAGCATAGAACCTAGATCTTCTGAGTCTTAGTTCAGTGCCATAGCTACCAGATTTGTTGATCAGTCTGGTATTCTCACATTATTTCAGTCAAGTAAATCCAGTCCTCCCATGAGGCAATGACGTACACTGGAAGAACAAATTGAAGTCATTAGACGCTGCAGGTACTGTGCATCTTTTGAAAATCAGCTGAGGGATTTAGGTGCCAAATATGGATTTGTTGTGTCTAAAATTTGGTACCTGATGTTCATAACTGGGGCCTAAATATCTTTAGCTTAGTTCAATGATAAGTAATGGGACATATAAGAATCTACAGATCCTTGAATAGTGTAAACACACAGAGATCACTGTTTTAGGGTGGAATATGCATGTCTAAATAGAGGTAGTAGGATGAAGTTATGAAAACTAGTATTTAAGCTGAATATCAGGAAAGGGTTCTTAATGGTGAAAAAAGTCAGGGGAAACAGTGAAACTCCCATTACTCAAGTCATTTAAACAGATAATATGCTCCAGTAAAGCTGGTAGAAAATTCTTCATCTTACTTTTTATGACAGAAAAGAGCTCTCCAATGAAACTAATGAACTAAATCACCTCGTAAGTTCTTTCCCATTTCTAATCAACATTGGCATATGTGCCACTTCCATCACTGTGGTATCTGAGCACCTCAGGACATACTGCAAGGGCCAAATAGATGGGTAGGATAACCAGATGTCCTGATTTTATAGAGACAGTCCTGATTTTGGGGTCTTTTTCTTATATAGGCTCCTATTACCCCCATCTCCTGTCTCGATTTTTCACATTTGCTGTCTGGTCACTGTATAGATGGGGCACTTATGCGTAGTGAGGCTGCTGGCTGCTGAGGGAGGGGGCTGAGGTGCTGAGTGTGGGGTCACTGTTGAGAATTGGAGGGTTGGGACTTGGGAAGTTTAGGTTTTCTGGCTACATGGTGGGTGAGATTTGCTGCTTTTCTTGCTCTTTGGCTATGGACTGTATTTTTAACTGATGGTGAGAAACCTAGCACTTCAGAGAGGCTTCTTTAGGGGAGGAGGGTTTGTCTTTTGACCTGCTGATGAGAAGTGCTATATAATATGACAATTAATACCTTCTTCTTACATATCACTTTTCATTATTAGAACTCACAGCACTTTTCAAAGGAGCTAATATAAGAGCTAGGAAATATTATAATATAGCACGTCTCATCAGCAGATCAAAAGATAAATCTTCCTCCACCAAAGATGCCTATCTAGGGTGACCAGATGTCCTGATTTTATAGAGACAGTCCCGATTTTTGGATCTTTTTCTTATATAGGCTCCTATTACTCCCCACCCCCTGCCCTGATTTTTCACATTTGCTATCTGGTCACCCTATGCCTATCCCAATCTTAATCAAAATGGTTGGAAAAAATCTCAGCCTTCTTGTTGTTTAAGAAGCAAAACATAATGAATTGGACCTGACTTTATTTTGTAGAGGTGGATATAAATTAGGTAACTGTACAGAGTGTGATTTCTGGAGCCTTCATATAAAACGTTGAAATAGCTTTTCTTTTTTTGTCAGTCCCACAATGAAATGTTCGATCCTATCCTTCCATTCTGTATCTCTCAGAGAAACAGAAACGATTGCATCTACTTTATTGCTGGAATAGATCATCTTTAATGCTCCTGGAATTTCTCCTAGGTGTCTCAAATCAGCAGAATTTGGGAGCCATAATGAGAAATAGCATGGTGAGATTTAAAGGGAAATGCTTCAGAAATAAACATATGTAAGACTGCCAAAAGCTTTCCATCTCCTGAACAGCAATGCCACACTGACAGTGAACATGTAACTGCACTGCTTGGAAGATGAACCCTAGAAAGTCCTGAGCAGGACTATAGAACCTTTTTAAAAAATGATAGACCAGAATAAAAATAGTTAAGGAGTAGGGGTGAGAAATGAGTTGTCTGTGCCACACAGGTAGGTTTGAGAAATAAAGCCATATGAGACTAACTGAGAAGCAGGAGAAAAGTGATGTTCATTTATTGCATCTCCGTCTTTTGAAGGAATGAATAGTATAACAGATATAAGTGAGCCTTGGTGAGCAATTTTTCCATTTTCAGATGAGATGTCAATGCTGTGCATTTCTATTGCATTCATAATAGACCTGGGCTCGGTGCATTCAGTTTGATATATAAACTAACTGAATAATTGGTGCTACTCCACCGAAGATTCAATGAGGGCTGATGGAGAAAATGGCAGATAAGGATTCCAATCAAGTATGTGTGTGGGTGGAGGGTTCACTAGATTCCTCCTTAAGTGTGACAAAGATATTGGGCCAGATACTCCCCTGCTCTAGGGCAGCATTGCACCATTCTGTTAGCACAAAATTGTCCAAAAGCTGGCTCAGCTGGCCTGGAAGGAATACCTCGATGCAGGGAGGAACCGCTAGTGGTGGAGAGCTGTTGTCGTAGCTCCTATGCAGCCACCAGCTTTAGGACTGGTTCAGGAATGTGCCAAAACTCTGAGTCCCAGTGATCACCAACTGCTGTATCAATAACTTAGGGCAGGGATAATCAATTACTTTTGTCAGGGTTCAAATTTCTTGGTCAAGGTAAAGACTTGAGAAAAAAAACTAAAAAATCCCTAATAAATAAGTAAAGAGATTTAGGGGTCTGAATTTGGCCTACGCTCTGCCTATTGATTACCACTGACTTAGGGCCATTGACAGCCAGCACAACTGGGAGCACTCTGAAGGGTGTACCAACTCACACTGGAGGGCCACATAGGCTTGAGTAGCCCTCAGGTTCAGGGAGTACAAAAGTAACCTCAAACAAAACCCCATTGCCAACCCTAATCTCAAGAAAGACTATGTCCACATACAGTTGCAAGCTATTTACTTCCCATGCAAGGAGATGATTTAAAGTGTCATGACTGTAAGGCTTGGAGTGTGATACTTTGACTCTAGGATAGCACCCAGGGGAAAACTGGAAGATGGGTGAGAATCTGGAAAAGGAGAAGACTGATTGATTGATTGATTGCTTAGAGAGCAATAGGGAAAAAGTCCATAGAGGAAACGGCATGCTTAATTTCCCCAGTATGAGATGGGTATTGTTGAAGGACTACAAATGTGTATGGTCCTTTCCTATTGCTGGTTGGCAATCTAGTGTAAGATACTCATCATATCGTCTAGGTTCAGTCCTTAGCACGAACAGCCAACAATCCAACACAGACAAAAAGTCAGGATGCTGGTTCATGTAAAGGAGGATGTGTAATAATTATTAATGAAGAAACCAATGTAGGAAGATTAACTAGGAATAATGGATTGAAATTGAGAGAGAGGGAAATTTGGGTTGTATGTCAGCAAAAAACTTTTAGTGAAGTTTTATTAGACTGTGGATTAGTTTGGTAAGGAAAGAATGGCCGTAGAAGAAATATTACTGGGTACATTTACAAGTAGGCTGGACAAAGCACTGGAGAACAGACTGTAGGGAGCAATTCTCCATTGTCAGGGAGATGAGCAAGATGACCTGATATCTTTCCCCATCTCTCATTTCTGTGATTGCCTTTAGTAGTTCCCTGGAGCTAGGGGCTTATACAAAGCCCTGCATTATCCATTCTATGCTGTATGTACAGAGGACTAGATGGCTTCAATATGTTATATTAATGTTGACACTAGCAGCCCCTTTGCATCCCATTGTTCCTGAATTGTTGGCTCATTGTTTTTAACTGCTGGCCATTTGCCATTGCAATTGGTTCTCTAAACTGCTGATCTCAGCAGGCAGCAAGCACTTCTGAGGGGCTAATCATGCCTTCCACCTAGTCCAGCTCAGTAGGTGTCAGGCTAGCACCTTTTCGGCAGCCTGCACAGAATATGGAAGAAACATGGACCTCTTGATTTTATGTTGCTTTTTTCCTTTACACTTATTTTGACACATACATCTTTGTCCACATGTCAGATGCAAATACAGGAAAGCAAAAGTGACTTATGTTTAATTAAAATGTTTTCTAAAGTGTTACTGAGCATAAAAGCTCTTGTAAAAGTACAGGCCTTAAGTAAGGACTCTAGAGAACCATCTATAGAAAGGGATTTAAAAAAAACCCACAACACAATTACTTAGCAACCCAAAGTCCCAGGTTAATAATTAATACCATTCCTACTTGCTGTTACACAAGGGAATGACAGAGATAGGTCTGTAGAAACATACTACAAGGCACATTCTGAGTCTCCACCACATTACAACTTTGTGCGTGGCCACCAGAATTAGTACGCTGAGTATGTCAGGGCCACATGCCAGAATTGTATCTTCTGACCTTAAACTTTTCAGGCTAACTCTTTGGCACACACAGAGTCAATGAAAAGGCCTTCTTTTTTTCTGTAACTGTGTGTGTGTGTGTGTGTGTGTGTGTGCGAGCGTGCGTGCGTGCGTGCGTGCGTGCGTGCGTTAATAGCACCCTTCATCTGAGTCTATCTAAGTGCTGCACACACAATACTTAAGCTTCACAATCCCTCAGTGAGGAAAAGATCTATTACCCCCTTACGGATAGGTGAAATGAGGTATGGAAAGTCTCTGTCATTTGCCCAAGTTCAGAGAGCAAGTCTGGCTGATTTGGGAATGTAGGCCAGTAGGCCAGGAATCCTGAGTCCAGTTTCCCTGCTTTGACTTCAAAACAATACCACTTCCCTTCTAGTAATGAAAACCCAATGCCATGCTGTGTTTCCAACTCTGGTGATTTTTTTTTTATCACAAGCATCATGATATCTTAAAGTCCAAGTTTTGAATCTGAATGTGATTAGAGGAGAATTTTCTTAAAACTTAATTTTGTTACTAGACCACATGACTGCAGACGAAAGTTTACAAATGTGAGCGAAGTGTAACCTAAAAGCTCAGAAGCCAGAAAGATGGAGGAGGGTGGAGAAACTGCACCAAAATGTTAGATTTTTAAATCTCAGGCTTTTGGAGGGGCTGACTCATGATTTTTGATTGCTAGGGGATAGCAGTAGTGTGCTCCTGACTGTAAATGTACATATATGCCAGTGTTTATTTAGGAGCTCAGAAACACGTTTGCCTCAAGTGAGTAAGATCACTGGTCTTTCAAATCTGATATCCTGCTACTGGAGACAGGATGCATCAGTTAAGACTGACTGACACCCCTGCTTTTCATAATATTTCTGGTCGGTTGTGTGCTGCCATAGAAGGGGGTAAAGGAGAACAGTGGGTTCTTTCTTCCTTTTTCTGCTATACTGTGACTAGCTACTGTCATATAGATCACACTATTGCTGTAGTAGCAAAGGCTGCAGCAATGGAGGCATAGCTTAGCCATGCTGACTACAAATACACCTGAAACTAGTGGGTATGTACTTGGCACAGCTAAGCCATGCCTCAGTTGCCTTTATCTGTTCTACCATGGCTACACTGCTATTTATACTCTAGAGCTAGTGTGAGTGTGTGTCCCTGAGCAGGGGAAATCACAATCCTAGCTCTCAATGTAGACATAGCCAAAGTCAGATGTACTGTGGATTATGGGTTAGCACAGTGATGCTAGGTATTTAAGTCAAAAACAGGAATCGTTACTAAATACATCCTCTGGCTGGCTGCCTGCATTTGTCTTATTGAGATGTATTGAAAATGAGCTCATTCATGAAATGATGATAAAAATCCCTACCAACTGGACCACTAATAGCTAACAGCTGTCAAAACTATTGTGTGCCACTCTTCCCTATCTTCCAGACTAGAGGCCAGCAAAAACAAAGTTGTCAGATCTCTGCTTTGGTGAACCAAGATGTATTCTAGAAGTGAGGCTCCTTTACTGAGCTTGCTCTGCCAACAGTCCCTTCCCATTAATACAGCAGGTTGTTATCAGGAGCTAACATGCCTCAGCTGATTGTGGTTGCTGTGAATATCTAATGGTGAGAGAAACATTTGCGGTAGCTAGAACCTAGGTAGTGGTCATGTCCCAGTATATATTATATTATGTGTATGTCCCAGAATGGAATCAATGGCAGCTGTATCTATTTCAGTTGTTCCAAAATCAGGAATGCATGTAATCACCTCCAGCTCTCTGGGCCTGAGTCTCTTCTTCCATACACTTTTCATGCCACAGCATGAAAGTCCATGTTCTTAGGAGAAAGCTGTTTGCTCTTCCAGGTGTTCAGCTTTTTCCTACCTTCCATCATCTAAGGAGTAGGCTCTGTGCCCTACACATCAGTTTCAAGATTTGCAGCACCTTGTGGCTGGACACCAAACTCACTTTATGTTTTCTACATTTGTTCAAAAGACTGACTGGGATCTTAAACACCTTTATATTAATTTAAAAGTTTTTTACATTCATTTTTTAGTTGTCCCCCCAAATGTCAGTTGCAATAACTGATTTTACCATATTCATTCAAAAGAGAATTTGCTTTACAGGAAAAGAGAAAATTAAATATATTCTGGCACATATTGCATTTATTCTTTTAACAATTTTATTATTACAAGGCATTTGTCTAAATGAGCTTCAGTGTATTATTGATTCTCTATCACACTGCATTTCCTAAAATATAGAATTTTTTCAATTTTGTCTCATCACCTCCTCTTGTGTTATAACTCTCTCATAAATTAGAATTACATTATATTGTATATTTTCATACTCTCATACTGCTGTCCTAGCATATTGCTTTCCATCCACAGAAGATGTCTCCAACCCTTTGGCTATTACTGAGCCATATATATCTGTTCCAGGACTTGAAAGAGCCAAGCATCAGGATTCAAACGAATCACATGGAGTTTGTTAGAGAGGTGTGGGGAGGAGACAGAAAAAGGGGAGAATTATAAGGAACAAGACTCCGTAAACAAAGGGACAACATGGTTTAGTGGTTAGAGCTAGGAACTGGTATCATGACTTCTGGTTTCTATTTCCCACTCTACTCTTGATTTACTGGGTGAACGTCCTAAAACTTAATGGTAGGGAAAAGAAGACTTGTTCTGTAATGCAACTCCCTTCCAGAGCAAGGTTGTGGTCAAATGATGGGTTCTTTATTTCATCTGTTAAATTATTTTTTTTAAACATATAAATGTTTTTCCACTGTATCTGGCCTAATTTTCTCCTAAGTTCATTTATCAACCTCTACTCTATGTATAAAGGCACCTATCATCTTTCAGGGTATGTTTACACGGTGACTAGACATCTGTACCTGGCCCATGCCAGCAGATTTAGGCTCTGGGACCTTGCGAGTTGGGAAGGTCCCAGAACTCGGGATCCAACCTGAGCCTGAACATCTACACAGCAATGAAACTGCACCACAGCCCAAGCCCTGCTGTCCCCTTATATACAATTTTTTTTGCCTGTTCTTAATTATATCCTTGTGCACCAATCTAAGACCTTCTCAACACTATGAAAATGACCCATATCTGATAACAGGTGTTAACACTGGTTGTAGATCTGGTGTATAACATAGCTTAACACAAATAAACTGCATTTGGCAGCAAAGCAAGTTTCTGAAACACTGCCAAATACAGTTTGTCCTTGTCTATGTTTATTGTTAAATCCTATTCAGCACCCAATAAGCTGCAATCTTTGTTGGCAACACTAGTCAGCAAGATGACTTTTTTAAAAGTGTAGATAAGGCTTAAGTAATTCTCATTTGCACCTATTAAACACTTATAGATGAATTTTGTATCCCTGTAGCTATTGTATGGCCAAGCTACACATACTTAGTTCTTGACATTTTTTTCCCCTTGTGCTGTATGTCAGTTCCTCCAGACTCTTAATCATTGTTTGTTTTTTCTCTGAATTGCCTCCAAACTAAAACATATCATCACTATGCAATCCAGTTAAAGGAAAATAGGTGAAAAAGTCTTATCCAGAAGTCTACTGAAATGTAGGGAAGGAAGGATGAGTTCCAGTTCTTCCAAACAGCTTATGTAAGGATAGGCACTTTCATTAATTCTGCTTTGTGTGCAAAACAGAAAAGGTGCTTTGGGGCACAGCACCACCTGTAGGGCTCCAGAAGAAGCAGATGCAACAACTGGGTGAAAAATCAAAGCTGGGGATGGCACCTGGCTATAAATGAATTTGCCTTGATGTTTGAAATTCTGCAATTCTTGGCACAAGTCTCTTCCACTAAACATTCTGGGTGATGTAGTGTTCCCCTCAGCATTGCAATACATCAGCATTATCCGCAAGCCTATGAATACTGTTGACTTTGACTGGTATGGAAATTCTCTGCCAGAAATCCAAGCTGGCAAAAATCAAACCAACAATGTAGATACATATTTTATAATATAGTTCTTCTCATTGACATTGCCAGCCACTGAGAGAATGTGTGATATTTAATTTACATAGGGAAATAACTGTCTTTAAGAAATGAATTTACAAACTGTATTTAAAAGATTCTAAGATACTGGTTCTTGCAACATGTCAGTGATCTGGTCAAATAGAATAGCTGACCCTTTGCTTTCTTTTTAAGAGCTTTTTCTGAACAATGTCATTGTGGTATTCAGTATTTATGCTGGCTCTGCCTGTTGCAGTAAAAAGCAGTGGCTTGTCTTGGGCCTGCAATAATAGGTTTTAACAACTGGAAGAGTTGGTAATTAATCAGAATCACTTAAATGGAAACTAAATGACTTGTGTAGCAATAACAATTATCTGGAGCCTGGAGGTCTTCAGGACAAGTACAGTCATTATTACCAGCAATACGGGATCTCCCTATATGCACTGTGGGCCAAATTCTGATCTCAGATTTGCTAGTGTGATTCTGGGGTAATTTCATTGGGCCAGATTCTGCTCTGTGCACAAAGATTAAAGAAGAAAGAGAAAGGAACAAAGATTTAAAAAAAAAAATCTAATGGACAAATGGTAAGTGATAGTTGATTATTGTAGGCTTCTTGCTGGAGCCTGGCTGTGTTCCCTTGGGTAGGCAGATTCCTTGGTTCATCTGAGATCAGGTTGCATAGAAGGCACTGTCCTATTGCTACATTGTTTCCCCATCACTCCCAGTGACAGGAGCCAGTATCAAATGAGCCGACAAAACTAAATATAGTAGTGTCCATGATATTTTGATATAATCCAAAACCTATGTTCTGAGATTTCAGACCCATAACTTGTGGGGGGGGGGATATAAAGAAAAGAGCCAGACGCAAAGCAACATGAAGACCTACTGCCTCCTCCATTTCCTAGGTGACTCTATGGAAAATTACAAGCTTGCTCATAAGATTTTGGGGCAATTTAAAAACACATCAGCAAGAGTCTATGGTTCTCAAAATAAAGTTAAAAGAAGTCTCCAGCATGCAACAGAGGGTTTTTATTAAATGTTTAGAAAACCTCTCAAATTTCTAGAGTGGCAATTTGCAGGCTGTAATTCCATAAAACATTCTCCTGGAGTAAGTCATGGTAGTGGGTACATTGCCTTGACATAGCTTCCATTGAACCTGGACCTATTTACCTCAGGGTTGAATTTGACTCAGTTCACTTAAAGGGTTTTCTTTAACAATTGTGTCATACAAATGAATGAAAATGATTTTTAAAAAAGCTTTTGTGTTTTCCACTGTTAACCCCATGCATATCCCTCATCTACAAATGTAAAAGCTGCTGTTAAGGCTGTTTAGGGTTTGTAAAACATGTCTCTATGGCGGGAGTCATTCCTGAAGTTAAATATACTGATTTTTTTGTTGTGATGGTGGTTTTTTTTGAAGCTGGTATCGCCCTATTATAGTTGTATGCTGATTCATGCTGCTTCTCCCAGGTTTCCAGAGAACAACTTAGGAGAAGCTTATAAAATGTGTGTTGATTTGTGAAATAAGTTTAGTGTCCAGGGCATTCCCCTCCTCTATCAGTGTCAGTGCTTTATTAGCCCCAAGATGTAGTGCAGTGGATTTTTTCCCCTCTGCTTCACTACTGAAAACCTTCACAGGTGTCTCTGTTTACATCAGCAATGCCAGCTGCTCTGTTGGTAACTCATATAATGCACAGTTCTGGATAAGCTTTGTTATGGCATTCTACCCACTGTTCCAAAGAAAATGTTCTCCTTTGTTTTTTTGCCAGACTATTAATTTTGGCTTCTTTCAGCTCTCCCAAAATAAGCAGATGTGTTAAGTATGATGCAAAAATATGTTTAGTGCCTAAACTTGTGTATATTAGCAGTGCCAAACCCTGCAGTCATTAAAGCCTCCCACTGTGATCCGGGGGTTATAAGGGCTAATGTGATCCTTGGGTATATAAATAGGGCCCTACCAAATTCATGGCCATGAAAAATGCAGCACGGATCATGAATTCTGGTCTGTCCCATGAAATCTGGCTAATGTGTGTGTGTGGATGGTGTTACAGAATTGCCACGCTTACTTCTCCACTGCTGCTGTTGGCAGTACTGCCTTCAGAGCTGGGCAGATGGAGAGCAATGTCTGCTGGCTGGGAGCCCAGCTCTGAAGGCAGCACTGCCACTAGCAGCAGCACAGAAGTGAGTGTTACATGGTATGGCATTGCCACCCTTACTTCTGCACCACTGCCACCAGCAGCTTCATGCAGCCAGTGGAGGTTCCCGGAGGTGGGAGCATGGAACTGGGCACACAGTATAAGCCCTCAGCTGGGATGCTCCCAGCCTTGCCCCGCCATGGCTCCGGGTCCACTGCTCAAGTGTTAAAGGGGCTTTGGGCTCAGGGTGTATGTGTGTGTGCGTGTGTGTGTAAATCTGGCCCTAGGCATATTGCTAAATCTGTAGTACCAGAAGCACCACTGGGGCAAGTATGTGTCTCAAAATACATCACCTAGTAAATTAAAATACACAAGGCCTTGCAATAGCTGCAGTAGCCTCAGTAAAAACACTATCTTTTATGCTAACCTTTCTAAAGGCAGCTAGGCCCAATTACTCAGCAACTGCCAAGGCCAAAATGTACCCAGTGTATAACAACTGATTTCCATCTTCTAAAACCTTGAGCAACCTGTTTGGTTACCTTTGTATTATTTGACCTGCTTTTCCCCATTAATACCATAAAGTACTCAAAATCTCAGATTATCAGAAACTAAAACTTTAACAGATTTTTACTTTACTTTAGTTTAACAGTCATATCTTAAAACTGCCTAACTACATGGCAACAATCTGGTCCTCCTTTCTCTGAAGTCAATAGCAAAACTCCATTGACTACAAAGAAGGAATGTTTAGATTGTAAGTACCAGTAGTCCTTTCCATAGAGAAGAGTTGATTACAGCATGACTGAATGTGCAAATATCTTATGAGTCTCATTTAATGAGAAACCTGCTACACTATTTCATATTGCTGTTGAATTCTGAAGAGAAGAAAGAAACTGATCTCATTTTTATTCTATAAGAGAGGGCCATGTTGCAAGTTCTTGGGTACTTTAGTGCTAAAATGTGTTTGAGTTCTCCTGTCCTCCTGCTCTGTCTTTAGTCAAGCACAGCCATACCATCACTGGTGTTTTTTTGCAACACTTTCAACCATCTACCTCTATTTTTACCAATTGACCTTATTATGTAGCAACTCTAATTTGCAATTAGAGACTGTAAAAGTTCCTGTATCACTCTAGCTGAATTTCCAAATGAATATATATACATTCATATTTGTTTTAGTTATAGCTGTATGTCTACACTGGATTCTTTCCTTCTCAAATGTTCACCAGCAAATCATAGTACAATGAAAATTAATTGTAAACTAGTGGTTTTTTAAGTCGTGATCCTGATTAATTAAAAGTTTTTGTGTGTGACATCTTGGCTTTGTTGGCTGCAGCACAAGCCTTTGTTATTCTGGCTGTTGTGTTGCTGATTGCACACACAAGAAGAATAGGGCAAGGACTGCCTTGTCAGTGACTTAATTATTTTCTCATCTATACTTGTTTTTGAAGCTTATCAGAGCAAAGTATTGTAGGCAGCCCAGCTGTCGCTGTTATCATTGTTGTTCTGTATGTTATAGTACTGATTTCCATTGTAATGCAATTAATCTTCTGCTTTGCACTAATGGATGAACAAGCATATTTACTACAGTATAAAATCCTAATTATTTTTGAACAGATGCATAAAGGGAATTTAAATTAATGGCAAGTGACAAATATGATAAATGTGGACTATATCTTTAAATAATAACAGTTGCAATGCAGACTCTTTACTTATGGTGGTCAAGTGCTCCTTTAGGCCTGGTCTACACTACGTGTTTATACCGATTTTAGCAGCGTTAAACCCATTTAACGCCGCACCCATCCACACTACGATGCCCTTTAAATTGATATAAAGGGCTCTTTAAATCGGTTTCTGTACTCCTCCTCAACGAGAGGAGTAGCGCTAAAATCGGTATTATTATATCAGATTAGGGTTAGTGTGGCCGCAAATCGATGGTATTGCCCTCCGGGCCGTATCCCACAGTGCACCACTGACCGCTCTGGACAGCTATCTGAACTCGGATGCACTGGCCAGGTAGACAGGAAAAGCCCCACGAACTTTTGAATTTCATTTCCTGTTTGGCCAGCGTGGAGCTCTGATCAGCACAGGTGACCACGCAGAGCTCATCAGCACAGGTAACAATGCAGTCTCCCGAGAATAGAAAAAGAGCTCCAGCATGGACCACACGGGAGGTACTGGATCTGATCGCTATATGGGGAGAGGATTCAGTGCTAACAGAACTGCGTTCCAAAAGAAGAAACGAAAAAAACTTTTGAAAAAATTTCCAAGACCATGAAGGAGAGAGGCCACACCAGGGACTCAGTGCAGTGCAGAGTGAAAGTGAAGGAGCTCAGAAAAGCCTACCAGAAAACCAAAGAAGCAAACGGAAGATCTGGGGCAAAGCTGAAAACATGCCGCTTCTACGCTGAGCTGCATGCAATTTTAAGGGGCTGCGCCACCACTACCCCCCCCCCCCGTCCTTGGATTCCGTGGTGGGGATTGTAATCTCAGCCATGCCTGAGGATTATGCGGACGGGGAGGGTGAGGAGGAAGAGGAGGACGAGCTTGAAGAGAGCACACAGTACTCTGTTAGCCCCAACAGCCAGGAGCTTTTTCTGACCCAGACGGAATTACCATCCCAACCCTCCCAAGCCACTAGCCCAGACAGTGAAGCCATGGAAGCGACCTCTGGTGAGTGTATCTTTGGTGAGTGTACCTTTGTAAATATAAAACATGGTTTAAAAGCAAGCGTTTTTTAATGATTGATTTGCCCTGAGGGCTTGGGATGCATTCGCGGGCAGTAAAGTTACTGGAAAAGTTTATTAACATGTCTGGGGATGGAGCGGAAATCCTCCAGGGGCATCTCCATGAAGCGCTCCTGGAGATACTCCAAAAGCCTTTGCAGAAGGTTTCTGGGCAAGGCAGCCTTGTTCTGTCCACCATGGTAGGACACTTTACCACGCCATGCATGTAGCAAGTAATCGGGTATCATTGCATGACAAAGCATAGCTGCATATGGTCCCGGTGATTGCAGGCATTCAGGAAACATCCGTTCTTTATCTCACTCTGTTATCCTCAGCAAAGTGATATCGTTCATGGTAACCTGGTTGAAATTCAGGAATTTAATTAAGGGGACAGAGATGGCCTTTTTCCTACAGAGGTGTTTGCCTGTTGCTTACAAGAAATCCTTCCTTGCATGTAGCCAAGCAGGGGAAGGGGAGGAAGGATAGCGCTGAGCTTTCACGTGTTTGGCTAGCAGGAATCTTCCCAGCTACCAGCCACGCGGTGGGGGGGAAGGGGGGTGATTAGCAGTGATCTTCCATGATACCAGCCATGTGGTGGGGGGAGGGGGTAAAGCAATCATCCTTGAGAATTGGAGGGGGGGTGGGGGTGGCTTCCGTGAATGGAAGTGAAGGCTGCTGAAGCCGAAAGACAATGGCTTACCATGGCAGCATGCAAGCTGAATTCTGATGCCCGGACCTGGGTCTGTGAGATCTGTAACACCAGAGCCCAGGCACTCAAAGTTAAGATGCAAAATGCGACCTTGTAGTGAAATCACATGTGCTGTGTAAGGTGAATAGTGTTGTTCACTGTGAAAGAGTATAACCATTGTTCTGTAAAATGTATCTTTTTAAATACTTCTCTCCCTTTTTTCCCTCCCTCATGCAGTTGCACATTTTTCAAGCCTCCCTGCTCCATCCCAAAGGCTAGCTCAGATAAGGCGGAGGAAGAAGAGGACACGAGCCAAAATGTTCTCTGAAATCATGGAAGTAACCCACAATGAAAGAGCTCATCTGAATCAGTGGAAGGACGTGGTATCAAATTACAGGAAAGATGCCAGTGAACGTGAGGACAGGAGAGACGCTCGAGATGAGAGGTGGTGGCAGGAAGATCAGAGGTGTAGGCAGGAAGATTAGTAGTGGCGGAATGAAACGCTGGGGCTGCTGCGTGATCAAACTGACATCCTCCGACGTCTGGTGGAGCTTCAGGAAGAGCAGCGAGGTCACAGAGTGCCACTGCAGCCCCTGTGTCACCACCCTCAGTACTCACCATGTTCCATATCTTCCTCACCCAGACGTGTAAGAACGCGTGGGGGAAGGCTTTGTGCACCCACCCACTCCACCCCCGTGGACAGCCAGCCAAAAGGCTGTCATTACATTGAAATGATTTTAGTGGCCTTTTCCTTCTCTCTTATCCTCCTCCCAAACCACACCCGGGATACCTTGCCAGTTCTCTCCCTCTTTTTATAATGAGCTTTTTAATAAAGAATACATGATTTTTAAACGATAGTGACTTTATTTTCTTAAGCAAGCTGTAATCAAAGGGGGAGGGTGGGTTGCTTACAGGGAATGAATCAATCAAGGGGGTGGGGTTCATCAAGGGGAAACAAACACAGCAGTCACACCATACCCTGGCCCATGATGAAACTCGTTTTCAAAGCTTCTCTGATGCGCACCACTTCCTAGTGTGCTCTTCTAATCGCCCTGGTGTCTGGCTGCGCGTAATCAGCGGCCAGGTGATTTGCCTCAGCCTCCCACCCTGCCATAAAGGTCTCCCCCTTACTCTCACAGAGACTGTGGAGCACACAGCAAGCAGCAATAACAATGGGGACATTGATTTGGCTGAGGTCTGAGCGAGTCAGTAATGTGTGCCAGCGTGCCTTTAAATGGCCAAATGCACATTCTACCACCATTCTGCACTTGCTCAGCCTGTAGTTGAACAGCTCCTGACCACTGTCCAGGCTGCCTGTGTATGGCTTCATGAGCCATGGCATCAAGGGGTAGGCTGGGTCCCCTAGGATAACTACAGGCATTTCAACATCCCCAACTGTTATTTTCTGGTTGGGGAAGTAAATTCCTTGCTGCAGCATTTTAAACAGAGCAGTGCTTCTGAAGACGCGAACGTCATGAACCCTTCCTGGCCATCCCACGTGGATGTTGGTGAAACGTCCCTTGTGATCCACCATGGCTTGCAGCACCATTGAAAAGTACCCCTTGCGGTTTACGTACTGGGTGGCCTGGTGTGCCGGTGCCAAGGTAGGGATATGGGTTCCATCTATCGCCCTCCCACAGTTAGGGAATCCCATTGCAGCAAAGCCATCCACTATGGCCTGCACGTTCCTAGAGTCACAACCTTTTGTAGCAGCAGCTTAATGATTGCTTTGGCTACTTGCATCACAACAGCCCCCATAGTAGATTTTCCCACTCCAAATTGATTCCTGACTGACCGGTAGCTGTCTGGCGTTGCAAGCTTCCACAGGGCTATTGCCACTCGCTTCTCCACTGTGAGGGCTGCTCTCATCTTGGTATTATGGCATTTCAGGGCAGGGGAAAGAAAGTCACAAAGTTCCATGAAAGTGCTCTTATGCATGCGAAAGTTTTGCAGCCACTGCGAATCGTCCCACACCTGCAAAACTATGCGGTCCCACCAGTCTGTGCTTGTTTCTCAGGCCCAAAATTGTCATTCAATGGGTAGAACCTGCCCCATTACCAGCAGGAGCTCCAAAGCGCAGGGGCCCGCGGTTAAGGAGAATTCAGTTTCCATGTCCTCATCACTCTCGTCGCCGCGCTGCCGTAGCCGCCTCCTCCTCCTCGCCTGGCTTTGCAGTTCATGGTTCACCACAGACTGCACAAGAATGTGTGAGGTATTTACAACGATCACGATTGTGGTGTTGATCTGAGCAGGGTCCATGCTTGCAGTGCTATGGCGTCTGCACAGTTCACCCAGGAAAAAAGGCGCGAAACGGTTGTCTGCTGCTTTCACTTAGGGAGGGGTAAGGCTGTACCCAGAACCACCCATGACAATGATTTTTGCCCATCAGGCACTGGGCTCTCAAACCAGAATTCCAAGGGGCGGGGTGACTGCGGGAACTATGGATAGCTAAGGAATAGCTACCCACAGTGCAACGCTCCAGAAATCGACGCTAGCCTTGGACCATGGACGCACACCGCCGAATTAATGTACCTAGTGTGGCCACACACAATCAACTTTATACTATCTGTTTTATAAAACTGGTTTATGTTAAATCGAATTTATCCCATAGTGTAGACGTACCCTTACAGCAAGCAATTATCCTTCTAACGAGATGTGAATATCTGTGTGAAGTGCTTTCCCAGACAGAAATTACAGGTGCACTGTAGCTCAGCAAGCCTGGCGAGGAGTATCAGAACCTTTGGGGTTGTGGATACCCATTAGCTCTGTGCAAGTTTGCTAGGAACCTATCACAATCCACCACAAATGCTGAAGTTCTTCTACCAGTGCAGGAGCACCAACATCAACCTTTCAAAAATCAAGACGCAGCCCCCACCCTGTCCACTAACTAATGAGACTGGCTTAAAATCATGAAATGAGTTTTTTGGAAAGTAACCGAGGGGTCTCTTCTATTTGTTTTTCTGGTTTGGGGCCTTTAGGGTTCAATTGGGTCACATTTTCAAGCTTTTCTCTGCCCCACAAGAACCCATAACTAGCTTACTTTAAAAATGAAAGCTGAGATTCTTAAATTAATCACATTGTTCCAAGTGCTGGGAGGGTCAAGAAAAACACTGAGCCTCACAATAAAATCATGAGGAGTGCCATACAGCAGCAGCACGTCCTTGGCTAGAAGAAATTAACAAAATGGAGTGCACTCAGCACCCTTTCCCCTGTGGGGCAGAGGTTTAAGAAAAATTTGGCCTGCTTATGAATAAAAATGTCATTGTGTTCTAAATGCAGGGAAAATGTTAGTTTCAAAGAGAAACATATTTGAAAGATTATTTTAACAAAGATGCATACTTTCACTCTTGCCTGGCTAGGATTTGTCACATCCATGTGGGTGTTCAGGTACTATGTTAATGGTGGACATGTAAGAATCTAAGATCAAGGGGCAAATAGGAGGTTGTATGTGCACATGCTTCTCTAAGTCTTTCAAAGGCCAGCTTTCAAATACTGTGTTGTGGCCTCGTATTCCTGGCATGCCTAATAAAACACCCTCCATTTTATGTATCCCTATTGTATCTGCATTATTTTGTTTAAGTGAGAAAGAGCTTGTATTTGACCATTACATTACTGCACTACAACAACAATGCCTAATGTTGACTGCAGCCTGCAATCCAGAATGCTGCCTTACAAAATGGAGGATGAGCTTTGGTCCTTGCATCTACACCTGCACTCTTAGAAAACAATAGCTGATGCTTCACACAGTATTTGCTCATATTTCCTCCATTCAGTTTCTACCCTTCATTCACACAAAACATATCTCATTTGACCCAAACCAGTCCTTGGGATGAGTGTGGCCTCATGGCCCAATACAATTCTCCCAGCAAAGCAAAAGTGCAGAAACACAGGGGGAAAAAACAAAGTAATGTGCCTGTAAAATAAGTAAGATAAAACCCTAGCTGATAAAACATTAAGCTGACAAAAAGCCCATTTTAAACTTCCAAACCACTTACACCTTTACCCATTAGTGGTTGGCTTCTTCCCTTAAGTATGAAGACTCACGTCCTTGTACATTTATGTCCTGTGCAATATAACTGGGATGTTCTCATTACTCATGTAAGTACCTGATTTTTTTTAATGCTACTTGAGCTCTTGACCTTGTGGCAATGAGTTCCACAAGCTAATTATGCAGTGTGTTTTTTTAAAAAAGCATTTCCTTGTGATCTTTACATTTGAAGTCTAGATAATTCTTCACTATAACCTATTACAATTCATGCATTTTTCCTACAACCCATCTGCTTTATTCTCCAATTCTGGATATTTTTTGTTTACTTCATGAGGAGGTAAGTTCAACAGGTCATCCATTCTGAGTGTAAAAAGCTGTTCTATTTTAAAGTTATTCCATGACCTCAGTATCATCTGACAGAATGCTTCCTAGTGCATTCTACTTGAGGAACAGAATTGATTTATCTTACTGTAATTTTGTGACTTCTTGGCCCCTTGTGTGTGTGTTTGAATTAGTCAAATTATTGTGCTTATTGACAATGTGCATCTTGTGCAAATCCATCCTACGTAGGCTGGACCTTCAAAGCACAGGTAGAATGACAGAAATACAGGGCCCCAGAAAACATGATTGACATTCTCACCAAGCTTAGTTGCTACAATACAGTCACTCCGTGCAAATTCATTGTTCTGGCTATATTTGAAAGCCTTACAAAAATCCACTAATCAAAAATAAGATCCTGGGAGTTGGTCCATTATGAGGCAGAGTTCAACAAAGACTTTTCTGGCATTAACACTGGAATGTGAGATTATTTCTTTTATAGAGTCATTAACTGACACGTAGCGTACAGGAAATACATTTTCTGGGCATGGGAATTCAATTCTACCAAAATTGACTCACTTTCTGGTCATCTTCTTATGTATCTGTCTGCCTTCCTCTTCCCTATTGTTTAGGACATATTGGAAGACTCCCCACCCCTCCGAGAAGACAGTGTAGGGAACTGCTTTGGCAGGACAAGCTGATGTAGTAGGTCTTTATCCATTCCCATGAGGCTGTGGGCTTTTTCTACAGATAGTCTATCCATGGCCATTGTATTACTGTACCTTGTGCTCTGTGGCTGCCATAGGATTGAAAGCACTGGTGTGGTCAGAAAAATGGCACCTTATTCCTTAACTGATGTGTGCTCAGAGTGGAGACTAAGGTAAGGTGGTGTGTTTTTGTTTATTTGTTTATTTTAGTATTGTTAGCTATACAGAGCACACACAGCTATGGAAGAGTGTGAAGGAGTCTCTCTGAGCTTGTTCATCCTCAGTAAAAATATCATTTACTACACTTTCCAATTTTAGGGCCAGTTTAAATTTAATTAGACTTGTGTAATCCAGTGAAGAAACTAGGTCTGCACTGGGTGGAATCTTTATCACTGATGACACAGGAAGCAAAAGGAACACAGCCTGACTCTTTCCTAAGGCACTTGTAGCACACCCACTACTGTGGTATCTAGGCACCATTCTGTAACAGCCAACACATAGTTTGCTGGACTGACAGTTAGAAAAATGTTTCCTTGGGTTTGATTTGTGCCTTGTTAGCCAAGGCCATTGCAAGGGGTGGCATAGAACTGTACTGTCCCAAAATGATCAATGCAAAGAATGAGTCCCCAGCCACACACATGCTCCACTGCATGCCTTTTAATGTGCATCATACTAACCCTCTAACCCCCGCCTCCACCCTATCCCTTTCCCATAGCCCATGATTAAAAGGATCCTCCACTCCATGAAGCCCCATCTCTTTTGGGACACTCTGTACCCTCAGGCAATACACAGTGTAAGACCAACCCCCTGCTGTAGGTTGTTGGCAGTGGGGATCAAACCTGGGAAGTCTGGTTCTTAATGCATGAATCTCTACTGCAGAAGCTAAAAGATGCATCTCTTAGCCAAGTCTGTAGCATGCCCATCAGTCTCTAGGTGGCCTCTGTCCCCCTCTGGTGGGGGTGAGTCCTGTACCAAGTGGGCATAGCTTACAAGAGGGAACAGTAAGGAGGATAAGTTCTTGTGCCTGTTCCCACAATTCTGCACACTCTAAGGGGCAGATAGATTCCCTCCCCCATCCTTTTCCTTGCAAATTGAACCCATCTGAGCTGGAGCCATAAGGACAGCAAGCATGGAGCCACACAAGGGCATTTATACAGTCACATTTTAGAGTAGAATTGCATTTCAGTTCTCCAGATCTGTCACTCTTGCACATTTCATGAGCCCTAAAAATCACCAAAATACAGAGAAGAGAATTTAGAAAAATCATAAAATTGAGCTGACAAAATGCACAAATCCATTGTTCTGACATCCGTTCAATGGACTGAGTTTTATTAAAGCCCACTGATGGATTTGTGGGTATATTTTAAAAACATGTCTTGCTGTGCAACCATTCCTATAGACTGTGAGTAAAGTTATCCAAGCAAAAATACAATAAAGATTAGAAAATATCTTCTAAGACACTGAAAATAGGTGACCTTCTCCCTTATCCCCCTAATCTGTATATTTATAGCATGAATTGGGATGTGATCAGCAGGCTGTGAAATGTCATCAGCAGCAGCTAAATGACTCATGGGAAGAACCTTCATAAGTAGTAATTTGAGCTGAAATCCTGGCAAAATAAGGATTATGCCCCCTGATTTCTTTTTGATAGCTCTTAATAGTAAATGCTTCAGTAAATCCCCTCTAGTAAACTATTAATGAATTTAGCACATTTATGTTTATCTCTAGAACTCAAAGTATTTTACAAAAGTGACTACTTATTTATCCTTATTTTACATTTGGGGAAACTCAGGCACAGGGAAGTCAACTGTCTTGCTAAAAGTCACATGGTGAGTCAGTGGCAGAGCTAGGAAGAGGGCTCAGTTTACTGGACTGTTATCCTGATATCTTATCCACTGAAGCCTGTGGTGTCCTGAAGGTCCTGCTCCTGCATTTCTTGCACACTCAAGATTTCCTGTTTCCATTTGGGAGCTTTGGATGAACAAGAAATGCAGGATTGGATCGTCAAAGGGTCAGAAAAGTAACTCCATAAAAGATGAGGTCATTAAATCAAAGTCTGGCACATTGGGGATGTTCCAGTTGGAATAGAAAATTGATGGAGTCTGGTGTTTTCTTTAATGTAAACTTGTTTATTTACAAAGAATGTACAAAGTCCTTTCTGTCTGAATACAGAAGAAACCAAAAACAAAAAGGAACTGTTTTTAGCCAAACTTCTTCAGCCAAGAGACCAAAAAGCTTTCTCGTGGTAGCTTTTTCCAGGGTCATACTTGGGTAGGCCTAGCTTGACATGATTATCTTAATGTGGGAGAAGCCTTAGTTTTTGGAAGACAGGATTAGGGAGGTAATAGATCAGCAGGCTGAAAACAAAATGTTTGTGCTCAATAAGCAAATGGGTCAACTAAAAAAATGTCTGAGATAGCTAAAATAAGAGGGGCAACACCCAGGAAACCATTTACTAAGAACCAAACAATGGATAAGAAAAGTCAGGAATGTAAACATGAGGTAAACAGTAAGTGGCACAGGAACAGTGCTTGGCCAGAGCAAGCTGTAAGGGATTGGGTCCTACAAAGTAACCAAGCCAATCCCAAAATGTGTAATGCAAAGTCATGTATAAGAATATATAAAGGAAGAGGTTTACTGTGTAACTTTGAATTTAGATCAAATATCTGCTCTTATGATTTAGTCTGATCAACTCAGCATAGCTTTGCTACATGTCTGTCACATTGTGGGGCTCAATCTAGACTACTGAGGGGTTGTCCCTGTGATGGTCTATACTGTTATGTTCACCACTTTTACAAGACTATGATAAATTCTGTACAAAGTATGCCTTGTGAGCTATTATTTGAAAAATCATAATCTGCTGAATATCATTGTCTTGGTAACATATGTGTATCAATATTATATATAAAGTTATAAGTTTCTACTGTATGATTGTTGTTGAAATATGTTTTAATTCTGGGTAAACCCACAAACCAGTTTCTTAGAGACAGACATACTAGCACCACAGACAGGTGATAAAGGGCCATCACCTACTAAAGCTTGGGGGTGAACTACAAATACAACTTTTACTTGACCCAGAAGACAAGAAAGCACTTTTAACTCTCAGAGGGGCAGCCGTGTTAGTCTGTATCCACAAAAACAATGAGGAGTCTGGTGGGACCTTAACGACTAACAGATTTATTTGGGCATAAGCTTTTGGGGGGGGCACATCTGAAGAAGTGGGGGTTTTACTCATGAAAGCTTATGCCCAAATAAATCTGTTAGTCTTTAAGGTGCCTCCGGAGTCCCCATTATTTTTAACTCTGTTTAACTAAAGTCAGAGTCACTGCACTGTAATAGGCACACCATATCATCAGACAAAGATTAGAGCTGTTCAGGAACCAGGATTTCCATTTTGCAGGATTGCCCATTATTTTGAAGTTTTTGTTTCAGTTTCAAACTGGATCAAAATTGAAGAATTTCTAAATTTCTTGTAAAACAGTTTCTGAAAAATAATTAATTATAGGTCAGTGTTTTGTTTAGATTTGGATCTTTTCTAGTTTAACAAATTTCAAAATGAAAAATCAAAACATCCTGTTGTGAAAGTTTCAGAACGTTTCAAATGTGTTGAAATCCTTCCCCTTCTCTCCTCATTTCTTCCCCCCATCCCGTTTTTTTTCTCAAAACAAATTTTCATTGAAATTGACTGTTTTCTGGGGAAATCTTTGGTTTTTACAAAATTTCCGTTTCTGACAACTTTCAGCCAGTTCTAATAGAGAGTCTATGTTGGAACTTGGAAGAAAATTTTGATAATGCATGAAGCAAAATAGAATCTAGCTCACGTTCCCATAGTTGTTCTGGCTTTGCAGGGCTAACAAGTGAAAACTTGTTCTGTCATGAAATCAGCAGATGTGATTCAAAGATACCTTAGGAAGTATAAAATACTAATAAGAAGGGGACATTTGTACAGACTTGTTTTCTGACCATTCATATAAACCTGTCATTTATAATTGTATTAAATATGGGTCTCTTTTAGATTGGGGGTGTAGAACTGATCTCAACATTGAGATGGTGGATTTTAATTGCCATTTGGGCTGCATATGCCTGCTATCTGTGCACCATAATGTGACGGAATAATGTAAAGTATTCATTATTGCAATAACCTAGTGAAGAAAGTAGCCAGCAATCTGTGAAGGGAACATACACCCCTGTCAAAACCCTAGTCCCAGATTTGGACCTTAGCGTCCAAAATATGGGGGTTAGCATGAAAACCTCCAAGCTTAGTTACCAGCTTGGACCTGGTAAAGCTGTCACCACCCAAAAAATTAGAGTGTTTTGGGGCACTCTGGTCCCCCCAAAAACCTTCCCTGGGGACCCCAAGACCCAAATCCCTTGAGTCTCACAACAAAGGGAAATAAACCTTTTCCCTTCCCCCCTCCAGGTGTTCCTGGAGAAATACACAGAAGCAAACTCCATGAATCTAAACAGAGGGACTCCACCCTCCCCGTTCCCAGTCCTGGAGAACAGAATTACCAAGAGCCAATCTCTCTTCCCCCCTCACCCAGAGGGAATGCAAAGTCAGGCTAGTAAATCTAACACACACAGATTTCCCCCTGACTTCTTCCTCCCACCAATTCCCTGGTGAGTACAGACTCAATTCCCTGGAGTTCCCCACTAAAGAAAAACTCCAACAGGTCTTAAAAAGAAAGCTTTATATAAAAAGAAAGAAAAATACATAAAAATGGTCTGTCTGTATTAAGGTGACAAATACAGGGTCAATTGCTTAAAAGAATATTGAATAAACAGCCTTATTCAAAAAGAATACCATTTAAAGCACTCCAGCAACTATAGACATGTAAATACAAAAGAAAAAACCATATAACTCACTATCTGATCTTTTTGTACTTACAACTGGGAAACAGAAGATTAGAAAACAGGGAACAGAAATCACTTCTCATAGCTGAGAGAGCATACAGGCAGAAGACCAAGAACAAAGGACTCACACACAAACTTCCCTCCACCCAGAGTTGAAAAAATCCTGTTTCCTGATTGGCCCTCTGGTCAGGTGCTTCAGATACTTCTTTCCAGGTGAAAGAGACGTTAACCCTTAGCTATCTGTTTATGAAAGTAGCCAGCAATCTGTGAAGGGAACATACACCCCATATAAAATGTCTGACTTGGAAAAAAATACCATTGACTATAAAAGGCCAGATTCTGTGGTCTGCAAAGGCCATTTTGTGCCATGTATGTGGCACATAGTGACCTTAGAAGGGCTAGAGATAGTAAGCGGAGAACTCTCCTTGCTTAAGGAGACTGTTGGAGGTCCCCGCCCCACCTTCTGCTGCAATCACTTCACACCCTGTTATTAAGTGGAGGGAGGGGGTCACATGAAGAGTATTCTGGAGTGTGTTAAGGCTGGAAGGGATCCTCTATGCCCTGGCAGAAATTAGAGAAGACCCCTGTCATAACATTTTTTTCCCAGATCTGGACCTTAGTGTCCAAAATATGGGTGTTAGCATGAAAACCTCCAAGCTTAGTTACCAGCTTGGACCTGATAATGCTGCCACCAGCCAGGGATTTATACAGTGCCTAGCTCACTGTGGTCTCCCCAAAACCTTCCCTGGGGGACCCCAAGACTCAGATTCCTTGAGTCTCACAACGAAGGGGAATAAACGATCTCCCTTCCCCCTCTTCCCCTCCAGGTGTTCCCTCCCTGGGTTCCTGGAGAGATATACAGAAGCAAGCTCCATGAATTTAAACAGAGGGACTCCACCCTCCCTGTTTCCAGTCCTGGAAAACACAAGTACCGAGAGAGCTAATCTCTCCCCTACCCCCCTTCACCCAGAGAGTATGCAAAGTCAGGTTAGTAAATCTAACACAAAGAGATTTTCCCCCTGACTTCTTCCTCCTACCAATTCCCTGGTGAGCTGCAGACTCAATTCCCTGGAGTCCCCACTAAAGAAAAACTTCAACAGGTCTTAAAAAGAAAGCTTTATATAAAAAGAAACAAAAGGACATAAAAATGGTCTCTCTGTATTAAGGTGACAAATACAGGGTCATTTGCTTAAAAGAAAAAAATGAATAAACAGCCTTATCCAAAATGAATGCAATTTAACACATTCCAGCAACTACACACATGTAAATACAAAAGAAAAACAACATAAACCTATTGTCTTACTATCTTTGTACTTACAACTTGGAAACAGAAGATTAGAAAGCCAGGAGATAGAAAAATCACTCTCATAGCCGAGAGGGCACAGACACAAGACAAAGAACAAAGAACTCACACCCAAAACTTTCCTCCACCCAGATTTGAAAAAGTCTTGTTTCCTGATTGGTCCTCTGGTCAGGTGTTTCAGGTTACTGGTGTTACCCCTTTACAGGTAAAAGAACATTAACCCTTAGCTATCTGTTTATGACAACCCCTGACTTCTCTAATTTCCTTTTGGGCCTGGATAGCTGAGCATCAGGACTGCTAGCTCTCTATGGCTGCCACTCCACTATGTCCGACTGCAGCTAAGACCTAGTGGAGAATCAGAGCCTAAGAGCTCAGTGACATTGAGTGATTTAGTTTAAAGATCTCTATTCTACAGTACTTTTTCTTTCTTGCCTCAGAGACTGGGATGATGGAAACTATGTACCGAGTGTTCAATATTAGCCCTAATTGTCATTTGAATTCACCTGCTCTATGATGATACAAAAGAAAAAAAGTCATTCATGTCAAAAGATGATTGCACTTGACAAACAAACTTCATAGCTTATTAATATTTCAAAATGATTTCAGTGTTCTATTACTGATGGAATATTTAATTGCTTGTTCGGTCAATACCAATGTGCCATTTATTATTCATTAAAGGTAAATACTGTGTAATGCCTCTGGATTGAAATGTGTTACACAAAGATTATTAAGAGCACCCAGAGTTGATTTATTATTTAGAAATCGATTAAACTTTTGCATGGACTTTAATGACTTGAATAACCCCTCACCTCTTTAAACTTAAAGCTCTTTGTTTAAAGAATGAGTGTGAGCATATATATAAGACAAAGGAGATTTACAATCCTGTGGTCAGAAAGAAGCTCTAAGCTTAACAATTATGTTGAGGTCTCTTAGGCCTGATATTGTGTTTCTTTTCTGTTCTAACTCCTACATCCACACAAATGCTTTCTTCACTTTCTAATGTGAGAGTGTGTCAGCCGCCTGCTTTTAGCACATGCTGTGCTCTGTCATGATAACTCTGTCACATTTTATTCCAGGGCTTCTTGGAATCAGAATACCCACTCACCCCCCAAGCTGAGTTAGTTGGAGGGCCTCATGTATAATTCATAAAGGCTATTCTCCTCTAATTCTTTTTTGCTTTCCCTAAGTAAGGCCAAAGCTCAGAAATGGAGAAATACATTTCCTTTGACTCCTGTCACTAGTCTTTCACTGTATCTGAAAAGCATAGATAGAAATGATGCTTTCCTCTCTATCCCAACTGGCCAGTCAGTCTAGCAGTGAAAGGTCTGCTGAGTTCCTACTAATCAGGCTTACCACATATATTGGTGATGTCCTGAACATGCAGGTGGGTGAGGGTGTCCACAAAGCTTTCTTCTAACTGAGTGAAATCAGAAGTGCTCAAGAATTTGATTATACAGCTGTTTACTCACGGGAGGCTCACTTGGAGGAGAAAAGCAGTTAATGAAAATTCTACTTTAGCATACAGGGGGCAGATCATAGATTCTTGACCCCATGTGGCATCTTAGGGGTGTGACTGTAGCATCTGTTTTATGGAGATAATATTGATCTGAAGCTAAGATTTCCCCTAAAAGCTAAGATTTCCCCCTTATCTTCCTTCCTGTATCCAGACTATAATACCTCAAACCTTCAAGGGAAAGTTGGGTACATCTGTTTTTATAGAGAGAACAACAAAGCAAGATGAAGTACTAGCAACAAACCTCCAAGTCTTTTTCCTTTACCACTTCCCTTAAAACAAACACATACAATCCCCTTTGAGACTATTAGGGCCTGAGTGTACTATATCTTTCTCCTAGGTTAGAAAGAAACTCTTGTTTTCATTGTGTGGAGTTTTTCTACTTATTCCTCCCTTTTGAGTATGGGAGCTTGTTGTCCCCCGCCCCCCATAGGAGGAGCTTGCAGTCCTGTTACTCTGAATCATGGATCCTAGAGGTGCACAGAGATCAAGGGTCATTCACAGATGCCCCCTGACTTGTTCTGTCTGGATAGCATGCCTTCTGTGGAAATTATACCTCCTGGGTAGCTGTGCATGCTAGACTCAGATACTACGGTGACAGGCATAATCTAGGGAAAAAATCTAGATGGACCACAGCATCTCAATTCACCCATCCCACCTCCCAGAACACAATAGGTGCTAGATTTTTGTGGTCGTACAATGTGGGGAAGGTCAGCACCTGGCTCTTCTGCTGTGACTACACTCAGAGGCCAGCCGCCAGAGGGATGTGGTGATAGAACAGCTGGAGTGGGAGGTCTTGGAGCTGGAGAGGGACCTGGCTGCTAGCCCTGGGTATCCCTCTCTCTATAGAGAGTGCCAGGAAAAGTGGGAGGAGCTCCAGGCCTTCAAAGGGCTTGGGGCACCTTTGTTCAATCCCGCATCCATCTCTTTCGGGAGATGACTTGCAGCTCCCACTTCTTCTACGCCTTGGAGAAAAGTGGGGGGGGGGGGGAGCAGGAAGCACCCATCTGCCTTCTGGCTGGGGATGGCACCCCCCTCATGGATCCAGTGGAGATGTGTGAGAGGACCAAGGCCTTCTATGCTAATCTCTTCTCCCCAGATCCAACTGACACCAATGCCTATGGGGTGCTCTGAGATGAACTCTGAACGGTCAGGGTGGGTGACCAGAACTAGCTGGAGTTATGTCTCACTCTGGCCGAGTTCTCAGAAGTCCTCCATCTGATTCCTTCTAATAAATCTCCAGACATGGATGGACTGACTGTGGAGTTCGACCATGCATTCTGGGATGTCCTCGACCCAGACCATGTCATTGTATGGTCTGAGTCCTTAGGGAGTGGAGTGCTCCCCTGTCATGCAGACAAGCCATGCTCACCTTGCTACTTAACAAGGAGGACTTCCATGACCTTCAAATTGGTGTCCTGTCTTGCGCCTCAGCATGGACTGCAAGATGGTAGCAAAGATCTCACTATGGTTGGAGTCTGCTGGCTGACATGGTCCATCTTGACCAGACTTACGTTGTCCCAAGCTGTACCATCTTTGGTAATGTTTATCTGGTTCGGGTTCTCCTTGAGCTTGGATGCAGAGATGGTCCGTCATTCTCCCTCCTGTCTCTGGACAAGGAGAATGGACCGCCAATATCTGCTTGGCATTCCGTGGGCATTCAGCTTTGGGCACCAGTTTGTGGGCTTTTTCTGGCTCCAGGGAATATTTGGTCAAGCTCAACTTGGCCCTGAGCAAGCCAGTCACCAGTGCATCAAGGCTGTCTGCTGTCAGGCCGGATGTATGCTCTGGCAATTAAGCCCTTCCTCAGTCACCTCCACAGGAGGTTGATGGGGTCGATGCTATGTGAGCCAGAGTTGCAGGTGGTCCTGTCAGCGTATGTCAACGATGTGCTCCTTTTGGTAGGACCATGGTGACCTGGCACACATGGATGACTCATGAGAGAGACAGAAAGGGGGACACCAGCTAATGGGGACATGTGACCTCCCCACATGGCCCACCATGTGACCCCCCCAAGTGACTCCTCCCAATCCTGCCTCCAGCCTGGGCCCCCACACTTTCCCTGTCCCCTTCCCATCCCACATTAGCTGGGGGGCTCTGTCCTCCTGCTGCACCAGATACCAATTTCAGTCAAAGGGAGAGTGACCTCATGCCCACAGCTCCTCCTGCATATCTGTACTGCCCCCTGCCCTTTCACGCAACTGCATCTCCAGGGGTCTGTACAGCCCCAATGGAGGATAGGACTGGGGGCAGTACCAGTACAGCTGCACCAGAGGAGTTGCCGGTGTGGGGTGCTGGGTCCTGGGATTGGAGGTTCCACGTTCTGCTCCTTTTGCTGCTGCGGTTCCCGGGAGAGTCCTGAGGTTCACCTGGGAACCCTTGTTACATAATCCCCAGCTCAGTGTGCAGATGGTGGAGTCCCCCTTGTTGTGCCAGAGGTTGGTCCTGGCAAGTGCCACCAGGACCAAAGACATCCTGGACTACAACTGAGGGGACTGGTTGGATCCCCTGGCACTCAGTTGGTGCATAGGGCTGTCATTCCCTCCTAACCCCCGGTGCATATTCCAGGCTGTGAGGGCAGTCTTATTGCCTGTCTCTAGGTCTTCCTTAAGCAGGAGGGTGCTCTCTGCCTGCCCCTCACATCTGGTGCTCCAGACCTTGTTATCGGGCCTGTAGCACAGTCTCAGTTGGTCTGCTGAGCCACTGGGGGTGGCAGGGAGCTACTGCCTTGCCGAAAGGCCCTGGTCACACCTCTCTTTCAATGGAGAATTAGTGGAGGGAGGTGTGCCATCGCAGTTGGCATGACATGGGAGCGCTGGCAAGAGTCCATGGTGTGCGCCTCAGGCTGGGGAGTGCTGGCAAAAGTCTGTGGCACGTCCCTCAGGCATAGGAGCACCGGCTAGAGTCCTTAGCACTTGATTGGGGTCCTGCCACCCCGAGGTGGGGTGGCAGGGGTAGGGGAATGCAGGCCCACCCAACTCCACTGCATTCCAGCCCAGGGCCCTGACAGTGGGAGTCAGTGGGGATCCGCCCGCAACACGCTGACCAAACACAAACTCACTGCGCTGTTCCATTCCGCCCCTGGGCTACTTCCTACTCAGTCTCTTGAGTGGGTCCCTCTGGTTCCTCCAACTCGTCAGAGTATTCAGCCGCCGGTAGCCCTGGTAGCTCCAGCTCAGCCTCGGGTCGCTGCCCAGTTCCTCCAGTTCCTCGGGGTACTTTGCAGCAGGCAGTCTTGGTTGCCTGAGTCCTTTCTCTGGATCAGGTTTCCCTCAGTCCAGGGCGTCTCCTGGTTCAGCGGCAGGGTCCACAGGGAGCAGCCAGCGGTCTGTGTCTGTCTCCCTCTCCGGTGCTGCCCTCACTGGGCTAAGGGTCCCGCCTTTTGTATTTCCTGTTCCACTCCTCCCCTTCTGGAGGGTGGAGTAAGCTTGGCCTGACTCTGCCCACTCAGGCTGAGAGAGTGGCTCCTCACCCTCTGGTTTGGAGGGAGACTATCCCGGCTCCCTACAGGGCCCCTAGTCCATGAGGCCCCCAGCCACCTTTTCTGTGTATCCCTAACGAGCTACGTGACCTGCAGCCAGTTCATTTCTGAGCCACACCTTGGACAGAGCTGTATAATCCTGTGCTCCACACATTTGATTTCCTTACCTTTGGGTCCCATCTGACACCAAGTGGTGGGACTTGCTACCACTCGTGGAGGCTGAGGAGCCCCAGTGGGCCAGTCTGTATTCTACCTTGATCCCCACCGGGGATATTAGTTGACTCTGTGAAGGAGCTGCCATGAGCATAGGCATGCACTTGGCACACTTCACACCCCTTCCTCCTTTCTGACACTTGTCCCATCTGCACCATAAGGGAGACCCTAGCACACATCTGTCTTAAATGGGCCAGGCTGTAGTCCTTTTTCTGGCTCCTTCAGAACCTTATCCTTAGGTTCTGGCTGCAATTTTCTCCACACTTCCTGATTTACACACACCCCATCTGTGGCCACCCAAAGTCTTGAGACCTCTTCAACGTCCTCCTGGTACTAGCCATCATGGCCACCCACCATACCAAGTGGAGGATGTTGGACAGGGAGGCATTCTCCGACTGTGGGGCCTATTTCTGCTCCTCCTTTTGATTACACATCCTAGTGGAGTTCCTCTTTACTGCGTCCTTTGGCTCCCTGAATGCTTGTGAGGGGCTGTCATAAACAGATAAGTAAGAGTTAATAGAACAAAAGTACTTCATATCTCTTTTGCCTGTAAAGGCTTAACAAGATCAGTGAGCCTGGCTGTCACTTGACAGAGGAACAATCAGGGGACAGGATACTTTCAAGTCTTGAGGGAGGGAAGTTTTTGTGTGTGCTGTTAGATTTTGGTGGTTATTCTCTCTGGGTTCTGAGAGTGACCAGACGTGCAACCAGGTTTCTCTCCAGTCTCTCTGATACAGTCTTTTATATGTCCAGAATAGTAAGTACTAGGTAGATAAAGCGAGTTAGGCTTATGTTTGTTTTCTTTATTTGCAAATGTGTATTTGGCTGGAAGGAGTTCAAATGTGTATTTGACTGGAAGGAGTTCAAATTTGTATTTTGCTGAAAGGATTTTAATTTGTACTTGTATACTTAGGCTAGGAGGGTATTCCCAGTGTCTATAGCTGAAAGACCCTGTAACATATTCCATCTTAAATTTACAAAGATAATTTTTACTGTTTTTCTTTCTTTAATTAAAAGCTTTTCTTGTTTAAGAACCTGATTGTTTTTTTTTATTCTGGTGAGACCCCAGGGGACTGGGTCTTGATCCATCAGGGAATTGGTGGGGAAAAAGGAGGGAAGGGGGAGAGAAAGGTTAATTTTCTCTCTGTGTTAGGATTACTTTCTCTCTCAGGGAGGGTCTGGGAGGGGGAGAAAGAAGGACGGGGGAAGGTGAATTTCCTTTCTGTTTTAAGATTCAAGGAGTTTGAATCACAGTGATCTTGCAGGGTAACCCAGGGAGGGGAAGCCTGAGAGAGGCAACGGTAAGGGAATGGGTTTACTTTCCTTGTGTTAAGATCCAGAGGGTCTGGGTCTTGGGAGTCCCCGGGCAAGGTTTTGGGGGGGGACCGGAGTGTACCAGGCACTGGAATTCCTGGTTGGTGGCAGCGCTACAAGTACTAAGCTGGTAATTGAGCTTAGAGAAATTCATGCTGGTACCCCATCTCTTGGACGCTAAGGTTCAGAGTGGGGAATTATACCATAACAGGGGCAGTGGACAGTGTTCAGAGTTCTCTGCTCGGTGTTCTCTTTTGCCTTCCTGTTTTTTGACTCTGTAATCCTCACATCCCTTCATGTGTTATCATTTGTCATCCACCAACTTTATTTGAACCCTGGGCTTAGTGGTTTTTCACATTAGGTTGGGGGAGGGGACTTCAGATGTGTTTTCTGTTCATATACATGTGAGTACACGTCTGTGTTTCACTCTATATTTGTACCACACTAGCATTATGGCTCTCCATGAATAATCTTCATCACAGTAAGCTGGTCAAGCAACAGGTTTTTAGAGTAACCTTTCCAAAAAAAAGTCAGGTTAGTTTGTGAATGCAAACAAACTACCACACGCCTTAAATCCCATGCAGAAGCAGGAATTTTAGACATGAAAAAAATTACTTAGCACACTGTCAATCACAGCCAGAATTGCACATAACTTTGGAGCTATCAGGAGTGATGGGGTAGCTTCATTACAGGATGACCAGTCAAGGGGTGGGGGAATAAGAAGGAATTCCAATGCTGAAGAAAATGTAGCCTTTGGCTGCATTCTAACAAATTGGATAATTTACAGTGGGTGGTCTGCCACTGGAAAGAGAGTACTGCCTTCTAAGTAGTCATATGAGTCTGGAGATGTCCACAGAGAATTGTCACAAACTTTACCCTCAAAACATCTTGTCATTAAAAGTAAAGGGAGAAAGGAGTGTAAATTTCATCACTTTTGTGTAGCTTCACCTGATGTTGGTACTACTGAATCACAGCTCTGCTTTTCTTTCGATTCAGTCTCCCATCGACGGGAGGGTGGTGAGCTAGATGAGCCTGTCTCGCTTAGCTAAGAGGAATTTGTAAGCAGGACTGAAGACGATATGGAGGCTCTGAACAGGAAATGTGATTCGTGGTGGATGGAGAGTGAAACTGCTGAAATAAATGTTTATTGGAGATCACTCAGTGGTGCCCAGAGGATTCAGGGGGCCTGGGGAAAAGCAATTTTGGGGGCCGCTTCCATAAATAAAAAGTTGATACTATAGAATGCTATTCTTGTGGGGGCCCCTGTGGGGCCCAGGGTCTGGGGCAAATTGCCCCACTTGCAGTGGCCCCCACTCCCCTGGCGGCCCTGAGATAACTTGCTAATTTTTATAAATCTAAAATATGTATTGGCATATTTTTAAACACATTAAAATCAACTTGATAATATAGGTGCCACAGGATTACAATTATCTTATGTAATAATTATATAAACTAAAACAATGCAATTGAGTGCTTGAATTCTAATAAACAAAAGTAATCATATTAAAAAGACATTGGTTAATTCAGGACCAACACTTAGTTTTGAGTAAAGTATAGTGAAGGGGTTTAATAGAACCCAACATTAACTCCTTAATGACAAAATTGTTTCAGGAAGCACGGAAAACCCTTAAGCAGTTTCTGATGCGGTGGATCAGAAGTCAAGGGGTTTGCTGAAAAATTACTGAACTTTGTAACTTTTAAGCTTGGCATCCAACTAGTTTTCACTGAAGAATGTGTGTTCCTTTAAAGATAGACGTGGTGTTCATGTGTGTGCAGCTGGCTGGTTAAAATATGTTACCAGCTCCATTGGAAAGACCAGGAGAGCAACTACACTTGACAAGTTGCATAGTTTTAATTATTATTTTTTGTTTTTATGTTTCTTGTTAAATGTGTAGCCTAACATATTATTTATCAATGTGTGTTTAAAAGTTCAGAATGTGTAATGTGGGCTGATTTAAATATTGCTTGATTTTAGCCCAGTGGACAAGTGTGATACAGTCTACATAATGTACTTGGACTTTCAGAAAGCCTTTGACAATGTCTCACACCAAAGGCTCTTAAGCAAAGTAAGCAGTCATGGTGGGATAAGAAGGAAGTTTCTCTTGTAGATTAGTAACTGATGGGAAACAAAGGGGGAAATAAATGGTGAGTTTTCACAATGAAAAGTGATAAATATACCCCAGTGATCTGTACTGGGACCTGTGTTCAATACATTAATAAATGATATGGAGAAAGAGCTAAACACTGAGGTGGCAAAGTTTGTCTACAATAGAAAATTACTCAGAATAACTAAGTCCAAAGCTGGCAGCAAATAGTTACAGAGGGATCTCACTAAACTCATGACTGGGTAACAGCATGGCAGATGAAATTCAATGCTGATAAGTGCACAAAGTAATGCACGTGGGAAAACATCATCCCAACTATACATACAAAATGATAGGTTCTAAATTAACTATTATCACTCAAAACCGAGATCTTGGAGTCATCGTAGATAGTTCTCTGAAAACATCTGCTCAATGTGCAGCACCAGTTAAGGAAGCTAAAGAATGTTAGGAACCTTTAGGAAAAATGATAATACAGAAAATATCATAATGCTGCTATATAAATACATGGTATACCCTCGCCTTGAATACTGTGTGCAGTTGCGGTTGCCCTCATCTCAAAAAAGATATTCAAATTGAAAAATAGTATAGAAAAGGACAACAAAAATGATTAGGGTATGGAACAGCTTCCATATGAAGAGAGATGAAAAAGATTAGGACTGGGCTTGATAGACCATAGGTCTGACCCAGTATGGCCATTCTTATGTTCTGCAAACACTGACAATCAAGCACAATCTAGCACAGTCATTACTTCTCTCAGTAGTCCCATTGTTTTCAGTGGCTGTCAGGGTTTGCAGGATTGTGCCTTTTCATATTTTTTTCAAACTATGTAATGCTAATACTGCACTAATACGTCTGATATGTTTCTTTAAAAATTGTATTTCATAGCTCTGTGGTGAGTGTAATGTAAAAGATTTTCAATGTGGGAAAAATACTGAAAATATTGTAGCTTATTTAACATATTGTCACGACCAAATGTGTGGCCAAAGGAGCACCATGTAAAACAATGTAAATATTTGTTTTCTTCATGATTTTTTTTTTAAATATAGCTTGCTAAAAGCTACGTTATGGGAATGTATATGATGTCTGGATTTTTGTTCTGCTTTTGTCTTAGTGAGAACACATTGTCCATTACATTACTTGTGTGGGATTTTCAGTTTGGAGACCCTAAATTTTTCTTACCTATAACTACAATGATGCCTGTGCAGTTTTGAATTCTGGCTTTGACAGTTATAAATTCCACGAGGAAGAAACAGGAGGCTGCCAGCATTTAAAGCCCAAGCAGAGAGATAAATCAATGAGAAGAGTAGGGTTTTTTTAACCTGACTCTCTGCTGGAAATGAAGCTGCCATTAACTTAGACTGTACGATGGAGGGAAGTGTGGATTAAATGGAACAGAGACTGCTGTTGGCTTAAACTATTAGAAGAGCTTCTTTAGCTCAAAGGCTGAGCATATAATGTACTGAGTGGTGGAAAAATAATTGATTTGTGTGCTCAGCTGGTTTCAATCCATACTGGAATGTTTATATTTAAATATATAATAGAACTTTATCAGCGTGTAGCTCTATTGCAGCAATAATGGTTGAATAGCATCAAGGTCTACAAATAGATACTGCAAGGAGCCATCCTGTTTTGGTCTGTGAGTGGACAAAATGGCCTATATTACTTGGTCTTTTCCATCTCTAACTGCTAAGAATCTATGAAATGCCATCAGACGGTGATATATGCAGAGTTTTACAACACTGCTTGCAGAGGTGAAAGTAAGCCAGTATGGCGCACCGGAAAGAGTCACTAAGCTGTGTCAGACTGGATCAGATTCCCCAGCAGTGATTTAAAGGGCCCAGGGCTCCAGCCGCTGCGGGGAGCCCCGGGCCCTTTAAATCACCACTGGAGCTTGGACAGCTGAGCTCGGGTGGGGATTTAAAGGGCCCAGAGCTACAGCTGCTGTGGGGAGCCATGGGCCCTTTAAAGCACTGCCGGAGCTCCAGCAGCGGGGCTCAAGCAGTGATTTAAAGGGCCAGGGGGCTCCCCGCAGTGGCAGGAGACTCTGGCCCTTTAAATCACCACCAGAGCCCTGCTGCCAGAGCCCTGGGCAGGGATTTAAAGGGCCCAGTGCTCCTGCCACTGTGGGGAGCCCCCTGGCCATTTAAATCACTGCCAGAGCTCCGGCAGCCAGGCTCAGGCAGTGCTTTAAGGGGCCCAGGGCTCCCCGCTGTGGCTGGAGCCCCGGGCCCTTTAAATCCCCACTGGAGCCCGGCTGCCAGAGCCCCAGCGATGGTAGGGTTCCAGCGGTGCTTTAAAGGGCCCAGGGCTCCCCTCAGAGGCAGAGCCCCGGGCCCTTTAATTTGCCTCTGAGCCCCAGGGCTCCCAGATGCCTCTGCAGCTGGGAGTTCCACGGTGATTTAAAGGTCCTGGGGCTCCCAGCCCCAACCAGATCCCCAGGGCCTTTAAATATTGAAAGGCCCCACCTCTTCTGGTTGAGGTCACATCCCTTCTGGTTGAGGCCAGGCCCCCACTCAGGACTCCAGTGTACCGGTAAGTCCTTTAAGTTACTTTCACTCCTGACTGCTTAAGACCACCTTCTTGTTTAGTATGAGCTGCAAATTGCAGCATTCAATGCTGCAGCTTGATCTTTGCGATATGAAGGAGGCAGAATAGAAAAAAAATCTCAAATTTTTGAAGGTGTTGAAAACAAGATAGAGAGTCCATGGACCTTTATAACTTGCTGTTTATAAGATTCAGATGCTCTTTTTTTCTTCTTTTCTGAATTTATGACTGACCACAGAAATGGTATCTGAAAGCTCTGGCCAAAGTGCTGAAACTTTAACCATCCCTGGGGAAGAATCAGCTTGTAGAAGCTGGGAGTCTCAACCATGACGGAGTGAACAGTTTAACTGGGAAAGGGATCATCACAAATTTAAACAGACATGCTGGCATGTGAACTGAATTTTTATTTTAACATCTAAAGTCCTCCGTGGTCTGTGCCACATATATCTTGAGAGATCATCATGCAGGTTGAGTGTGTGCTGACTGAGTTTTGCCTTCCTTGTTCTGCCACTGACTTGATGTGACATTGAGCATTATATTTAGGTTTACATTATCAAAAGTGTCTAATTCTTAGATTCCAAGGCCTGACGGGACCATGGCAACCATAGGGTCTGACCTCCTGCATAACACGGGCCATAAAATGTCTCCAAAATAATTCTTGTTTGAACTAGAACATATATTTAAAAAAAAAACAGTTGTGGATGCCTCAGGCTCTGGGTGCTCAATATGTGTGCAGGATAAAAGGTTGTCTTCCTTGCCTTTAACTTACATCTGGAATGGTGAACCCTGGCCACTGGGAGCTGCGGGGCACCATGTAGGGATCTCAAGTTGGGACATCACAGTAAGTGCATTGTTGCTGGCTGGCCCTTTAAGGGGAGTTGGTCTCACCCTTGCCTGTTATTCACAGGTGATAGAGCTATGGTCCAACCACTTCTAAGCATTGGCAAGGGTGGCTAGGGCTAGAGGGGGCTCAGTTCCCCCCCCCACCCGCCATCTGAGCTCTCCACCACTCAGCAGGCAAAGCCTCGTTGGCAGCAGGGTCAGCTTGAGGTTGAGCCACCTGGCTGCCCAGCAGCAGGATGAGCAGGGAAAGCCTGAGACCCTGGTAATAGGTGGCAATTCTGAGGCAGGTCCACAGGGCTCCAGCACAGTCGTTCAGGCAGACTCCATGCTGAGTGACAACGGTGCCCAGCGAGCCAACCCTGTCTCTGGTGCTGCATTAGGCATCCCTCCATGGTGCCTGTGAGCACAGCTGGGGCTGCTGCCAGGGAGGGAGGGAATAAGTGAGGGAGGAGAGGGGGAAGGTGTACAAAGGAGGGAGCCAACCATTGGCATTGCCACACAGTGGCCTGCACACCCAGCCCTCCCACTCCTCCAATAACTGACTTGTCAGTTCTCAGGGTGCCCAGGACTATGAGTCATCTTGTTACCGCCTTACCTCAAGTGAGACATTAGTTTGTGCTTACCTGACTATCTTTTGACCTCTCCAGTCTGTTAGCCCAGGGGAGAGTACTTGGATAGCTATGCCAGCCTTTAATTTACCTTCCAGGATAACAATAGGTGTAACCCAGTGTCATAAACAGATAGCTAAGGGTTAACGTCTCTTTCACCTGGAAAGAAGTATCTGAAGCACCTGACCAGAGGACCAATCAGGAAACAGGATTTTTTCAACTCTGGGTGGAGGGAAGTTTGTGTGTGAGTCCTTTGTTCTTGGGTCTTCTGCCTGTATGCTCTCTCGGCTATGAGAAGTGATTTCTGTTTCCTGCTTTCTAATCTTCTGTTTCCAAGTTGTGAGTACAATATAGTAAGATAGTAAGGTTTCCATTGTTTTTCTTTTTGTATTTACATGTCTATAGGTGCTGGAGTGCTTTGAATTGTATTCTTTTTGAATAAGGCTGTTTATTCATATTTCTTTTAAGCAAATGAACCTGTATGTGTCACCTTAATACAGAGAGACCATTTTTATGTATTTTTCTTTCTTTTTATATAAAGCTTACTTTTTAAGACCTGTTGGAGTTTTTCTTTAGTGGGGAACTCCAGGGAATTGAGTCTGTACTCACCAGGGAATTGGTGGGAGGAAGAAGTCAGGGGGAAATCTGTGTGTGTTAGATTTACTAGCCTGACTTTGCATTCCCTCTGGGAGAGGGGGGGAAGAGAGATTAGCTCTTGGTAATTTTTTTCTCCAGGACTGGGAACGGGGAGGGTGGAGTCTCTCTGTTTAGATTCACGGAGCTTGCTTCTGTGTCTCTCTCCAGGCACACCTGGAGGGGGGAAGGGAAAAGGTTTATTTCCCTTTGTTGCGAGACTCTAGGGAGTTGGGTCTTGGGGTCCCCAGGGAAGGTTTTGGGGGGGACTAGAGTGCCCCAAAACACTAATTTTTTGGGTGGTGACAGCTTTACCAGGTCCAAGCTGGTAACTAAGCTTGGAGGTTTTTCATGCTAAACCCCATATTTTGGACGCTAAGGTCCAAATCTGGGACTAGGTTTATGGCACCCAGTCCCTGAGCCCCTTTGAAGCATTCCCTTTTAGTGTCCAGCCCTCATCCCTGAGCACTCACGAGGTCTGCTGTCCCCAAGGGAACAGAGTAGAAATTATCTTGAATGATTCAGCTCAGGATTAGTTACTGGTATAATACCATAGTAGTGAGCTATAGTCATAGTGAAAACAATCATAAGTTTGTTATCAAAGATAAAGATCTAAGACATAGTATCAGAGGGGTAGCCGTGTTAGTCTGTATCCACAAAAACAATGAGGAATCCGGTGACTAATAGATTTATTTGGGCATAAGCTTTCATGGGTTAAAAAACCCACTTCTTCAGATGCATGGAGTGAAAATTACAGACACAGGCAAGACTCAGTAAGTAAGAATGATTGATTACATATAAAACAAAATCATAACATGATTCCTAGAGACTCAACTTGATGGTCTAACCTCCACTCTAAATAAGTTTCTCACCTCAAATATCTTCCGCACCATTTTCAAGCAAGCCTGGAACGGCAAACCCCAGCCACTGGGAGCTGCGGAGGGCCTTGCCTGCAGATTATTAATGTCCGCAAAATGTCTCCTAGCCCGCAATCAGATTACCCTGATGGGCCGCAGGTTGCCCACCACTGTCCAAATGTCTTGAGAGTGCACCTCTCTCCTTAGTCACTAGCAATTAGGTTCTTCTAAAGCACTCCCTAATTTTCTCTAAACTTGAATGTCTGAGGTTGGGGGCTGGTGCTAGAGCACTGTCAATGGAGATTCCTCCGAGTAGATCCAGTGTGTCTTAATCTCCATAGTGCTGTGCAAAGCCCCTCTATCCATGCAGGCTTTTGACTCTCCCACAGTAGCAGTGGTGGGATTTTTGTTTATAGTATTGCTAAAGTAGTGGGTTGAATTTTAATCTTGTTTCTATTTTGTTATAGCAAGGGGTAGCTGTAAATTTAAGGGCTTTTCTTTTGCAGTCTGCTGTTAACAGTGTGATGTTAAATGATGTTTAATTTGTAATATAAATTCACCCAGAGTCTGAAGCAGTGGGAGTATTTGTTTGTTTTTTTGTTTATTTTGTAACTCAAACCCCTACATTTTTTGCAAAAAGTAATCAGAACAAAGAACAGTCTCTGTGTGCAATTTTAACCTGCACCAACAAAGGTTGGTTTTTTTTTAACAGAGATCATACAACAGTACTGTAATTGATCTAATTTTGGATCAGCAAAATACTTCTGCTATTGCTAGATATTTATTTTATTGGCCTATATTTAGCTTCCTTTACATAGGGCCTAATTCTATACTCCCACCAGTTTTACACTGGTGTTACCAACTTTCCTGGTGCTGCTTTTAACCCTTTCTTCTCCATCTGTGGGGCAGCACCCCCACCACAGGCTCTGTAAGATAAGCCAGGCTCAGCCTTTCTTGTAAATGGACAGCTATACTCCTCCCCCTAATGTGATATGGAGACAATTATAATGATGCACCACAGCTGTTGGGGATGGAATCTGAGAGGGCTACATAAACAAAGTGCAAAACTACCCAGAAGAAAGGAAGTAGGAAATTCTTTTTTTCTGGGAAGTGCCTGTGGAAAGAAAACTGAATAAGGTCACAGGGACAGTATTAATCCCTTGGGTGGGCCCTGGAAAGGAGGCAAGGCACAGAGACAGTCCTAAGAGCTTAGTGTTCCAGCAGAGAAAGAAGGAGGTGTGAGGGAGAAGCCAGAGGCCTGAGAAGTTGAGGAGAGGCTGAGTTAAGCAGAGAAGTAGCATGAGGTGCTCAGTGGCAAGAACTGGGCCAGGGAAGCAGCTGAGTGTCTAAAGAAGCAGCCCTAGCTGCTCAACACAGGGTCCCTGTGCCAGAACCCAGAACAGAGGGTGGACCTGGGTTCCCCTACAATCCTTGAGAAAGAGGGGTACAAGCCTGACAGGCTAAAGGATGGGCTGGAGAATAACCCAAGAGAGGGCAGAAGGCTCTTTTTGCGTTGGGATGGTTTGAGATGTACTTCTGCAACCTCAGAAGGGGTCCAGACTAGACTGGTTTTAGTCTGAGGGCTGTGTTACAACAGAATCAGACCATCACAAGGCCAGAAAGGTGACCAAGAGGGGGTGCTAGTGACAAAGACCCCTATTGCTCCCTGACCTGATGCCATGAGACACTACAGTAATGTGTGCAGCTGCTTACCCACAGGCACCCAGTATGTTTGGTATTGCTATTAAACACACCTACTGAAGACAGTACTGTTACTGTGTATTTAAGATGCTGTAATGGTTCCCATTCAAATCAATGTTTTTTACTATTGTTATTAACTTCAATGAGATTTCAGAGGGCACGGTCTGACAAATATTCAGTTATCTGGAACAGCAAATAAATATGGCAGGGTTTGGGTTTTTTTTTAAATGCCAGAAGTCAGGCTTTCTGGTTACTGGAGGAAACCCGTATCAGACAGAGCAACCAAACCATATAATCAGAGCCGGATTCCTGTCTGTTTAACACAGGGCTTTGTTCTCCATTGTCTGGCACCTTGTGTAGTCATTTACACCTGTGTAGACTGAGAGCAAAACACTGCCTTTCTAATTTGGTCACATTTTAAATCCACTGTGCCCAGATGTAAATGACTATAGAGAAGAGAAGACAGCAGAGAATCTGGCCCAAATGCCTTACCATGCTCACTCTGAGAGTGAGAGATGGTGGACATTTTTGTAAACATCTGGATGTACATTTGGCTTTTCCTAAACAAATTCCCCAGAATTATAGGAAGAGTTTATGTGATTCTAATAAGGAGCAGAATAGGGTGGTTCTCAGTCTTCCGCTTTGCTGACTATTAACTCTAATTATAGTTTGGTAGAGATGTTTCATCCTCTCAAAACACAAAATGTCTTCAAGGTTCAATCCAGAAACAGCTTAGAGCTGTTGGGTGAATCTATTCATTATTAGAGCTAGGTTATTTGGTTTGCTCTGTTATGAACTTGATTCAATCAGAAACAGGGTAACTATCATGCTGGAATTCACTGCCTGTGACAATTACAGGAGATCAGTCTGTCTCCAGTTATGAATATAATAGTTCATAAGTAATTGTAAGGGCTGATCATTCAGCTGTGGCTAATTATACAGCATCCTGAGATGCTATCATGAAGGATGTTTGGCACATGAACACAAGTTGTTGCCAATGTCAGGCAACCACTCAAATAGTTCCACTATATCTATTGCTTCTGAGAGGCTAAAATGATGAACTAAATGAATGTGAGTAATTAAGGGGAAGAAAGAGAACCGCAAAGGGAACTACTACTTCTTGGTTGTCTACTGCATTCTGTCTTTCACCATCTTTCTTCTAGATTGTAAACTGAGGCAGAGGTTGTATTGGTATCTAGTCCTGTACTGCTATGAGTTCACTGTCACTTAATAAGCAAATAATAATAGTCATAGAGTTTATAGCCAGAAGGGCCCATTAGATCATTTTGTCTGACTGAATGTATATTACAGGCAACTCGATTTCACTTGGCTACCACTGTATTGAACACAATAACTTGTGTTTGGCTAAAGTGTATCTTTCAGAAAGGCATCCAATCTTGATCTGAAGTCATAAAGAGATGGAGAATCCACATTTCCTTTGGTAGTTTAGTTCAGTGGTTAATCATCACAGTTAGACACAATCTTTTTTAACTTCTATTTTGAGTTTGTCTGGTTTCAGTTTCCAGCCATTGGCTCTTGATTAAAGAGCTCTTTAGTACCTAGTATTTTCCCCCAAGACAATACTTGTACACTGTAATCAAGTCACTTCTCAGTAGTCTTTTTTGATAAATTAAACAGATTGAGCTTTAAGTCACTCACTGCAAGGCATTTTCTCTAGCCCTTATGGGTCTTTTCTGCAGCCTCTTCAATTTTTCAATATTTAAAAAAAAATGTGAACATCAGAACATCAGAACTGTGTGCAGTATTTTAGGATTTGTCTCTCCAATGTCATACAGAGAGGTAATATCACCTCCCTAGTGCTACTTGGTACTCCCTTGTTTATGCATCCAATGTTCAAAATAGGCTTTTTTTTTTGTTGCCACAGCCTTGCACTGGGAGCTCACGTTAAATTGCTTGTCCTCTAGGACACTGTCCCCCATTATGTAGGTATTACCTACTGTCCTTGTTCTTAGATGTATACCTTTTTGCATTTGATGGCATTACAATGCATTTTGTTTGAATGGATACAGCTTATCAAGTGACGTACATAGCTCTGTGTGTTTGGGCTGTCCTCTTCATCATTATTTACCATGCCACCAACCTATGTCATCTGCACATTTTATGAGCAGAGGGTTTATATTTACTTCAAGATCATCTGATGAAAATGTTGAATAGCATTGGGGTTAGTATCAATCCTTGGAGAAAGTACCCTAGAGGCACCCCAATTTGATGATGATTCCTCATTGGGTCAGTTCTTAATCAATTTAACTTGTGCTTTATTAATATTGCATAGTGCTAACTTTTTAATCAGGAATTTGTGGGGTACTAAGTCAAAAGCATTACAAAAGTATAGGTATTACATTATCATGGATCTTGTGTGGCATACTCATTGGGCTCTCTGTCCTTTAATATTGAGTTTCCTCATAATGTGACAGAACCACCTCCCCACTCCACTTTGTGAAGCACAGTCCATCCCTCCTAAGTCATGCAGCTCTTGTAATGTTATTGCTATGAGGCAGATGCTGGAGATATTGAGGACAGTCCTGGGATTCCTTGCATAGGACAACATATTTCTTTTCACCTCTGCTAGCTGTGAGTTCTTCCTTTCCAGCGCTGCTGATGTACGCTCTCCTCCTTAACAAGTGCCTATCTACGAGAAATGGAGAACATTGTTCAGTATTTAGAGATGCACTATAGAATCATAATATGTGACTTAAGTGACCAATTACATGGCTCAAATTGATAATATTCCTGACTCACAGTGATCTGCCTGTATACAAGATGAAGACCAAGTGTTATTTTTCAGAAATTCTGCCTAATAATTTTGAGTAATAAATAATAATCATCTGCTTGGGGGTAATTTGCAAAGAGGAAAAAACGTGAAACTTGTCAAATTATCCAATTGCTCAGCTCAACATATTGTCTTGAAGACAAGCTGGTGATGTTCAATAGGTCATAATTAATCTTGCAACTGAACTGTATAAAAGCCACTTATAAGTTTCCACCAAGTAACCTCTTTGGCACAGAGTATATTATTCAGTTTCAGTGAATAAGAGAAGAAAGAGGAACTCGAGCACATGAAATTGGCATTTCATAAGACTCACGTCCCCCGCTCTCCCGTTCATCATTATAATTGAAACCAAGTTTGAACAAATCGCGCTTCATCGAGGAACAAAGCCTTTAAAGCTCGTTGTCTATAGTGTACAACTGGATTTTTAAATAAGTTAAAATGTTTGTGTGTACCATAACCAAGAAATCCAAACACCTCTCAGCAAGGGAAAACAAAGACAAGAGAAAAGAAAAGGGGACTAAGGCTTTGTCTACACTAGCACTTTTCTTGGCAAAACTTGTTGGAGGTGGTTTAATTATGCCAACAGGAAAACAATCTCACACCAGCATAAAGCAGCTACACAGGAGACCTTACAGCAGCACAGCTGCAGCAGTACAGATGCACTGCTGTAAGGTCCGTAGTGTAGACATAGACTGAGTCACAGATCCTGAATACACTTCCACAGGGCCAGTGCAACCCATTAGGTGACCTAGGCAGTCGCCTAGGGTGCTAACGTTTAGGGGGCGGTGACCACGGTGACCGGACTTTCCGCTGCCTCTGTTGGGGATGGCATTTCGGGGGTGGGACCTTCCGCCGCCTAGGGCGGCAAAAAAGCTGACGGCGCTCCTGCACTTCCATAAACACTGGAGGGAAAGAAAAAAAACCTAAAATATTTGTTTACATATGCATTGTGGGCCAGTCTCCACCCCAGATCTGGCTCATATGTGCCTTCTGAGAGGTTGGAATCTGCCTGCAGCTGTCAAGTTGAGAATTCTCTTAGCAGACATGAATTTTAAACTGACATAAAGCTAATGGAGCTGGATCCTGCACCAGCTGCCACCTATTCTCTCTGGTGTAAGGAGCATGTTGGGAATGGAGAGGCAGGGAGATTGTGGGGCAGAGATTACAGTCTCTCAGGAGCCATAGCTAACTGTTCTAAATCAGAACAGCCCCTAGATTGTTGTACCTCATGCGAGGGCTGGGGAAACTTGAGAGTAAAAGAGCCATAGACAGCTCTCTGGTAGGCTTCTCTCTCTCTCTCTCGCTCTCCCCTTTATTTAATTAATAGATTTAAAGCCTAACCACACAAATGGTGAATGATGAACAGGCAAAGAAAATAAATTGCTAACAACTCAAAAGGCATAAAAGATTGCATAAAGAGTGCATGGAATTACAAATGGGGAGTAGGGAGGAGTGGAGAGGAATTAAAAATCAAGGTGCATTGATCAATAACTTGTAAACAGAAAAAAAGAGCAAAATTCACTGAATAAATCTGCAATGAATTTTTCAGTTCCTTCTAATCCCAAGTCCTGTTCCAGACTTTGCCGGTGAAATGCAAGTTGCATTCTCTTGAGGCTAACTGACTTGCCAGAGGATATTTAGTGAGTCATTGGCAGAGCCAGAGATAGACAGAATGAATACTGACCCAGCCTCCAGTTCTAATCAACGTGTTCTAGTCATAGGCTCCTAACACACCTTCCACGGAACCATTTTTATGTGTTTTTGGAAATGTTTTATAACCCTGGGCTTCTTTCTCACCAGAACCTTGATTGATATTTAAACAGAGGATTCTGGACATCTCTCATCTAATTCCAGCTATGTCACTTACTCACATATCCATGACCAAGTCCTTTAAATGCTCTTTTGCATATTTTACATCATTTGGCACCCAATGAGACATTGGCAACTATATAGGATAATAAGGAATTGGAGATGGGGAAGGAAATGGACACAACAAACTTGGTCAGGAGCCACACATGGTAATTTGGGTTAGAAAAGGAAATGGTGTTTCGTTTCAGTCTCAAGTATCAGAATTTAAATGAAAAATTTTCCCATTTATTTTCTCACCTGTGCTTCACTTTATAAATGATAGCTTTTGAGGGCATATTTTAGGTATAAGATTGTGATCTTCTCTAATAATATTTTGTAAAGTGCTGGACAGAGTAGTATTTATCAGACTGTAATGGTGTTACTTCTCCTCTCTCTGTGTTGGCCTAAAAAAAAGGCTGGAGGTACCTAAAAGCTCTCTTGCTATAGAAAGCTAATGGGATATTTCTTTAGGTTTAGTCAGTGGCCTTTGTATGGGAGGTTATGACCTGAGTTCTACACCTATTGTGTATAGCATTGCTAAAGGCCATTGTGGTTGGCTATATTTGGGGCATGAATTTGGGCAGCTGTTCCCTCTCTTTTCAGGATGTATAAACTGACCTGACATTCTTTAACAGAACATGCTGTTGTCTTCACTTTCATTGAGGGTCCAAGCATGCACATGTTTGCCTCTGTGCGCTCTCCCCCTATAAAAATAAATAAAATAATTTGTAACACACTGTACTTTCTTTCCCCCTTGCAAATTACTACCGTTTGTAATAACTTGACATCACTCCTCATGTTGCTGAAGAAAACATTTTCTAGGTGCTTATAAACCCATCAGTATGTGCAGTGGTGAAGATGACAGTTTAATTTAAATACCACATCTGACAGGCTTGGATCTAAAAGGACACATTCCCTGGTTGAACACATGTGTTTTGCTACTGTCAGCTTGCCTTCACCATCTCTCTAAGGAGACTAGCTTCTGTGTCTTGTGTTTTCCTAGCCACTGCTCCGAGAAAGAGCTGGGAGACAATCAATGGTAACTAATGCAGTGTTAGCTGTGATGTGGAGCTGTAAGTTATACATGATTGAGCCACATTCTAACAGACAGCTTCATTATGAGGAGGCCATTCCTCATCTAACTCAAAATCAAGCTTCTCTTTCACAGATTGTGGAAAGATAAAACATTGCCTTAGCTCCCGGTTGCAAAATCACATCCTCACTTGGTGCCCCTGGCTAAAGATCCACAAGACTCAAAATGGGGGTGCCATTAGGTTTGTAGTCTGCTTTGTAGAAATACCTTTCCCACTTTGGTAGTGTATGTTACGGCCCCGCCTGAGCAATAAGCCACCAGTTGCAGTGATGGCACACCACAGGGAACTTGGTAATTGATTTTAAGAATTCTCTCATTCCAAAAAGCTGCAGGGGATGCTGACAAAAAGTTGAGGAACTGACTTGCCAAGGGTCTGGTCTTGATGGTAGGAACAAGAGACCTCAGTTTAGTTCCTCAGCTCTGTTTAAGTCAGTAAAACTACATACATTTATGCCAGTTGTGGGTCTGGCCTGGCGTATCTGAAGCAAAGCTGGAGGCACAACTTACAGGTTTATTTTTTTGTGTGTGGATTTTATACTAAAAAAAAAAAAAGTGCAGTCTGAAGGCCATAAGAAAGCAAAATAAGAGCTAGATTTCAGGATCCCTCTTCTTCCCCATTTGAGCCCATGCACAGGGCCCAGACATAAACCTAGTCCTTGGACTCAAGGAGCCCAAGGACTGAATGTGTGCCTCAGAAGGGGGATGTGGAGGAATAGAACTAATCCTTAAGAGGGGCAGGGTGTGATGCATCTGTAGAAGTGTATCACAGAGTTCTTGCTGACCTACAAGTCCCCTGGAGAATTGTGTGCCTGGGAACCAAAATGATTAAAAGGGGCTGGAGGATTTAAGGACTGGAAATAAATAATTTTATGTGCATGAGTCCCAAAAGTCAAGTCTTGTTGAAACTAGTGGGGCCTCTGCTACTAAGTTTAATTAGGGGCCTTTGAAAATCCCATCCTAGATTCATTCATTGATTTATTGTATTTTCATAGTGAAGAAAACAAAACTACAGGAGTGGATGAGACTTGGGTACTGATCAGTGTCAGAAAGAGCTTAGCTGTAAGCGTATGCTGCCTTTTGAAAAGGATTGATTTCTGAGAAGAGAGATATCTACATACTAGCTTGGCTGAATAATTATTATGAGCATACAGGACAAATACCTACAAAGGTTTGAAGAATTTGAACACCAAGAAGGGAGATGAATTATTTAGGGTATAATTAGGACTAATAGGAAGAAATTGTGCCTACGAAAATGTAGTGGGAATAGCAAAGAAGAGTTCCTATAGGGAACAGGCCTAATCCTGTTCCCATTTACTTCAAATGGAGCAGAATCTGGCCTGAAATTTATTACCGTGAATAATCCCCTAAAGGAATTGTGTGCTTGGACTGTACCTGATCTGTGGATAAACAATAATCTTTACCCTCCCAGAGCTGTTAATTTGGGCCCTTTCACCTTTGACTTTAAGAAAGCCAGCATTTTGCCCCAAGGGTCATGATTGAAGCTAGGCAAAACATTTTCACCAAAAAACTCAGATTCAGGCTGACTGAAACATCCAGCGATTTTTTTTTCAATTCAAAGTGACTTTTCACTTCAAATTTTACTGCCCTTTTAGAAATGTGTGGTGGTTGCGGGGGAACATAAACAAAATGTTTTCTTGAGCCTGGAACTAAAGTGGTGTGTATATGTATGTGTGTGTATTTTTTTTCCCACTAAAGCACTTTTTTTGTTTGTGTTGGGGGGGAGGGGGAGAGGCAACAAAAAACACACGTTTATTTCAGTTCAACCACCAAACCAAAACCTCAGTTATTTCCACAGCTGTTGTCATAACTCTTATCCCTTGATCAAAGAACAAGAAAATGCTCTCTCCTGATTATTGTGGGCCCGTTGATACCTCAAGTTTGTGAATCTGTAGGATGGAGTTATAACAGGGGTGAATTAATTCCAACATGTTTAAATCTAAGGCAATGTCTACACCATGGATCTTACAACGGCACAGCTGTACCACTGCAGCTGTGCCATTACAAGGTCTCCCATGTAGCCACTCTCCCACCAGCATAATTAAACTACCCCTAACAAGCAGTGGTAGCTATTTTGATGAGAGATGCTCTCCCACTGACATAGTGCAGTCCACACTGGTGCTTTTGTCACTCAAAGTTTTGTTGGTCAGGCGGATGTCCATCTTATTGCTACTCTGGTGATGGAATCAGTTTCCATCCAAAGCACATGGCCGATCCATCTCCAGCACCGCCTGGCAATGATGGTGCTCAGATTCTCTTGGCTGCACTGTGTCAGTAGATGTTGGTTTGAGATTGTTCTGTACCAAAAGATACGGAGGATTTTTCTGAGTCAGGTTGTATGGAATGAACACTATTTGGAAATGTCATACTTTCTCATTCCCCAGCATTCTGCACTAATAAGTAGTGTTGAAAGTACGCAGCTCTGATAAATCTTGAGTTTGGTTTTGATGTTGTATTTTGAGGTCCAGAGTGTATTTAAGCTCCTGAAGGTGTTCTTGGCTTTATAGATTTTGTTCCGGATGTCCTGGCTTGTTCCACCATCCTGGCTGATGGTGATGCCCATGTATATGAATGTTCTACATTGGTGGGAACGTAATCTTTTATCCATACTGGTGATGGTGAGGAGATACTAAAGGTCATGATATGTATCTTATTGTGGTTGATTTTCAGTCCAATTTCTGGCTGAATGCATTGAATCGAGTTTTTTCTTGTATATGGCGTGGGTATGTGATAGGAGAGTGAAATCATCTGCGAAGTCCAGGTCTTCAAGAGTTGAGAATGGTGTCCATTTAATGCCTTTTGGTATGTCTTCTGTTGTATGCTGAATTACCTAGTTGATAGCAATATTGAAGAGGATTACAGAAATGACACACTCCTAACGTACTCCTGATTTGACTTCAAAACTGAGCTCATTGTGATCAATACTGCATTTAAAATTGAAATAGCTTTTGATGTTGATCATATGGAGAGGTATTTCGTATGCCCGCAGAATGGTCCTATAAGTGCTATCAAAACTCTTTTCAAATTCTATGAAGTTTATGTAGAGTTGTCGTTGCCATTCTATGAATTGTTCTATTATGTTTTATAGAGTGAAGATCTTGTCTGTGCATCCACGCCCTTTCTGAAAATTGGCTTGCTCTTTTCTGGGAATGCTATCATCTCTCTCTAATATACACTGGACTATGATCTAATATACGCTTGGCACAGATAAAAGTGTGCCAGTTATTACAATCACTGAGAGTTCCTTTCTTTGGTATCTTCACTATAACCTGATTGGTTCACTCATCTGTCACTTTTTCCCTTTCCCAGACTGATGTAAGTAAAGGGGCCAGGATAGATGTTGCTAACTCAGGATTTACCTTGAACAATTATTCATTCAAGTTATCCTTGCCAGGTGCTTTCCCATTTTTAAGGATTTGATGGCTTGAACAATCTCTTCCTTAGTTGGGGTGTCTGTGTTGATATCAAGATCTTCTTCTGCCTCCTGGATGTTTGCTTCCTCTTTAGGTGGCTCCCTGTTCAGCAATTCTTTGAAATGCTCTGTCCAGCACATTTCTTGTTCTTTTTCTGTTAGTAGGTGGTCTTGTTTGTCCTTGATTTATTGGGGGCGGGGGGCAGACAAAAGAGACACCCTGGTCCTCCAGGTTAGGCCTAGAGCTAACAACCTTGTCCCATAAAAAAAACCAAAATATGTTAAGGAAACAGCAATGGAGAAATCGACCATTACTGTGTGTGATGACCTTCAGAAGTCAGTGACCCATATCAATAGTACATCTGGCATATATTCAGAACTGTAGATGGTGGTGTTTGCATGTGAAAAAAAGACAGTCAGCTTCTAAGGATATTAGTGCCTGACTAACAACAAAATTCCTTTCCAGTTTTCAAGCTCTGATTCATAATCAAAGTAATGTTCCTTGTGTATATATTAGACCAAAATGAGCTCTCATTTCCTATGATAGTTAGCTGCCTGAAAACAAGCCTGGTTAGATTAATGTAAAAGAAATCTTCTACATATAACATAATAGGCATAATTTAATTATGAACACTGTGCCCTTTATGCTGCAAGTGGAAAAACAGCTATTAAAATAGACACAGTGACAGAGCTATTCTAGAAGCTTTGAATGCCAAACCCCAAGCATAGATGAGTTAGAGAGTGGGTAGGCCCAAGTCAGGTAGCAAGAAGAGAGAGGTGATGGTAAAATAGTAGTCTAATGTATGCAAACTCCAAGGTGGGAAAGGAAGTACTTTTGATTGTCCAAGGCATAATTAGGAGCAATAAGAAAATGAAAACTGAGGCTGAATGTTACAGATTACTTCCTAATTTTGAATCTACTAATAAACTATGGAATGGTCTTGTAAGGGAAGTCTTGTTCTAGTTGGGTGGGACAAGATGGGCAAGATGATCTAGGTCTTTCCCATTTCTCTCACCTATAATATGATGCCATGGCAAAACAAACTATCCTGATTTAAATTGAATCTAAGAGGAGAAGGCAATGGAAAAAGAAGTGGGATTACTGGAATATCACACTCTGAAGTCAGTGGAGTTGAACTAGTGTAACTGGGTAGAGATTTTGGCCCTAAACATGTAATACAGAGGCTCTTAGTTCCACTTAATGAAAGAAGAAATGAAGTGAATTAATTTGCAGAGGGGTCACACAAACACTTTGTTAGGAGGGATGGGACTCTTCTTCTCGATGAAGTCCAGCTAGCATTTGTCAGACCCAATGGACCAGAGTTACTACATGGAGGGATGCAAAATGATCATAACACTCTTCAGACCATGATAGAGCAAAAGCCTTTTCAGAGAAACTTATGCTAAAAGGCTTTGACTATTTGCTTACTGTGTTTGCCTGAGGACTGGAGGGCTGCTCAGGTTGTGATACTGTTATCCAAGCTGACTTCTTGTTTCCATTGGCCATGCTACTGCTATTATGGCTGAACTTATTGGCTCCACCATAATCCTGCAAAGGTTTTTTATTGGACTTTGTAACATCTGTCCACTCTCTCCTGCACCATCCTGGTTACTAGGATATACACAAAGTAAAGGTTTCAAAGTGGTAGCCGTGTTAGTCTGTATCAGCAAAAAGAACGAGGAGTACTTGTGGCACCTTAGAGACTGAAGTGGGTTTTAGCCCATGAAAGCTTATACTCAGATAAATTTGCTAATCTCTAAGGTGCCACAAGTACACCTCAACCTTTACTTCCTGTAAAAAGAACATCTGAGACACACAGCTCCTAGTTGGACTGGTTTTCCCTTTCCACTCCTCTGGAAGTCTCAACGTGGTATGTATGGTGTGGCATAAGGTTGAATGAAGATGATATTCCCCCAGTAGGGAAATTCTGATGACTTGATCATGTGGCAAAATACAGTTCTCCCAAATGTTTTGCCTTGGCTAAACTATATTAAGTCAGAGATCAATGTGCAAAAGGCTGTCTAAACTAGAATAACTGTATGCCCCTCAATTTTTGTACTGTTTTAATTGGTCTAACAGAGAAAGGAGTCTGACAAAACCTTCTATTAAGTTTTTTTTTATGGAAAATGTCTGCACTGGGATGCAAATGTATTTCTCTTCAGTGGGGGCTATTTCCTTTTCATATTTCATTTTTATAATCCCTGCTGCTCCAACGCTAGAGCTGTTCAGAGTATCTATGTAAGAATTTTTCGTAATTGGTAAATTGTGCTTATTTTTCACACTCCTACTCAAACAGCTGAACTGTTCCTTCTCAGACTTTCTAAATATCTGACTATAGTCACAATGAAGCAGATGCTAAGCCAGAAAAATTTCAGCCGCAAATGAGAATAAATTGGAAAGCTGTGAGTGGCTCAAAATATGGAGTTAGAATAGAAACACTCTGTGACCTTAATTGTGGCTGTCATTACTGCTCCTGTTATAATATATTTATATATCAATCATACAGAAATTTCTTTAGAGTACAAATCTGATTTATAGGTCTGAGACATCTTAATAAATGTACCTGTCACTTTCTCAGAATGAATAGCCTGTTTGGGACCATTCCTTGTAGTGCCAGTCTAATGACGGCTCACAGCTCTGTCTGTGTGCAGACCCAACCACCTTAACATTAAATTTTAATCATGATCAAATTACCCTTTTTGTGCCTGGAACTCCCATCATATGTGTCCTGGAATTGAACAGAAAGATAAGTTAGGACTGAATGTGGGGGTCTGCATCATCAACGGAAGAGATGCAAAACCAAGGTCACATCTGCATTTAGAACTGGGGTTGGATTAATAAGTGAGAAGGATTTCAATTTCATCCTCACTTGATATGCTTTATTTTATTTTTTCTATTACTGAAAGAGGATCAAGCCTTTGAGTAAAAAAAAAATAAAATAAAAGCTCTCTATACTTGCATTACATTCATAATGAAGCTTAAATAATTTAGGAACAGCCTAATCCTTTTCATTTTTAAATACATCACATTAATCAATTCACAAGATATCATTATTTCTAGTTCTTCTCTGAGACAGAATAGATTAGCTGAATCTTGCAGGGTCTTCCCAAACAGAAAGGTGACTTTTTTTTTATGAACAACTAAAAGTGTGAGGCCTGATTCTCTAAGGCTTCTGAGAGCTGAGATTGTTTTCTGCAAGAACAGGCCTTCACTCTCTATTTTGGGGGGAGAGGTGGAAATAAGCAAGAGCAGGAATCTCCCTGATACCAAGTTTGATCCAGCTCCCATTGAAGTAATGGAAATTTTGCTATCAACTTCAGTGGATGCAAGAATCAGCCCTCAACTGAGGTGTATGATCAGGAATTGTCCATGTTCTTTGTTCCTGTCTGTCATATGCTATCGTTATTGTTTGAGAGGAGAAGTTGCAACAGGGATGAGGAAGATCCTAGCTTTGTGGGAACAAGAGATGCTTGTGATCTATAAGGAAGGAGATGGGATTATAATGGTGTATATATTGAACGTATAAATGAGGATATTGAAAATGAATTGAACCCAGTTAATAACAAAAGGACTGCAATTGGTCTATGCTCACTTAACCCTATAAAATTGCTTGTAGGCTGCAGCGACTGCAGGGCTGCAGAACCACTACAAAAAAAATTGATTCTTTCTCTTTTCTTTGTCAATTATCAAATGTTACCAAAATTTGCAGATGATACAAAATTACTGCAGATAGTTAAATCTGAAGCAGACTGCAAAGAGTTACAAAGGGATCTCAGAAAACTGGGTGACTGGCCAACAAAATGGCAGGTGCCATTCAGTATTGATAAATGCAAAGTAATGCAGATTGGAAAACATAAGCCTAACTATCCATACAAAATGACGGGGTTTAGCTGTTACTACTCAAGAAAGAGATCTTGAGTTGTTGTGGATAGTTCTCTGAAAACATCCACTCAGTGTACAACAGCAGTCAAAAAAGCTAACAACGTTAGGAAGGATTAGCAAAGGGATCAATAATAAAACACAGAAGATGGGTTGGTGAGGGAGTAGAGGTATTACTGAGACAAAATTAAGCAATGATTTGATTAGATGTTCAAGTGAAGTCACATAATGACAAAGGACACCTGTCCATGTGTTTGGTGCATTAAATGACCATCAAATAGGTTAGCAAGGAATTATACACATTATGTTGCAGACTGCACACTTCCTCTGTTGCATTTCCTCCCACCTTCCTCTGAAGCATCCAGTATAGGCTAGGATGCCAAACAAGATGGTCCAATTGTCTATTCCATTATAACAACTCAGTCATTGTATTTACTTTGGATGTTCTCTGGCCTAGTGCGCTGAAGGTTCTCGATACTGTACCTGCAACCCATTTTGTTTTCTACATGTATGTGGCATTATTACAAAAATAATAGAAAAAATGTGAATATCTAACCTGTAATTTCCCTCAGCAGTTAGTTATACAGTGTGTTTTATTACATAGTGGTTGACTCCATCACAGAATATACTTTTACCCATTTAAAAATTTAACTGTAGCATGGTAACTGGATTACTTGGAGGACTGAGCATGGGAGCTAGACTCATGCACGAAGAAAGGACTATTTTGGATGCCTATTTTGACAGGCTGAACGTGACAAAAGCAAAAATATATTTCAAACTGATAGCTCATGTAGAACTTTAAAAAATTGTGAAAGGAGAGAGTCCTGTTTCTTTAAAGTATTATAGGGTACGACAATGCATTTTATTACAATTCTAAGTGACTATCTGCATGCCTCCTGGTACAATAAGGTTTGTTTCCCTTGCAGGATTATGTTAGAGGAAATACAAATGTTTATTTGTTTGCTAACTTATATGAACAGGTAAGTATTACCAGTATTTGTCTACTGCATTCACTAACTGGCTTCTAGTTTGTAGCTGATCCCATTGAGAGTAAAGATTATATACTGAAAGATACAAAGCAGTGATTTAATGTACAGATATTGCTTATGCTAATGCTGACTCCTTGCCATGTCAGTCTGTACATTTGCATTTCAGCTAAATTGTTTTATTATTCCTTTTACGGGCAGAGATGAAATGGAATCTATACAAAAGGGGTGATGTCTTGCTTGGTTTTGTTCAGTTTAATCTTTTCTTTAATGCTGTGTCATAAGGTACCTCTACACTGCTTAAAAAAAAAAGTGAGTGCCAGCAAGCCTCACAGCCCAGGTCAACTGTATCAGGAGCTCATGTTACGGGGCTAAAACTAATGATGTAAATGTTTCCTCTTTGGCTCTGAGACCCACCCCTCTCATCAGGAGTTAGAACTTGCGTTCCAGCGCAAGAGAGAACATCTACACTGCTATCTTTAGCCTGTAACATGAGCTTAAGTCAGTTGACCTTGGCTCTGAGACTACTAGCCTCGTATTTTTACAGTGTAGGCGCATCCTTAGAGGTACAGATGGCCATGTTGTGTCATTAAGAACAGCTTTGTCTTGGATGTAGTTCAGAGCTGCACCAGCTGCAGGAGGGTTCTGGGAGACCTCAAGGGCAGAAATCCTCTGGAGAACTAGTCTCCCCCTCTCTCCCCAAATATTATCCTTCCTTTGGTGTTGTGAGTGAAAAATACAGAGACAGGAGAAACTCAGCTTTTTGGATGTTTCAGCATTTCTATTCTCAACAAGAAATGTCAGAAATCATCTCAAAAGTTACCTGCATTTTGTAAAACCTCAGAAGCTGAGGTTGGTTACTATCTTAATCACATCCATTCTCTATATCCAAGGGCCATATTCTGCCACCCACTTTTCTCCAATAACAGTCACATATAAAGGTAGGAAATGGGGTGAAATTTAGAGAAAAATAGAATTGGATGAAGAGACAGGTTCTTTGGGAAGCACAGGAGGGCAAGAATACAGAACAGCTGAATGTAAGTAGCTTTGAATAACCAATAGTTCCCATTTATCTTTTCAAACTAAGATATATTTATTCCTTGATGAGCTCTGCACTACAGAGCAATATATACAGGAACTGTGGTTAATTCTCTATTGGTGTCAATCCATTGACATTCTTGCACTCCACTGAGGTCAATTAAGTTTCATCAGCAAAGAAGCTGGCCTACAGTGTATCTTCCCATGTGTGTGTGTGTGTGTGTGTGTGTGTGTGTGTGTGTGTGTGTGTGTGTGTGTGTGTGTGTGAACAGCACCAGGTACTGTGATGCTGGTAGGCCAGATGCCAGCTCTTGCCCAGGCTATAGGCATCAGCTGAGCACTGACAAATTCATAGCTTAAAATCCAGAGCCGCTTGTTGTGTAGTTGCTGGTGACTATTTGCTTCAGGTTGGGGGGCTGTCTGTAAGTGAGGACTGGCCTCTCCCCCAAGGTCTGTGAGAGTGAGGGATCATCCTTCAGGATAGGTTGTAGATTCATGATGATGCACTGGAGAGGTTTTAGTTGGGGGCTGTAGGTGACGGCTAGTGGCGTTCTGTTACGTTCTTTGTTGGGCCTTTCTTGTAGTAGGTGACTTCTCTGTGCAACGTGAAGCTGCAGAACTGGAATTAATTTGCAAACTAGATACCATCAGATTAGGCCTGAATAAAGACTGGGAGTGGTTGGGTCATTACAAAACCTAAACTTAATTTCCCCAATACTAATTTCTTCCTTCTGTTACCCACACCTTCTTGTTAACTGTCTGTAATGGGTCACTCTCTTACCACTTCAGAAGTTATTTCTCCTCCCTTGGTATCCTGCTGTTAATTTATCTCGATAGACTGACTTAACACTTGGTAAAGCAATCCACATCCTTTTATATATTTATATCTGCTCCTGTATCTTTTGCTCCATACATCTGATGAAGTGGGTTCTAGGCCACGAAAGCTTCAGCCCAAATAAATTTGTTAGTCTCTAAGGTGCCACAAGGACTCCATATAATCGGGGGTCTGCCTCTGGCCCGCCTCCACCCCTCGGTTGGTGAAATTTTATCCCAGATGTTACTAGCCACCCGGAGAATGGCATTCACTGGAATGTCTTGTGGCATCCTTGCAACATGTCCAAAAAACGTAAGGCGTTGCCTGCCAACAATGGCCCCAGTAGTCTGTAGATCCGAGCAGCCATAAACATCTGCATTACAGATGAAGTCATTTCAATTTATGCCCAATATATGACATTGACATTTTGTGTGGAAAGCCTCCAGCTTTTTTTCAGTCTGTGTAGCATTGTGTCCATGTTTTGCAGCCATACAACAGTATGGGAAGGATACAGCTCAAATAAATCCTGAACTTGGTTGTCATGCTAAGATGATATTGATTCCATATCCATTGTAAACAGCCCATGGCAGATGCTGCCATGTCAATCCAATGGAGAACCTCCATGTGAGAATTGGAGGAGCTGATACGTATAGAACCCAGATAGCAAAAGCTGGAAACTGATTCAACAATTTCATCGTTCAAAGAGATTGGAGTCACAGGTGGACGTGGTCCCAGATTTTGCAGTTTTGTCTTTGACTATGAACATGAAAACCCTAACCCTAACCCTAACCCTAACCCTAACCCTACCCTAACCCTAACCCTAACCCTAAGCAGCCTTCGGTAGTTTGCCTGCAGGAGGTCCACTGGTCCCGCAGATTCGGTGGTAATTCAGTGGCGGGTATCTCAAAGCTATGGGACCAGGGACCTCCCACAGGCAAGCTGCCGAAGGCTGCCTGACTGCCATGCTTGGGGCGGCAAAAAAGCTAGAGCCGCCCCTGATTATCATTCTCATATGGAAAAGTATAGCACTCAGTAGCAATTGAGTGAAAGGAAAGAGATCGGAATAGCTCCTCATGTACAATAGTCGGAGCAATTGATTTCTTTTTAGCAGTAAGAACAGTCTCCACAGACCCAGGGACATCCTTTTTCATATTCCTGATGAGAACTTTGGAAGAGCACAAGGAAAATTTCCCTAGAGAATAGTCACCAGGTTTTTACATTGGACCCATTGTACACAGAGACAAAACTTTTGGAATTTTAGGCTTGATCCAAAATAATGGAAAGACTCCGAAGGCATTCAGTGGGCTTTGGATCGGGCCTTTAGGTGCTGTGTGAACAATCAACCAGTGCAGACATGATCAGTAAAATGTGGGGCACAGTATGGATTCTCTTTCTCAATATGCCTTTCCATGGTAAAAACATGTCAACTTTGTTCTGAGGATAATTGATCTCAGGCCTCTCTCCTTTCCCCTCAGGATGTAATAAAATACTCAGGATGTGATAATGTCCAACATGATCCATTGTATCATAGCTGTTAAAAGGGATAGTCTAAGTCTCTGGGGAAAAAAATCTATGCTTATTAAAAGTATTCCGTAGCAATGGTCCAAAATGCTACAAGTCATGCTAGTATGGCAGGATTCTGGGCTATTAGATCTGGGCTAGACCTGATCAAGAAACTTTTTGCTTTTGTTTTGTTTTAATTTGCAAAAAAAATGTTGACAATTATATTCCATGGGTTCTTGAACTAGATCAACTCTGAGATTTTTATTGGTTTGTATATATTTTCAAAACCCTAAAAATTCCAAAATGCATTTTGTCTTTTGAAAATGTTAATTTTTTGAAAAACCCAATCATGTGACTGAATTGACCAATAAAAAATGGCAAAACAACTGAAAATGATACTGAAAAACACACACAAAAACAAACTGCCAACAATTCTGGAGAAGTTGAAAAATGAGAAGCAAAACATGTTTGCAAAATATTTCTTTTAAAAATGACCACTTTTTTTTTAAAGAGACAAATGAAAAATTCCAGCTATCTGTAAGTAATTACTGTAGAAATCTTTATTTTTTGGTTATAAAATATCTCCTAATGACTAAGTCAGTGGAGATTCTACCACTGGAGAAATATAGCAACATCTTCACCCTGCTTCCTTTAGAAAATATAAGTCTTAAACTCTCTATACCTTAGTTTTTAAAATGAAGATCTTCTGGAGGCTAGGCAGACCTGCCCATTTTCAGAAGAGATCCACTTCCCTCATGGTCAAACATCGCACAAAGACAGTAGGAGAACCTATTGGAGCCCTAGTGAGGATAAGGGAAGGGAAAGAAAGCATAGTGCAAGAAAAAAAAAGTTACTGGGCCTGGATCAGGAGAAGGAGGTGTGGGCAAGTTCCTTAACATATCAATAGGTTTAGCGAGGGAAGAGTGTGAAATTAATGGGCATGGTATTTTTTGTTGGGAAGGGGGAAGAGTATGGAATTGATGGATTGGTCTATTTTTGCTGTGGGGGAAGAGTATTTATCTTAAGTAATGGTACATGCTAACATTTTGGTAGCACAACACTGAGAATAAAATGGCTTTGTGATTAAAGGACTTGTCTAGCACTTGAGATCTGGGTTCTCCTCCTGATTCCGTGACAGATGGTAAGTAAGAGAGAGAGAGAGAGAGAATAACCAAGTAACTTAGGTGGCTTGAGCTCAGTGCCCATAAATTAAGGTGCCTCAGGTTCATAGAGGGGGCCTGAAGTTTCACAATTAAGAGTCAAGTTAAGTGTCCAAATTAGTGTATGCTTTTAAAAATGTAGGTGAATGAATATCTCTGGCCCTGAGTTCTTCCATGTGTAAAATGGGGCTAATGTGATTTCTCTACTTCAGAGGGAGTTGGGAGGATACATTAATTAACACTCATGCAGTGCACAGACACTATAGTGATGAGTGCTATAGAAGGGTCTATAAATTAAATTAAATACCCTTCCCGCCTGGCCTTGGCTTCAGCTCTCTGTGAAAAGATAGTGCCAAATAACTATGAGAAGTGGGTAATGTATTCAATATTCTGAGATTCATTTTTGCTTCTGGCTTTAACATTCTCTTCAAGCTCTCGACATACACATGGCATGTCCTGAGGCTAGACCATGCATGACCAAAGCAATCCTATTCTCTTTCAGCCAAACCACTTGTCTACCTAACACACACACAAGCAGCAATTCTAATGTTTCTGACATATGCTTTTCTTCATAGCCAGGGACTTTGCTTCCCATTCACAACTTAAAGCACTGGATTTTATATTCAAATAACTTCTGCTGCTGCAGCTTCTTTCCCCCTCTGCTGGGAATCTGTAGAATCGCAGTTGTTTTAATATTATTTTTGCAGCAGATATTTTTCCATCCTTATCCTGAAAACGACACATTTTTTGCCCATCCCATTTCATGTTTCACAGACTCTGCTCTATGCTAGTTAAGCTTCCTCTCTATTCATGCTGCTCTAAAATAGCTTTGAAAACTGAAAATTTTTAGAGTACTTTTTATTTTTAGTACATTAAACCAGGTAGAAAAGCCCAGTGGTAACCAAGATGAAACTAATACTAATAATAAGGTTATATAAAGTTATCCTAAAACTTGATAGAAGATAAAAGAGAATGATTTGTCTTTTTTTAAAAAGCTATTTTATAGAGATCTATAACAGGGATCTATAGAGAAGGTAAATGACCTGTCCAAAGTCACATAGTAAGTTAATGACAGAATCAAGCTCAGAACTCCCATTTCCTGGTTTTCTGCTCCTGCCACTAGTCAACAGTACTTCCTTTTGAGAACAATTCGTACTCCGATACATGGGTATTTAATTTAAAGCAGAAAGCATAACTTTGTCAGAATAAAGCCTCACTGACCTCAGGGTAAGAAACAAACATTTGCCAAAGTCACAGCTTTCAAGCAATGGCCTTAGCTAAGACAGAAGATCAGTGACTGATTCCTCCTCTGAGGCTTTTCTCTCCCACCTTACAGGCACTCGCAGTCCTGAAGTCCCTGCTTTCAACTGCTGGGAATGGGCAGCTGCTGTCCTGTCCCTTGCTGTTCTGTAATGCTCCCTCAGCTGTCAGTCTCTGCAAAACAGAATGGAAAAGCAGTTTGAAAGGGGTAAAGGGCCTGCTATAGTGAAGTTCCCCTGTACAATTCTGTGATCAAAATACATTAAATATCTCTGGTAATAGTATTTATATTCCCACATAGGTGCTGGAAGTAGGAGTGCTGGGGGTGCTGCAGCACCCCCTAGTTTGAAGTGGTTTCTTTTATATACAGGGTTTACGGTTTGGTTCAATGGCTCTCAGTACCCTCTTTATCCAAACTGTCCCAGCACCCCTGTATTCCCATGCATTAACTGTATCTAATCTATCAGGTTGTCTAAAGTGTCTGTTGTTGTAGGACCACATTTTAAGCTCATGTAAGTCTCCCCACTTACACTTGCTGAGGATCTGGCCTGTAATATCTAGACACTGATTCAACATTCCTGCATGTGGATTTTCAAAAACTAGAATTCCCCTTGTTTTGCTGCCATCCCAATACTATGGGCCTGATCCAGCTCCATTAAACTCAACTAGACTTTGCCACGGACTTCAAAGAGTGTAGAATTAAACCCACAGTGGAAAAACAAAAACAAAACTATTTGTGGTACATGGCAAATAATAACTTAGGACTTGGTGTAACATAACACTTTGCATGGTAGCTGAACAACTCTGAATGAAAACAGCAGTCTGATATGATATGCATTCAGTGGACTGGATTTGAAACGATGGCTGACGTAAAGAAAATGCTCTGAACCTGAATTCCAAAACTGTGTGTGTAAAATAACATGCATCTGTGATTCTCATTATTCCTATGCAAATACACAATTTGCATGTATAGTTGCAGCAAGCATGGATTAAAATAACATTTTTGGGAGGATGGGGTTCGGGGGGCTGGTGGCAGGCATAGAATCTTTTAACTTTAACTTTCTCAAATAAGGAAGCAGTGATGAGTCCCAATTAGGGGCAGCAGATAATTGAAGAGATCCCTTAAGGAATCAGGTAGGAATCTGTTTCCAATCTGTGACAACTGGGATTTTAAAGAGAGATTGGGTTTAAATTGAACATCAGAAAGGATTAATCAGCTGGAGATTACATGAAATAATACGACAGCTATACAACTTTGTTTTGTATAGCATCTTGCACAAAAACAGTATCCCTAAATTCTTTGTCATGCTAAGTAATTAAGTTTAAGTGAAACTGCAATTACAATATTATAGACAAAACCCACAGTTAAATTCCCTGAAAAATTCCTTTTTAACCCAGGGTACATGTAATTGTGTAGTAAACTGGATTTATAGCCTGTGGAAGGGTCTCTGGTATCTATGGAGCTTTGATGAATTATAGATAATACTCTGCAGCACCTTCACTTAATTGTTAGAAATTATTTTAATGAATTAAATGTGAAAGTCAGTATGGGCAAAACAGTGTCTTCTTATAGGTATGTTGATATTTAATTCAATTGACTTTTCAATGTGACTCAGAGTTATGTTATGACAACACAGATCTGCACTGTAGAAGTGGTTAGAGAAAAAAGGAGACTTTGGAAGCTGGGATCAAGTGAGGAGTCTGGAACTTTGGGAAGTGGGAGCCCAATTAGAATTGTGAGAAAGAACAGTAGTTGGATATTTCTGCTTAAATGATCAGTGGAGAAATAATTATGAACACTTTTAAAGTCATTGTTTGTGTTATCGGCACATCTCTCAAAGCCGTAACGTTAGGTTCTCTGCAGACTCAGAAAGACAAAAATGCTTTCTTAAAATGAAAAGCCTTCATTCTGCAGCTTGATTCTATGGTGAGGGGGAAAATAATTGTAAAATACACATAGCTCTGACTGTAACATCTTGCATTCAGTTACTATAACTTTATCAACTAAAAATGGGCTAAAACTTTTCAGGGTTGGTCTCTTCTTGGAAAGCTTGAATAATAATAATTCATCTTTCTTAGAGTGAAATGAATAAAATAGTGTTAGGCTCGGTGGCTTGAAGATGTGTGGCTTTGATTTATAGGCAGGCACAAAACTTATTAACAGGGCCAGCTCCAGGCACCAGCACTCCAAGTGCATGTCTGGGCGGCAAGCCGCGGGGGGCGCTCTGCCGGTCGCCGCTAGGGCGTCAGGCAGGGTGCCTTTGGTGGTTTGCCTGTGGAGAGTCCGCTGGTCCCGCAACTTCGGTGCACGCCTGCGGGAGATCCCCCGAAACCGCGGGACCAGCGGACCTTCCATGCTTTGAGTGGCAAAATGTCTAGAGCTGCCCCTGCTTATTAAAACTGGTTGGTATGATACACACTTTCCATTCAGGTTCAATGAGGGAACACTTAAATGCCTCTCCGTTTAGCTATAGCTGAAACAATAGAACCTACTGCCCAAGTCACAGATTAGCATGACAAGGCTGGAGGAGGGTTGAACCATGCAGTCTGAGGGGGTTTCCCTGGGATATAAGTGCAAATGCAGAGGTTGGGTATTGTGTTAGTGGAGCTGTGTATAGTAATAGAAGTGTGACTCAGAGAACTTTTTGGTCAGTGCTGTCTGGAAAGAAGCTTAGAATTGTCAGCAGAGAAACTGCCCTGAGTTGTTTGATTCTACCTCTGTTCAGGAAAACAGGACTTTGTGTACATTCTTTGTAAATAAATGGTATTTCATCAAAGAAATACCTGACATAGTCAATTTCTCCAAATGGAAACAATCTGCAAGATCCCAAATATTGGTTAACCTTTCAGTCTAAAAGGGGGTAACAATAGTTTTCCAATTGTAGAATAATTCTAGTGGCCTTTTTTTTTTTAAAGACTATTGCCTAGAATAAACCTAACTGACATTATTACTTGTTTTTTACGGCACCAAGTGTTCTAGATACTTTGCAAATAAAAAATAAAGGGTATTGTCTGCTGCAAGAAGTTTGCGGTCTAAAGAGAGGAATATAGAGGGTAAGCAGAATGGTGTATATTTTGGGTTTAATCATGAGCCCTATTGGATAGCCACACAAGGGATTAATGAACCTTACAGGCTACCTACATCATTGGACCCTGCAGGGCGGAGGGCAGAAAAACCACCACAGCACTGCTACTTTCATCTCGCATTAAATTGTTGGGTAATGGATGGGGCTATAGACTGGCCAAAGGGGGAAGTAAAATCTACACCAGCCAAAGGAGTGGCAGAGATTACTTCCCCCATTTGAACAGCAGGGAACCAGGCATTAGTATGGTTCCTGCCCTGCTCCTGGGGCAATGCAACTATGTACTGTCATTTACTTGTTTTAGATTTTAAATATATAATCTACCTCTACGTAAGAAGAGTGTATTATGAGGAATGTGACTATGTAGCTAATACTTGGTCATTTTTTTTAAAGGTATATATTTATTCCTAGTTACTCTTCTCAATATGTCAATTTCACCATAGGCAACATGTATATTGTGAGTGTCCCAATGGGAACTGCTTCTGTTGGTCTGTCTGAGTTATGAGATTTAGAAAAGTAACTCTTCCCAAATATAATGGATGTGTTTTCCAGCACTTTTTATCATATAGTGTTTCTTAAAATCATGAGATGATCCTTATTTTGAGGTAAATAAATATTTACCCAGTATTTATATCAATATTAGAGTAGTTTTGGGATAATGCAAAGTAAATTGTCAAAATATCAAAATGTTTGGTGAGTAGCAGACAGTATTTATCATCTATTAACATAACTGCTGTATTTCCTGTGTTAGTCAATGCTGACATACATAGGGAAGGCAATAGATTCTAGTCCTTGTGTGTGCTTTTATTCTCTTCCGTGGTGATGCAAATTCATTCTTTGACATGTAATATGAAATGTCAGTAACAAAATAAGAGAAACAAATCATTTCATAACATTTTTGCACTTAAAGAGCTTTTAAAACCAGTAGGCCCTGATCCGAAGTTAATAGGAGCCTTTCCATATACTTCCAGGGATTTTGGATCAGGTCCCAATGAATTAAGTCTTACAGTATCACTGTGAGTTAAAATGTCCAGTGGTTTTCAACCAGGGGTCAGGAGCTCACTGAGGGAGCCATGAACAGGTTTCAGGAGGTCCACCAAGCAGGGCTGGCATTACACTTGCTGGGACTCAGGGCAGAAAGCTGAAGCCCACCTTCTGGAGCTAAAGTCAAGGGATCCAAGCCCTGCCACCCAGGGCTGAAGCCTGAGCAACTTAGCTTTGCAGGGTCCTCTGTGGTGTGGGGTCCTAGCCAAATTGCCTTGCTTGCTACTCAATAACACTGAACCTGGCTTTTATATGGAGAAAAACAGTAACTGTGGCACAGATGGGCCATGGAGTTTTTACAGCATGTTGGGGAGCCTCAGAAAGAAAAAGATTGAGAACCCCTGCTCCAAGAGACTACTTATGTACATGAAATTACTATGTACTTAGCCTCTGGAAGAACTGGGTTGTGTATATATTATATACAGGACATTTCATGAACCACTGTAATGCAGTCATTTCTAGGATGGTGGACTGTACATAGCAGCTGTGTAAGTGTACAGCGGCGATGTAGTGTTAGTAAGTGAAGATTACTCTCAACACTTTATTGGGTGAAGTGGATGTCATACAAGAGCTAGGCAAGTGGATTAATAAGGACTCAAATGGAATTTGAACTGGTAATATCTGTAGTCTTTTGAGATGTGCTGTAGGATGTTTTTGGAGTGCCGGTGGTCGGAATCTAAGTTTTAGGGCACTGATGAATTTCTGCAGCATTGATTCAGAGGCTGAGAGTCTGTGCTGCATCTCCTGGAGAGGAAGAGGGGACAGAGGTGTCTTTAAGCCAACATCTGCCAAGTCTTAAGTAATACATGTGACATTTTATGGAAATTATAAAAGAGCTAATTTTTATATTTGGAATTGTTTTGCACCGTGGCAAGACTTTTCAGCTTACAATCAATACACACAGGAATGAGGAGTGGTGGGGACAGGAGATAGAATTGCACAAAGCTCAACAGCTATGGCTGGAAAAGGAAGGAATCTGGGGATTCTTCTAGGGTTGGTGCGTGCCAGAGGGACACAAAGAGGGATGGGTAAAGGACCTTACTAGGGAACTGATTGGGAGGAGAGGGTTACGTGAGTGCTGGAAGATATCTGGGATGTTGAGGAGATAGTGCTAGATGGAATCTGGAATTCCTGATGGTGTCTGGGGTTCTGGAATGGGTGGGCATGGGGTGTAGCTGGGTGGGAATCTGGAGAGTGGGCAGGGTCATAGTGGGAATAAAACTAAATGCCCCTGAGAAAGCTGGGGAAGCTTGTGGCCAGTTAGTGGGGGACTGGGTGTCTAGCAGGAGATGAGTCTCCAGCAGATAACCTGCTTAACACTGTCAATCTTTTTATATTGGGATTGAAATCCTGTAGGGCAGGGATTTTGTCCTCCTACCCATCTATATTGGACCTAGTACCCTACTGACACTATATCAATAGAGAGGAGGGATAGTTTTGAGCAGGGGTGGCCAATCTGTGGCTTCGGAGCCACATGTGGCTATTCAGAAGTTAACATGCAGCTCCTTGTATAGGCACCAACTTCGGGGCTGGAGATACAGGCACCAAATTTCTGATGTGCTGGGGGGTCCTCACTGCTCAACCCCTGGGTCTGCCACAGGCCCTGCCCCCACTCCATCCCTTCCTGCCCTCTCCCCTGAGCCTGCCATGCCCTTGCTCCTCCTCTCCCCCTCCAGAGCCTCTTGCGTGCCACGAAACAACTGATTAGGAGGTGCGCGGAGGGAAGAGGAGGCACTGATCAGAGGAGCAGCCTGTGGGCGGGAGGCACTGGGAACTGGGAGGTAGAGCTAATACAAGTCTGCTGACATATTACTGTGGCTCTTTGGCAATGTACACTGGTAAATTCTGGCTCCTTCTCAGGCTCAGGTTGGCCACCTCTGGTCTTGAGATTAAGAAATTGAATTGGGACTTAGGAAATCTGGGTATTATTCTTGGTTTCCATACAAATGTCCTATGTGACCTGGGCAAGTCACTTAACCTCTTGGTCTCAGTTTCTCATCTGTAAAATAAGACTAATAATACTTCCTTACTTCTCAGATACTGTGAAGATAAATTTCTCAACGTTTATGAGCCTTCAATTTTGTTGAGATAAAGGCCAGAAAAGTATACAGATTTATAATGAATTAACAATGTATATTTTTTCCAGCTATTTCATGCAATTGCCTGTTTAGTTTATTCATATTTAGGATCTGTTTCCCCATCGAATAGGCAGAGAAACAGCTAAAGGATTTAGTTGGTGCAATGTACCTTTTCTTGGGGTAGTGTAAAATAAAGATCCTTTTTCATAGTTATCTGAGTGTCTTTCTCCCTGTCAGTAATAGAAATCCCCCTACACGACTTCCTCATTTTCCACAACCACAACTCCAAATCAAAAGTAAATCTCTTTGGAATTTCCTTTTCTTAAAAAAACTCTGTCATTTCTATCTCATAATAGCAGGTAGAGAGCACATTTTTATGGAATATCACTGCTCTTTTGGGGCAATTAAAGGCATGAGTTTGCTTAAAATCTCACTTGAGCTAAACAATAATCCCTCAGGAAAACACTGGTTCTCTTGAGCTTTATTGCTTAAAGTGAAGTTTTAGTTAGTAAAAATGACCTTGTCAGCTCCCCTATTTCATTCTCTCACAATGACTTCAGAGCACATTGCTCAGAAAATGATTTTTGTAACAAACTCCACTTGGGATTTAAAAATCTCAGGGCTGCCTGGCATCATCACAAAAGTAATAAAGATGCTGCAACTAGAAATTTTTAGCAGGCAATTCTGCAGATAATGATGTGTGAGGCAGAATAGAATCTAGCTCAGTCTCTCCTAACTGGATTGGCTCTGCAAGGCTGTGAAAAGTAAACGTGTTTCTCTCAGAAAAGCCAATAGTTATGACTCAGACATGCACAGTGATGAGTTTGTTGAGTAAGAAGGTATCATTGTACATAGTCATCACTAACATGCATATATATTAAATAAGATGGATGGTTATTTTTAAAAAAGCAACATAGCCTATATTCTGAAAAGAGCTGCCCTAATCATTCCTGTTTGAAAGACTATATTATCTAGAACAGTCACCACATTGTTTGAGTGAGGAATGACGTGAGAGAGTGTACTCTATTGGTATGAAATACATACAAACAGTAACAAAAACAAGGAGCCTGGCTGGCTCATAAATTGGTAATGGAATATGGAGCCTGTCACATCTCTCTATAGACTTTGATAGAAAGTGATACGCTTTTTACAGAAACTTGAATCCTCTTCTAGAATTTTAGAGAATTTTATTACAGAATCATATTCTTGCTATAGAATTCAATAGGGTGCTTAAAAATACAATAGAGAGATCATTCTCTAGTATGAGCTAAATCTTCATCAGCGAAGGTAATTGTAAGCAGTATATTGCTGGTTCTGAATTTCGATGCGATGAGGACCTTTTAAGACACATCTAGCTGCTGCAGGAAGTGGCACTGATGACTTGGGAATGGATGCACTTCTCTGAATCAGTACTAAACCAATTCTTAGAATGCTGTTTGTGGGAAATATGTCGCTGGAGGTGCCATCTCTTATGTGAGATGTAAATCTTGAGACCTGGACCTCTTGTGCAGTTTTAAAGACTCCTTTTAATTTTTTTGAAAGAGAAGAATGTTAGTTCTGTGAACAAGGCCACATTCCAGCTTGGGCAATTATATTTTTCCTGGCAAAAAATTCTCTTTAGTTTAATATTCTTCTTCATTTGCTTTCCTAAATTACTGTATAGACTATGTCTTCACTGCAGAAATAGGTGTTTGTTTACATGGAAATAACTCTCTGTGTACAACCTTGGTGGAGTGCAGTAGTTTTGTTTCTCAATTTAGTTTGTCTAAGTAAATCCCAGGTGGGAAGTACAGGGTTGACTGTGACTAGCTACTGTGATAGACCCAGGCCAGTTGGGTACAGCAGAATATCAGAAGGCAGATATACTGGCCACTGGATTAACAGTTTTCTGTTCCCTGACTGACCAGAGCAGGGGCTAATGAGAACACCTGACTCTAATTAACCTGCAAAAAATCAGGTGAGGCCATTAAGGGTTAATGTGACCACCTGACTCTAATTAAGGCCCTGCTGATACTATAAAAAGGGCTCACTCCAGTCAGGCAGGGGAGAGCAAGGGAGCCAGAGGAGAGGAAGTGCGGCTGAAAGGCTGGTTACTGAAGACACCCTCAAACCATCATTAAGGGAGCCCTGAGGTAAGAGTGAAGAAAGGAGAAGCAGGAAAGCTGTGGGAAAGGTGTCCAGGGAAATGTAGCAACTCTGGCAGTGAAAGGTTGGCTGTCAACAACTGCTACCATTAGAGCCCCTGGGCCAGAACCGGAGTAGAGGGCAGGCCCGGGTTTTCCCCAGCCCACCGCTACAGAAGGCTAACCTGTTCTGAAATAAGCTCCCAGGGATGACAGAGACTGTGGGAGTTCTCTCACCAACCTCCTTGCAGGCCTATGATGAAAAGGGCTCAGTAGACTGTAACCCTGGCCCTAGAGAGAGAAGGGCTACGTGGAGGGTCACAGTAAACCACTGAGGCTAGCATAAACTACCTAGAAGGGCAGGACCCACGGGGTCAGAGCTCTGCCACACTACACTGAGGTAAAAATTACCTGTGCCTGGCCTCCGCTGGGATTTTACATCAACATAGCTGTCTTGATGTAAAAATACATCTTTTTTTTGCAGGACAGATAGCTATAGTGTTGCTGGGGGCTGTTAATCAGCTGTAACATTCCTCTCTAGAGGTGGCTGCCCTTTAATGTTAGGTAAAGTGACCCTTAACCAATCTCACACAGGTGCTGTTCATGCTCCCTGGTTAAAGTTCTCTGAAATCTTAGGATGAATGGCAAAGTGCTAATATGTATGTGTGAGGCAGCAGCTTGTTGATATGCCTTTTAGAAGCCTGAGGTAAAATACTTATAACCTGTATTTTTGTTCTATGAAATGACAAGCATCTCTCTCTTATTAATGAGAAGAGCAATCTTTCTGAAGTTGAACACTATCATCCAGCTGTACAGTTTATTCCAGTGTTCAGTTATTCCACCTATTCAATGACACTAGGGACTCTTCCCCCCGCCACTCCCTTTGGAACATGTGACAATTAGTAAACATTATTGCTTTGGCTGCTGACTGTCCAGAGTAATATTGGTCAGGGTCATTCGTCAGTAATGTCCATTGTTCTGTGAAGTTAGAAATATGTTCCTCTGTAATAATAGAAACCCCTAACTACTGCAGATTTTCGAAATTGCAGTGATTTCTATGCCTACATTTTGTTAAGGACACCTTTTTTCCAAGGGGACTCATGTAACTTAAGTGGCCAAATCTATTTAAAGATGCAGTCTATGGACTTATGTGGTACTCTGTGGCTAAAACTCTCGCTATTGCACATGAAACTGAGACTTCATGACTTATTGCTCTGACCTGACTTTAACAGGTTTAACAGTCCTTTGAGTGTTAACTGGGAGGAATGGTGGGTAGAGCACCTAATGTTGCTCTGCAGTCACTGCAAAGGCTGGTCTGGGAGCTTGTACACACACAGAATTCCACTGCTTTAATTGAAGGCATTATTTTAAACTGATCAAGGCATGGTCTATACTAGGAATTTCCATCTCTCGGGGGATGTGAAAAATCCACACTCCTGAGCATAGGCACAGATTCCATGGGTGCTCTGGGACTGGAGCACCTCTGGGGAAAAAAACTGGTGGGTGCTGAGCACCTAGTGACAGCTCTGTGAACTGCTCTAACTTTTAGCAGCCTTACCTGTCTACAGGTTGTGCTGCCACCTGGAGTTACTGGAATGGAGTGCTCCAGCAACTCCCACTCCGACCCCAAAACACCTCCTTTTCCTCTTGCCAATGGTATTCCTGTACGTTGGGGGCTTCCAGGGAGCATAGGGCTGTTTGTTTTAATATATATTTTCCATAGGAAAACTCAGTGATGGACAGTGCTCACTAAATGGAAAGCTATAAATGGCTGGTTTTATCCTTTTGTTCAAAGTATAGCTTTGGGCCTTATTTACTGCACCCTATTCAAAGACTGCTGTAAAGAGAGAACTATTAATTTTTTTCTCACCGGCTTTTCTATGGTGCTCATCACTGGAGCAGGAGTGCTTCACAAACATTAATGTATTTATTTACACAACAGCCTTAGCACAGGAAAGGATTGTCTCCCTAGTCTCAGTGCCAGTGCTTGGCACCACAGCAGCCCCGAGCAGCAATTTCAAAAGAATGTCCTATTTAGACCCTGGGCTACAACATGATTATTGTCAACAAAATCTTCAGAATGTGCTTGTCAAACTCTAGCATGTCCCTACTGAGCCTGTGTGAACTGAGATTTTCAAAGTCTCATTACAGGTCTGAATCTGGGTGATTTTTCACAGGAGCATCAAAAGGAACACCTCTGATTCTCCCTCCCTCTACCACATTTCAAGTCCCTGCTCTAAAGCACGGAGGTACTAGAACTTCTTAAGAAAGCAGTTGTAAGATTATTTTTTAAAAAAAAATTGGGCAAAACAGTGTTTTTTCCCAGACCCCATTCTCAGAAATGCCTGAACTATTTTTGCTGAAACTTTCCAAAAACTTGAGGAAGATACAGAATGGAAAATTTCAGCCCAATAGTTGATATTTACCAAAGTTAGAAGAAATTGGGAATAGCCTTAGTAAGAGAAGTGTCAGGCAATCTTAGCTCAAGTTGGTGCTACTAACTCTGTCTGGAATAGTTTGCCATAGAATGTTATCATTTAAAAAGGAAAGCAGAGCTGAACACTTTTCCTGTTCATGTATTCCCAGTGTTTCATGCAGTAATGAAATCTTGATATCTGTATTCTGTGTCTTCATGTTGCATTTCACTTGCCTTTTAGTTTTTCCCTGCAGGATTATAAATGTTAGAGATGGAAAACACCTGCTGCATTAGGTCACCTACCATCTCTTCCTGCCAGTAGCAAGACTGTTCCCTATTGTACACTTACTTCTGTTTTTTCCAGTCTCATTTTAAATAGTCTAAGTCAACGGGCTTTCACCATTTCTTTTAAATTATTATTCTACAGTCTAGTACATTGCATCACACAAGTTGTCTGATATCCAACCTAAATATTTACTTACCTTAATTTCATCTAATTATTACTAACCTCTTTATGACACACAATTATCCTATTCTTCCTTAAAGAAGATCCTGTTTGAAAGTTAACATTGTTCTCTTGTCCCTATACTGTATACATTTAATTTTTAAGGCCAAATTTTTGTTTGGTGTAGTAAATTGGTTCAGCTTCATCAAAGCTATCCAGTTTTCACTATCTGAGGATCTGGCCCTTTCTTCCTAAATCACTTTATAGCCATAAACAAGGCTTTCAGGGTGGTTCTTTGGTTTTATTTTGTTTTTGTACAATGACTCCCTAAATCCCTCATTGTACTTCCTTTCCTTGCTTAACCTGGCTGTAGATGTTCGGACTCACCCCTGCGGTGCCTCCTGCTGGTTACTTCTGGGAATTAGCTTGGTTCCAGGTCCGGAGCGCCCTCTGCAGGCCAGTGATCCACCTGTCCTCTGGCCCCATCTCCCTCCTTGGACCCGGCACCCTTTTATGTGGAGTGCTGCCCCCAAGCAGTCACCCCTTTCTCTGAGGGTTTCCCCATCCCGGGGGACACCCACCCTCTATCCCCACTTTGCCTCAGTATATGGCTACTGCCCAGTCTCCATCTCACCTCCGTTCACTGGGGCAGACTGCAGTATCAGCCACTCGTCATAGGCAACGGGGTTTGGACCTGCTGCCCTAGCCTATCCCTGGGCTGCCCTCTGCAACCCCTAGTACCTTTTAGCCTAATGTTAGACCTCAGCCTGGGGCTTTCTAGGCTAGAGCTCCCGCACTCCTCAGCCTGTCCTCAGCCTTGCTCCCCTCAGGTACTTTGTCTCTAGCTCCTGGCAGCCAGGCCCATCTCCCTCTACAGCTAGAGAGAGACTGACTGCTTCTAGCTCCTCTGGCCTTCTTATGAGGACCCATTGCTCAGTTTGGGGTGTGGCCCCAGCTGCAGCCACTTCCCCAATCAGCCCAGCCTAAAGGCTGCTTTCTCCTGCCACAGCCCTTTCCCAGGGCTGTTCTTAACCCCTTCAGGGCAGGAGCAGGGGTCCACCCTGCTACACTCCCTTACCCTCTGTTCTTTCCTTGTTGATACAAAACGCAGTTGGATTTTACTTAGTCTCTCAAACGCTTTCTACTTTTTTTCTGCGGCAGATTTTCTGCACATTTTCTCACTCCAATCAATATTCCTTGGGGCATTTCACATTTGCTCAAAGTCAACTTTTCTGCTCCCGACATTCATAGAGGAGATATTTGACTTTTCTCTCCAGGTGTTTCCTTAGCATTTCTATCTCTCTGATCTCCTACTGAGCTAACCAGGAGATAGGATACACCCATCACTTTAGGATCTACTGGAGGCAGTTTACCTTCTGCATTCTTTTTAACCTTCATTCCACCTCCAAAATGCACCAGAGGAAATCTCTCTACTGTTTCATTGCAGTACCCATCACCATTGTTCTGAGCGTGCTTGCTGAAAGTATGAAGTTTATTAAGGTGGGAATGATGCTATGGCTTGTAGCCAATTATTTTTATTTTATTATTTAATTATGTTATCTATTGTCATGGTTAACTCATTATTTCATATTTAATCAATGTGTCATGAGTAGATTTAAGTGTATAAGGTATAGATATAAGTAGGACATGGCCATTGGAGTATAAGATCAAGACTTTTTTATGAGCGATGAGTATGTAGGCAATGTATAAGTAAAGTAAGATTTCAGCTTAGTCATACCTAGCCTCGGGCCTATAGAGTGTTGACATATATAGGTGACCCAGGAATAACTCTGTACCAGTAAAGTTGCAAGATTATCATAAAGAATGTGCCAGTAGGTGATGTTTATGAAAATATGCCACAGTGTACCTGTCTAGACACATCATTGTAACATCATGGAAAGTTTTGCTCTCACCACAGATTACTATGGGAACACATTTACATAGCTATTAAGGAGATCCTAATGAGACTAAGGGGATCTAAGAGAACACCTCTGAGAAAAAGGATATGGCAAAATTTATGGCGTGTGGAGCTACAGATAAAGAAAAGGGGGTTGGAACCCTCATGCATATGAACAAGGCAGTAGATGTGGTCATAACACAGGACAAAAAATGGTTCCATGATATGGGTAGGATGGTTCTCCATCAGGAACCACCCCTCTGTTGACCACCTGTTGGGAGTATGAATACAGCATTAGCTATTGTATGGACTCCCTCAGGTTTTGTATGCATGCTTGTGATTGTAACCTTAATTACCTGCTTAGTGAAATTTATAATACAGACATAGTTATAATACTTGTGACTGTTTGTGATTGCTATATTTGTTCTTTGTTTACTTCTAGTGATTCTCCTAGGTCTGGAGACTCTAACTGTGATTCTCACCCTGTTGATCTTAAAACCGGTGCAACACAGGACATGTACTTACTCATTCACGAGGGACACTGTGGTTTAACACACAACTATTGATTATTATATCAATTCAATTTAAGTAGAGGGTAGAGGTTCCATATGTTAATAATAGTACACAGAAACATTTTCCTCTCTATCATGCAGCCCAGATAGATATTGACCAGAAAATGCTGGCAAAGAATGGCTGCTCACTGGTGTCGGTTGGCATTGTCAAAGGAGCCTAAAGGAATTAGGTGACCAAATACATTTGAAATTAAATGACAGCTGGCAGTGCAGCCTAACTTCCATAGGTGCCTTTGAAAATCCTTGACCCAGTCTCCAGATTCAACCTCACAAGAACATTCCCCTTCACATTTGGCACCTTTGATGACACTTGTAGCAGAGTAGTCAAGGAATGAGTGGATCATGGTCCTCTCAACTTCAAAGGAGGTTTGTCTGAATGAGAGTTGAGGCATAGTCCTGCAAGCTGACCCATTCAGCCTGACCATTGTTGCACCAACTTCACCCCTACCCTTGAGAAATTGTCAGTAATTGATAGTGTCACTAATACCATTTGTAGTAACTGCTCTATAACTAATGAGACATAAGCATCTGTACATAGTTTCATGCACTTGAAACTATGTCATGGGTATTTTTGTATTTGTACTAGGAATGGCTGAACTGGTTTGGACAAAATAAAAACCAGCCTGAATTTGAAGTCAGAACTGAACTCATGGGCTCTAACTTTTCTCTTTCCTTTGAAAGGTTTGAAAAAGTTTAGAACTAGGAAAACTGTTGACCATAGTGATTTGCAGATGTGTTAGCGAGGGTCAAGAAAAGACAAGTTGATAAATTTCTTGTTTTATATCATGGACAAGGCTGTAGCAAATTGACAAAAGTATTAAACTGAAAATAACAGCTGTTTAAACCCACAATAGCATAACCTTGTTATGTATGAGCCCCCCCCCAGCCCTGCTCCATCAACAGATCTATTTCTGAGATAATACAACCTAGTACATACACTTACAGTAGCTCTTACAAACATTAACTGTATTTGAGGTCTATTAGGCAGTAGAACAGTCTCCTAAGGAAAGTGGTGGCGGTCCCAATGCATGGGGAAACTTAAAATTAGACTGACAAAGACCTGGTAAATATACATTAGGGAGCAATCCTGTACTGACTGGGAGATGGACTCAATGATATAATAAGTCTTTTCCATCTCTAACTTTTATGAAATAATTATGGGGATTGCAGTTGAATGTAGTTACTTCATCAGCTTAGGCATATAACTAGATTCTCTCCTTTAGAATCCCTCTCATAATCATGCCTATTGCTGCTGTTTTAGCAAGTATACTGCCCCTTTAAAAAACAAACAAACTTGCAAGTGCAGCTGGAATGTGTAAAAATTCTGATTTGCCTCTACTTCAACAGGGAGTCTTGGGCAGTCATTTTGCCTAGTTTAAGGAAAACATGCCAGTTAGTTTCTCTTATATAGTTTCCGCTTGATAGAAAAACATCTGAATAGTCCAGGTGAAAAAGAGACTGTATTGGTCCCATAAAGAAAAGGATTCATGTGTTCTTCATCTTTCCGCAGTCACCCAATTGATCATACAAGTGAAACCTTAGCAGTTTTAGTGGTCCCACAGCCAAATGACATGTTTATTTCAGATCCAAACTGGAGCAAGGTTAGAAGACCCATTCAGCTTATGTTCAAAATGTCTGGTAAAAAGCAGAATCTCCCTGTCTCAAAATCCTTCCTCCCAGGAACACAGTTACCAGCTAGAACCCTTTTACCTTCCTGATGAATATGGGGAAAGGGAATCTTAGCCTAGTACAGGCCTTTACACACTCCACTCCCTAGCATATCCACTTGCAATTTATGTATAATAATAAAAACCCTTAGTACTTCTGCATTTTCAAAACATAATACAAATGCTGTAGGGAACCGTGGAAGATTGTGTAATGGCCTAGCTAGGGATTTTCGCTTTCTTGACGGCCTGTGGAAAGCCCCTGCTTACTAAGCAGCCGGTCACTGTAGGACACGGCAAGCCAGCTATAGCCTGCTTCTAACTGGTTAGAGCCAGTTTGTATGGCCCTTGGCCAAAGGACGTACATCGCCTGTGGAAAGTCCCTGGCCTTTGGCCAAGGGGTGGACAGAGCCGTGGAAAGGCCCTATTTGCATATGTATGAGTTGCTTCTGTGTTTTGTATATATAGCTGTATGCTCTCGGCCCCGCCTTTGGACTCCGTACCAGGCCGAGCTTCGGTGCACTGGGTTCCCTGCCTCTGTGACAGCAACGCCAGGAGTCTCCGTTGCAAGTGTGTCACTTTGCCTTCATTAAAGCCAATAACTGACAGTGTGTGTGGGCCTCATTCTTGCAGAGCACCCTGGGTAGGCCCGTAGCCTCCCAAGAACCTTACAAATGCACATGTTTAAGAAATAACTTTCTCTGAGAGGCCATTACTGCCTTTCAGATCTTGTAGGCTGCATGAGGAATAGAGTCACTAAAGAGGCTGTGTTCTGTTGACCTACACTGAATTTCCTAGTTCTTTTGAAGGAACTAGGAAATTCACCTGTACTGTGAAGATGAGTACAAAGCTTGCTTGCTGCATTCCTTTTCACACTAGTAGGACTAAGAAGGAAACTCAGACACAGCTGCTGAGAGAATGAAAATCTCTGAAGGATTGAAATATTGATGAAACTGTCCCACTCACCCTATTGTTATTGGCAGTCAAAAAACTGGAACCAGTGTAAATATCAGAATCATGTTCACAGGCAAAGGAGGCCCAAAGTTAAGGCACAGTTGAACAGCTAAAGGTTCCAGGGACTTTAACAAATGTACTGAATCTTTCAGTGATCCAAGAGACACATGTAATAGTTATACTTTATAGCTTTAAAATATTTTTTTCTGTGTCGAGTTAAAGATCATAAGTGGGACTGTGACCTTAAAAAAGGTAAATTAAAAAGAATCTGCTACTAATAATCTCTTAGAGAACTAAATAGATTGTAAAAATCTGATTTGACCATTAATGCTTTTACTCACTGCAGTGATGAACCTACACTGGTCAATCTTGTTTTAGTTTAGTAAGTTTTGCTCTGTTTCTCAAACAACATAGCAAAGGTGCCCTGTATGTTTTATCAACCAAGTTGTTTTCACTACAAAGACAAATGCCTGAAAGAAAGATCCAGACCAGTAATTTGAAGAAGTCAGTTTTTGATAATTGATCCTTCTCCCCCTCTTCCGAAAGAAAGAAAAGGCATAACATTAAAGATGAATGCAAGAGCCTCTGTAAAATCAATCTTTCAACAGGGGAAAGAGCGTCAATAATTTTATTTATGTTGATAGGAGTCAGATATCACCTCTATAATTAGGTTGGGGTTTTTGGGCAAGGGCAAGAGGAGTTTGGGTTTATTTTCTTCCAAAACTCACTTTCCCTGTTGATAAGTGACTAGTCCAGATGAGTTTAGGTAAGAATTAGAACCTAACAGGAAGATCAACTATATTCAGGGAGAGAAAGGTGTTGTAGGCTGGAAATTAAGAGAAGGAGCTCTAGAGACAGCACATCTGTCTGGTTTGTAATTTTTGTAGATGGCTCTAGTTTTTGTCATTTAGTTTTCTAAATGATTGTGATCAGAGGCTCTGATGGGATCTTAGTGATTGTTTTGGTTGCATAAGAATCCTGTAAAAGTAACTTGAGACTCCAGAAGATATTTTGTCCCCATTTGCACATTATCATGGAGTGATCATATGTGACAGCGGGCAAAATAGACATAGAATCATAAGACTGGAAGGGACCTCGAGAGGTGTTCTAGTCCAGTCCCCTGCATTCAAGGTGGGATTAAGTATTATTTAGACCATCCCTAACAGGTGTTTGTCTAAACTTCTCCTAAAAATCTCCAATGATGGAGATTTCACAACCTCCATAGGCAATTTATTCCAGTGCTTAACCAACCTGACAGGAAGGTTTTCCTAATGTCCAACCTAAACTGCCCTTGGTGCAATTTAAGTCTGTTGTTTCTTACCTTATCTTTAGAGACATCTATTCTTGTAACATGGACCTCTCCAGAGACTGAATGAGACTGGTGGCCAAGTGGTTATGGTTTGAGAATTGCTGCTAATAATCATTTTATTCTAAACCATCCTTTATTAAATTCCATTCCTTCATATGCAGTTAATTTGAGGCAGAAATAATAAATTATAATGGAAAGTCTCTTTCATATAGAACCGCTTATTCAGAACAATCCCAGAACTTTCAAGTATAAGATGTGAATTCCTCAAATCATCTTGGTGGTTACAGTTGTTTGACAACACACACCACAACAACGCTTAGGACAGGAAGTACAGAATGCTTTAGTCATCTGTAACTAGACAGGTAAATTTAGTGTGGCAGATTGTGATTGTCCACACTGGAACTTGACCAGGACACTGGTGCTTCCTTACAGAAAGTTCTATGGGATATTTAATGATCACAAGTGGCAAACCTAGCTTCTTGAGAATCACTGAGCCTACTAATACCATGGTGGAGTATTGGTTTGGTCCTTAATTGGAAAGAGCATCTGTTGTTCCCATTGTTTAGATAGTGTCATTCATGTTTGTGGCTGAAGGAAATTAGCTTCTTCCTTAAGGGGTTTACAGACAGTGATGATGGTAATTCTGGGTAGTGTGTCGGGGAAGGAATTGAAACATAAAAACAAAGAGAGTTGGAACAGTTATGCTCAGCACGTCTTGTTCCAAGATTTTTAATACAAATCATTTGTTAAAATTGGAGTGTGAGCTAAATTAGGGATTGATGTGTGAGCTAAATTAGGGTTGGTTGGTCAGTGGTAGAAGGCTATATTTTCAATCTTCTGAATCAGTTCCCTGTAGCATCTTCTGTTTTCCCATCCAAATGCAAAACAGGTCCAGCCCCGTTTAAGTTGAATGATCTGGTGAGCCCACAGTCCAGAGTTTCATGGTTGTAGAGTTCACTTACGAACAGTGCATCTTTATTCAGTACTTCCATATAATCAGTGGGAATATTTCTGAAAGGTGAGGAATTGATTGCCCTGAATATGGCAGTCCTCTATTCCGAGCAGTAATAGCAGTGCCAGAGGCAGTTTCCCCATACTGCCCAACCAAAAAGGTCTGAACCCTGTCGAGGAAGGACCAGTTAAAACTGTGGGAAGATATTCCATCTTTGTGCCCATTCAGTCACCATTTATTTTTCAGTCCTTGACCCAATGCTACCAACAAGACGTTTGACTAAAGCTAATTATGAAGGTTATATTTGTGATGTGGGCATGTTTATGCTGAGACCACCTCATTTCACATATATCATTGACCAGCTATCTCTGTCTGGTATTGATAGCACTTACTGCTGGCCATAGTTGGATTCAAACCCTTAATCTAGGAGGCTCAGTATCTCAGTACCACTCCACTGAGCCATCCAGTCTAAAAACAGTCATAACATCAAAAAATATTCACATCTCTTGAAAAGTTTTTTTTTCTTTGTTTGCAGGTATCCCTTCCTCTGATTCCTGAATTGAATAATATGTAGTGTAATCTTCTGGAAAAGACTGGGTTTTTAATAATAAAATATTTACCTGCACCACATGGCTTGAATGCTGAACTTAAACAGAAGAACCCAGTAAAACATCACTGGCTGAGCAGAGTCTTCCAAGAGAGTGAACCTCAATGTGAATGGTGCTCCGCAGCTAGGATTTCTACACCCCAGATGCTCAAAGGCTAATGCACTGATGAAGGGCCACTTCTTAACCAATATACAGTACTACAATTCCATTCTGTTGGCTGCATGGCATCATATTATTGAAGTACACTGTGCTGATAACTTCAAACTCATGTCACATCACTGAAATATTTCTGTAGAAGAATAGATTTCATTGAGAAACAGAGAATTATCAAGCACACCTGGAACCATAATGTCTTATGTCTATCAATTCAAACCCTGCTTGACTCACTAATGTTTTTCACACCTTATCAAAAATCTGTCTGTTTATACCAATAATCACTCATCTTTGGATATTTGTTTCCCATCTCAAGATTGATAGGAAGGGGCTGCTTTTAAAAATCATTTATATGTAGTGTAGCGGTGGATTTAAAATATTGCGTAGGTCCCTTTGAGCCTTTTTACTAGCCTAATGAATCTCTCTCTGAATGTTGTTTCTCTCACAACTGCCAGGTCATGGCCCTAGGTTTCTAAAGCATTTAGCACCCTCCTTTTATCCTAAATAAAATAAGATCTCTGGCTCTGGTATTCCTTGAAAGTAATAATCCAGATTAATTCAAGCTTCTATAGCACTGTGGAAACAGTTTCCCATTCCACCTGCAACTAAATCTAGAGACTTCCCCCACAGAAAATACACACATACATACACACCACACACACAGAGTACGTAGAATGCCTTGAAGAAACTGTAGCTAACCACCTTATTAGTATTCCTCCCTCCTCTGTGTTTCACTTGCAGCAACAGAGGGCTGAGCAAAATGCAGTAGAACAGGGACAGAGACAGAGCTGGCAATCATCTCAATGCAGGCTGCTGAATGTAGGGGGTGGGGGGGATGCAGCAAAGCAAGATTAATAACCTTGCCATAATCCTGTGCACTCTGGAAGGAGATACCTCTGGTGATGGAGCCATTCTTGTCTTGATTAATTGGACTGAGTGAGTGAGTGGCTGGCAATCCACCTGGTTTGGAGGGGACCCTGTGTTTTGCTGTTCTTTGAATCCTCTACCCATCTGAGAAGGTAACAGTGAGACATACCATCTGCAGCACACACAGCAGCTATTGGAGGCTACTACTGACAGTTTGCACTACAGTTTTTGGTGAGCAAGAAGCCAGGTATCATGTAACAGTGGAGATTAATATATCCAGGGCACTCAATTTCACAGTCTGGTCTCTCAGCCACCTCCCCCCAGCAAACACCCTTTTCCAATTGCCTTTGAGTTCTGGGCTCACTTTTGACATAATCTTTTGGACACATTTTGCTGGGAATGGAAGATCAGTAAATGGAACCTTTGAAAACTAATCATTTTGCTCCTATGTGACTTGAAAAAATAAACAGAAAAAGAAGAATTCAAGTCCATCTGGAGGAATTTTTAATATCCTTTGGAGAAGTTTTAGGAGGGACCATCTAAAAGGTAAGTCCAGGGGCTTGCCTGCCCTTTCTTCCTCCTTATGTTGTTTATGCTTGATTTATTTCATATTGAAAGAAGCTAAAAGATGAGTATGGTGCACCTATAGTGCATGGTGACACAGTGTAGGTGTGTTGTGGACTGTGCTTGTCATTTGCAACCCCCCCCACACCTCTCTTTGATTTCATTTTTTATTTCCTTAGTATTTGCAGAGCTAAAGTACCTGTAAAATAATGAGCCAGAGTGTTGAGAAATGTTGGTAAAATAGCATTTGAAAGCTTTTTCTAGTTTCAAAGTCCAAAGGAATTCTCTCTCATACACGCACAAAAAGCCCACGCAATAACTTCAATGGGAGTCTCTGTATTTTCACAAATCATGTTTTTTTTGGTCCTCTATGCATTTCAGTCTGCTCTGAAGCAATGAATATGCGAATACAGAAAGCTGCTCCTGCTGCTGTTAGCTGGAGCAGATGACAGAATGGAAATTGTTGAGGATTTGTGGACCACTCTGTTATGGGAGTTTCTCTGCTATTGCTTCTCATTAACCTATTGAATGCATCTTGCTCTGTTTTAAGGCTACAGCATTTGCAAAATATTTGGGGTCATATCTCTAATCCTTCCCAATCAGATTAAAGTGCCAATCACAAATGGTTTCTTATCGCCTCTCATTTATTTGGATGGGAGGGGGGACACAAGAGAGAGGTTTAAGGTGGTATCAGGCATACAGGTGTTCTAAGTAACTGCCTTGTCCAGCATGTTTTATTGTAGGGTAACGTTTCCTAGGATCTATTAAACCACTTGGCATTTGCGATATTCAGGGTCTGAACCTAGAGCCCCCGACAGGTGATTTTCTTCAGGAATGCTGAGACTGTTGTAGCCATTCCCATCCTCCAATTATTTAATGAAAGTAAAATACTATTGTATCACAGTAGCATCAGGGATCCTGCACTTGAAGGCGTTTTATTGCTGCATTGACAGCACTTAGCTTTCCCAAAGAGGTGAGAGATCCATTTGTAAATACATTTCTGAGATGCCTGGTTCCCCAAGTGGAATTGCTAGGGACTTATTCCTTCTCAATTATATGAATATGAATGACTAATACTGAAAGACATGGTATCTATTTGATGGAATTATCTACAGCTAGCTAGCTGTTCTAGAAAGGCACAGCTATAAATGTGGCAATACTGAATAGGCAGAGATAGAGGGGTGCTGAAGCGTATATGTATGTATATATAAAATAGGTTACAATGCATAAGACCGCCGAAGACACATCCTATTTGATGTAGCCTTTTTATTTGCTCCATTATGTATGAAGAAATGTAATGAGGCTTTTTTTGAATGGGTATTGCATTGTAAAACTAAACACTTAATGAAAAGGCCTCTGCTACAGAGTAATTGAATAATCTCATATTATTACATCTTGCATGTCAATCAGTCTCTGCCTGTATTTGTGGCTGTTCTCATATACCAGCTTGATAGAGGGATTAAACAAGGAAAGCTGGTTATAGCTATGTTTCCCCTTGTTTTCTGCAAGTGATATTCCATCCCGCAGCAATGTTACTGTATAGGAATATGACAGGCAAATCTGTGTCCGAACACAGTATAACTTACCATTTATTTCCTCCCACTATACTTCTCTTGGACCCTCCTCATCTTCACATGAGGCATATGGATTGCGATTGCTTTTACATTTACATTGTCTCAGGGGGAGGATTTTAAACACAATCCTATGGGAATCTCCAGGACTCTTTTCTTTTGAAAAGGGAACTAAGGTAAGAGTCTTCAGATGGAGAGAAAAGAGAACTAAGGTAAAAGAGACTTCAGATGGAGAGAAAGTTAGGGGGTGGATAACATACAAACTGGAAATGAAAAACTTTCATATTCTGGGAGGATGGAGGACACACAAGATGCCCTAGCCCACTCTGATAGGGTGCAAATTATCCTCAACTCAGCAGGCCAACAATGGGAATTGAAAGGTTGCCATCACTTCAGTTGATTGGATGGTAACGATGCAGCCTAACCATAGCAAGATCAATAGAGAGAAGGGTGCACTTCTCTTTGAGTTCAGATGATGTCTGTGTTTGTGTATATGAGGCCAATGTTTTCTGTTTTGTTTTTTGTTGGATGGTTAAGCTGTAAAGATAATTTGTAGCCAACTAACTAATGTAAAAGTTATTCTTGAAGTGTGTAGATTAGCAAAGTTACTCAGAGAATGCTTCATTTTAATTATCTGTTTACTTCTTGATCAATTTAGATTCCTTTCATGGACTTGATTACTAATTTCCTAAATGTAATGTTCCATAGGCATTTTCTTCTGCATTTTAACTCTGATAACTCTATAGGATGGATGTTAAAGTTACTGAAACAGTATTAATTATCCTTATGGCACAGAGGAAGCAGATAACATTTAGTATTGCCAGATTTCATGACAAGCTAGTTTATCTAAGATCTGACTTAAGCAGCAGCTTGGAGTGTATAGGAAAGTGGAATAGAAAAATGTACAATTAAAACAACTATTTAAATGAAAATATGAAATGTCTCATTTCCTATTTTATCCCAGTTCATGACTGGACTTGGAGATATTATTTTTTACATTGCAGAAATATGAAGAATTCCATAGTTAATGCTGTTTTCCATGTTCTGTTTGAGGGATTATAAAAGCTCACTGTTCTGCATAGTGTGTGTATCAGCATGTTGCTATTGGAAGGTCCGTAAGAGTTCTTAAACCAAAGAATGTAGCGCCGCAGTAGAAGCTTCCCAGCAGAAATGTAGGTACAGTGAGATTGTCAAAGACTGAATTGCCTAAATATTATTTTAAGAATATGTGGAAGATAAAAGGAACATTCAAATTTCTTCCCTATTTAGTTCCAGTCAGTTGAGCAGCTCCTCTCCCTTTCTCTCTCATTGCTGAAGTCAGCCAGCCAGGCACAATGATCCTCCAGCACATGTTTCTATGTTTTTAAGACCCTGGGTGCTTTACACATGAATTCTTCCTTTCCTCAGAAACAAGCTGGGCTGACAACTGGCAAGTGAGCTTAGCCACTCTATACTGGCCAAAAAGGAAGAAAAAAGAAAAGAAAAACAATATCCTTCCAGCAATTCCAGGACTTGAACAAAAAGTAAAAGCTGTGTAGGCTGACGATGCACAGTTTTGATTGTTGAGTCACCATATTAGTCTAGAATATTATGTTGCATTAAAGTGCTAACATTGGGGCCAGTGTTGAAATAAATGGCTAGAGTAGTTTAGTATAGAGTAGAGTAGTTTAGCAATAAACATGTACCCTGGATTGAAGAAAATGCACTTTCTTAGTGGCAGATCATTTTGCAGGTACTCTGTGACTGTTTACCCCTTTAGAAATAACTTCATGCCTAGAGCCAAAGGTGGCTTGTGAAATTAGAATAAGTAGGAGGGCAAGAGAGGATGTGGGGTTACTTGGTCTCAACTGGAGCACGTAGTAATACAAGACCAACCATGAGTTTCAACTGCTGTAACAAGTTAGCCATCTGAAATCTTTTATTTAATATAAATATTATCATAAATTAAATGTACCATGAACTCAACACTGTTTAAAAACGAAAAAAAAAAAAATAGAAGAAACTGCAACCTCTGCTCTACAGCCTGCAGTTTCAGTGCCATCACGTTACCAATCTCTGTCTTCCCTTCAGCAGATGCCCAAAATAAAGTTTATTAGGGAGGCTGAAGTATCTGCTAACCCCTAGAGAGGTCAGTTCTTTCAGGCCACCATCTAGGTTACCTGGGAGGCAGCTGATGTGCAATGTCTTGTATGTCTCCTGGAAGAAGGCTTTATTTCTTGACTTTCTTTAGGTTCATTTTTAGTCAAGGTGAAATAAAAACACACTGACATAATCCATTTAAAAAAATGATATTGTGGCCCAGGATCACTGCTGTACCAGTATACAGGATAGACTTTTCTGCATCTGTGACTGCATGTAACCTGCTCAACAGTGTCATCTATTGGCATGTGACATTTTTATTTTCTGGAGTCAGCTTTCATTGTTCTGTGTTACTAACACAATTTTCTTACATTTATAGTTTCACCTACTATGTCATTGATCAAATTTTGTGTGAGATCACATGTACCTTGCCAGCTGGGAGGAATGGAACATCCAGTGTATGTGGGCTGGTCTACACTAGGAGGGGTTATCGATCTAAGATACTTCGACTTCAGCTATGCTATTCATGTAGCTGAAGTTGCATATCTTAGATCAAGTTACCTGAGGTCCTCACAGCGCGGATTGATGTCCAATTGATGACACACGATATATCGATCCCCTAGAAATCGATTGCTACCCGCCGATGTGGCTGATAGTGAAGACGTACCCTGTGACACATCATGACCTGTTCCCTTAGTTTGTTTAGTTTGTATCTAAAAAGTTTTCATGTTAGTTGAAAAGCCTCTGGGTGGTTTGTTTGTGGGGATTGAATCTGGAACATTTGATCTGAACACATGGTGTGTCTGAGCTAAAAGACACAGCACTGTTACCTTAAAGGCTATATAGACTCAACCTCTGTATGGGTCAACTGCTAGAGAAGGATAGAAAGCCACAGTGTAAGCATGGGTTATACTTACATATTTAGCCACTAACGTCTCCAGATCTTAGTGAAGAGATAATTTAGAAAACTTCTGCAGGGGAAGTTACAAGATACAGCACTGGGGCTTCATGTTTGTTATTTCACTGTAGAGTTCACTTTTATATATACCCACTGCAATTTAAAATATAATCAAGGTTGTGAAAATAAGATTAGATAACTCCTGGAGATTAGTGACACAAGCCAAGATGAAACAGTCTTACAGAGGGATCTGAAGGAAAGGAAAGCTTGCCCAGTGAACAGGCGAAAGGAGCCTTTTCCAGACATAGGGGTCAGCATGCTAAAGCTGCAGAGATGTGAGGGAGGAGGACATGGGGGAAGCGATTAGAGAAAGGTGGGGAAAGTGCAGAAGAGAATGAATATTGTGGAAGACAGAGGGTAGGAGAAGGTGTCAGGGGTTACTCGAAGTAGAGGGCTGGGAGTGAGAGAAGGAAGATATGATAGGTAGACAAAGGGAGTATAGGGAGTAAGGCAGTGAGGAGGTCAGTATAGTAAGCAAAGGCAGAGCCCTGCAGGGCTGTGAAGATGAGAAGTCTGAATTTAGTTTAAGAGGATTGGGAGGAAGATAGTGTTGGGTGTCAAAACAGCAGCTAGAAGCAATGGATTCTGGATACAATGGAGCTTGGAGAAGCAGTCCCCAGGATGGAACTAAAACAGGTGGAATAGATGGACCCTTTCACATTTATATGTTTGACTTGACTGTCCAAATACTATATCTGGAAGTCCTATTTGGACTGACACTTTGAAAATCTGCCTCACAGAAGAAATATGGAGACCCTTCTACAAAAGCAAGGAATTCATGTCAGTGGGTATTTTAGTTCATTTTTGAAAACCCAATCATTTGATACTCTAATCTCTTAAGAAGTTTGTGCGACTGAAGTAACCCTCAGAGCATTTGGGTTGTACAATGTTTTTTATGCAATCACACACCCATCTTTAAGCGAAGACTGAAGCCAAAGCTAAAATCTGTAAGGGCTTCTTAGAGTGTTGGTAGCGAAAGGTGACCATAAATATGCTATATATTATCTGTCCTAGTATATATAAAGAAACCTTGCTATTTGTCTTAATTGGACTACTTAATACAGACTTTGGAAGCCAAACAGAAAATACCGTGTGCTCTTTTCCAATTCTGCATGGTTTATATTGAGGCTGATCTGTATGCATGTTTCTTTTTCTTTATCTTTTTTTTTTTAATGCTACTGAAATTTCAAGACTGTTCTACTTTTTCTGCAGAAGCCTTTGGCCACAATTACCTAATCATAGCAGTGTTTTTCAGATGCAGCTCTTGTTCTTGTGTATCATATAGAAGATACAGTGTCTGTCTTTGGAGTTTAATGGAGAACAAAAAGGTCTCAGCATAGCGGGAATTGCACTAGTCCTACCACACTCCATCCTGTTATACAACCACCACATGTCTTGGCCAAGCAGTAAGTGAGAGAGGGACAGAGTGTAGTTTATCTTGCCAGGCTTTTCCTTTCCTCTTTTGTCATAGATATTTGTGTATAGCTGCAGTAACCTGCTCTTATTCTGCAGGAGGTCACAGCCTTTCCAAACTGTACAAAGATCGCTAAGAATCAGAATTCCCTGGCAATGAGTTTTGTAGTATAAGCAGTTTTACCCAATCCTGAGAAGAGTGACGGGACAGAGAGGTAACTGAGAAACTTCTTATAATAAAAATACTTGGCTTGGCAATGCCTCCTTAAGAGTCTTAGACTGTTTAAAAGAATCTTGTAATCTGTGCTTTAATACTTACATCTTGTTCCTGAGGTGGGCAAGGAGGTAGGGTCTCTCTCTTTGTTCGTTTAATTTAACACAGAGGTTCCACACTTGCCTTCAAACCTCTGGAGTCTTTTGGGCCGCCTCTTTTTTTCATGAGCTTCAACTGGGATAAGTTTTTTCCTTTCATTGAATCTTTGGAAGTCTTGGATCTTCCCCTAACCTTGGAGACCAACTATCTTTCCTGTTTCTGTAAAGGCGACTGAAGGCCAAGCAAGTAAACGTTCCCTGTGTTGAAGTCTCCATGTGAAATATTCATTTAACACAGGAGATCTCTGTCTCTATAGAGCATAGGTGATGGTCCTGGGGGTGCTGCCACACCTCCTGGCTTGAAATGGTTTCCATCATATACAGGGTTTACAGTTTGGCTCAATGGCTTTCAGCACCCCCACTATAAAAGTTGTTCCAGCGCCCCTGCTGTAGAGAGAACTTATTGTTCAGAGAAGAAGTTGAGGAATAGAAGTCAGTCACCTTGTTTCCACATGAATTTTAATCAAACTCTCCCTGTAGTACTTCTCCAGCTCCACAATTTTTGTTCTTTACAATCCTACCTCCCAACAAAAATATTAGCTATGATGTGAACCTCTTAAGGTTCAGAGATTGTTCAGTTTGGATAGAATTTTAATTGAATATTTTGGTCAGCAAACTTGGACTAGACTTCTCCACTGCCAGACTTGTGTGACTATCCTGCACATGTACATAGGCACAGTTCAAAATAGCCCTTATTGTCCATGGGCAACAGCTCCATCAGGTGAGCCAGGCAGAGTTTGCTGCTGGTTATCCCCAGAACATGTAGTGAAACTGTCTCACCAGGAGGTCACCTTTTGTTCCTTGTTACTGTGGGAGATAAAGAGAGGAAGATTTAGGAACAGAATTTTATAATCAAAATGATAGTTTTGAGGATCCAGAGCTATTGAAAACAGGTAAAAAATACTGTCCCGTGATGGGCACTGACGTAGTTCCGATTGGGGGGAATTATTTCTGTGTTTTGTGGTGAGGTAGAGAAGAGACTGGCTCATCATAGTTAGAAAGTCAGGGTTGCTGCAAAGCCAGTGGTATTAATTAGTAAAATGCCCATCATCTTGGATGGATTTTAAGCATAATTCCTCTTCCAGGGATTCTGTCCGGATGAAATTCATATGTTTAAAAATAACAATATCCATCCTTTTATCACAAATTACACCCTACATTATTAAGACTGAAATAACTTTGAAAATATAATTTGCTTCCGAACATTAATGCTGTTTTGTTTTTCCTTTTTGGTTTCATTCACCTCAAACAGTGAGGCTACAGTGGCGACTCTCTGGGCTGGATCCTCAGGTAATTTAAATAGGCAAGTAGTTCCATTGGAGCCATGGCAGTTTGCACTAGCTGAGGATCTGCCTCCCAGTGTGTAGCCAGTTTTTGTTATGGAAGTTTCCAAAGTATTATGGAAGTATTGCAAAACTCTGTCTGGAACAGGGAATTGACACAGCACTCTACAAATATATGGGCAATCTTGCAAACTTTTACTATCTGACTTGGGCCCATTGATGTTAATGAGTTAAGCCTGGTAGTTAGCAGTACAACCAGTAGTAAAGACAAGGTCTTTGGGCCAAAGAATGTCTTAAATCTAAAGCCCTGATTTTACATTTAATTTAATGGGACTGCACAGATGCCCAGACCCATAAGGAACTTTTTAGGATAATAGTCCTAAAGATCAGAATTTACTGCCACTAAATCATTTTTGGTTGGTTGGTGTTTTTTTTGTTTTTTTTTTGCATTGATAACAATGGAATTGAGATTTGTGTAGCACCGTGCTCTTATGTTTGAATTTCTAAGACTACAGGGGAAGTTTTAAAATAAGGGGATGGTGGAATACTTTAATTGGTTTATTTTCTTAAAGAAAAAATCAGAACTTGTCTATTAGGATATTTGTCAAAGCTTTTTTTAAGGATAGATATCTTATGTTTTGGAACCTATGCTTTGACTTTCTGCCTTGTCCTTTTAATGTTCCCATTTTCTTTCCATGGTCTGGGATAGCTGGTGAATGTGGAGCTCAAAGGGAAGAGTGAAGTGATATATGTGGGGATGAAAGTGCCTGTGGATGAAGCCACACCTTCTTTCCATGTAACAGATTGGAGGTCTGTTGAAATTCAGTGTCTCTTTATTCTCCTGTGACTCTTCTTGTCTTCTCCAAAAGCCTCTGTGAAAGTAACACATATCAGTCTTTTGTCCCGCTCCTTCACATAACTAAACCTTTCCCTACCCCACTCATGTGTCCTGAGAGCTAAGATCTATACTGCATCTGATAAATATGAATCTCCTTTAATTCTAGCATGAGTGGCATGTGCTTTTGAAGCAGGAGGATCTATGCTTTGTCCTTGCTGCTTCCAAGAAGATGCAAGTAGCCATGGTGTGAAGCCCTAGCTAGCCATGGATTTGATACAATATGATTATGCACATACCCAGTAGTTCATGTTCCTTGCCCTCGTATGTTTCATGTGTTGTATAGTGTAGTGTGGTAAGGAACTTATTGATATGTACAGGATGCAGACTACTTAATCAAGATATTATATAGCTTTTTTATTTTTATTTTTTCCCCAAAGCAAGTCAATGGTTCCAGCTACACGCAGCTAGCTAGTCTCCAGGACATAAATGGCAAAGCGGTGCTTTTTTTTTTTTTAATTTCTCCACTCTTAAAAGTCATACTAGTTCTAATTAATTTATTTTCTCTGCATTATTGTAACAAATGGCTTTAATGACATTTCATTGTGCATATAATGCCTTAAGTGCTTTATACAATGAAGAACTGTTTTTCTTGCTAGAGCTTTGAATTTCTACTTGCAGGAGTTTTGCAAGCTGTAATCATGTTTGAATTTGTTCTTGAATAGCTTTTAAAATTTATTCTTTCATGAAACAAAACAGTATTCTGGCCTGAGATCATGCTGTCAACCTGGCAGAGTCAAAACAGGGGAAGGAGCACCATAAGGCCAACACATTGCTCTCTTTGTGGGCAGGTAAGGGTCAGGGATTCAGGTAGTATCTCAATCTAACACTTATTAAATGGCTTATGCTTAAACCATTCTCTTCTCAGTCCCATTCCCCACAACCTTCTTCCAAGACCCCTTTTATCCTTGATAAGGACTCTGCTCCTTCTACCAGGTTTCAGCTCTCTCTCTCTTCTCCTGGATGCTTAGCTCAGTTTGCTTCCCAGCTTTCTCACAATCCCTCCCCATCCATCTGGTTCATGTTTGCCCTCCTTACCCTTCTTACTCAGGCCTCCAGTTAATCCTTTTATGTTCAAATATGCTTTGTTCTGGTTCATCGCCCATTTAATATCTGAGGCCTAGTACTACCATTTCAGTTCTTGCATGATAGAATACTGGTCAGCTCCAGGAGCGTAAGGACTGGAATTGCAAAGGGTGGTACCGAGGCTTAGCATCAAAGTGCATTGGCATAACGGGTTGGGATTCCAGCACCTCAGTAGTTATTTCAAGTCAGGAACAAGATGTGGTGGCAGAGCTATGTGTGTAATACAGTACTGTATACGACACGAGCAGCTAGTGCTGATGCCTCTCATTCCTGGTGCACGGTACTCCTGAGAGGAAAGCTCCGCTTCACCTGCCCTGCATGATTCAAGACTGATCTATTAATCTCTCTTCACTTTAATTTAATTATTTGGAATTCAATAAACTATCATTAAGTGCTTATCCTGGGCTGTAGGCATCCTTGTGATCAGTTACCAATACTAAACCCATTACTGAACAAAACAGTGTTTTATTCCTCTGCTACACAACCATCACAGCATACAGCTGCCAGTCAACAAGAAACCCCTTCTATACCCAAGCGGGGCCCCATCTCCAACTGTCTCAGCCCTTCCCCAGTGCCTGTTCATAGGGGTGAGCTTTGCAGTGTTCCCAGAAGGTTGCAAAATCTGGATTATTTTTACCAACTTTTGCCTCTAAGTGAAAGCCAACATACTAAACTCCACCTAGACACCTATAGGTAGTCAGTGCAGATTGTAGAGCATGGACATTGTATTCCTACTGAGATAGTCCCATTAATGAGCAGGTTGATACATTACACACTAGCTTCAGCTTGTAAATGGATTTAAGAAAGGACTGTTTTAGTCCAGTGTAGACATGATAAAGCAATAGATCATGGTTGTATGATCCACCTCCAAATGACTCACTCTGATCCATCCTCATTAAACCCTCAACTGTGTCTTCTAAATGAAAGAGTGACAAAACTGGATAAAGTCAGCATGTCAAAATAGTGGACACTACAACTGCATACAGGTTGTTTAGGAGAGTATGGTAGCCAGGGCCGGCGCTACCATTTAGGCAGCCTAGGCAATCGCCTAGGGTGCCAGAATAAATGGTGGGCGCCGTTTTGCCGGAGGGCTGCCGTTTTGCCATTTTGCCGGTGGAGCTGCCGCAGTGGTGCCTGCGGAGGGTCCGGTGCTCTGTGGCGCCGGTGGAGCTGCCGCAGTCGTGCTTGCGGACGGTCAGCTCCTCGCGCCGCTCCGGTGGACCTCCCGCAGGCACGACTGCGGCAGCTCCACTGGAGCCACGGAGCACCAAACCCTCCGCAGGCACCACTGCGGGACCAGCGTGCGGGGCAGCGAAATTGCCGTCCGCCTAGGGTGCTTAAACCCCTAGCGCCGGTCCTGATGGTAGCAGTTGGGAAATATTAGCAAGGTCTTTTTTAATGTTGTTGCCATCTTGTAACACTTCCTTTTATTTCACTGATGTGCTTGTTCATCCTATATTAGGACAGATGGAGATAAATACACAAGTGACTTTCAATTTTGTTTTTCCACACCAGCTAATCTAAGAATAATTCAAGGAGCATTAAGCAGGAGCTGAGTCGCCAAACTCATTGTGATGCTTTGACTCACATGGCTGGTGACCGCAGCTCACTTAAAATGTCACTTTTGCTTAGCTTTTGGTTGCTAGTGGGTGTGGAGCTCCTGCCATAATCTATGCTGTAAATCTGCATTAATACATCACATTACAATACTCTGTCTTCTGGGGTCACAGGGTTGATAGTGTTTCATTGTGGGGAAGAGGCAACAACAAAACAGGACTGTGTTATCAGTCTGAGACACTGAGATGAATATTATGGAGTCCAGGCAGGTTTTCTGCTGTCTGAATCTTTGTGCAGCTGAACAGTGGAAACTGAAAACTGACAGCATTTTGAGAGCAGTGGAAAACAAAGGTTGAAAGGTTGGGAGTTCAGGTCAGATGAGCACTAGGGCTTGCAGATCCTAAAGAGTTTCGGCCAATTCCTCCTCATCAGAACTGAATTTGCAGTGGTTGTCCGTGAAGAAAGCCCTCTGGCAAGAGCTTTGAAGAAAATGCAGCTCCAGTATTTGATTCTTTGCTCTCAGATTTAGAGGGATGTATGTCCCTTAATAAGAATCCTATAGCATTTAATACAGATTAAATTTGGAATCTGTAATAGGGCTCTTAACACTGATGAAATGTAATGGAACATCATCTTTCTGTAGGGTTTGATGAACCAGCCAGTAGAATCTTATAAGAGCAATTATAATTCTCTTATGTTCTGTAGGGTAGTCTAGAAATAGAAAATTATGGCTTTGTGAAATTAAATTCGAAAGGACTTTTCCACAAGGTATTTGCACTTATGGGTGGAGCAGTATGCACATCTCTAATGATTGTGTCAACACACTAACCCAATATCTAATACATCCTTCATTCTGGTACAGTGCTCACCATTTGCAAGTATAGCCATTACTGCTATATCTGAGATCTGCCATACTGAGTAGAGGGATTACCACAGTAACATTAATTGGTAGAAAAGGGAAGATTGTAAAGACTTTATTGATGATGCTGTATTTGGGACAAATTATTTGAACTTTTGCTAATGTTGGTAAACTCATTAGAACCGGAGTATAGCTTGCTCTCAAGTGGATTGTTTGTCCAATGTGATCAGTTAGTACATCTCTAATGCACATGCAGAAGCTGGAACACCCTTTCAGACCTCTCAGGTTAATCAGACTGGATTGGAAATCTTTGACAGAGGTTTTCTCATGAGAGGTTATGGGTGTTTCTCATATCTCTCTAAGGCAGATGTTCTCTTGTGCTATCCTGGGAAAACTGGAAAGCAAAGAGTCACAGGGAAGTAAAAATAATAATGGGGAATGGGTAGGGGAGGGGCAGAGGAGTTTGAATTTTGGGCGGAAGTTCAGATGTGTTGCTGGTTTTCTAAAGTGGTTTACTCATCCCTATTTTATACCTCTAGCCACCTCACAAGCATAGATGCTAAACCTTATGAACACTGCCTATATCCCAAATTGGAATGAAGGTAACTGTTAAAATCTCAGATTCCTTCACAAACCAACTTCTGTCCTCTGCACAGTTCTAACAATAACTTTAATTTTACATTATTTATGTATTTAATATTATATATTGTTTTGATGCCATCAAAATTAAACATTTTAGTAAAGTTGTTTTGATGTATCTGACTTGAAATATTTCAGAATATTTTGTTCTGCAGAAGATTTTTGTCCTGATTTGAGTTAATTTTTTTTTTAAATGTCAGTAGTCCTTGGAATGGAAATTTAATTTTCTGATCTACTGTACGTGAACGTATGTGACTCTTTCCCCATGTTGCAGAACGGTAAGTTTTCCAGACTCTAGTCACGGATGGAAGTGCACCTCTCTCCAGTGCCTGTGAATAAGGAGGATATTGGAGAAATAGATATTTAATATGTAGTGCAGGTTCTTTCTTCACACTCTCTAACTTCTGCTGGAATCAGTAACAGATCTCCTCCTATTATACAAAGAGGAACACTCTTGTATTGCTGACCATAACAAGTACCAGATTTTTTTTATTTAATCTAATTAGTTTTGTAAAAACAAAAAAAAGGAGGAACAAATTCCATAACTTCCAACTAGAGACAGCCCTGAACCAATCCCAACATACACCTGCCAGGCATGCTGAATTTCATGCTTCTCTGATTTATCATTCCATTATGGGCACAAGACGTTCCAGTCCATATCCTGACTTTTCCAATGTCTCTTTTGATGATGTGTGGATCCAGATCCCAACTCTGACATTACTTCTTTAAATCTTCTGAGGCTCCCCCCTCACAACTTTCTCTGGACTCTTTACTGAACTTTCTCATGCGGCCTAACCTATTAAATGTCTTTAAATCACCCACTTTTTTGTTTTGTTTTTTTCATGCCTTCGAACCCAAGTATACATAGGTTTAATTTAGCATGATATTTCTATCCAGTTTATCATGGTGCACTATAAGCCTTGGGAGCACTAAGTTACCAGCAGTGCTCGTGAAGCACGAGTTCAGCATGATTTCTGTCACCTAATTACAACTTCAAAAAGCACACAGCCACTATGAGGCCCTGGGAGCAATTTCAAGTGGAATTTCTGAGGACTACAGTCTTGCCATGTGTCCTATCGAGCACTAGGTGTTGCTGTGGATCTGTGTTATATCACGTCCAGAAGCATCCCCACAGGAGAAGCAATTTTTGCTTCTTAAAGATGGTCCATTCAACTCAGAATGCTTTACCTTATTAAAACAGATTTCTTCTAAGCAAACATGAGGTAGTTGTTCTAACAGCTAATCATTTAATTAGCTGCATGTATTAATATGTCTTAATATGCCTAGAGGTAAGTACATCAATCCCATAACAATCAAGGAAAACTTCTCCATTACTTCATCTACCTTTTTCTGCCCTCCTCCCAATGATGATCATATTATACTCAACTTTAAAATTATTTTCTTTGTTCCCAAATTGTGTAACTGATTATTATTCTTTCCTATGCTGAAGTGCAGCTGCAAATGTAGCACAGCTGCTTGCCTTTTTATTTTCTTGGTTTGCTTTGTTCAGCGTGGCTTGTTCCAAGACAGGCCACATTTGTTTGACATGAATTCTTCCCAGGGAACAGCTGGGCCGGAGTGTCAGAAAGTATATCTCAAATCCATACAGTGTTTATCATTCTGGAGATCCCAAAATGGCTTCTGAACTGTAGGAGCATAGAATCTGCAGTGAAGAATTAGACCATTGGTCAATTAAATTGGGTCTCCAGTAGCCAATACCCAATGCTTTAAAGGAAGGCGAACATGTCCTGTATTGCATCTAGTGAGTTGTTCAGTATAATTATTATAGCATCAGGCTAAGAATGCCTTCTTGACCATAATATTGGGAAAATGTTGAAATCACATAAGAAAGCAGTTCAAACTATTTTACTATTCTGAATAGCTTAAAAACCTATACATAATATGTATTAATTTGCAAATTATATATTTTACATTTAACTCTTGATGTTTAATCATCATGAAGTGATTTATAAAGTATCTGGAGCTGTCACTGAAAGTAAGACATGTTTGGGATGAATGTGGCAGTTGCTTAGCATCTCACTGCAGCAGTACATTAATGTTTTAGGACAGGAGGTGAAGAAGAATATAAAAACTCTTAGCCCTATGTGTACACCATACCAACTTGGACCTAAATTCTGGAGAAGACTCTCCAGATTCTATTACATTCTGGAAATTTTATGGTACTTTCAGCTAAATTTTTAAAATTGAGAATTTTATTGAACACAGTGAATATTGCAATCAGTATAATAACTGCTGCACAATTTATTTTGATATTTATTTTGTGCTGTCTCTGCATTTCAATTTCCAATATTCAGTAGACTTTTGCACTGATATTACCTAACTGCATCATAGAAATTGAGAGAGGAGAAACAGGAGACTGGTAGCAGGATTTTGGGATAAGCATACTAGCTGGGTGGTTTTTTGCTAAAATAATCAACAGTGAAGAGGCTAACAATATTGGTGTTTGAATTGTCATCTTTAGGTTTCGGAGCTAACAGTCCACTGGTATGAATATGACAACATCTCACCGCTGGGTTATTTCAAGATGTATAGAGACTCAAGAGTACATTTCATTGGATTACACTCAGGTCATGTTTTCAAAGTTATCTTGGAAACTGAGGCCTAGAAACAAGAGTTGCTATTTGGAAAGAAAGCTTAGATTTTGGAGCACAGTTCTACTGCAAGGAGTGAATTCTTTGGCAAATTCCACAAAACAATGGAATAAATGAACATTTAATTATACCCAGATGAAATTGGCTAGGTCTAAAAGTAAAGTATATTTGCACAGTGGATCAGAACATTAGTCTATGAAGCCTGTATCTCATCTTCATTAATACCCAGTTCCTTACAGATCAGAAGAAGATGACACACCCTTATACTGCACCTTGCAAATTGTGTAACAATGCATGTGACTGTGTAAGGGAAGAATGTCTTCCCCACTTTTATGGTCAGCCTAATTCCTGAAGCATGATGTTTGATTATCCTTAATCTAGCATATAGAGAACTATTCTTGCAATAGGAAATTCTCCAGGGTGACTTAGAGATGGATTAGATGATTTAAACCAATGATAGTCAGACCTTAGTGGTTCAGGAGCCAAATTAGCAATCAGCATTACCCAAAAGACCCACAGTACTGTGAATTTATCACAGCAAACTAACTGACCAGATATTCTACAATTGGTTAATAATATAGTAAAAGCATCCTGATTGGTTAATAACTTAGATTGGTCAAAAATTAAATCATACAGTGTTTTAATATCATGTGCTGCAGAAGACACATTAAAGAGCCACTTGCAGTTCCTGAGCCTCAGTCTGATTATCACTGATCTAAACAGTCGCTAATTTCTATGATTCAGGCAGTGTGAAGGAGCATTGCCTTTTACTTGTTTTAACCTGTGCACCATTAATTTTAGACTTACACTAGAAATATCACCCGTCACACTCTTCATGTTTGCCTTGTTGAAAAACAAAGCATGTGAAAAAATGATTTTCATGGAGGTTTCCATGGAGCTTTTACTACTTGTAGAGAAGTGGTGGCTAAAACATAGAAGAGCTGGAGAAGCGTTTTGAAAGCTTGGATTCTTATCTCAAGTTCCTTTTAACTTCTCAGAGCCTCTGTGGCTTTGAGCTGATAGACGATCGGTCTGTGCTCTTTTGGAGGGAGCAGAAAGCTGTATTATTCCCTGTGCTGACTATTTAAGTTTCAACTGGTGCCGGTGCTTTCTGGAGAGGTAAGAGGCTGAGGTGCAAATCAATACCATGTACACAAAGGAACATAATATACACCTCTACCTCGATATAACATTGTCCTTCGGAGCCAAAAAATCTTACCGCGTTGTAGGTGAAACTGTTATATTGAACTTGCTTTGATCCACTGGAGTGCACAGCCTCGCCCCCCCGAAGCACTGCTTTACCGCATTATATACAAATTCATGTTATATCAGGTGGCGTTATATCGAGGTAGCAGTGTATCTGTTTTTTTCCAGTAATTAGATGCATTCAAATGAAACCATTATGTTTCTAATAAAGGCAGTGAAATAGGGGCAAGTCAGATACTCAGAATAAGAAATATTTGGCACATATGTATTGTGGCAATTTACATATTTAAAGCAATTTACAAGCATTTTTTGTTTTCCTGGTAACCTTGTGAAGTAGATCAGTACAGTGCCTCTCTATTTTACAGACCTAGAAACTGAAGTTGAGAATTTGGCATTTGCCTGAGGTTTGTGTGGGTGATGGAATTAGAACTCAGCTCCTTGGCACCAACCCAGTGCTAAACCCATTGCATTCTCATTAAAGAGCAGAGTTCAGAAGTACATGATCACCTGCTGAGAGGTGATGGAAACCCAGCATAAATAAGTATATCATACACTGCAATAGAACCAGGAATTGTAAATTCAATTTAGGAAAAAATCCTGCTGCATGTTTATATTGCATACATAGTGGATCTGTAATAAAATGTCCCATAATTTGCCTATTTGCAACTATGTAAAATACATTCTTTGTTTTATTTTTGCTAACAAGACTCTTAAAGACCGGGTTACAACTAGTCCCGAGGATAGAGTTCAGTTCTGAATAGCTCTTTTTTGAAGTAGTAGAGCAAAGCAACACACCATTGTAAGGAGTAGAAACAATCAACGCTCTCTCTCTGAATTTTTCTGTTTTAATTTTACAAAGAGTAATTTCAGTATCAATTATCAGAAGGGTAGCCGTGTTAGTCTGGATCTGTAAAAGCAGCAAAGAGTCCTGTGGCACCTTATAGACTAACAGATGTTTTGGAGCATGAGCTTTCGTGGGTGAATGAGTAGCAATACTCATGCTCCAAAACGTCTGTTAGTCTATAAGGTGCCACAGGACTCTTTGCTGCTCTTTCAGTATCAATGTAAATCAGTGTTTCAGAGATGCAGATTCAACATCAATAATCGATCTCTCAACTGTTTAAAACCAGGCCCAGTTGATGATTAGTAATTCATGTTGAAGTTTTACAGACCACTGAAACTGCAAGTAACCCTTTTTTCCTCTTTTTTTATCTGCATAAACTTTGTATTTTCCTTTCCCTCAAGAAATCTCACATGACATTTAGCAAGGGACGTTTGTAAGAATGTCAGATTGATAAGAGCTGTTAGCTGAAGTCTTACCATGTTCATTCAGCTGAACAATATCCATTGTTAAGAGCCATAATTACCACGAACGTGTTTAAAGGACAAGCTTATTGCTGTACTTTGGCAACATGCTTTTTGAGCTGCTGGTTACACAATAATAATAGTTGGCACATATATTGCTTTTCACTTCAAAGTACTTTACAAATAGTATATAATGCAATTAATTAGTCAATATCTGTTGGCCTCTTGTTTTGTGGGAGGGCAGTAAATAATTGTGCTTATTCATTTATATAGCAGAGTTCCTGAGTATCCTAGTTTTTAACAAAGTGCAACAGACAGACAAAATAACATACACAATGAAAGATAAAGTACAACTACTAGGAAATAGAAAGGAAGTTTTAATGATACTTTTTAAGAAGTATCAGAGGGGTAGCCGTGTTAGTCTGGATCTGTAAAAGCAGCAAAGAGTCCTGTGGCACCTTATAGACTAACAGACGTTTTGGAGCACGAGCTTTCGTGGGTGAATACCCGCTTCATCAGATGCAGATGCATCTGATGAAGCGGGTATTCACCCACAAAAGCTCATGCTCCAAAACGTCTGTTAGTCTATAAGGTGCCACAGGACTCTTTTTAAGAAGTGAAACTGAATTGTTTGCTTTTGTGCTTCAATCATTTTGATTGCCATGGTTTAACACATTGAATCTATGTATTTATAGCACATGTAGCCCTCTGGTATAGGTCAAATACAGTTCCAATGGCTCTCTCCTCTACCTCTCTATCATATTGTGCAATTTGAGTGAACATAGAATTAGGGTAAGTGTTCTGTTTTTTGTTTCATTTCTGCTTCTTATGCCCAAGGAAATGTACACAGGGCTGCAGTTCTAATAGTGTTGGCAGAAAGATTGTACTAAGTTATGGGACTTAAATTTTGCTTCAAAGTTGCCAGACCGATCTCATTCTAACTTCTGAGAGAATGGAATTCTGTAGCTGAGAAAACCCTTCAGACTGCATGTTACTAGCATGGGCATGGTGTGACTATGCAAATGAGCTGACATAATGTTAGTAGGGAGGTGGCTTGCTAAAGCCTCGCAGAACACGCTTTCAATGAAGTAAATTTCTCAGAAGTCTGAGCAAATTCAGACAGGAATTGAGTGCTTCATTAGTTAATAAAAATGCAGAGTATTATCTCCAAGCAACCTGACCCTAGAGATTTTACTGAACCTTTCACTCTTGGTCCTTGAGACTCCTGCCCTGGACTTCTGTCAATAGTAGAGTTCCTGATGGAGGGTTCCAGTTGTGGAGGGAAAAGTGGTCGTAAAGGTTCATCCTACTGAGCTCTAAATAGACTCATAGAAATGTAGGACTGAAAGGAATCTAGTCCATTGCACTGAAGCAAGACTAAGTATTACCTAGACCAGTGGTTCTTAACCTGGGTGCGTGAACATATTTTGAGAACCAAAGGGGTGCAGGCTACAGTAAAGGTTAAGAACCATTGACCTAGACCATCCCTGGCAGGAGTTTGTCTAACCTGTTTTTTAAAAACCTCCAATGAGGGAGATTAACTTCTTTTGTCATGTTTAGCAATTTTCAAACGATCAGGCACAGGACTGGGAATGGGGAATACCTATACTTGAGTAGAAATTATTAGAGGTAAAGTCTCTAAGGGAATTATGAAAATTTTGAGGAGGGAGTTGAATGAGAATTGAATGACAAGAATGAGATATCAGGCATATAGGAGAAGGGTATCTATCCTGTGAAAGAAGGTGATATACTGAATGTGTGGCATGACCACCATCTACTTGGAGAGGTTTGTAAACAAGAGGAATTAATAGGGAATAGGGCCAAGATTCCAGAAATGTATGGTAGCTGGTTGATGTGGGCTGACAGTAGATAAGTGATGAACTGACCATCCTTCCCTGCTTTAATAGACTGAGATGGCATCTCTGTATATTTTTAGCCAAACAAGAATGGGCCTTCCGGCAAGAAATAAGTTCACACCTAATAAAAATTAGCAATAGCATTGTTCCACCTAGCTGTTCAATTTAGCTAAAGTATTCTACACATCTTGTGCTGTGTTGCTGTCAACTGTGAGATGGGTTGTCTTGTTTTACTTCAGAGGTAGCCACATATCACAGTTGAGTCAGTTATTCCTGCAGTTTGTAAAGCGCACTGGAAGAGAAAATGCTCTGTAAATACAATACCATTATAGTGAGCTCTGCTCCTCTGAGCAGCCCTGAATGCATACACTTTGTCACCAGTTGGACTTAATTATCTGATACCACAGCTGGTTCCTAGTTTTCATGAAGCAGATCAAATTCAGAGCAGGGACTGCTTTCCAACCTCTATCACTGGAGCGTGCTTCCCTTCATTATGTGGACAGCACTTAGCACATGAGTAATCAAATGATGAACCTGACTCTGGGCTCTAATAAGCAATTAGTGCAGTCTGATAAAATGATTTGCTGAATGGCAGCACGGGAACCTAAATACATAATTGGGTCACATCTTGGAAGAGGTGCACACCTGGCCCATTGACTTGCTATTTCAAACATGCCTGATAGCAAATTTACTGAAATCTCCTGCCTGCATATTTTATGTATGGGCAATGGCAGTAAAGGTAGAATATCTTGAAGTAGTTATTTTCGCTGCTGTACAATTTTCTTGAGCTTTTCAGAATGACTAACACTACACCTGTAAAAAACAACAAACAACAACAACAACTTTAACATCAGTCATCCATTTAGTTGGTGGATGAGGAAAAACCCTACTTCTCTAAATTTCTCTTTATCTTTGGAAGGAGAGGATTTCAAATAAGTTTTAAGATGTGAATTTAAAAGCATAAAAAGTCACCCAAACTGCTGTTTGAGTTTGTATATAAAAGCATAGAAATATTTTTCAGCTTGTTAATGAAACTAGTTCACTGAAACATGCGTCAGAGAAGATGGGCTGAATTTGCAACAGTAAAATGCAGACTTTTCAAAGCTATTTGCCAGTGCACATGAGGCCAAATTTTCAAAACACCTCAAAGCTGGATTTTGAAGTGCTCAGTAGAGCTGGTTAAGAACTTTTTTGAAAAAAATTGTTAGAAAGGTTTCTCAGATTGAGAGCTCCTAACCCAGAATAGACAATGCCCTGTTGGTTAGTACAGTCACCTGGATTGTGGGACCCAGGTCTGAATCAAGCAGATCACGCCACCTCGAGCCATTGAATCCTTTTTGACATTTTTTTTTTGTTTAGGAAGGCTTTTCTGGTCCAAACCAGAAAGAGAGGCCCTCCTCGAAATAGTCGATGGTGTGGTAGTTAGATGTGGAAGACCCAGTTTCAAGTCTCAAATGAGAATAAGGCGTGGCAAGAACTCGAACCTGAGTGTCCTGTGCCCCCGAGTGAGTACCACTGGGCTGTGGTGTGTCTCTCTCGCTCTTTTCTTTTTAAGACAAATTTGGAAAGGTCTTGATTTCATTCCACATTAGAATGGAAATCAGTGTTGAAACTTGAGTTTTTTGTTAAACCAAGTTCTTGTTTTCCAATCAGCCCTAGTGCACAGTCGAGGCCATATTCTTACAAGAACTCAGATCTCATTTGGGCATCTAAAGAAGGCCATATTTTAACAATTATAACTGCATTTTGAAAGGGGTTTGACACATGGTGAGTTCTCCCAAAAATCTGGCCCTTATTTTAGTACCTAAATGGGAGCTGAGCTCTTGGACATTTGGGGAGGCAAGTCTGAAGAACCCCAAAGATGACAACACAAGTGTGTAATTACACTTGGATTACAAGTAAAAGGGAAGTGTGGTGCAGAGTTCAGAACAGATTATTAGGAGTCAAGTTTCTGGATTCTATTCCTGACTCTGCCATTTAGTCACTAAAGTGTCTGGGAACTACATTTAATCAGCACGGGCCAGGTTTAGGCCTTCAGTCAGTATATTTTCCTTCGTATTTAGCAGCACTGGAATATAAGCAATAAACACTTAATCCATGGCCCTGAAGACATTGTCCCTGTGACCCCAGAGTAAGGAGTTTCCTCTGAAGATGTAGGTTTGGAAGGATTATCTGAACTTTCCCTGGCTCCTGTTACCTTTACTCTGAGTCAACGACTTCAGAGAGGTGCATTCCCTAAGCATTAATGGAGGACTGCAAACATAAATACATAAATCAAGCTTTAAGCTGCTCTTGACATTATTTCTTTCCAGTTATCTTGTTGGTGTCACTTTGTGTCCTCAGAACAGAGTACAAGGCACTGTTCAGATTTTTTTTTTTGGTTGTTGTTCACTCGATATGAAATGGAGCATGAATCAGGTGGATCTCAATCTCTGAGGACCCAGGAAGCAGTTGCCATGACTCAGCCGCATCAGAAAATCTCCATGAGTTGTTCTCCTTCACGTGAACCAAACAAACTGTCATTGAGAAATGCACTGTGGTAGTGAGCACTGCAAATACCACTGATAATATTGATGTTATGCACACACACACTCCAACCCAGTATGCACCTGGTGATTTCACAGATGATTATACTTCCTTAATTAGTGTGGGAAATTCTAAGAGAGTCGTTAAGACTGTTCTGGGCCTGGGGAATATCAGTGTGCATACTAAAGGGGTGCCAGTGCCTCTTGAGAAACATCATTGGGATGTTTCATTCAGCAATATTGCTGCTGAAGCAGCAGATATTTTCTGTGCAGGGGGGTTTGGAGGTGCAGGAAGCAGTTTAATAAGGATGTTCACATGAAAAACTTGTCTTTGGTTTAGTATTTTCACTGCTCCTTCTGCTTATTTTCCATCTGAAGTCAACACATTCTGTGTATGACATCATCATCCCCTCTTCAGCAACTGAGTGTGATTTAAGAAATGGAATATAATAGGCTCGATGCATTCGCATGTGAGAGGGAATGGGGTACTATGTCCAGATGAGGTTGTGAGGGGAGAGAGGATCCATATGTGATGTAAATACAAATGGCAGCATCCTTGTCAAGGGAAGGCAACTTTAAATTCCAGGGAAGCTGCCTGGGAGATGCACAGAATCAGCACATATCTTGGGAGCCTTTGTCCTCAGCCAACCCCTTTTGTCAGCTCTTCCCATTTTGGAGGCGGCATCACTTTATGGAGCAGAAGATTGGTGGGTGGAGCAGGAGATTGTGAATGTTTTTTGCTGCTTTGCCCCCCTTCCAGGTAGATTTTCTGGCTCTCAGGGCCTGCTGCCTGGGTTTGCTCTCATATCCAGTGCCATGAATCTAGCCTGGTCAGTTCTGGAGAAAGAGTGTAGGAGAGCTGGGCAAGAAACAGTTTCCACATCTTGTGAGATTTTTTTTTTTGAGATTTACAAACTTGTTCCTATCCTGAATCATGACCAAAAAGTCAAAATCTCAGATTTTTTTCATGACACCTCATTTCCTCCCTACCTCCCCAAAAAGTAAGATCAGGTCTATCAAAACATTTCAGTCATATAAAATGTATCATTTTGATTTCAACCTTTTAAAGTTTAAAATAGTTTTACTATAAATTAACTTAAATTTGAGTTGAAAAACTGTTTCAAAATGAAAAATAGATATTTCAAAAAATTTGACTATTTCAAAACTTTTTTTTTCAAAACGGGAAGTTTTGTCAAAAGTTTTGAAAAGTTTTAGTTTCAACAAATCAGCATTTTCCAATGAAAAAATCTTGTCAAAAAATTCCCAACCACTTCAACTTCTTAGGCAATCAAAGGGAACCTTACTCCTGCACCAAAACTTCCTTGGAGGCATTGGTAGCTCTTTAAAATGGACACTGACATCCCTGGCCAGAATAATTTTCATAACCACCAGCTTTTCCTCCAATGCAAATGAACTGCAATGGGGCCATAAACCTTTTCCAGTGAATTACCTCTATAGCAAGAGGCACACTAGGAAACCAGTTCTATGCTCAGTTGTGCAAGGCAGCTGGATTGTAAATTGGTTCAGTTGTCAAGTTTTTCCTAGCCTGTGTTGGGGGTCAAACCAGCTTGTGGAGTCCTAGGATTTGGGCTAAAGTCCCTTTTTTTCATGTTTCTGACCTGAGTAAATCTTGCTCTTTATTTGCTTCCCCCTTTGTCTATTCAGTTACACTTGGACAGCCTTCCTCTTTTCTCTCTCACACACTTTTATATTTATAATCTCTCCCTAATGTAGCTGTATTTTTAAATCTATTTTTCCTAAATTTCCTGTTTCTTCATGCTGCACCTTTTTCAGGCTCTTATGCTCAGCAACTGTGTACCTGAATTGTCCATATCTCTTATCTTGGCTGTGAAGGAAGGAGTGCAGTCTAGTGGTCAGAACATGGCATTGGCAGCCAGGACTCCTGGATTTTAATCCTTGACCGGTCACTAGCTCTGTGGCAATGATCTGTGCCTCAGTTTCTATATAACAAAGTTTACATTATTTACCAACCTTCTAGGGGTGTTTTGAGAATTTGTGACTTTAATGTACTTTTAGATCCTGGAGCAGAGGAGCAAAACATTTTGCTATTGTATAGGTGTCTTCATATGTCCTCTGTGGCTGATTTCCTGCTCATCCTTATTTCTGATTAAAACCCCAATGTGGGACTCCTTCCCATCTGGATTCCAGCTGATAGACCTCCTTCCTGCATGATTTCTGTAGGACATTTTAAAAATACAGCTTTAAAGGTTTCCTTATCGCCCCCTGTTTTTAATCTCATGGTTGCATATGCCGTGCAGCTCTTTGAGACAGTGCCTGTGAAAGGTGCCTACTAAATTAATCATACAGTAGGGAAAAATCTATTTTATAGGAGTCAAAATGTCTCTAAGTAGAGTGTTCTGTGCACCTTTCCAAGAAGCATATTTAAGCTGCATCACCTGAACTGATCTCAATCAGATTGTTGAAGAGTTTGTTTTGAAAGTAAGTGCATAGTGAGTTTACAGAAGATGAAAGAGGAAGCTCTTCAGTTCTTTATTGTCTTAATTAACTGAAGCAAACCCTCTCCACCTTGATGTTCTGCTTTTCAAAACCAAATTAGTTTTGCTGACTTGCACGACTTTCAAATCTCGCTTGTAGCTTTCTCTCCAATGCTGGCCCTACTGGCTGCCCCACTGCCGCTGTTCGGCTTGCTTTGTGGCAGTCCTCTTTAAGAGGCCCTCTCTTCTGCAAACCTGTCAATTGTCAAGATGCTGAAGGGAATCTGAAAAGAGCTCTGGAGTCCCTAGTGGTGACAGAGGGGAAACAAATGGCTCTTTCCTCCCCAGCAATGAGTGTAAAAGAGAAGACAGCAGCGGCACCGCAGTGAATGCTAACGAGCAGTTGGCAGGGCATGGAGAGCTTTTTGATGCTGTTTACTGATTTTTTGCCATGGTGGTTTAAGACTTCTGGCTGCTGCTTTGTGCCACATTTGCAATAAGTCTCCTTAGCCTGATCTTGTTTTCCTCAGGTTTCTTCATCTTAAAGGAAACAGCCTGACTTAGAAACAATGTGGATAAATATGTCGCTTTCCAGAGCTTGCTTATTTTCCCTTTGCCCTGAGGTCAAATTCTTCATAGTGCAAAGCCAGAATATTTTTTTCCCCAGTAGAATCTGTCCGTGTGTGTGAGAACCCACTTTTTGTGCTAGTATGTTTAGTGTTAGTATAATCCAAGGAAAAAGCTGTATTAACCTATTTAGAGCGAGAATGTTCTCTTTGACGTTTATTTTTCCTTTTGAAATGTTGTGGTTGTACTTGAACACTCATGATGATACTGAGGGACTTTGACTCAGTACAGTATATTGTGGGCAGATACGTAAACTTCCAACATTCAACTACAGTATCTCTAGATATTCTAGTTTAGACCCCCTCTGCTGAAGCATCTCAATCCTTACCTGCAGTACTCTCATTCTTGAGTTCCCCCCACGTAGTATAGGTTATCTGGTGCCCAATGCATCTTCATTCAGACCTGCAACAGTTTGCTATGCCATGTCTGGGTCTTCCTAGAGACTCTCATTTGTTACACATGGTGCTACAATTTTATGATATGGAATTGGATAATGATGATTTATTATTTGGGCTGCTGAGTGCTATGACAATACAGTCAATATTGGAGCTCCATTATGCTGGGCATTTAGCAAACAGACAGTAAAAATATACCCTGAACTGTTTACAGTCTAAATAAAGACAGGACTTAACAGATGGGCATAACACACAATAGAGAGGGAGTGGTGTGATCGAAATGGGACTTCTACCCAGGTCTCTTGGTCCTTTCCATTCTTGATACTGGGAAAGTCACACAATCCATAGACCCCTTTTTCCCATTCCTGTCTCCTTGTTGGTACTATAAATACAGTGTGACTAACAGTTGGCATTTATATGGCAGATACAGTATTTTAACTATTTTCTTCTCCTTAATGGAAGAAAACTGTACTTACCACTATTCTTGAGCTTTAAATAAGATTTCACCTGTACTGCTGGAATGGAGGGCCCTTGTTGTTGTTCTTGTCGCAGGAAGTCTGGATTGTTCCAGCAGAACTCACCATTCAGAGGCATGACATTTCCTTGCAGTTTGAAGCCTTCAGAAATGTACTGGGAGGACAAAAGAGGGCTTGCGATGTGAGCTGGGTGGGTTTGTTTTTTTGACATCCCACTTTTTCTTGGAGTTTCGCTCTAACTAGGAAGCAGCTGAATTGGTGCCAATGCAATTTTGCAGGCTTTAAAGAAAAGTGACCTGACCCATTAATTTGTTTTTTAGTTGAAAAAGTGTTTTCTGAGCTGCCGCCGTGGAAGGTGATGACCCATCTGCGTTCCATCGTGAACTGACATGGCAACAAAGCTGAGCCATTGCGTGGCATCTTGTACAAACAGGCCACCTGCCATTGTCAAAAATTGATAGAGTTCACTCTGTCTATTTGGTCCTGCCATGAGGGCAGGGGACTGGACTCGATGACCTCTCGAGGTCCCTTCCAGTCCTAGAGTCTATGAGTCTATATTGAGGCAAGGGGCTGTGTTAATGTGCATGCATGTGCTAGGGAGAATATGATGAACTGGCAGGTAGATCCAGTGTTTGTTGGCACGGATAACTGTGCATGTGCTGGGGCAAGTATTTATCTAGTAGGCGTGGTTAGGAGGGAGTAGATATGGCAAGTATTGGGGCAGCCATGACTAGGTTAATTGTAGGTTGCAGTTAAGGTGACCAGATGTCCCGATTCTATAGGGACAGTCCCGATTTTTGGGTCTTCTTCTTATATAGGCTTCTATTATCCCCACCCCCGTCCTGATTTTTCACATTTGCTGCCTGGTCACCCTAGTTGCAGTAGGCATATATAATATATGTGAGGGTCAGTTATGTACATAAAAATGTACACCATCTTCTTTCTTCTCAAATCAACATGCAAACATATTTCTGAACCCCAGCTGTATTCCCTTCCCAGGGAAATAAGTGAAGGCACCTTCCAACAAATCTAATTTAAGATGGAACACAACTAGTAGAAGGTGCTAAATTATGACCAGTATTAAACATTTAGTAAGTAGATATTTCAAATTCAGTCTTTCTCATGGGCTTGCTGCCCCTTCAATGCACACAATGAAACTAACAAAAATGGGGTGACTTTGAAACCCTGAAAGAGAGCACGGCAAGAGCACAGTTTTGTCTTATTGACAAATTATCTTTTTGTATTGTCCCCAAGACCTGTTGCTGCAGTGTCACATGAAAAGGTACACTCTCAGTCTCTCTGATACCATCCCCTCAGTGCCTGGGCCTCCCTCTTGGTGGTTCAGTCAATATCGCCATGTAGCATGGAGTCTGTGCTGATTTAGAACACAGTTTATCACAATATCAATAATGTTATTGATGCTATCTGCACTGCTGCTTGACAGAATTGTGCAAACCCAAACAACACGGTAATCAATTGTAGCTGAAAAGGTACTTAGCTGGGAGAGAGGGCATGTAAAAAAGCCAATAAGACCTTTCCAGATCATCACTCTATTTAGTACAATTAATGAGAAGGCTCCCATCTTGGGCTGACTTACCAAGGCATCCTCAGTTTTGGGGATTGTCTTTTAAGAGCCCAGAGGGAGCAAGGTTTGTGATGGGGAGAAGGAATATAATGAAACAGGCAGCCCTGGCAAGTGTCTCAGGTATGCTCTCTTTTGCTGACACTCTGTCAGATTATTGAAATTAATGTTGGTGTCACTGTTTACGTCACCACAACATATCTTCTGACACCTTTGGCAATTTACCTCTCAACTGTGTATCATTTTTCATCTTCACTATGCACCAGGAATCTTTTATCACCACCGCAGAGCTGCTGTGTGTGCGCGCATAGCTCTGCTTGGAAGGAAACATTTTTACAATGGGTTAGGAACTCAGACAACCATAATTTTCTTTTCAGCAATGCTCCATTTGATCCATTTTTACAGATCAAATAAATGCACCCAGGGTCAAGGAAAGGACACTAAACTGAACAGCTTAAAAACCCACCATGCCAGTTAATTCCTGTGTTTAATACAAACACTGGCACTGGATCCCCCTTTATTTAAAAAAAAAAAAATCCAAGTCCTTGCCAAAATCCAAAGCTGCCCAATTTGTATTTCATCAATTGTTTGTCACTGTGTGGCATATCTTGCGTGAATGGTTATTATACATTAATTCTTCTTTGTTGCTTTTTATTGTTTTGCTGAAGCAAGAATGTCACTGAGACATTGCCTCTCACAAAAGGTGATCTTGGTGAATCATTTCAAACCTGTTTTCTTGGCTCCGTCACAATGATTTTGTGTGTGTGTAGGAAGCACAATAGATTTGTATCCGTCTCTCTCATTGTCTTCAAGGAATAGTTACGGCCTCAGTTTCTTCTGAGAAACACACACAGCTGTATGGTATTTATTCAGTCCTCTCCTAGTAGCTATTCCCTGGCAGGAACAGAGCAGAGTGAATTTAGAAATCATTTAGCCTAAAACTAAAACAGCTCATATGTTGGAGAAAGGCCTGATACTATTGTTTAGGTGGTTTTTAAGAGTTTATTGAATTTTAAAGTTTCAGAATGATAGATTGGGTTGGGGAGAGGGAAGAAATACTTACGGCACTGAAATATGTGTACAGACTCTGAGATCATCTGTTTCGACCAGATAGGTGTATATTGTACCATCCATTTCCTGTACGTGTGTAGAGCCGTGGTTCTCAAACTTTAGCAACCTGCCCCTCCTCTTCCCCATCTCTTTCTAACCCCTCCCCCAAGTGTGCCCCATCCCTGTTTCTCCCCCTTCCTCCCAGCACCTCCTGAACGCTGATGAACAGCTGCTCTGCGGCATGCAGGAGGCACTAGTAGGGAGGGAGAGGAATTGATCAGTGGGGCTGGCAGTGGGGCCAGACATGACTCATGGACCCAAATCCTGAGCCCCACTGACCTGGGCAGGGAAGGGGTCAAAGCCAAAACCCAAGGGCTTCAGCCCCAGCCAGGGGACCTGTAACCTGAGCCCTGCCGCCCAAGGCTGAATCCCTCAGGCTTCGACTTTGGCCCCGGGAGGTGAGGCTCAGGCTTCAGCCCTAAGCCCCAGTAAGTCTAAGCCAGACCTGGTGACCTCATTGAAATAGGGTCATGACCCACTTTGGGGTCCAGACCCACAGTTTGAGAACTGCTGCCCTATTCTAAAAATGCAGAAAATTGGAAAGTGTTCAAGGGCAGCCACTGTAGCTTCATCAACCCCGGATGAACATATTAATCACAACTGCCTGGGTTTGAGGAGGAAGGTCTGAACTAGAGCTAGGTGAATTGTTTTTTCTGTGAATAATCTGTGCCAAAAAATCCAGTTTCAGTCAACCTGATACTATTTATGAATTCATGTCTAGTTCACTGAATAGTTTTGACAAAACTAATAACGGTGAAACAAAATGTTTTGGTTTTGACACACTCTAAATTTTTCATTTCAATTTCAGGCATTTTCAGAAAATCAAGAACTAGAGTCACAAAATGTTGGAGGGGAGGCATCCCTTAGAACCTCTACCTCATTGGTTAGCATACTCACATAGAATGTGGAAGACTGGGGAGAAGAGATTCGAACTTGAGTCAGAAAATATCCTGATGCCACTATATAAAGCCACGTTGCGCTCATACATTGGATATTTTCAGTTCTGGTTATAGTGGAACTGGAAAAGGTTCAGAGAAGGGAAACAAAGATGAACAAGGCTATGGAATTGGTTACATATGAGGAAATACTAAAAAGATTAGGGCAGTTCAGCTTAGAAAAGAGATAATTAAGGAGGAGGATATAATGGAGGTCTATACAATCATGAATAGTGTGGAAAAAGTAAATAGAGAAGTATTATTTTCCCTTTCCCACAATTCAAAACCAGAGGTCACCCCCAATGAAATTAATATGGCATCAGGTTTAATACAAACACGAGAAAGCACTTTTTCACAAGATGCACAATTAATATGTGGAACTCATTGCCTTGGGATGTGTGGTGATGGCCAAAGGTATAACTGGGTTGAAAATAAACAGGAAAAGTTAATGGAGGATGGCTGTTAGCCAAAAGGGTCAGGGATATAACCCCATACTCAGGGCAACCCTGAAACTCTGACTACCAAAAGACAGGAAGGGAAAATGGGTGAGGAGAGGGGGAATCCTACAAATTGCCCTGTTCTGGACACTCTCCCTGAAGCTCTGATACCAGCCAATGACACAGAGAGGATAGTGGGCTAGAGGGACCATTGGTCTCTTCCAGCATGGTTGTTCTTATGTCCCTTATATTGCAAGTGAGTGTCCTAGCCACTGTGATTTTTTGGTATGGAGATCTCTCAGTTTATCTAGTTGGAACTGTTCCTGCATGAATAAATAAATAATTAGCCATTGGGGCAAGGACTTTAATTTGGATCTCCCACATCTTAGGCGAGTGCCCTAACCACCACTCTACAGTCCTTTTTGCTACTTTCTTGACCCAATACCTATTTATTGCCATTCGTAATGGCAATTCACAGTCATTCATAATAACAATTGGGCCAGGGAAAGAGTGATAGATAGAGTTGTTATAATAATTTTGATGGAACATGGATTAGATTCTTGTCTAATACATAACAGTGTAAGATATGATATTGAGCACCCAGGACTCCTGATCCCTAGGTGAGTTTCCCATGGCATGGAAGCTGAGTAAATAGAATGTGAAGGCTTGCAGTAGCTTGGGTATGGCCCACACATTGCTTCCTGAACTCCCACAATCCCACCACTATCTGTCCAGTCGAGTAATGTTAGTTGATGATTGGTAATAGAACCAAAGACTGGGATTCCTAAGTTTGAGGGCTGAGGCTCTGTGTTTTAGCTTCATTTGACCTTTGCCTCTATCCACCCACAAGGATACTGAAATACCTACCTGAAAAATTAGGTACTATATGAGTTTTCCTAGGGAGATTAAATATAGCAAGGAGCCTCTGTACAGGCTGGTGTGCTCCCTTCTGTTTCCTATCACCTGCCAATATTATCCTGGATAGCTTAACTCAGATGTCTCTCTACGTGGTCATATTTGGCAGTGCACGTGCCCTCATTGCCTTTAATCAAGCCCAACATTTGTGACAAGTAATGGAGTATATGTAACAGCTCTCCCTGTGTTTCCCAAGCCATCTTGGACACTAAAGACTCCTCATTTGTTTAATTGTGTCTTTGTTGCTGTTAAGGTTCCTTCCCCACTCTGAACTTTAGGGTACAGATGTGGGGACCTGCATGGACACTTCTAAGCTTAATTACCAGCTTAGATCTGGTATCGCTGCCACCATCCCCCAAGCACTACTTCTTTCCCTGGGTAGTTTTGAGGAACTTCACCAATTCCCTAGTGAACACAGAACCAAACCCCTTGGATCTTAACACAAGGAGAAATTAACCATCCCCCTCTTTTCCCCCACCAATCCCTGGTGAGTCCAGATCCAATCCCCTTGGATCTAAAAAATAAGATAAAATCAGTCAGGTATTAAGAAAAAGGCTTTTAATTAAAGAAAAGAAAGGTAAACGAAAACCCTCTGGGAGAGATTAGCATACCAGCTACTCTCACAGACAACAGATTTAAAACACAGAGGATGTTCCTCTGGGCACAAATTTAGTTACACAAAAAAATACCCAAATACCCCATTTTGATAATTCCCTAATGGTACCAAGACAAGTTACAAAGAAAATAAACATAAACTTATTTATCCCTTTCTAAAACTTACTACTCTGATAAGAAGCTGGTTCCTTGATCTTTTTCACTCCGGCTGAAACTGAAACCCTCAACAAAGGAAAAACTTCCCTCCTTCCTTTTGAAACATCTTGTTTCCCCCATTGGTTCCCCTGGTCAGGTGTTAGCTAGGCTAGGTGAACTTTTTAACCCTTTACAGGTAAAAGAGGCATTAACTCTTAACCATCTGTTTATGACAGTTGCTTTTCAGTTCCCTCTGACCAGTGGAATGTAAAAAAGGGGGCATTTTCCCCTGTATAGCTTGTATCAAACAGCAACGCTTTGGCTGATGCAAAAATTAGTCATTCAGCATCAGCCATCTGTTCCTCTAATCTAAGTGCCATATCAGATTGGCAGGGACCCTTAGATTTTAAGGGAAGAAAGCCCTTGGAGTGAGAAAATGACATAAAACTTTAATGTCATCTTCTTGTGGCCCAATAAACAATATTAATGACAAAGCATACAAAGGATTAATATATCCTTCCTGCAGGGCCCTAGTTATATAATCTGGAAGAATTCTGCCTGCTAAAATAGGAGTCCTACAGTATCTCTGCAGGCATAAATTATTTGGCTTTTCTTCTCCTTGAAGGATAACCTGTCACTCTGGAGGCAATTTTTCTTTCTGATTTCTATGTACTGTAATTTCCATGCACTCATTCCAGTGCACACACCCACACACAGCATGTTGGTTCCACATCTACATTAATGTGGGTGCTTTAACAAAGAAATAAGTTTCTAAGATCCTATGTGGATGGCTGCTTGCTAGTAGCGAGTCAACTGCTCTGGTTAACCCAAAATTCGACCATAGCAGAACCATGGAGTTGTTGGGCAGTGAGTGCTCAGAACCAGACTCCAGAGAGCCACATGTATACATGATGTCTATGGGCTAACCACACAAGGTTGGATTTGGATGAAGAGCTGGTTAGGAAATTTTCAGACAAAATGCTTTTTGCTGCAAAATACTGATTCATCAGAACTGATTTTTTTTTGTGGAAATGTATATTTTTATAATGCTTTCATTGGGCAGCTTCCTGAAGTGCAAATGGAATCTCGGGGGTTGTGTGGGGAGAGAAGAGACAAGGAAAGAGAGAAACCCACCCCCGAATAGCCAATTAGCTGCTGGCTAGATCACCCACCTTGATTTCCCACAGCCTAGGTGAATGCCCTAATCCCTGGGCTATAGATCAGCCTTTCTCTCTCTGTCGCAATTAATATTTAATTTATATAAAGTGGAACAGCTTCAAGAGGAGAAACAGGCTCCATACCTCAATAGTAAGGGCACTTGCCTGGGATGAAGAAAACCCATGTTCAAGTTCCTGCTCTCAATCAGACTGACTCGAACCTAGGTCTCGTACATCCCCGGTCAGTGCTCTAACTACCACATGTTTGGCTATTCTTGGGTGACATGCTCTGTATCTCTATCGTTTTCATGAAAATATAAAGAGTTCATGATTTTGCTCTGATTCAGAACAAAGTACTTAGATGATTGCCTGCCCAAAGCACACTCCTTCAATGAGGATTTGATGGCCAGACAAAAGGCCATGGATCTATTCCTCAACTGGGACCACAATTAAATGTCCAAAAGTCCACATTAACTTCAGTCCGACATCTGGTTTCCATAGGAATCTACCTCGATGCAGTAACAGCCACAGCATTCCTTCCCTTACGTAGGTTTAACACTCTAGTCAATTTAGTCTCTACAGTACAACTCAGCCCTCAGACATTTCCCAGAAACTGTCTCCAGCTACTGGGATACATGGTAGCAGGCACTTTTGTAATAAATCACATCAGATTTCACAGGCACTGCCTTCAAGGTGGCTGAGAACAATCTATTTACCAAACAAACACAGCTCCTGAAGCTCTTGATAGTCAAAAAATCCCTCAACTATTGGAAAGACCCTCAAAATGTCTGCACAACCCCAAACAGGCCCTCTCAGAGGTCCAGAGAGGCCTGGGCCACTTCCAGCTTTTGAGGCCCCTACCAATAATAAAAATAAAAAATGATACATGAAAACAAAATAAGGCATCCAAAAAAGAATAAAACATAATTTGATATTTTTTATTTCACAAATGCTTTTCTAGCCTTTTCTGTGCAAATGCACTAATTATTGAGGAAAAATCTAGCTTTCATGCAATGTCACAGTTGATGTTAAGCATGGCAAGCCCAATCAAATGGTCTTGTCTAATAGTTGAACAGTGATAGCTCTTTACCTGCTTTAGCATGTTGAAGGTGCATTCAGCTGAAGCCACTGATGCAGACAAACTGACAAAAATACACAATGCAAGTGTCTAAACTTGAGGCCCCCACTGAGCTTGAGGACCAGGCCAAATGGTTATTTTTCCATATGAAAGGAGGTTAACAGCAAGGTGCCCCAAGGATCTTTATGGTAGTGCAGAACAGATGTGGCTTTTTGAGTATGAGTTTTCATTGAAATAAAAAAACGAAAACTGACATCTTTGCCAAAAACTGAAAGATACTTTTGTTTTTTAATGACTCCCCCCACACACAAATCTATGTGGAAAATGATTTTTTTCAATAATTTTTATTTAACACTTTTTCAGAGGGAAAACAAATCATTTTCTGCCCAGCTCTATTCAATAATGATCTGAAAGAGGGGATGAAGAGTGAGGTGGAAACAATTTGAAGAATGAAATACCATTGTTAGGTTTGTCAATTCTAAAGCAGCTTATGGAGAGTTTTAAAAGGATCTTACAAAGTTAATCCAATGCAGAAAAGTGCAAGGTAATGGAGATTACAAAGAACACTTTGAAATGTCCTGACACATTGATGGGTTATAAATTAACTGCAGCTACTCACAAAAAATCCAGGGTATGATTGTGAACAGCTCACTGTAAACATCTACTCAATATGCAGCACTAGTCATAAAAAAGGAAAAGAAAATATTAGCCTGTGGTAAGAAGGGATAGAAAATAAGATAGAAAATATTGCTAAATGCGAGGTTTCTTTTGGGCCATGGCTACACTTACAGTTCTGCAGCGCTGGTAGTTACAGCTGTGTTCGTACAGCTGTGTAGGGCCAGCGCTGCAGTGTGGTCACACTGACAGCTACCAGCGCTGCGGTGTGGCCACATTTGCAGCATTTGCAGCGCTGTTGGGAGTGGTGCATTGTGGGCAGCTATCCCAGCATTCAAGTGGCTGCAATGTGCTTTTCAAAAGAGGGGGGAGGGGTAGAATGTGACAGGGAGCGTGGAGGAGACAGAGAGAATGGATTTTTGGAGTTGACACTGTTCTCAGCTCCCTGCCTTGCAAGTTGTAAGGACTGGAAGACACACAGTGCCTACCTTCAATCATTTTAAAAGTTCTGACCCCCTTCCCCCACCCCTCTCTCATTCACTAAATGCAAATTATGTACTCCTAAATAGCCGTCAGACCAGATAAGCATCTGCTCAACATGGACTTCCCCCTCCCCCTTTGCTGTGTGAGCGTGCTGTTTCTCTCTTCAAGCAAACAGCTGTGAACATTCCAAAGTAATTCCCCTGCCTGCCTCTGCTCGCTCAGCAAACAGGAGCTGTGTTTGTTTTTTAAATAAGCAGTTTGGCTGAACTCCGAGCTCTCCCTTTCTTCCGGTTTGTTGTGGACAGGAATTCTGGGATACCTCCTTATACCCCAGAGGTCAATAAAAGCACTGGTGGGGTCCACACTTGCTGATCAGCGCTGGATCACCAGCGCTGGAATCGCTACACCCGAGGCTCGACCGGGTGTACAGCCAGCACTGCAACCAGGGAGTTGCAGCGCTGGCCGTGCTTTGCAAGTGTGGCCACATCCTAAGTTGCAGCGCTGTAACCCCCTCACCAGCGCTGCAACTCTCTAGTGTAGCCATGGCCTTGGTCTTTCCATCTCGAAAAAGAAAGAGCAAAAAAAATAGAAAAGTTCCAGAAAAGAGCAGCAAAAATAGGTCTTGATCCTACATTAATTGAAATCAATATTAAGCTCCTATAGACTTTAATTGTGCAGGATCAGGACTGTTTAGTTTATAAATTGGGTAAAACTTCCATATGGAGAGGAATTTTTTTACTCAGCAGTCCTAATTTTCACAGAAAACTAATAAGACTTGATAAGATAGAGACAAACAAAATGATGAATAGTACTCAGAAGTAAATTGAGAGCTTTTAAATAATTAGAGCTAGTTTACTCTTGAATGAAAAAAAAAATCAAAAATGGCCATTTTCAAAAATATCTGAACAAAAATCATTTTTGTACTTAAAAAAAAATTCTTTGAAATCTGATAATGAAGTAAGTTGAGGGTTTCCAGTTTCTTTTTCTCCTTCATCCAATCCCTTTCTACTCATTCCCTCCGTTCCTTTCTATTGTTTGTTTGTTTGTTTGTTTTTTGCTAAGAGTTAGAAGGGGGAACCCAAACATCTTCAATATGTTCTTTGCCATAAAATCATTTAAAAAAATGAAATAAATAAATTTTTCCTTTTCAAAAATTGTAGAACAAAAAATGACTTTGTAACTTTTAGCAGAAAAGCTTTACAAATAATACAAGAAGAGAAGAGAATATTGAGGTTAAAACACAACAAATTTAGAACAAGTGGTTATTTTTTTTTATATACTGCAAATTAGCCTGTGGAACTTGCTGCCACAGGGTATTACTGAAGGGAGAGATTAGTATATTTCAGAAAAAAAGTAGTCAGTTTATAAGGACAGTAAGAATATATGAATACTTACACTATCCAAGAAAAATATTGACATTACATGGCATATCAATCTCCATGCTTTAGTATAAACAAACCAGTAACTGTGTGGGATTGGGAAGAAACTTCCCTCATAGGGTGTTACTGCTTTATTTTCTATTATTGGGGATTAGAAGAGGAAATTTTACATTTTCTTTGTGGAGATACTAAATGCTTCAGATTACAGAGAAAATACCGAATGAAGCTGTGCAAATAACTATTGTCATTTTGCTGGCAGTTCTGAAAAATAAATAATAAAAAAATTATTTTGGGTCAACCCCAAACTGAATTATTTTAGAATTTTCTCTCCCTTCTCCAATGAATGCCCTAACTAGCAGGCAGTGTGTGTAGGGGGCAGGGGAGGGCTTCCTCTCATACTCTTCTGTTAAAGCTGTTCCTCTTTGTGTGAAATACTTAAATATTCATTGGTTTAACAAGAAAGTAACAATGATTCTATGTCCTGCTGGTTAGGGAACTTACCTGAGAGGGGAAACTTGAGTTCAAAGTGGGGATTTGAAACTAGGACTTCTACAGTCGAAGTGAGTGCCCTTGCCTATTGGGTGTAAGAGGGCATCACTGCCACCATTTCCTTGATTTTGTGAAGGTACCTAAGTCCTCTTGTGCATCTAGTTCAAAAAGCCAGATATGCCTTATGTCAAAATGAATTGTTTTTACATTTTAGGGGGAGAAAAATGGAAACAATTTGAAACTCACATGAATTCACTAACTGTTTCAGTCAATCTAAATCTACATTTCTTTCCTGAAAAAAAGTTACAGGCAAAAAGTACATCCATCTTTAACACTGAACTCAGTAGACCATCATCCGTCTGATCTGATATGGTAATTCCTCTGTTTCTACTCTTCAGTGTGGTTTGGGTCCTGTGTACCTTAAAGTGCATCTTTCCCTCCATGCATTACTCTATCACTGCTACAATCTGGAATGCTTTGAGCTAGTGCCGCCTAGGTTTTGTCATCCGTGTCTGGGGGCAAGATCTAATTGGTGACAGCCCTGTGGCTCTGCAGTCCACTCCCTCTTTGGTTTTAAAAGAGCAAGAGTGTATTGACTGTTAGAGCATTTGTTGGAGGTCTTCTATTTACTCAGGCCTGATCCAAGAGTGAGCTAGTGTGAAGTTGCAGTGTACTTTTGTTACAGGGCTGGCTCCAGGCCCCAGCGCACCAAACGCATGCTTGGGGCGGCATGCCACGGGGGGCGCTCTGCCGGTTGCCGGGAGGGGGGCAGGCAGCTCCAGTGGACCTCCCGCAGGCGTGCCTGCGGAGGGTCTGCTGGTCCCGCGGCTCCGGTGGAGCATCCACAGGCACGCCTGCGGGAGGTCCACTGCTGCTCTGGTGGAGCATTCGCAGGCACGCCTGCAGGAGGTCCACTGGAGCTGCTGGACCGGCGAGCTTCAGAGCGCTCCCCGCGGCGTGCCGCCGTGCTTGGGGAGGCGAAATAGCTAGAGCCGGCCCTGTTTTGTTATCTAATATTTTTTGGCTTATGTATTGCTTTTATTGTAAATGTGGCTAGAGCTTGACAAAAGGTCCATTTTACAAATGGAACTGTTTAAATAAACAAAATAAAAACACCTGAAAGGGAAGGAATGTAGCAAAACATGTGGCCAGCTCAGAATTACCATGGACAGATGGGAGTTAGACTATAAAGTGGGACGAAAGGTGTTCTTTAAATGTGTTAATGTAATGTACTCTTAAAATGTGCAAAATTATGGCTTCAGTTACATTTTAGGGTATTGATGACACAACTCCTGTGGTTTATGATATGAACTGCCTAGGGTGGTGGAATTAGAACTGTATTATGCCTCATTGTGGGTATGTTTATTCTTTATAATAAATTAGCACACAACAGGAATGAGTGCTTTTTATTTGCTAAGCCTGCAGTCTTCTTGGTACCAAATAGATACATGCAAGGAGAGGGAATTTCAGTTTCATATTTTATGCATACAAGAATTATTGAAAACATGCTGTGTCTCTGATATAAATGTGTGCTATAGTACTTCATAAATATAAAATGAGAGAGTATTTAATGTTTTTGGTCTGCAACATATTGGCATGTCTTCAGTGACTTCACATGCATTCATTACTTCACAAAGCAGTCTTGGGCCAGCAGCATGCACCCTGTCTCCTTAATTGACTAATCTGCCTACTGTGTCCAATTATGCACTTTTCAGAGCATTGACCATTGCACATTTAATTTTTCTCTGGGAAAATATTATCTTTTTTTTAAGTTAATGCTGGTGGAAAGTGTTACCTGGACAAAGATCCTAATTCTCCAAGGAGATAAAATGGTTCTTGCCCAAAGAGACGCCATGTAGAGAATCTGATATTACCAGCAGGAATGTGTTAACAACAAACAGTTCTTCTTTTCAAACAATTTGGGTAATATCTGACATTTCCAGCTTTCAGAGGATACTGGATTATTATTTCCAAACCCAACAAAATACTAATGGTAAATTACAGACATCCTGACCTAAGATTTTTTTTTTATGCCCATTGGTATTACATTTTGGTTCCTCATCTTGCATTATTAAAATTAAACTTATGGTAAAGAATTATGGAGCTAGTGACAAGGGCTAGCGGATTTATTTTTATGTGCTTCAAAGAAGGATGTCTAGATTTCGCCAGCCTCATGAGTTTAGATACCCATGGCACAATAAGCACAAGAACTTAGGTGGAGTAGGAATAATGCTAATGCTTCCACATTAACTTTGGGATTTACAGTAGAATCTCAGAGTTAGGGACACCAGTGTTACGAACTGACCAGTTAACCACATACCTTATTTGGAACCAGAAGTATGTAATCAGACAATAGCAGAGACCATTTAAAAAAAAAAAAAGCAAATACAGTATAGTGCTATGTTAAACTTAAACTACCAAAAATAAAGGGAAAGTTTTTAAAAAAAGATTTGACAAGGTAAGGGAACTATTTCTGTGCTTGTTTCATTTAAAATAAGTTGGTTAAAAACAGCATTTTTCTTCTGCATAGTAAAGTTTCAAATCTGTATTAAGTCAATGTTCAGTTATAAATTTTTGAAAGGACAACCATAAGGTTTTGTTCAGATTTTAGAGTTACGAATAATCCCCATTCCTGAGATGTTCATAATTCTGAGGTTCTACTGTACTTCAAATATTACTCTGTAAAAGATTTGGGGGTGATGGTGGATAATCAGGTGAACATGAATTTCCAGTGTAATGCTGTGGCCAAAAAAGCGAATGCAATCAGGATGAATAAAAATCAATTATTTTTTTTAACTAAAAAGAAATTGGATTTTTTAAAATTTAAATCAGATTTTTTTATTTTTATAGGTTTTTTCCTCAAAAAGCATTTTATCAAAAAAATCCGATCTAAAGATAGTTTTAATTAAGATACATTATAGCTCAAAGATATCTCATCATGGAATAGGGATTATAAATTCTAATTCTATAGTATGAGACAATATATTCATGTAATGTTTAAGAAAAGTTTTGTAAATGAGTTCCAAAAATTCATGGATTAGGGACCCAGTTTGTGGGGTTCCAGGTGCTTCTGTATAGATTATTTAAGTTAATCTTTCTATCAACCCAATGAGGCTCAGTCTAGAAGATACCATTAGAGATGCTTAGTTTTGCAGTTCTCAAGCTGTGGATTTGTGTCTCCAGAGAGAACATGCTTGTTAACAGCAAAAATGTTTTTAAATAAATAATATGTAGAGGTAAGAAATAACTGACCTCAACCTATTGTACCTCTGCAAATTTGTGTACACAGAGTCAATCCCTTACCTCTCTCCAAAAGTGAAAGTTTCAAAAAGTTCAAAGAATAGAAGATTGTTGCGGGTGGAATAGGACAAGGAGAAGAAGTCTGGACATAAATGTGAGAAGGGAGGGACAGGCAGCAGAAACAAAAGTGAAACTGTTTGAGCAGCATATTCCAGAAGTCTTGAGGTGTTTGTGAGCGTAGCCTTCATTGATTTGAGATCTACCATATCATTCTTTCACTAGAAGAGACCCAGTTTGGGAATATTTTAATGAAATTCCTCTACCTGTGGGTAAGACTGGCATTCATACAAAATGCAAACAGTGCAGCAAAGAAATGCAAGGCCTGGTTGCCTGAATGAAACAACCCTAATGAGAAGTGTTCCTTCTCAGGAGGAAGCTGCATTGAAGATGATGAAAGGAACATGTCTGAACTTGCAGGATCTTCAGGTTGGTAAACTTTTTTATTTCATACTTCTTTTTTAAGGACTGCATGTCGTCTTTCTGGACTGTTCTTGAATTCTCATGTTTGAGAAAAAAATATAGTTTTTACTCTATAGTACTATCATTTAGATGCAGTTGTGATAAAAAAGAAATAGCCAAAATACGCAGATCATCCTTTTACAATTTCATCTTTAAAGTAGTACTGAGTGTCAGTGAATGCAATGAGTAATACTAAATAAGCAGTATGGTAATAATAATTAAATAACTGCATTGACTTATTTTGTTTAGGAGAATCCATCCTCAATACAGAATTCTGAAGACTATCCACCTTCAAGATCACCATTATTTTCTATAGTTTCAGAGTTATCTGCCAATGATAGTGTTTTTGTCACATCATGTATGTCACATAGCCACAGTTTATCACTTGTAGCAAAAAGAATAACCTCCATCATCCATAAACAACCATAGATAAGTTTGTGATAAGAACCAACAGATTACAAAAAGAGGTAACTGATGAAAAAATTGGTTGGTTTGTTTATGCAACAAACTCTCTTTTCCTTATGATTGAGAACCCACACTTCATTAACATGGTTCAGTGATTAAAACCAGGATACAGTCCACTCAACAGAGCAGATATCACAGGCAAATTGCTGGATAAAGTGTATGAAAGAGAAATTGAGCAGTGTGCAAAAGATCTAGAGGGTGAAATTGTTAACCTGAGTCTTGATGAGTGGAGCAATGTCCACAATGATCCTGTTGTATGTGCTTGTGTGACAACAGAAAAAGGGAATGTCTTTCTTACAGAAATAATTGATACATCAGGAAATGCAAACACAGTAGAATACTTACAAGAAGTAGCATTAAAAGCTATAACAAACTATGAAAAAATATTCAAATGGCTAGTACACAGCTTGGTCACAGACAATGCTGCAAATGTATCCAAGATGAGAAGAAATTATTTAGAAGAGAGTGAAGAGAGTCCCAAGCCAATAACATATGGTTGCAGTGCACATTTGATGCACCTCCTAGCCAAAGACTTTAGTGTTCCAGAAATAAAGGCTAATGTGGTTGAAATTGCAAAATACTTCCATGACAACCACTTTGCAGCAGCTGCTCTGAAAAAAATGGGAGGAACCCCACAAGACTCAGTTGTGGACTGTTTTGAGCACTATATCAAGAACTGGCCTAATCTGATGACAGTTTAACAAAATCGTGAAAAAATAGATGGCACTGTCACAGCCAAAGTTCTCAACATTGGGCTTAAGAGAAATGTTGAACACATCCTGAGCATGCTGAAACCTATATCTGTAGCCTTGAACAAAATGCAGAGAAATAGCTGTTTTATTGCTGATGCTGTTGACATTTGGAAGGAACTGAGTGAGATCTTAAAAAGAGAAATATGCAATGACAGAGTTAAATTACAAGAATTAAAAAGCAAATGGGACAAGCACTAGCTCCAGCTCATTTTCTTGCAAATATTCTCAAAACTCAGTATCAGGGTCAAACCTTAACTGCTGAAGAAGAGGAGTTGGCTATGACATGAACATCCAGCAATCATCCCTCCATAATGCCAACTATAATAAACTTCAGAGCTAAGGGTGAACCATTCAAGAAATATATGTTTGCTGATGATGTTTTAAAGAAAGTCACATCAGTGAACGGGTAGAAGTCACTTAAGCACTTGGATTCAGAGACTGTTGAAGTGATAATCTCACATTTAACAGAAGTAGCTTCTTCTGCCAGTGTAGAAAGAATATTTTCTTCCTTTGGACTAATGCATTTCAAATTGAGAAATCGTTCGGGACCTGAAAAAGCAGAAGAGCTTGTTTTTCTTTTCCAGATTATGAACAAACAGGAAAATGAAGGTGAAGATGACTGAGTTAGCTGCAGAAGCCAATATTTTAAATTTCTCATGTTGACCTGGCTGACATAGTCAATTTAATTTTTTTTTTAATATTTCATTCAACTATTTCAGTTAAAAACAATTTTAACAAAAACAAACATGATTTTAAAAAATGTGAATGTTTAACTAAATTCAAAAATTCATATGCTTGTTTTGTTAAAATATTATATGTTTGCTGTTGAAGAAAAAAATCCAGAATACATACGTTGTTGCTTAGGTTAAATAAAACAATTTAAATGTCCGGTGATGTTCTCCTCCTAATACAGCATGACAAGAAAATCCTCCAAATATTAATGATTAACCTGTTGAATTGGAGATAGTTCACCTCCCAATGCCTTCATAAATATCTCCTTCAATTACCTTTAGTAAATGAAATAACCAAACATTCATTCATTTTCTGATATAGCCGTAAAACTAATCTGAAAAGTTTTCAAAATAAATCACCCTAAAAATGTATAGGGTGTACCTTCTAAAATGAAACCTACATCTATCTCTGAGTTGTGAAGAATATTTATTAAGATTATAACAACCAACAGGAATGCACTTTTATGTAGAAATCCATGATTAAATAGAGTCTTCTTGACTAGTGATTTAAAACATGATTTAATCAAATTGATTTAAATCAAATCCACCCTGAATGCAATCCAGGGATGCATAAACAGGAATTTCAAATATGAGCAGAAAGGTTATTCTACCTCTGCATTTAGCACTGGTGTGTCTGCTGCTGGAACACTGTTGAGGTCTGGTGCTCACAGTTAGAGAAGGATGTTAATAAACTGAAGAAGGTTTAGCTTAATAAAGAAAAGGTTAAGGGATGTGATTACAGTCTATATGTATGTACATGGGAATAAATATTTAATAATGGGCTCTTCAATCTGGCAAAGAAAAGTGTAACATGATCCAATGGCTGGAAATTAAAGATAGACAAATTAAGACTGGAAATAAGGCATACATTTTTTCAAGTGAGGGTAATTAAACATTAGAACAGTTAACCAAGGGTCATGGTGGAGTCTCCATCACTGATATTTTTAAAATCACAATTGGATGTTTGTGTTTTTGTTTTTTTTAAAGCTCTGCTCCAGGAGTTATTTAGGGGAAGTTCTATGGCCTCTTACTCCAGAGGTCAGACTAAATGATCAGAATGGTTCCTTTTGGACTTGGAATCTATGAATCTATAGACCTTTTTTCTCTACTTCCAGTCACTCATCTGGCACTTGTCTCTTCTCTGTTTTGCTATATAGTCTCATTACTGTCAGTTTAAGTGTCTTCTCCACTTCATCTACAGCCATCCACAACAGACTTACAGTGTACTTCAACCACTACTGGGAAAGGTTATGAAACTCTGAAATAAAAACAGAGAATAATGAAGGATGCCCAGTAGCATAGGATGCTAGTCACATAGCATGGAGCATCTCTAAACACTTAGGATCCTTTGTAGATCTATTACTGCATATTTACAAAAATGATTTTTGCATTTACAAAATAAATAAACTCTTGTACGTGTGGAGGAAAAAAAGAGAGCTGCTTTGCTCGTTATTCCTGCACGTACCCAGAGAATCAGTAGTACACAGACATACTTTGGAGTGCTCTTTCTTATTAACATAATGCAACCCATTACAATTGCTTAAGCATGTTAATTTTTTGAATACATGCCAGTTGACTAAAATATTCATGTCTAGGGTTAGCACAATTAGGGATGTTTACAACATCATTCAATGTTAATTGTAGTAGTGTGGTAAACTAGTGCTTCCAATTAGCCAGGTCTCTGCATACATGATTATAGCACATCTGATGAAAGTCCAGTATCCTGATCCCAATATTACTTCAACATCAGTAATTGTTGGGGGAAATGGGAAAATACATTGAATTGATTTTCCATAGTATGTGTGTGGTTATGTTAACTGCTTCCCAGCTGGGCTTCTAACCCAGTTCTTCTGATACTGCAATTCTATTGATTATTTTTTTCCTCATTGAAGCTAGTGAAATGTTGATCCTATGTGTGGATGCACTTTGCTTTATGATTAGTGCTCTGTGTGTATGCCTGTGCGTGCGGGAGAGAAAATATGTATTTCATATACATAGAAACCATGTATGATATTGATAGTCTATTATTTACCAATGGGTTTCATTAATAGCCTCAGGAAAGATCTGCTAATGCTATGGCCTGAAAGGGGAAGACTCTTAATGAAGCCTCTTCAACAAAGTCTGTTGCCTTGGGGTTCACCTGCAACTGTAAGTGGGTATGAGATAGTATAACACAGAAGAGAGACAGAAAGGTTTAAGGCCATAATGGATGGAATTGCCTTTGTTTTTCCATAATATACATCCTATCATGTACTGCCCCAAAAGAGCAGAAGAATAGCAAATACATTTTTCCCAAATATTTCATTAATATGGAACAAATCTATATATCCCAACAGCTCTCAATAGTGTTTTGTTTGATCTACGCTCTAGCATCACAGTTACAGAATTCTTTATGAAGGCTTCTCTATTTTAGATCATACAACCTTATCCCAGCCAACATTTTTTTCCCCACGAAAAAACTACTGATCTCCAACGAATGTTGTATAGTATAAAGGTGTTTTAGGTTCATGTGACTTTGTCTGAACTAAATCTCGTTTTTGGAAATCCAGTGATGACTTACATATATCTTTTTTAGATGTTTCACAAGAAACTCTAGTTTAGCATAAAGAAAGGAGAAAGACATATATAGTAAAATATATTTTTCTTGGTGCATCATAACATTTGCTCAGTTAGGAATCTGACAGATAAATGTGTCATTCTAGAGTGGTCCCAGAAAATGATTGAAACTCTTAATGTAAAGTAAAATACGTGAATGCAATTTTTGTCTTACTTTCATGGAGTTGGTGGTGGGGAGATATGGTTGTCGTCCTCAGCTATGATCCACTTATCCAAGTGCAGTGGTGTTCAGAACATTTTCTGCTTTATATAACTATACCTAACCTTATTTGACTCAGCCCTGAATAAAGCTTTACAATTAAAATCAAACTGTCAGATGGTAAGGAACTAATTCCTTCACTTCCAGAACTACACTACACCTGCCATGCTGTCATTTTCCTCTACTGACTTTGTATTTAAATCATACTTGGCTGTCTAAGCTTAGCTAAGGTTTGATTATACCATGCCGGGCATAACTGGTACATACAACACAACAGCAGGAGCCTTCCCTGTTGTACATTCTGTAGTACAGCATTGGCTCTCTACCTTAGTTATACTGCATTCAGCAGCAGTCAAGATGATTTTTCATGCTAAATGGAGTCTCCAAAATGTGTGGGTAAGTGCTGGATAAAACTAAAATTCCTCCAAAATGTTGGTAAAATAAAAGAAAATTCCAGGGAATCTGGTTAAAATATTTGTGACATATTATTTCCCCAACTGTTTCAACTACCCAGAGGCAAACTCCTTTTCAGATTTTCCAATTATTTTCTCTATTTATGGAGGTAGGGAGTGAAAACAGCTGAACTGCTAAGATAGTATCACATATCAAATTGTCAAAATTTGAATCTGAGGCAGATTAAAGAACGATACAGAGTTGTTTTGTACAGAGTCCTCTACCTGTAAGGTGTCAAAAAGAACAGCAGAACTGTGTGAAATCCCTTCCCCACTGCCAATTTTACTTAAAGGCATTTAGATGATCTGTCATTTTTCATGTTTTACTACTGTTTAATAGAAATGATAATGAATTGAACCTCATAAAAAAAACAACCCTAGGAAATCAATGCAAAAATAATATGAGCCAATATGCTTTTTGTCAATTATTTCCTTGGAGCCAAAATGCTACTGCAAGAACTAACCATGTTGTGTGTATATATTCGTGGGGGGGGGGCACTAAGCTGAAATGAAAGTAAATTAGTTTGCTGTATGTTTTCATACAACCTCCTAGAAGACAGAATTGAGTCGCTGCCTTTTAGGGTGAGAGAGTAGTCTATTGGGGTAGAAGACCGAGTTAAGATTCCTGATTTCTATTCCCGGTTCAGCCACAGCCTTGCAGTGGGATTTCAAAGTGACTTGAATCTTGTGTGCCTCGATTTCCCATCTGTACAAGGGGGATGATGAGAGTAATTTACCTGAAATAGATTGTGGCCTAATTAGTGTTTGTAAAACACGCCCACATGAACTATGCTATGCAAATGCAAAATATCAAGTCCTGGGGGAAAACACATCCCTATTCATTCATTAATAGAGGTCAATGGCAAAAATATTATCTACTTTATTCCCATGCACAAAGAAACATTGTTAGCCATCAGGGAAAAGGGATATAAACTACGCCTTACTGTGAGAGTAAGATCTATGGGCAATCAGCTGGGAACAGCTCATGCCAAAAGAGCTGCAATTACTTACTAAATGTGTCCTGCTTATCCTAAAGAGATGGATTAGCTATCTAGCCATTTGAAATGCCATCACTACTCCATGGTAGATAGGAATTAAAACTGCCTGCTCATTTGTTTAAAGGTGCCTAAGAAGATAAGCACCTGTGTGTCTGTGCAATAGTCTGGGAAGCTGGACAGATTGGACTCTTGGCATGCTATATTGAAGTCACTTAAAAATAATTGTATCAAATTGAAGTGTTATGGGAAATGAATATATATAGTTGTAACAGTTAATATTATTGTCCTGAATAAATACTTACTCTCTACAATTACACTGTATATTCACATGAGGTTCCATCATATTTTACACTTTTCTGTACGGAACAGTATATAAATTAATGCATATCTATTTTCTGTGTGTGCTCTACTGCATAAAGGAAGAGAGACACTTCCAAATGCTCTCCTGGCATAACTCTGTTTTAATCCATAGAGCTATGTTAGCAGAGAATTTGGTCCACATTGTACATCGGTAGGAGATACAGGATTTGGATACAGATGTATTTCGGGCATAAAATTGGTATTAATGTAGCATTACAATTGAGAAGAATCAAAACACTACAAAAGCTAGGAAATACATAAGTAAGGTTGAAAGCTCATCCTTATCTTTATCCACAGGTTCTGACTTTCATTTTTCTGAGTGGATGCTCCATCCTTGATTTGCCCCAATGCTCCGCCCCTGCTCTGCCCCTTCCCCTCCAGTCCAGCCCCGCCCTCACTCTGCCTCTTCTATTATGGTGCCTCATTGCTGTATCTGTGTTCCCTGCAGAGCAAATATTGCATGAGAAAGTTGATTTGTTGCCCAGGTTAATATTGGTTTATTGCTACAAACTTGTTAGACATATGTGCTTTATATCCTTACATAGTTCATGGCAGTTCACCTCCTTTGTTGCTACACAGGGGTATCCTTCTGTTCCGTGAACCAATGAATGAGAGAGAGAAATGGAATGGTGACTTCTACCTTCATGCTTTTCTCTGCTTGAATGAAGGAACTCCAGGTGCTTTTAAACAGCAAGATGAAGAGAACCAGATTATAGGCTGAGAATAATTAGGAGGACATGGCTCTTGTTTAATTATTTCTAGGCATTATTCAAACTATTGCACAGTAACTGCTGTGCCCTACTGTCCTCTGGATCTCACGAATGAAAAATGGCCTAATTTAAAACTCACCAGTGCCAGGACAACCAGGGAAAAATTGTTGGGAAAATTTCCTGAGAGCATATTTACTGTGCCCTGTCTCCCCCCTCCTCCAACCACCTTTCTGGTTGATCCAAATAACTTCCCACTTGGAACTTCAAACATCCTGAGATAATCTATACAACAACTCATGAACTCATCTCCTTTCCCTTCAGATGGCTTTTGGAGTCTCCACTTTATCCTTCTTCCCTAATACTTGAAATTCAGTGCTCTTTTAGAATGTGCAGCACCATCTCTTCTGGGTGGGGAGAGGAGAGAGCAATAGAGAGAAGGGACACTTGGATTTTGCAACTGTGAGTGTGTGTGTGGGGGGGCATGAGTACGCATGTGCACGCACTCACAAACAAACAGAAATCATCCAAAGGAAGAGTTTGTAACCATGGCAACACTGAGGTCATGTTCTGCATAAATGTAAAATCCCAGCTGTTTAGGACCATATGCAGGCTATATTTAACCACTGCTCAGTGGCAAGTGAGTTTGGAGTTAACTCTTCCCAAAGACAATGAGCCCTGGACTTTTAATATTTGCTAATGTTCCTCTTGCCTTAGTGCCTTGTAGTTTATCACTTCAGCAACACAGTGGATGTGAATGTGTGCAGGGAAAAAGCATTGATGTACCTGATCACAAAAGTGATTCAAGTGCTCAAATATCCTGCTTTTTACCTAATGCTTCAACAAATGGAGTAGTAATTTTGAAAAATTTAAGTGCAAAAGAGAGCTGATTAGGTGGTATAATTAATGGCATACAGTTCTCTTCCTCCTCTTCCCACTTCTGTTTCTCATAAAACAATAATAAAAATTTGCACTTTCAGTCTTAGTGACTTTCCTTCCAAATTAAGGAAATCAACAAAGAAAAAGAAATGGTAAATTTCCAGATGAGGGAGAGACTAGTTGTAAATTACTCTATAACAGGTACCTTGACTGACTTGTAACACTCCCTCTCCCTCTCTCTCTCCCCCCCCATAGTTTAAGGTGCAGTACACACAAAACAGGTATATATATGAAAAGCCTTATGATTGGATCCGTGTATACATCAAGTCCCCACCTTCCTGACAGGCTTTCTTTAAGATTTTCTGTGGTAGCGCTAGATCCATGCTAGCCATTAAGCCCTATTTGTCCATATAGATGCCTCACCTGCAAGAAGTAGAACCAATTGGCTACACTCCCTGAGACTGGAGAGCAATATTATCCTAGTAGGATCATGCCACAGCTTATATCTGATGCCATATACCAGTGCTCTACAAATTCATCAGAAGCGTGCAGGTCACAATCCTGATAGTAATGTTTCCTAGTGTAAGGCCCTGTTTTCAGTGACTTATAACTTTGCCTAATTTTAACCACTGGAGCTGAAATGGTCCATGCCAGGTGTTAGCCTAGGGCTGATTTTATTTCAGTCATAATTGCTCATCTGTTTGTCAGAATAAGGCTAGCGGGAAATCTGTTATTTTGCCCTTGGTAAAAAGTCCTTGCCATTGTTTCATTGGGAAGCTCTAGTGACCTCAGGTTTTGGAGCAGGGATTTGAAATTTGGCAGTAGGGTCACCATAGTGTCAGGGATATGCCTTTTTACCATGGGTGATGACCCACACAAATTTGGCCAAGTTATGAGCCTCTGAAATTCCGTTTACACATGCTCAGTAGAGACTTAGAGTTTGACAACTAAATTCTCTACTTTCACCTTCACTAAACAAGCTCCATCTCCGCTCTCCTCCACCATGCTCACTGGGCTGTATATGCACCATCACCTCTGAAGAAATGAGTGTGCTCCATCTTGGAGCTGGAGGGGCAAAAGAGGACGTCTCTGCAATTGTTCCACCTGTTAGTTGGAGGCTCCTGTGGCTCAGGTTGCCAGAACTGAGAGCAGGGAGACTTGCTCTCCCCTATGCTTTCTATGCCTCCTGTTCTGCCCAGGCAGCAAGAGAGAGGGAACCACATTTGAGCAGGCTGGAGCAACAGGGCCTGGGGTGGTAGTGAGGGAAGTAACATGGAGAAGGGGGCAGAGATGAGGAGCCCAAGGAAGCCGGGATTGGAAGTGGAATGAGGTCCAGCTGGAAACACTAGACATAGAAGGGGTCAGACTTGAAAGAAGGGGGCCAAAGGATCACTGACCTCTGCCACTTGAACTAATGGAGTAACTGACAGCAGTAGCAGGATGTTACGCTCTGTGAGCCATCCACTACAGGTGGATAAGGACACATTTCCTGTGCATTTTCCACAGTATTATCAGTGTTCCCCCCATGTGCTGCAAATACCTGTAACACACTGGAAATACTTACGATGCCATCATAATGTCAATTACATTCTAATGGCAAATGTCAGAATTTTAATGGTATCTACTGTAGGCTGAAGAGTTTCTATTTGTTCAGGAAAGTACATTTGCAGGTATATCTACATCACAAAAAAGAAGCATGTTGTGTTTCTACAGGTTAGGTACAGAAATATGGTCCCAGGTTTAAAATAAGGTCAGGTGCACCTTGTAGCTTGTTAGTCCCTCAGTCTGATCAGCTAGTACTACCAAGTTGGTATTAAACTGCAAGAGACATCCTTTATAGTGCTCTAGGCTCTAATGTGAAGTAGCAGCCACACAGTGTTTTCCTATTTAAGTGCACCCTGCCCACTCTCAGTGCATTAGAAAGCATGCCAGCAGTCAATTGCTATCTTGAACTCTTGTATTAAATTAAAACTGGGCTAATATTAAGGTTCCCTGTTAATGTTTAATTGCACATTAGCTTTGCAAAAAAAGAATCAAACACACTTCAAGGAAGGGAAAACAATTGCTTAACTTTGCTCCCTCTCTGAGCTGCAGGCATGCATCTAATTAAACAGAAGCAATTTGGGTTAAAATGAGACTAAGGAGACTAGCAAAAACAACAAGGAAATAGTAGGGCAATAGGGGAGATGCACAGAGGTACCATTAATCCAAATGGTACAGCTGCAGCCCACTACACTACGCACAAGAGAAACCTCTCTGATTGTATTTCAGCATTCATGACTCTTCACTGAGAGACAATAGGGACAGTAAAATCAGACAGTTATCCTCAGGGAGGCCAAACCTGAGTGGTGCTGTGATCCTCCCAGGCATCAGGTCACTAACAATATCGCTCACTCAGTTTTGGCCCCACGGCCCTCTTGTCACAACAAAGAGCTGGCAGGACCAAACCTGAGCAGGCAGCAGGGTGGTCAACACTGCTCCTCCATATCACTGTCAATGGTATGTAATAAGTAGGAACTCTGGCAAAGGCAGGGATAGAATCCAATTATCCAGAGCAGTATTCATCTGTCTTGACCATAAGTCCCCCACCTCATTCATTATACACATTCCAACATCTTTTAACAAATTAGGTCTGTAGGAACTGCACAATCCCCTCATTGACTATAGAACCCCAATTAACTCCCCAAGTACTGTCCTTTCTGTGCACTGAATGTGGCAGATCTTGTGGAAAGAATAGTAGTTGATCATGTAATTAAAGATTGCATCATAATGCATATACACAAGGAGGCCAAATCAAGGTTCCAAAGACAACAGAAATTCTTCCATTTTCTAATCTCTGAGTGCCTGTATTTGCAACCTTACCATTCCTTCAATGTAGTTTGTATGTAATTTTCTAGATTTTTAAAAAGGCAAACTGAAAAAACAAATTCCACCATGTGGCATCATACTGACAGCCATACAGTTCATCATCAAAGATAGCCCTAAAGCTGACTGAAAAGCAGAATTTCTATCCCACCGAAAATTTCAAGGTTTCAGAATTACAAAAAAAAAATCATCCCACTTTGGGGCAAAAAGTAAAAGTCTTGAATTTTTTAATGGGACAGAAATTTAAAAAAAATCAATTTTGGGATAGCCAAAAGAGACCTTTTTCCCCCAGCTTGCAGGCAAAAAGCAAATTGTGCCTTCCAGGTGGGCTAACAGAGGCCAAATGCCCCAGCTGTCAGCCTACTGGCCTTTCCTGCCGCATAGCTGTGAGAGAGGCAGCTGACTATAGGACAGGCAGAGAGCTGGGATGCTGAGCCTTTTCACCTCCTCACAAGCCTTGTGGTGGGAGAGGCAGCCAGACCAGGGCAGAGAGGAAAGGGACAGCCAGGGCACTCAGCCTCCAGTAGCCAGCCTGGAATGCTCTTGTCAATTTCCTGATGAAAATTTTGATTTTGTGAAAACAGCTTTTGACATCAGAGAATCATTCCAACAGAAAATTCCCAACCAGCTCTGGTTAGAAGTTGAACCTCTAGATTTACTTCACCGACCTCTGCTCATTTGACATTTCTAATGGAAAGTGCCAACATTTTAAGGGTAAACCCTGTAGATCCAAACTAACAACATACACATTTCCTTTCCCGTTTGCATTTTCTTTGGTGATTCCATTATTCATATAGGAACAACTGCCTCCCCTTACAGAAAAGCTCTATAGAATTTAGTAAGGTATAAAATGATAGGGTTCTGCAGAAATTGCTGTTTAATGAAAAAGGGGTGGGGGAGAGAGAATATAGAGAATTTAATGAAGAATTTTATAGTTCTATGATTTATAATTCTCTAGTAAATTATGTAATCCTGCCATAGAGCTCTAAAAACTACTTCACAAATTGCATAGAAAAGTTATTGTGTATTAAATTCGGTATGACTTTTTCCATAAGGGTTATTAGTATTTAAGGTTTTAAAAAGTATATAGATGTAAATATTACTCTAAAAGACTTAACTCCCTGGTCAGGCAATTTAGACAGCTGCAGATATCATAAATTTCTTTCAGGTATCATTCCAAGTGGTTATTCTGTTAAGAGTAGGCTTGAATCAAAACCCGAGACCAAAACTTTGGGTTATTTGAGGAATGGATCTGAGTTATGCACTTGAGCCCACTGAAGTCCTACCCCAAATCTAATTGTTGCTCAAAGATCTATCCTGTTCTTTCATTAATTTGCAACCTCCATCTTTGGTGGAAAGAAGTCAGTATGAGTCCTGATATCATGAGTCATGTGGGAGCTCCTTGCATCAGTGTGTCCCTTCTGAAGGACTCAGGCCAGGTCAAAAATCCACTCCCCTAAGAGACATAGTTACAGTGACCTAGCCCCCCCGCTCCTAGTGCAAACAGTGCTATGTCAATAGGAGAGTTTCTCTCATCAACATAACTGCCGCCTTTCGGGGAGGTGAATTAACTCTCCTGTTGGCGTAGGAGCATCTTCACTAAAGCTTTATAGCTGTGCAGCTGCATTGGTTTTATTCATTAGTCCAAGTCACTTTGTTCACACATGTTACATCAGAATATATCCCTTGGCTTTGTGTCACAAGTCTGTAGCCAGGCTTCTGATCTGCTTACAAGGCCAGATTTAAATCTTGTACAGACAATCTCAGAGGCACATAGAAGCTTACATTATAAATCTTTCATTTTGTAAGGCTTATTAACTTGTCATAAAAAACACTTATTGCCAAACTGAATTTATTATTATAAGGTCTTAGCCCAAGACCCTATTAATTTTCACTGAAATAAGCCTCTCCATTTTTGTTGTTGGAGAAGGACAAACTGTGTGTAGTGCTTTTGTGTATGTGTCAATTTCAGCCACTTTTAACCTCTGAGTAAAGAAGTTAGTTTTAGAAGATACAACTTTTCAGGAGGGTGTCCTTATGAGTACCACGCCCCATTATGTAGGTCAAATTCAGTATAAAAAGGGAATGGAAAGGATTATGCTAGCAAGGTTAAGAAAGCAGCTACTTTTCACATAAAAGCAGCAAAGAATCCTGTGGCACCTTATAGACTAATAGATGTTTTGAGCATGAGCTTTCGTGGGTGAATACCCACTTCATCAGATGCATGCATATGAAGTGGGTATTCACCCACGAAAGCTCATGCTCCAAAACGTCTGTTAGTCTATAAGGTGCCAAAGGATTCTTTGCTGCTTTTACAGACCCAGACTAACACAGCTACCCTTCTGATACTTTTCACATAGTGATTCTGTGTATGTGCGCCTGCCTGGGACTTGAAAACAGGTAAGTGAAAGTCAGATGGAATATATTTGTTCCCCTAAAATTAGTTTTTACTTCAATATCGTGCAGCCATCTCCCTATGCTGTGTTGCCACAAACTCTCACACACTAAGCATAATCTGGTGAAGACAGTGCAAAATGTTGTGTATTTGTAACCGTGTCTCAGTGGTTCACAACTGAGGATGCCAAATTCAAGACGAACTGCTGAGAAATAGAGCAAACACAATCCAAAACTGGTGGTTATTCTTTCATAAGATATACCAAACCAGCCACAAAAGTAAACTCCCGTTTCACCACACTGGCTAACAAGAAGTCATGAAAGCAGTTTCCATGGGCATTCCAGTTCTTATATAACCATCAAAAAAACACTGGATTCAGAGATGAGTGGTTCTTTACAACCAGTGTAATCAAATGAAGGGTTCTTCTGATCCCAAGGGACCAGCCACACACCCAGGTCAATATATAACTTAGATCTTACCCAAAAATCACACTGATGCCAATTCTTTAGTACAGTGATTCTCAAACGTTTGTACTGTTGACCCCTTTCACGTAGCAAGCCTCTGAGTGCAACCCCACCTTATAAATTAAAAACACTTTTTATATATTTAACACCATTATAAATGCTGGAGGCAAAACAGGATTTGGTGTGGAGGCTGACAGCTCGCGACCCCCCATGTAATAATCTTGCGACCCCCTGAGGGGTCCCAACCCCCAGTTTCAGAACCCCTGCTTTAGTATCTAAAATCTAAAGGCTTATTCATAGAAAGAAAGAAAGATGAGAGTTAAAATTGGTTAAAGGAATCAAATAGATATAATAATTGCAAAGTTCTTGGTTCAGGCTTGTAACAATGATGGAATAAACTACTGGCTTAATAAGTCTCTGGTTACTTCCAAATTATTGAAAGGACCTCAATCCATTAGTTAGAATGCTCCCATTAGGTCTGGGCAAGAAAGAAGTTAGAGCAGGATAAAGGCAAAGTGGAGGGGTTTCCAGAGCATTTATTTCCTCTGCCATCTGGAGGGAAACCAATTGTTTAAAACAAAAACCTCAGTACAGCTAGTGGAGGATCACAGGTGACCAGACAGTGACCATGGAGTCACATGGGCAAGTCACATGTTCGTGCCCAATTTGCTCATTCATTGCAGGAAGCCATTAGTTATATTCCAGACAGCACGTTTATAAGACAGTCCACTCAGTGTAGATGAGGGTCCCCCATGGTCCATTGTGAATTAAATGTCCTTTTCTTTGTCCACTCAATTTGATTAGTCCCTCCAAGATGTGCTGGCTAACTACTTCATGGGCATTAACCCAAGAGCAAACATTTGAAATCCAGGTATAGCAACAATATTCATAACTTGAAATACAAAAATGATACAGATAGCATAATCCTAACCAGCAAATCATAACCTTATCATAGAGATCTTACGTGACACATTTTATACAAGATTAGTTGCAAATATATAATAATGGTTGCGACATTGATCTATATAGTCTTATTTTAATCAGATGATGTCACAGTATTGTATATATTTTTTTCAAACTAATTATAGCCCCAGCATGTTTTTCAGGGTTAAAAGGAGTGATGTGATTGCACAGTTAAAATTTAGAGAGAGATTAAAGCAGCTAATGAAAGTAAAAGGTATTATTGGCTAGGGAGTTGTTCTCAGTTAACATTTGTAAGGAGGCAGAGAGTTGATGAATCAGACGGATACAGGGAAGCTGCTGTAGGTGGAAGGAGCTGTGGAGTTGAAGATACATAAGGACCAGCAAGATTGCATGGAAGGGCAAGGAGAAGAGTGGTGCTAGGAAGTAGAGAAGGGAGTAGAGAAATACCATGCCAGTGAGAGAAACTGGAGGAAGTTGAAGGACTGTAAAAAGGTTTTTGCATTAGGAATGGCAATATACAAAAACCTGTAGGAGAACACTTCAACCTCCCTGGCCACGCAATAGCAGATCTTAAGGTGGCCATCCTGCAGCAAAAAAGCTTCAGGAACAGACTTCAAAGAGAAACTGCTGAGCTTCAGTTCATCTGCAAATTTGATACCATCAGCTCAGGATTAAACAAAGACTGTGAATGGCTTGCCAACTACAAAACCAGTTTCTCTTCTCTTGGTTTTCACACCTCAACTGCTAGAACAGGGCCTCATCTTCCCTGATTGAACTAACCTCGTTATCTCTAGCTTGCTTCTTGCTTGCATATATATTCCTGCCCCTGGAAATGTCCACTACATGCATCTGACGAAGTGGGTATTCACCCACGAAAGCTCATGCTCCAAAACGTCTGTTAGTCTATAAGGTGCCACAGGATTCTTTGCTGCTTTTATATTAATGTAATATGATAGTATTGTGTTTGAAACTGAGACCTTTTTCTAGATGTTAGAGGGATGCCAGGAAACAGATATAATAGACACCTACAATGTATTAGGTTGGATTGATTTA